>NC_138979.1:29791161-30496072 GCF_964341445.2 Mesoplodon mirus | reverse complement strand
GGTCCACTGGAAGTTGAATCTTCCGCCATCTTGGGCCTAGTGAGTAACGACGGTTTATGTCCTGTCCTCCAGGGCTCTGTCCTTCTTTTAATGGTCGTGCCCTGCCTTCCCTCCTGTCTCAGTGGAACTTAAGGAGCAGTTTGGAGACAGGATGTGCAGAACCGGCGGCCACCTGGGTCCATGTGAAGGGAGGTGGCGAACGGAGGGGATGGCGGAGAGACGCCCTCAAGACCCTGCTGAGCACGAGCACGGACTGCCCGCCACCCGAGCTCCCGTGTCCTTGAGGTAAGAAAACGTCCTCATTGCCGGCGCCGCTGCTCACTGGGCGCTCGGGCAGCACAGCTCCCATCGGTCCAGCAGCCTTCTTTTGACCAGCGCGCCTCTGAGCCGTGTCTGCAGCTCACGCTCGCCCACAGGGGGCTCCTCGGGCTTCCGGGCTGCCCAGGGGCAGGGGAGCCGGCAGGCCATAGCGCCTCCGAGCCCCGCTCATGGAGAGGGGGTGCGTCGTCCGAGCAGGCCGCCCCCATGGCCGCCAGCTGCGTGGTTGATGGTGACACGTGGCTCTGAGGCTGCCGCTTCCGCCTCGTGACCCGCCCCTGCCCGGCCCTGGACCAGGGTCTACTTTCTTTCCGGGCCTGGACGTCCTGTGGGCCTCTACCCTCTCCCCTTCTCTCCACGGATTACCTCCCCCCACACCCTATCCTGGGCGAAGTTGATCTTTGTCACGTGCCGGCCTTGTGTCCTCAACTTGGAAACATTGGCACAAGGTTGCCTTTGTTTTACTCCATCTAGTTTCTGGAGTTGCGGCTCTTGTCTGGGAATACACATAAGAAAGGATGCGCTGAGACTGGTCCCCTGGAGGGGGCGCGGGGTCAGGCGGTGACCGTAACGGGACACGGGGAAGACCCGACTCTCCCCGAAGGCGTCTGGCCTTCTGGGTATCCGTCAGGATGTGCAGATTCCTCAGCCTGTGCACGTGTGACGAGGGCTCTTTTCCGGACCCGTGTAGCACGACAATAAACAGGGTTTTGTTTGCGGTTTAAATAAAGGGAACAACCAGAGGAGCATTTCGCTTTGGTAAACAAAGAGGACACAGATGTGGGTTTTCCTTGGGGCCCAAATCCACTCCCAGCCAGGTTTCGTGGTGGCAGCTGGAGGGAGCTGTGGGGACCCAGATGTCTTTGCCACTGTCCATGCCTTTCTTCCCCGTGGTGCCCTCAGGGACTGCCCCTGGATCTGAGTTCTGACTGTTTACTGCTCTGGAATTTCCGTTTTGCTGGTTTGTGGCGTGGCTGCTGCAGCCCTGGGGCTGTTGGGTGTGGGTTTCCTCAAGCACGGCGATGTTTATATCCATCCATGGCTCTGTAGCATTTTTTGGAAGAGAATTAAAACCAAAGTAACTGCCATGATAGACCTTCCGGTAGAACTTGGAACTGGTCAGTTCCGAGGAGGATAAACTTAATGATAATAATACTTTGCACTTGGTCTAGCAAAAATATTTTGAATACGGTGGAGGCAAGGATATGAATGTTTGCTTGGCACTGTTTATCAGGAAGTGCTTCTGCTTGTTTGTTATGTTAGGGCTTTGTATACAGAAATCAGTTTTTCCTCTCTCACCAATGGGGGGCCACATTTCTTGCCAGCTGCTACATCCAAAGTTTAACAGGAAGTTGCCGTTCATATTTAAATGGTATATTTAAAAAACATATCTGTAAATAGCTGAAGACAGGACGGCTGAAGGTGTGGAGTTGTTTAATATTCTCCCTGACAGATATTTTTGCTCGTGAAATTACATCTCAGTAGTTGTGAAACAGGAAATTTAAAAGCACCAAGTCCAGGAGATGGTGACATTTTAATGCTTATCCATCTTTGAATCTGTGGAGGTTCAGAGATACTCAGGGGATAAGGATTTTTTTTTGGTGGGGAGAGGGTGGCTCTGAAGAATTATTTTTAGCTGTATCCAAACATATAATAGGAGAGCAGGAGATAACCTGGGAAAAGCAAAGTGCATATCAATATTCTACCCTAGTTGACGGGGGTGGGGGGAGAAAAAGACCCTTTATATACAGCATGGTAGCTGTCTTTTCTCCAATAATTATTAAGAGTTTTCTTGCAGATCTTTCACTTCCTCCAGGGGCCATCTCCCTGCTGTGTAATACATCACCTATGGGGACTCTTTGGCATCAATAAAACAGCACCAGAATGATGGGTTGGAGCTGTACACATCCCAGCAACAGGTCCCTTGTATGGGTATTAGGGCAGTCCGTCTCCAGCACAGGGCTTGGGTAATGTATTATTCACAGGATAGAATCACCCAAGGACCAATACACTCTGGCTGTAACTCAGATCAACCCAAGATGCCGCTCCAAGTTGCTTATTGGGTCTACATGGCAGTAATTCAGTATTTTGTAATCCTTTGGAGTCAGAGATCTTGCTACAGCAAATCTGGCTTCAGATCCAGGGGACTCTGTTACCCCCACAAACCAGCAGACATCAAGTCTGTGCACCACAGACCCATGGCACCGGCTGGCTCAAGAACTTGGAACGTTCTTTGACTGCTACTTAGACGTTTGTCTAAGTTAAGGAAAAAACAATTATGTGTTTATTCTGCAGAAGCTTAAGGGCTCATAAAACTGGGGAAAAACAGACTTCTGGTTTAAGATGGTGGATTTTTCGCATGGATTTTTCTTTTTCCTTCCAAATCCCAATGAAGAGGTACAAAATGAAAAATATCCCCAAACAGGAAGGGGGTTGGAGAAAGGCTTATAGGCAAATAAGACATTAAAATGGATGTAGGGAGATAGAGAGCAGAAGGCACAGGTAACAGATGGGAAAAAGCCAAGGATGGGTGTGCAGTGCAGAGAACATGGCAGTGGGGCTCACAGCAGTGACCAGTCCTCCCAACAGAACACAGAGAGACTGGAAAGTGAAGGAGAGCATCAAACAGAATGTTTAATTAAAGGTTTGTCAACAGTTGTGTCAGTCAGTCCCTTCTCTAAATCCCTGCCCGCTTCACAGGGAGAGACCAACATTAGATATTTACTCCTAAGCAAACTAAAAAACCAGAAGGCTCTTCCTAAAGACATTTGACCAAGGAGATCCAAGGTTCCTAGTGTCAGTATTGGTGACTTCCCATTCTGATATCAAACAATGGTCCCAAGAGCACCAGCATCCTACTTGTGAACCCTAAAACAAAGTCTGCTGGTGCACAAGGCCAACCCTACACGTGATACTCCCGTCCAGGCCTTTTATTAGCTCAAGGGTGTGGCTTGTTGACAAGACACAACATGCCAGCTACTGTAAATATGGTCCTTCAACCTCAAATATGAACAGAGGACTAAACATAACCAGACACATGGGGAAAGCTGGCCATCTGTAAAAGAAAAGACTAAGAATATTGAACAGAATAGCTGACTGCATTAGATTAAAAACACAACCCAGGGAAGAGAGAGAACCTGACAAATCTAGTTAGTATCCTTAGAGAAATCTGGGGGAGATTTTGCATCCACAAAATCAGAAGTGGATGCTGTGAAAAGAGAATGAGAAGGAGCGGTTTTTGTTTGTTTATTTGTTTGTTGTTTGGTTTCTGGCTTAAAACAACAGAAATTCTTTCCCTCACAGTTCTAGAGGTTAGAAGTTTGAAATCAGGTGTTGGCAGGTCTGTGTTCCCTCTGAAGGCTCTAGGGAAGAATCAAGAAAGCAGTTTTTGAAGCTAAACATTCAGACGAAGAGCTGAGAGATAAAGTTGAGGAACCCTGTTGGATGTGAAACACAAGAACAAAGATATAAAAAATATGAGAGGGACCTAAAGCATTACTCCAAGAGGGCAGCACCCAACTACTATCCATTTTCAGACAAAATGGAGAGAAGAATATTACCAAAGAAAAATAGAGATTTTTTTTGTTCTTTCTTTTTAAAAAAATTTTTATTGAAATATAGTTGACTTACAATGTTGTTAAAGGTGTACAATAAAGTAATGCAGATGTATACATATATTTCTTACATTCTCTTCCATTATAGGTTATTACAAGATACTGAGTATAGTTCCCTGTGCTGTATAGTCTGTCCTTTTTGGTTATCTATTTTATATATAGTAGTGTGTATATTTTAATCCCAAACTCCTAATTTATCCCTCCCCCCACCACTTTGGTAACCATAAGTTTGTTTCCTATTTCTGTGACTCTTATTTCTGTTTTGTAAATAAGATCATTTGTATCCTTTTTTTTAGATTCCACATACAAGTGATATCATACGGTATTTATCTTTCTCTGTCAGACTTACTTCACTTAGTATGATAATCTCTAGGTCCACCCATGTTGCTGCAAATGGTATTATTTCACTCTTTTTTATGGCTGAGTAATGTTCCATTGTATATATGTACCACATCTTTATCCGTTCATCTGTCGATGGACATTTATGTTGTTTCCATGTCTTGGCTATTGTAAATAGTGCTGCAGTGAACATTGGGGTGCATGTATCTTTTGGAATTATGGTTTTCTCTGGATATATGCCAAGCAGTGGGATTGCAAGATCATATGGTAGTTCTATTTTTAGTTTTTTAAGGAACCTCCATACTGTTCTCCATAGTGGCTGCACCAGTTTACATTACCACCAACAGTACAGGAGGGTTCTCTTTTCTCCACACCCTCTCCAGCATTTATTGTTTATAGACTTTTTGATGATGTCCATTCTGACTAGTGTGAGGTGATACCTCATTATAGTTTTGACTTCCATTTCTCTAATACTTAGCGAAGTTGAGCATCTTTTCATGTGCCTCTTGGCCACCTGTATGCCTTCTTTGGAGAAATGTCTTTTTAGATCCTCTGCCCATTTTTTTACTGGGTTGTTTGTTTTTTTGATATTGAGCTGTATGAGCTATATATATATTTTGGAGATTAATCCCTTGTCAGTTGCATCGTTTCCAAATATTTTCACCCATTCTGTAGGTTGTCTTTTTGTTTTGTTTATGGTTTCCTTTGCTGTGCAAAAGCTTTTAAGTTTAATTAGGCCCCTTTGTTTACCTTTGTTTTTATTTCAATTACTCTAGAAGATGTAATCCAAAAAGATATTGCTTCAATTTATGTTAAAGACTGTTCTGCCTGTGTTTTCCTCTAGGAGTTTTATAGTATCTGGTCTTGCATTTAGGTCTTTAATCCATTTTAAGTTTATTTTTGTGTATGGTGTTAGAGAATCTTCTAATTTCATTCTTTTACATGTAGCTATCCAGTTTTCCCAGCACCACGTATTGAAGAGACTGTCTTTCTCCATTGTATATTCTTGCCTCCTTTTCATAGATTAATTGACCATAAGTGCATGGGTTTATTTCTGGGCTTTCTATCCTGTTCCATTGGTCTATATTTTTGTTTTTGTGCCAGTACCATACTGTTGTGGTTACTGTAGCTTTGTAGTATAGCCTGAAGTCAGGGAGCCTGATTCCTCCAACTTTTGTTTTTCTTTCTCAAGATTGCTTTGGCTATTCGGGGTCTTTTGTGTTTTCATACAAATTTGAAATTTTTTCATTCTAGTTCTAGGAAAAATGCAGTTTGTAATTTGATAGGAATTGCATTGAATCTGTAGCTTGCCTTGGTAGTATAGTCATTTGGACAATATTGATTCTTCCAATCCAAGAAAATGGTATATCTTTCCATTTGTTTGTGTCATTTTTGATATCTTTCATCAGGGTCTTATAGTTTTCAGAGTACAGGGCTTTTGCTTCCTTAGGTAGGTTTATTCCTAGGTATTTTATTCTTTTTGATGCAGTTGTAAATAGGATTGTTTCCTTTCTGATATTTCATTGTTAGTGTATAGAAATGCAACAGATTTCTGTTGATAAATTTTGTATCCTGCAACTTTACCAAATTCACTGATGAGCTCTAGTAGTTTTCTGGTAGTGTCTTTAGGATTTTCTGTGTATAGTATCATGCCATCTGCAAACACTGACAGTTTTACTTCTTTTCCGATTTGGATTCCTTTGTCTCCTCTGATTGCTGTGACTAGCACTTCCAAAAGTATGTTGAACAAAAGTGGCAAAATGGGACCTCCTTGCTGTGTTCCTGATCTTAGAGGAAATGCTTTCAGCTTTTCACCACTGAGTATGATGTTAGCTGGGGTTTTGTCATATATGGCCTGTATTATGTTGAAGTCAGTTCCCTCTATGCCCACTTTCATGATAGTTTTTTATCATAAGTGGATATTGAATTTTATCAGAAGCTTTTTCTGCATCTATTGAGATGATCATATGGTTTTTATTCTTCAATTTGTTTATGTGGTTTATCACACTGATTGATTTGCAGATACTGAAAAATCCTTGCATCCTTGGAATAAATCCCACTTGATCATGGTGTATGATCCTTTTTTTTTTTTTTTTTTTTTTTTTTTGCCTTACGCGGGCCTCTCACTGTTGTGGCCTCTCCCGTTGCGGAGCACAGGCTCCAGACGCACAGGCCCAGCAGCCATGGCTCACGGGCCCAGCTGCTCCGCAGCATGTGGGATCCTCCCGGATCAGGGCACGAACCCGTGTCCCCTGCATCAGCAGGCGGACTCTCAACCACTGCGCCACCAGGGAAGCCCTATGATCCTTTTCATGTATTGTTGGATTCAGTTTGCTAGTATTTTGTTGAGGATTTTAGCATCTATGTTCGTCAGCAAAATTGGCCTGTAGTTCTTTTTTAGTGTGTGTGGTATCTTTGTCTGGTTTTGGTATCAGGGTGATGTTGTCCTCATAGAATGAGTTTGGAAGTGTTCCTTCCTCTGCAATTTTTTGGAATAGTTTCAGAAGTTTAGGTGTTAATTCTTCTCTAAATGTTTGCTAGAATTTGCCTGTGAAGCCATCTGGTCATGGACTTTTGTTTGTTGGAAGCTTTTAAATCACAGATTCAATTTCAGTACTTGGAATTGGTCTGTTCATATTTTCTATTTCTTCCTGGTTCAGTCTTGGGGGATTGTACCTTTCTGAGATTTTGTCCATTTCTTCTAGGTTGTCCATTTTATTAACATATAGTTGCTTCTAGTAGTCTTTTATGGTCCTTTGTATTTCTATGGTGTCAATTGTAACTCCTCCTTTTTCATTTCTAATTTTATTGATTTGAACCCTCCCTTTTTTTCTTCATGAGTCTGGCTAAAGGTTTATCAATTTTGTTTATCTTTTCAAGGAACCAGCTTTTAGTTTCCTTGATCTCTTCTATTGTTTTTTAGTCTCTGTTTCATTTATTTCTTCTCTGATCTTTATGATTTCTTTCTTTCTGTTTACTTTGGTTTTTGTTTGTTCTTTCTCTTGTTGCTTTAGGTGTAAGGTTAAGTTGTTTATTTGAGATTTTTTTCTTGTTTCCTGAGGTGAGCTCGTATTGCTATAAACTTCCCTCATAGAACTGCCTTTGCTGCATCCCATAGAATTTGTATTATGGGTTTTGGGTTGTCGTGTTTTTGTTTTCCTTTGTCTCTAGGTATTTTTTGACATCTTCTTTGACTTCTTCAGTGATCCATTGGTTGTTAAGTAGCATATTGTTTGGCTTACCATTTTTGTGTTTTTGGTTTTTTACAGTATTTTTTTTCTCATACTTGATTTCTAATCTTATAGCATTGTGGTTTGAAAAGTTGCTTGATACAATTTCAATCTTCTTAAATTTACTGAGGCTCACTTTACGGCCCAGCATGTGATCTGTTCTGAAGAATGTTCCATTTGCACTTGAAAAGAATGTGTATTCTGCTGCTTTCAGATGGAATGGTCTATAAATATCAACTAAGTCCATCTGGTCTAATGTGTCATTTAAGGCCTGTATTTCCTTATTGATTTTCTGTCTGGATGATCTGTCCATCAATTAAAGTGGGGTGTTAAAAGTCCCCCACTATTATTGTGTTACTGTCAATTTCTACTTTTATGTCTGTTAAGATTTGCCTTACATATTGATATGCTCTTATGTTGGGTGCATATATATTTACAATTGTTATATCTTCTTTGTGGATTAACCCGTTTGTCATTATGTAGTGTCTTTCTTTGTCTCTTGTAACAGCTTTCATTTTAAAGCCTATTGAAAGTCTATGCTGCCTTGGAACTTCCCTGGTGGTGCAGTGGTAGAGAATCTGCCTTCCAATGCACCGGACAAGGGTTCTATCCCTGGTCAGGGAACTAAGATCCCACATGCTGCAGGGCAACTAGGCCCATGCACTGCAACTACTGGGCCTGCATGTCCTCAACTAGAGAGCCCGCATGCCACAAACTACAGAGCCCACATGCTCTGGAGCACATGCGCCACACTACAGAACCCATGCTCTCTGGAGCCTGCGCGCCACAAGTAGAGAGAGAAAACCTGCACGCCACTACTAGAGAGAAGCCTGTGCGCCGCGACAGAAGATCCCGTGTGCCACAACTAAGATCTGACAGCCAAAAATAAAAATAAATTAATTAATTAAATAAATAAATACTAAAAAAACAATAAAGTCTATGCTGTGTTGTAGACAGCACATATATGGGTCTTGCTTTTGTATCCATTCAGCCAGTCTGTGTCTTTTGGTTAGAGCATTTTATCTGTTTATATTTAAGGTAATTATCAGTATGTATGTTCTTATTTCCATTTTGTTAATAGTTTTGGATTTTTTTGTAGGTCTTTTTTCTTCCTTTCCTCTTTTGTTCTCTTGTGGTTTGATAACTAGTTTTAGTTTAGATTCCTTTTTCTTTTTTGAGTGTATATATCTATTATAGATTTTTTGGTTTGCAGTTACCTGAGGTTTTGCTATAGCAGTCTGTGTAAATACATGATTGTTTTAAGTTGCTGATCTCTTCATTTCAAATGCATTTCAAATATCCTGGATTTATACTCTCCTCCTCTTATGATTACTGGTTTTGATACCATATTTGTGTGTATCCAACCTTTCCTACCTTTACTGTATGTTGGTCTTTACCAGTGAGCTTTCCCATTTTGTGCTTTCCTTGTTTCTCATTGTGGCCTTTTCTTTTCTGCCTGGAGAAGTTCCTTTAGCATTTGTTGTAAAGCTGGTTTGGTGGTGCTGAACTCTTTTAGCTTTTGCTTATCTGTAAAGCTTTTGATTTCTCTGTCAAATCTGAACGAGAGCCTTGCTGGGTAGAGTACACTTGGTTGTAGGTTTTTCCCTTTCATCAATTAAAAAAAATTTATTTCTTTTACTTATTTGTCTTTGGCTGCATTGGGTCTTCGTTGCTGCGCGCGGGCTTTCTCTAGTTGTGGTGAGTGGGTCTACTCTCCGTTGCGGTGCATGGGCTTGTCATTGCAGTGGCTTCTCTTGTTGCAGAGCATGGGCTCTAGGTGCGTGGGCTTCAGTAGTTGTGGCACACGGGCTCAGTAGTTGTGGCTTGTGGGCTCTAGAGCGCAGGCTCAGTAGTTGTGACACACAGGCTTAGTTGCTCTGCGGCATGTGGGTTCTTCCTGGATCAGGTCTTGAACCCATGTTCCCTGCATTGGCAGGCAGATTCTTAACCACTGTGCCACCAGCGAAGCCCGCCTTTCATCACTTTAAATACATCACTCCACTCCCTTTTCGTCTGTGGAGTTTCTGCTGAAAAATCAGCTGATAAACTTATGGGGATTCCATTGTATGTCATTTGTTGCTTTTCCCTTGCTGCTTTTAATATTTTCTATTTAACCTTAATTTTTGTCAGTTTGATTACTATGTGTCTCAGTGTGGTCCTCCTTGGGCTAATCCTGTATAGGACTCTCTGCACTTCCTGGATTGGGTGACTGCTTCCTTTCCCATGTTAGGGAAGTTTTCAGCTATTATCTCTTCAGATATCTTCTCAGGTCTCTTCTCTCTCTCTTTTCCTTCTGGGACCCCTGTAATGCGAACGTTGGTGCATTTGACATTGTCTCAGAGGTCTCTTAAACTGTCCTCATTTTTCATTTTTTCTTTATTCTGTTCCAAGGCAGTGATTTCCACCACTCTGTAATCCTGGTCATTTATCCATTTTTCTGTTTCATTTATACTGCTATTGATTCCTTCTAGTGTATTTTTCACTTCAGTTATTTTATTCTTCAACTCTGTTTGGTTGTTCATTATTTTTTCTAATTCTTTGTCAAAAACTTTTTGTGGGGCTTCCCTGGTGGTGCAGTGGTTAAGAATCTGCCTGCCAATGCAGGGGACATGGGTTTGAGCCCTGGTCCAGGAAGATCCCACATGCTGCGGAGCAACTAAGCCCATGAGCCACAACTACTGAGCCTGTGCTCTAGAGCCCATGAGCCACAACTGCTGAGCCCGCGTGCCACAACTACTGAAGCCTGCGCACCTAGAGCCCATGCTCCGCAACAGGAGAATCCACCACAATGAGAAGCCTGTGCACTGCAATGAAGAGTAGCCCCTGCTCACCACAACTAGAGAAAGCCCACGCACAACAACAAAGACCCAACACAACCAAAAATAAAATAAAAAGTAAATAAATTTTAAAAAACTTTAAAAAATAACTTTTTGTAACTTCTTGCTCTGTGCCTCCATTCTTTTTTTTTTTTTTTTTGCGGAACGCGGGCCTCTCACTGTTGTGGCCTCTCCCATTGCGGAGCACAGGCTCCCCATGTGCAGGCTCAGCGACTGTGGCTCACGGACCCAGCCGCTCCGCGGCATGTGGGATCTTCCCGGACCAGGGCACGAACCCATGTCCCCTGCATCGGCAGGCGGACTCTCAACCACTGAGCCACCAGGGAAGCCCTGTGCCTCCATTCTTTTCCCAAGTTCTTGGATCATCTTTACTATTATTACCCAGAACTCTTTTTAAGGTAGATTGCCTGTCTCCATTTAAGTTAGTTGTTCTTCTGGGGCTTTATCTTGTTCTTTTGTCTGGAACATATTCCTTTGCCATCTCATTTTGTTTAAACTTATATTTGTATTTTTATATATGTAGTAGCTTAGTTATGTTTCTTGACCTTGGAGAAGTGGACTTCTGTAGGGGAAGTCCTATGTGTCCCAGCAGTATACTCTCCTCTCATCACCCAAGGGCCAGGGACCAGCTGGTCTCAGGGTAGGTTCTGACCTGTGTTTACAGACTCAGTTCTGCAGGTTAAGGAACATAGTTTCCTTCCTTCTGGTGTCTGCTCCCTGGTGGGTGAGGCTGGACTAGAGGCTTGTGTAGGCTTCCTGGTGGGAGGGACTGTTGCTTGCCCACTGGTGGATGGAATTGGGTCTTGGCCCTCTGGTGGGCAGGACCGTGTCACGGGACATGTCTAGAGGTGGCTGTGGGCTCAGGATGTCTTCAGGCAGCCTGTCTGTTGATGGGTGGGACTGTGTTCCCACCCTGTTGGTTGTTTGGCCTGAGGAGTCCCAGCACTGGAGCCTACAGGCTGTTGGGTGGGGCCAGGTCTTGGTGCTAATGTTCCAAGAAAGATGTCAGCCCTCAGATGAGTACTCTGTATATGTTCACCACCAGCTTTTATGCCCCAAGAGAGAGCCACAGCTGCCCCTTGCCTCCCCAGGAGACCCTCCAAGACCAGCAGGTAGGTCTGACCCAGGCTCCTTTCAAGTCACTGTTTTTGCTCTGGGTCCCAGTGTGCATGAGACGTTGTGTGTGCCCTCCAAGAGTGGAGTTTCTGTTTCCCTCAGTCCTGTAGATTTCCTGTGATCAAGACCCGCTGGCCTTCAAAGCCAAATGCTCTGGGGGCTCCTTCTCCTAATGCCAAACGTGGGGCTCAGAACTCTTCCATGGAAGAACTTCTGTGATATAATTATTCTCCAGTTTGTGGGTCGCCTACCCAGGGGGGTATTGGATTTTTTTGTATCATGAATGTGCCCCTCCTACCGTTTCATTGTGACTACTTCTTTGTTTTTGGATGTGCAGTATCTTTTTTGGTAGGTTCCAGTCTTTTTTATTGATGGTTGTTCAGCAGTTGTGATTTCGGTGTTCTCATGGAGGAGGTGAGCTCAAGGTCTTCTACTCTGCCATCTTGTCTCCAATCTCAGGAGTATATTATTCTCATTCAGGATACCCGTGTTCCTCTGCCTCACAGTGATGTTGTTGCCTTGGTTAAAATCCACACTGAGAATGGGCAGTCCCTCACTGAAAAACAGAGACTCTCAGATTGGCTTAAAATTCTGCCATATCCTGCTTATAAGGTACATGCCTTTGCTCTCAGTGCTGGGCAGTCTGAAAGCACCATGTAACAGAGCAGCCTGATGGAAGTGTCAACAGGATGACCAGGTCCAGAGAAGGTAGGGAAACTGGTGGGGCAGTCATTCATCAGGGAGGCCCGAGCCCCAGTGTACAGCTGCTCATGGTGCAACCCCGGCTGCGCTCCAAACAGAGATATTTTAGACATAGATCTATCTTCTGGTTTAACATGGCAGAGAAAACACCTGAATTTATGGTTGCTTTCTCACAAAGGAAGCAATTTAAATAAAATGAAAATGGGGGGATAGATCTGTAAGGGCAAAGAGAATAGGAGGAGAGACTGAAGCAATCCGTTTGGAAGCTGAGAGGTAGATGGCTGAGGAATAACTGTTAATGGACCCATGAAAACTGAAGCCTACACTAGGGGAAAATCTAGAAACTGAAGAACTACCAAAAGACTCTGGAGTTGAAAGCATCAGTTAACTCTGAATGAAGGGATTAGGTGAGGCTCAAATGAGGAAGAATGTTTGAAAATCTTTATATGAACTAGGTAGACCTCCTGGGATTCCCTCCCTCATCCTGTGCATCCTGATGAGCATCACCCTCTTGTGATGAGCAGAAGAAAGCTTAAAAAATCATAATTGAAATCTTAGAAACAAATCTACCCATCAAACAGGATTATTGGACTTCTGTTTTACCTGATGATAAATGTAATGAATCAGATTTATCCTCTCTTCTAAAACAACTAAAAACCTGGAAAAATGAATGAAACTGAACTGTAGGGCAACTTGAAATGGCCTATTATATGTAATTGGAACTCTAGAAGGAGAAGTTAATGGGGTGAGGTAGTGGTAGGAGACAGAAAAAACATTTGAAGAAATAATGGCCGTAATTTCCCCAATTTTGATGAAAATTATAAATCCAGAGGTCTAAGGAATTTGGTAAACCCCAAGCACAAGAAATGTAAAGAAAACTACACAAAGTCACATCATAATCAAATTGCTTAAAACCAGAGGTGAAGAGAAAATCTTAAGAGCAGCCAGAAAAAAAAAATACACTGCTATTAGATAAAAGTGATAGCAACTTCTTGTTCGAAATAAAGCAAGCCAGAAGACAGTGGAGCAACATATTTATGTACCAAAAGGAAAAAAACATTGTCAGAATAGAATTTTATACATGGAGAAATTGGGAAACACTAAAGCAGAAAAAAGTTACCACTTGCAGAAACAAACTAGAAGAAGTTTTAAAAGAAGTCATGGAGACAGAAGGAAAATGATCCTAGAAGAAAAACTGGATCTGCACAAAGGAATGATAAGCACCAGAAATGATGTGTATGTGAATATAAGATTTCTTTTTTTGTTTTTAAAAAAGTCTTAATTTAAAAGATAAAAATAGTAACCATAGAGGGTAAAGTTTATAACAAACATAAAATCTAGACAAAATATAGCACAAAATTCAGGGGAGGAAGAATGGAAATATACTGTTGTAAAATTCTTATACTACACACAAAATGGTATAATATTACTTTAAGTGAGACTGTAATAAGTTAAAGATGTATACCATAAACCCTAAAATAACCAGTAAAATAAGAAAGTAAAGGCTTACAGCTAATAAGCCAAAAGAGGAGATAAAATTAAATTATAAAAATACTCAATCCAAAAGAAGCCAGCACAAAAGGAAAATAGGAACAAATAAAAGATGAGACAAATATCAAAATAATGTATTTAAACCCAAACACATTAATAATCATCACACTAAATGTAAATGGTACAAACATCCCCAATCAAAAGGCAGAGATAGTCAGAATGAATAAAAAAAGCAAGATAGGGCTTCACTAATGGCGCAGTGGTTGAGATTCCGCCTGCCGATGCAGGGGACATGGGTTCGTGCCCCGGTCCAGGAGGATCCCACATGCCGCGGAGCGGCTGGGCCCGTGAGCCATGGCCTCTGAGCCTGCGCGTCCGCAGCCTGTGCTCCTCAATGGGAGAGGCCACAACAGTGAGAGGCCCATGTACCGCAAAAAAAAAAACCCCAAAAAAACAAGATAACTATTTGTTTTCCAAAAGAAACCCATTAAAATATAAAGACACAAACAGGTTAAAAGTAAAAGTTGAAAGAAGGCATACAAGGTGAAAAATAGATTTAAAAAATTTAGATCCAGTAGTCTAAAACCAATTTAAAGAAAGAAGGAGTGGCTATCAGAGAAATTAAATTTCAGAGCAAAGAATATTATTAGGGATAAAGAGGATAATTTGATAATGATAAAAGAAGCAAGTTACCAAGAGTGTACAAAACAAATGTAAGCATTAGTGCACATCATAACAGAACTTCAAAATTCTTGAAGCAAGAGTGAATAGAATTGTAAGGAGAAATGGACAAATCCAAATTATAGTTAGAGATTTCAACATTCTACTCTCAATAATTTGAATAAAAAGTAGATAGAAAATCAGTAAAGATATAGAAGCCTTGAACAATACTTTCAACCAACATGTTCTAATTGATATTTATAGAACTTTACACTTAAAAACAGAAGAATACCCATTCTTTTGCAGTACATTTGGAACGCCCACTAAAATAGTATATTCTTGGGCAGTAAAAAATTCAATAACTGTATAAGAATTTAAATCAAACAGTCTGTTCTCTGATCACAGTGGAATTAAAAGTTAATAATCTAAGGATTGCTGAATATCTTCAAATATTTGGAAATTAAGCAACACATTTTAAAATAACCCAAAGGTCAAGGAAGAAATCAAAAGGGAACTGAATCAAAATGAAAATGCAGCCTATCATAATTTGTGGGATGCAAATTTGTGGGATGCACTATGCTTTAGTTAGGGGAAAATTTATAGTACCAAATGCATATACATTAAGTCTCCTACATATGAATGAGTTCCATTCCAAGGGTGCGTTCGTAAGTCCAGTTTGTTCATAAGTCCAGCAAAGTTAGCCTAGGTACCCAACTTTTACAGGTAACGCCAGACATGTGAACTAACTTACATGACTGGACATGAAAACGCATGTTTGCGTCTTTGAAAGTTCACAACTAGAAGGTTTGTATGTAGGGGACTTACTGTATTAGAAAAAAGAAAAGTCTCAAATAAATTACTTCAGCTTATACTATAAGAAATAAGAGAAAGAAGAAAAATTAAACTCAAAACAGAAGAAAAGAAACAATAAAGAGTATAAATAAATAAAATAGAGAATAGAAAACAAAAGAAAAAATCAGTGAAACCAAAAGTTTGTTCTTTGATAAAATCAGTAAAACTCATAAGCTTCGTGCCAGAAGTATCAGAAAAAAAGATCAAAGATACAAATTACCAATATCAGGAATGAGAGAGGGGACATCACTACAGACTTTATATATATTAAAAGGAAAATTATATAGTATTATAAATAACTTCATATGAGTCAGTTTAATAATTGAGATGAAAGAGACTTCCCTTGAAAGATATAAACTTTCAAAGCTCACTCAGAAAGAAACAGCCATAATAAAAAAACAACATTCTGATACTTGCTACAACATGGATGAAGCCTGAAAACATTATGCTGAGTGAGTAAGCCAGACACAAAAAGACATATGTTGTATGATTCCACTTACATGAAGTATCTATAATAGGCAAATTTTATAGAGAGGAGTAGAGGTTACAGGACTGAGAGGAAGTGGAAAAGCAGTTTACTGTTTAATGGGTACAGAGTTTCTGTTTGGAATGATGAGAACGTTCTGGACATAGTGGTGATGGTTATGGGACATTGTTTATGTGCTTAGTGCCCTTGAATTGTATATTTAAAATATTTGAAATGGTAAATTGTACGTTATGAATATTTTATCACAGACAAAAAATAAAAAGAATCTGAATTTGAAATAGATAATCTGAATCAAAAATACATAGTCTGAATATGAATAAATCTATTAAAGAAATTTAATTTGTAAGTAAAAATCTTTCCAAAAAGATGACTCCAGGCACAGATGGCTTCGCTGGTGTATTCTGCCATACATTTAAGGAATAAATAACATCAGTTCTATACAAACTCTTCCAGAAAATTGAAAAGGAGGAAATACTTTGCAACTCATTCTGTGAGGCCAGCATTACTCTGATACCAAAACCAGACAAAGACATTATGAGAATACAATACTACAGACAAATTCCCTTCATGAATTTAGATGCAAAAAATTTTAACAAAATTAAGCAGAGTGAATATAACAGTAAATAAAAATTACAATACATATTGCCAGGTGGGATTTTTCCCAGGAATGCAATGTTAAACATTAAAAAATCAAGTAATTCATCATATTAGCAACATAAAAAAGAAGAATCACGTGACCATCTCAGTATATGCAGCCAAAATTTAACAAAATCTAACATCCATTCCTGGTCACACTGCTCAGCAAACTACAATTAGAAGAGAACTTCCTTGACCTGATAAAAGGTGTCTATGAAAAACCTACAGCTTACATCAAACTTAATGGTGAAAAACTGAATGCTTAAAGCAACAATAAGATACTGCCACACACCTGTTACAATCTAAATCCAAAACACTGACAACATCAAATGTTGGTGAGGATACAGAGCAACAGGAATTCTCATTCATTGCTGCTAGAATGCAAAACACTAAATCCACTTTGGAAGACAGTGGTAGTTTCTTAAAAAACTAACCATATTCTTACCATACAATCCAGCAATTGCACTACTTGGTATTTATCCAAATGAGTTGAAAAATTACGTCCACACACAAAAACTGCACACAGATGTTTATAGCAGCTTTATTCATAATTACCAAAATTTGGAAGCAACCAAATTTCATTCAGTAGAAGAATGGATAAACTGTGGTACATCCATACAATGGAATATTATTCAGAACTAAAAAATAATGAGCTATCAAGCCATGAAAAGACATGGAAGAAACATAAATGCATATTGTTAAGTAAAAGAAGCCAATCTGAAAAGGCTACATACTGTATGATTCCAACTATATGACATTTTGGAAAAGGTAAAACCATGGAGACAGTGAAAAGACAGTAACAAATGTCCACTCTGCGGCAGGTTGTTGATAGTGGATGAGGCTGTCCATGTGTGGGGGCTGGGGTGTATATGGGAATTCTCTGTACTTTCTGCTCAATTTTGCTGTGAGCCTAAAACTGCCCTGAAAAATAAAGTCTATTTTAAAAAAAAAAAGGAAAAGCACCCACAATGTTATGTTTCAGTATGTTGTGCTTTGTTAGAAAAATTCACCTTTCCCTCACAAGATTTCTTTTGTGATTATTATGTTGTACCTCTAAGAAAGTGATCTTTTTTTTTTTTTTTTGAGGTACGCGGGCTTCTCACTGCTGTGGCCTCTCCCGTTGCGGAGCACAGGCTCCACGGCCATGGCTCACGGGCCCAGCCGCTCCGCCGCATGTGGGATCTTCCCAGACCGGGGTACGAACCCGTGTCCCCTGCATCAGCAGGCGGACTCTCAACCACTGCACCACCAGGGAAGTCCAGAAAGTGATCTTTTAAGTTAAAAAAAAACTGAATGTTTTCTCTCTAAGACAAGAAACGAAGCTAGAATTTCTGCTTTCAGTATTTCTATTCAACCTTGTCCTGGAAGTTCTAGTCCATTCAATAAGGCAAGAAAAAAATATAAGGCATGCAGATGGGAAAAAAGAAGAAAAACTGTCCTTATTTATAGACATGATCATCCTTGTAGGAAGTCCTTACAAAATCTACAAAGAGCTACTAGAGCTAAGAAGTAGTTACAGCAAGATTATAGGATATTTGATCCATGTACAAAAAAAGTTAATGTGTTTCTATATACTAGCAATGAATAATTAGAAATTAAAGTTTCAAAAACAATACCATTTACAGTAGCATCAAAAAATTAGATATTGGGGCTTCCCTGGTGGTGCAGTGGTTGAGAGTCCGCCTGCCGACGCAGGAGACACGGGTTCGTGCCCTGGCCCGGGAAGATCCCACATGCCGCGGAACAGCTGGGCCCGTGAGCCATGGCTGCTGAGCCTGCGCGTCCGGAGCCTGTGCTCCGCAACGGGAGAGGCCACAACAGTGAGAGGCCCGTGTACCGCAAAAAAAAAAAAAAAAAAAAAAAAAAATTAGATATTTAGGGGTAAGCTTGATGAAAGATGTGAAACACCTTTATGCTAAGAGAAATTAAGGAGGATCTAAACAAATGGAGAGATAATGCCTTGTTCATGGATCAGAAGTCTCAATATTATTAACAGGACAGGTCTCTCCAAATTGATGTATAGATTTAACACAATCAGAATCCCAGCAGATTGTTTTGTAGATATTAATGCACTATTTCTAAAATTTATATGTAAATGCAAAGGACCCAGAATGGCCAAAACAACTTTGAAGAGAAGAACAAATGAGGAGGGCTTTCACTACCTGATTTTCAGACTTATGATGTAGCTACAGTAATCAAGTAGGGTGGTATTGGTGTAAAGATACACAAGCAGATCAGTGGAGGAGAGGAGAGTCCAGACATAGACTCACACATGTATGGGCAATTAGTTTTTGAGAAAGATCCCAAGGCGATTCAAGGAGAAAGGGATAGCCTTTTCAATAAATAGCACTGGAACAATTTGATACACATATGCAAAAAAAAAAATTAACCCTGTTTATTGGTTTACATTGGATCATAGACCAAAATGTAAATCCTAAAACTACAAATCTTCTAGATAAAGAAAACATAGGAAAAAAATCTTCGTGAGCATGAGTCAGGTAAAAATTTATCAAAAGCGTAATTCATCTAAGAAAAAATTATTATATTGATTGTGGTGATGGTTTCATGGATATATACATATGTCAAAACTTATCAAATTTTATATTTTAGATGTGGACAATTACATATTAAATATACTTCAATAAGGCTGATCAAAGAATATTGCTGTAGAAAGGAGGATTTAGAACACAAAAATGATTTTGGAATTTAAAAATAAAAAAGCAGAAATGAAATATTTAGTAGAAGCCTGGAAAGAAAGTTGAGGAAATCTAATAATTAGAACAACTCCAACAAAGAAATGGAATATAGAAGCTAAAAGCTAAGAAAATCAGACTAAGCAGGAAATAGAACAGTTTAAATTATAGAGCTTTCAAAAATAGAGAAGAAAGAAAATGGAGGGGCAATATGCCAAAGAAACAACTCAAGGAAATTTCCTGCACACAAAAGACATGGATTTCTAGTCTGAGGGGTTTACCACTTGTCCAGCACGATGAGTGGAAACAAAGCCACGCAAGACACACCAGTGAAAAGTTTCAAAACACTGGGGACAAAAAAAAAAGGCACTAAAGTTCCCAGAGAGAAAGAATAGGCCCACACAAGGCCTAGTACTAGTCCTGTATTAGACTTCTCAGCAGCAAGGCTGAAGGTAAAGGATAAGAAAGACCTTCACAATTCTTGTTGAAAATGATGTCTTAGAATTCTATATCCTCAAACTCTCATCATGCTGTTACTAATGGACACTTTCAGATATGCAGTGTCCTGAATTTTTAAAAAATTGCTCATATTTTCTTTCCCAGGAAAGGGGAGATTTTTTTTTCTGTTGAAGAGTTTGGGGATGAATTTGTGATAGGTACATTAAAAAAAACTAAACAAATGGGAAAAAAAATTGCCTCCAGTGAAAACAAAAAATTGTATAAGAAAGAAAAATTTTAATGTACCACATGCTGCAGCCTCAAAGAATATTTACAGTCGTAATAATATAAATGCTAAATATTGATTTGTCCAAAAATTATGATACCATTCTATTAGAAGAATGGGAAGGGAAAGAAATGTATTTTAGGGTATGGGAGTGGAGTGTGAGAGCTGAACCCTTATTGTCCATTGTCTGAAGTAAATACATTATATTTAAAATAAAGAAAAATCAATACATTGGAATTTAAGCATGTGATTTACAAATACAGAGGCAAATATCAGAGGCTAAAAACATCAAAAGTAGTGGCTTCTGGGGTGTGGAAAGGAAACAGCTAACTTCATGTAAGACCTATAGAACTATATGATTTTTAAACCATGTAAATGTACAACTTTTATTAAAATTAAAAGAATAAAGACACTACAGAAGAAAGTGTCTCAGAACTGAAGAAACATAGTTATCTCCAGACTAAAAGACCCTCCTCTCCAAGGACAGAGAACAAAAGATTCATGCCTTGATGCAGACTCAAGAGATTTCAGGACATCACACATAAAGAGAAATTCCTAAAGCTTCCAGGAGAGAAGAAGTCATCCTTGAAAGAGCAAAAATAATGCTGGCCTCAGACATCTTACCAGGAACATTGGATATTAGAAGAAGAAAAAATTCTGAAAAATATAATTTAAAACCCAGTATTCTATATGAAGAAAATTGTTATGCATGTGAGAAAACACAGAGTTTTAGATTTATAGGTACTCTAAAAACTGATCTCCAAAACGCTCTTTCTGTTACTGCAGGATATATTCCAGCAAAAAACTTCAAGAAATAGTAGGATTAGGAGGCTTGGTAATCTCAAAGATCCAGCAAAGAAAAAATAAGGCAAATAAAAATTCCAAGAACAAAAAGTTATGTGAGAAGCTCACGTCTACGTCTAAATGTGAAGGAAGCAAAGTGACATGAATTTAATGATTGACCATTCGTGATTCTTGTAGTTAATGACACTGGACCCACAGAGAAGGAAATAAAATCCTACTATCCTGACTGACTTTGAAGGAACAATATTTACTAACTCATAATAGCATAAAGTGTTTATTGTTTTTTAGGTTTTTAGAGTCAGCCTATGGACAAAACATGAAAGAATTATGTTCATAAAATAGTATATAAAATTATCAACTCTGACAATTTAAATGTTGTCAGGGTATTGTTGAGAGAAATTAAGAGATTGTCTGAAAACAATAGAAGAAGTAAGATTAGGTGTGAGACGATGTTTCAAAGGTAGCCAACAGAAAAATTTAAATAGTAACTCTTAAAATTTAGAGGTGGGAGTAGTGTGTTAGCTAAAGCCTGTGTTTCATAGCAAAGAGTCAAGCTGAATATCAAGATAGAGCCATAGTGTGCTAGAATTAAGATGCTAACCACCAGAAAAGCCAAATGCAGAAATGGTTAAAGATGGCAGCTTCTGGGACTGTGGGTGGGGAAGGGAACGGAGTGGGTGGTCTTTGCTTTTCATTATGTGTCCTCTTCTACCGCACATATTCAGAAAAGCATTTTGAAATGCTTTAAATGAATAAAATAAAATAAAATGTTGATGTAGTGCAAGCCCAGACAGTTTTTCGTTTCTGTTTGTCTTTTCTGTTTTGCATTGCAAGTGCCTGACTTACTCTCTGATCGCCTAGGCATCCACTTCAAAGACGGCTGTCTCGGTAAACACACAGCCAGCCACAGGGCTGGATAGAGAGCCAGACTGCCTCCTTCACTGAGGCTCCCTGTTTTAGAGATCTTGGTTGATTTCAATAACTAACAATTTGGGCCACTTGGGTTTTTTTTTTCCCTTCCTGCTCTTGTGTTTTAAATTCACCAATAGCGAGCCAGCCTGTGAAACCCTAGGCCCCGCCCTCAACCCCAGTAAAAGCAGAACCCCAGCCCCGAGAACTCTCTGTGTGGCTGTGTAATTTCCAGGTCCTGTAGGTAATAAACCTTTATTTTCTCCAAGTTTCCTGATGGCTGTTGCTGAAGGGTATCTTGCAGTCATAATAAGAACCACAAGGGCCCGTCCATCCACAACACTGTTTATTGATAGGCGGAGACAGGCACAAAACAGTTGCATTGTGAATAAATACATCCTTGTTCTGAGAACTAGATGTGAAAAAGTTGATAGTGAAAAGCAGTGTCTTAGACCATCAGGACACGAGGGTCTTCAGCATTTGTCAACCATTTGTCATCAGGCTCCAGGATGGTGGCCTCACTGGGGGTAGGAGGGACAGTCCCTTCCTCATTAGGACTTCTGCAAAATTAAGGATAAGCTTACTGTGGACATGGTATTGGGTTTTTTTTGTTTGTTTTGTTTTTTTGCAGTACGCGGGCCTCTCACTGTTGTGGCCTCTCCCGCCACGGAGCACAGGCTCCGGACGTGCAGGCCCAGCGGCCATGGCCCACGGGCCCAGCCGCTCCGCGGCATGTGGGATCCTCCCAGACTGGGGCACAAACCCATGTCCCCTGCATTGGTGGGCGGACTCTCAACTACTGCGCCACCAGGGAAGCCCATGGTATTGTTTTGATGGCCATGTGTGTGCACGCGTGGGTGTGTGCATGCGTGTGCCAGGTGGATGATAAGAAAAGTGTCCGAGTTATGAATCAAAATGGCCGAGTGGTTTTGGTAGAATGTGATGTAGAAGACCTAAGAACAGAACAAGACTAAGTATAAAAGAAAGTCCATTATTATGACCTTTAGTGATAGAGCCAACTGCCAGCTGGACCTCTCCCCCAGCCCCTCTACCCGCCCCTGCTCTGACAGATTTCTGTAGTGGCCTCTGCTCAGAGAGGGTCCCTTGCATGCTGGTCTTATGAGAGAATCATGTAAGAAAGCCCAGGTTAGTTCAAAAGACTTGGAGACCCTTTTTGCTTCCTGTTTACCTGCCTCCTCACCCCAACAGCCACCTCTGGGTTCCAGCAGACAGACCCCAGTGAGTTGGCAGCTGACCTGCCACCTGGCAGGTGCCCATGGCCTCCTGTTCTCCCAGTTCCCTTCCCGTCTCGTTGTGGGAGGTAGTTCCTACATTGCATGACCTCTTACGTGCCAAGCTAAGCCTCCAGTGGACCACGTCTAACAGCCCAGGTCACAGGCCCAGCATCCGAAGGCCTCGGAAACTGCATGCGTGTGGGCCCAGCCCCAAGGGATCTCCCTCCCCATGTTCACCCCTACCACCCCGAGAGCCAAGGTGCATAAGGATGGCGTGGACGGCCTGGGCGACCCCTGAATTTCAGCATCAGCGAATGCTCTGACCTTTAGATCCAATCTGGTGTTCAGGGTGTTGGTGGAATCTGTACATCGCTTACATATTTCACATGGAAAAAATCCTCACCTGGCCAAAAATGCAGGCCATCTTGCCAGCCCCTTCAGGCTATTTTCAGTGCCACCGTCTTTTCCACTAGCACTTAGACTCTTATCTTGATTGTATTTGTTCAGTTTTAGCGACCACTTGGTTATCTTTGCCTTTGGGGCTGTGGGTTGGACCCTTTTGGCATCTGTGGGAAAAGCTTTGAGTGATGTATGTCTGCACGGAGGTAGTGTGCATCTCGGTCTCACTTAAAACGAGAAACCGCGTCACCTTCATGTGAAGCTCTGAGAAGAGCAGAATCAGGGCCGTGTTAGAGGATCTGGGGCCAAGGTGGGCTATTAACGCTTGGTTGGTCTGAAAGGCTCCCAGACACCCACTGACACGGTGCATCCTGATTGCTCCTCCAACATAAGGGATGACGTCCCCGCATCAGGGTTTGGTCCAGGTCCCTGGTGACGGCCAGCAGGAGCGCCCCCCTTGCCTGGCGAAGCACAGGGAGGTGTCGATGTCACTGCAGATGCGCTCGGCTGGAAAAGCGTTCAAATGATGGGCTGGTGGCAAAAGTTTGACATTTCGATGTGTCTTTGCCTTTTAACATGCTCATTTGGGGACAGCCTGTACCTGCTTTTCTGCTTTAATCCATCATTTTTCTCTGGGCAAAAGCACAAAATAATACAGAATAGGAAGAATTTTGGGTCCAGCGATGGCAGGTACAGCCAGCTCTCCATGAACCTGACAACACATAGATTAGTCAGAATGTGGTTGGCACCCTGTTCCCGTGTGTGGCAGACGTGGATGACAATTTTCATGTAATTAGAGAACAGTTCAGTAAATTACTGTATCATAGATTCTCTTTAACCCGTGGCTCAGACAACCCTAGGACTGCTTACAGCCTTGACACCGACAGTCCAAACATTGTCATTATTCTATAGATCCCCAGAAGGGCTGGTTAATGTAGAACTGCAGTCGCTAACCCTTAACCCTGCCCCCCCCTTTTGCACTAGAAGACAGTGCTGTTGACATTCCTCCTGGACTCCTCCTTGCAAAGGGCGGTGTGTGTCCCCACGGCCTCCTGCCTGGTGTCCGAGCTGCCCCAAGTGCTGTGTCTCTCACCACACCTGCCCCAGCAAAGCAGAGTTCATGGAAAAGTTCACGGGTGCCTAGTCCCATGGGGCAGAAAGGGCAACAGACAGAATTCACGTTGGGTTATATATAGGCACAGGTGTCTTGCTGACGATCAGAAAAACATTTTTTGGGGGAAAATAAGTAACAAGAAAATGGAGGAAAAACAATTGAAAACTCAAGAAGACAGATAAGATGTGAAAGGAAATGACAAAATAGAAGAAATAGGAATTGTTTGGAAGGGGTGCCTGTGACTTGGACAATTGTCCATTTTGCTGGGGTGTCAGAGTGGGTAGCGGGAGCAGGGAAGGACCCTGGGGGGGCGGGGAACGAGCACAGCAAATGGGTGCTGTGGCACTCCTGGCCTGGGCGGAGCCCGCTGGGGCCAGGATGGGAGAGGGATTGGCAGGCAAAGGCGTGCTTCCCGGGTCACCCAAATCCTGCCTGATACACCAGCTCGCAAAACCTCCCTGGCACGAACCATTTCCGAGCCACCACTTCTCCCATGGATGCTGCTGCCTGAGGCCCCAAGGGTTATTACGGTAGTCTCAGATGTTTCATTTAGTCTTATCTTCCTCCCTGTCTGTGTGTTTCTTTGTTTTTATTTATTTTTACGTTATTTTAATCTGTCTAGATGCCTAATGGCCTGTATCTGAGCTCAGCAAGATACTTTTAATGGTTTGAATAGCTTGATTCCTGGCCCCATCAGAAAGTGTTCTGAATTTTTAAACCAAAACCTTCTCCTGGCACTTCTTCTTAAAGTATTACTGATACCCTGCCCTCCCCAGTTCCAGCTGAAGCATTCGGTCCCCATCTAGAGTTGCCAGGTTTAGCAAATAAAAATACAGGACAGCCAACTAAGTTGGAATTTCAGATAAATAGCAAATCATTTTATAAGTATATCCCAACTATTGTGTGGGATATAATTCTACTTAAAAAAAATTTTTTTTCCCATTCTTTATCTGAAATTCAAATTTAACTCAGCATCTAGTATTTGTCTGGCAATGCTGCCAACTAATCCTTCAGCCATTCTAGGAAAGCACTTAACTGCAGGCTCATACACACTAGACACATGTAGTCATATTTATTGCCTAGCGATCACCCATATTGTTTGTTCACGGTGTGCACATGTCTGTCTGGATGTAGACAGCGGGCTCCAGGGGAAGGGACTGATTGCACAGCTCGCCTTTGTACAGTGGTAAGGCCACTGGAGGGGAAGATGTGGGGTGCTCACCAGCTCTGCCAGAGGTGGGTGCGGGGGACTTGAGGCTGTTTACACTGAGTTGTGGCATTGGGGAGCCGGCCCTGGGAGTCAGTGTGAGCTCAGCTTCCTGGAGGGCGAAGGAGGCCCCTCCTCCCCATCTGCAGCAGGTGCTGCCCCAGCTCTTCTTGAACCCCTCCCGCTCAGGAGGCTCATCACCTCATGGGAGCACAGCACCTGTGGGAACAGCGGTCCCTGTCGGTCTCCCCTTCAGCCCAAGTCCTTCATCTTCCAGCCAGGGAAAGCCTGGCTCAGGAGGGCGGGGCGTTTCCCTCAAAGCAGGGTGTCCAATGAGGCCTTCTGATCTCGAAGCTGCTCCTCTCCCCATGAACTCTGCATTCTGTTCCCTTCCTTCCCTTCACCTTCCTTCCTTCCTTCCTTCCTCCCTCCCTCCCTCCCTCTCTTCCTCTCTCTTTCTCTTTTTCGTTTTGCCTATTAGAAGACCATAAACAGTTGTTATTTTTTCATGTCAAAAAGGACATGTGTCCCAAAGATGTGACTAGAGGTCGTGGGAGGTTTGTGTGGACTAGTGGGGGGAGCCCCAAGGGGTGGAGTGGGGCTGCTCCCCAGGTGACAGGCATGTAGTTACTGCCGCTCCGCAGCCCGTGGTCGTCAAGGGGAGCGCAGTGACTTGACAGGAGGAACTATCTCCACCAGCGAGAGAATGGCTTATAATTTACAGCCCACTGAGCCAGCTTCCACCACATCATTAGAGCCTTCTTTTTGTAGACAGTAATAAATTGTCTTATCACCAGTGCTGACATAACATGCTCCTTTTTAAGTACACCATAATTTTTATTTTTAAGAGAATATTCATACTTGATGGCAGAGCTCATGGGCCTGTGAATGCTGCCCCGGAGAGAAGACTTTTTCTTTTCTGTTTTAAAAAAGAAGGTATAATTCAATTTCCAAATACCACTGGCAGGGGGGTGCCTTCTAAACAGACATTGGGGGCAGAAAGATGTTTCTAGACCCTTGATAGACAGAGTGCCTTGTCCTTCGGTAGGGAGGCATCAAAAAGATGAAAGCAAGACACTTTTAATGGTTTGCATTGCCTTGATTCCTGGCCCCATCAGAAGGTGTTCTGAATTTTTAAACCAAAACCTTCGCCTGGCACTTCATTTTTAAAGTATTAGTGATACCCTGCCCTCCCCAATTCCAGCTGAAGCATTTGGTCCCCATGTAAAGTTGCCAGATTTAGCACAGAAAATTACAGGACAGCCAGGTAAGTTGGAATTTCAGATGAATAATTAGTATAAGTATATCCCAACTATTGTGTGGGATATATTTATACTGAAAAGTTTTTTCATTGTTTATCTGAAATTCAAATTTAACTGGGCATCTAGCAGTCATCTGCAAGCCTACCAGCTAGTCCTGCAACTGCTCTGTGGAAATGTGCACCCCGGGCTGGTGGATGGTGCCCGTCCTCAGATGTGGCCACGCTGCTGCCTCTGGAGGGAGGCCATGGGGGTGTGGGTGCATCCTTGGGCTTTGTGTCCCAAAGGATCAGTTTTGCCCCCACCCGGGGCACTCACTTTCTTGAGTTCCTCTGACAGGGAGACAGAGAGTGGAGGCAGCTCCGGGGCTGGCGGGCACCCCACCCAGGGGTTCCTCAGCTTGGAAACCCTGGCCTCCCTCCTGGCCTCCCTGGGCCGGCTGCTCCAGACACGGCTCCTCCCTCCTCTGTCTCCTCTAGGGGCAACAGTGTAGCCTGCTGACCCCGCGGGCAGTTCTGGAGGGACCCTGAGTGCCCAGGAGCACAGCCCTGGGGTGGTGGGGATGGCACAGATGGTCACCATCAGCCAGTGACTTCCCCAAGCCTGTTGCCCGTTTCTGCCGACCCCCAGGTGGACCAGCGGAGGGTTCTGCTTCCCCGCCCTCCAGGCCTCGCGGGCCTTGCCCGTCATCCAGGGATCTCTCTCACTGTCTGCGGGACGGGACAGGCACCTCTGGGCGTGACTTGGCTTCCTCCTCCACCTTTGTCTTGTGCCTTCACAACTACCCCTCCACCCTGACTAGAACATTCACTTTTATCTGTAAAACGGGAGGAGTGATAACCACTGTACGGGGCGGCTTTAAAAACAAATGAGACACAAATGTACGTGAAAGCCTGGCAGAGCCCTCAGTAGGACATGAGTGTTTCTCTTCCTTGCCCCGCCTTTGTCCTGCCTTCCTTGGCCCCCACCTCCTCCTTCCTTCCTTGCCTGGCTCCCTCCTGATGGCCCTGGGGCTGTCTGTGCACTGCGTGCTCCTTCTGTGTCTGGGATGTGGAGCATCTGTCTCCGTGGAGCGGCGCCATGGGGCTGGCCGGCCTGGAGCACATTTGTGCTCCCACAGCCGCACACAAACTTCTGCAGCATGTGTTTACAGGTAGCAATCAGATGTCTGGCCTCATAACCACACCTCTTACGTGATGCTGTCTAAGCGCAGGGCACGAGTCAGAGCACTTTATCTACATTGACTAATTTGAGATGAACACAAATTTTGTGCCCATTTTATCCTCAGTTGGGAAAACCCAGGCCCAGAGAGGTTAACTGACTTGCCTGAGGTCATACAGCTAGGAATGGCAGAGCTGGAATGAGAACCTAGATGGTCAGTTCAAGAATCTCTGCTCTAACCACAGTACTCCACTGCCTCTCCTTCTCCTGCCTGGGCATCTGCTCTGTCCAGACCCTCCCCTGCCTGTTCCAGGAGACAGGACCTGAGCTCACTTCCTGCTGTGCTGTCTTGTGGTACTGCTTGTGCCCCAAGCCCTCCATGAACTTTGACCTGAGAGGCGCAGCATCTTGGCTGTGAGCGAGAAGGTTCCCAAGGGTGGGGACTGAGAGAACGAGGGTGACCACCTGTGACCCATGATGACTACATGCTTGGGGGGAGCACACTGCTCCATGTTGCTGGTTTGTAATGAAAGATCACCTTACAGGATTGGGGTAAAAGGGGCTCAGGAGAAAGAAAAATAATAAGGGAATTAGCCCTGATCCAGATGAAGAGAGCTAGACGCAAAATCGTATGGGTCACAGAAATATTGTTTGGTTACCAAATTTTCCACCTTTTGGAAATGACCGTATGGAACGGCAGGCTTGGTGGCATTGTTGGTGGGACTGGACATGGTGGCCAGTGGCCCCGCACAGGGCAGAGGAGTTCCTGGGTGTCGCTCCCTGAGGAGAAAGAGTGCTGGGCTTGCTGGGGCCGCAGTTCACGCCGCTGTGTTCTCTGCTGCTAGCGCGTCTGGGTGGAGAGAAAACACAGCAGGAATGATTTTGGCTGGGTCGGGGATTTGGGAGAGTTTAGACTATAAATAGTGAGTATATAAAAAGCCTCAAGTGGATTTTTCGAAGCCCTAAATTCACCACATAGATCCAAGCAAGCTAACAGTAACCATTTAGGTTTTCGTAACATCTAAATGTAACTCGGCACAGCGCCCTGCCACCCCACGCTTCTGCTGTCACCACAACCCCTGCCAGCATCTGCCAAACCAGAGACACACGTCTCAGGGGCTTTGCTGCCAGCCTGCTGGCTGCCCTCGAGGTCCTGGCCCTGCATGAATGACCTTGCCTACTCTCCATGGAGGGGCCGTTTTAAGTCTCATCTACGGCGGAGGAAACTGAGGCCTAGCAGGCGAGGTGACCTGTCCAAAGTGACACAGCCAGCAAGTGCTGGGCTGGATTCCACCCACTGCCCAGAGCCCACCCCACTGCCCACTGCCCCGCCCTGCCTGAGACCGGACTCCGGGGCCCATACCAGGGCAATGCTGCAGGAAGCTATGTTCAGGTCAGCAGAAAATTGAAGCAGCATGTGGAAAGGAACGTGGGTGCCTTTGCGTCTTGCTTCTCGGGGCCTGTGGTCACCAGGCTTCTCTCGTCTCTAGGCTCCTTGTTTCACGTGATACACCGACTCGTCATAAAGCCCCTCTGCACTCCTGCAGCCCCGGCTCGGCAAGCCCAACGCCTGCCCTGGTCCTAGGGCTGCTTGGTGTCGATGAGACCCGGCTCTACTGCCCTTGGCCCTGGATCTGCTGCTGCTCTTGGCCACCTACAGTCAGGTCTTCTGGTCTTGATTCTTTTAGCAAAATCATTGTCACCTGATACTGAGGGATAGATAAGCTGGACGGAGTGACATTTAGGATGACAGCAATCATATTTATAGGAAAAACCCGGGGCTCCAATGGATTGTTTTTAAACCTGTAGGATTCCCTTCACAGTCCTGCCTGCCCACGTCAGACTAGCTTATCCTCCTCCAAGGTTCTGGAAGAGACTGCCGTAGGAAACCCCAGAAGGAGGTTCTAGCTTGTTTGTACAGGGAAAGGGCACCAGGTCTGAGGCTTCTTCCTACCAGAGAGGAAAGAGAGGTCCAGGGAGCCCCAAGAGCTGGAAAGCAGCTTCTGAGACTCAGCCCCCAGTCGGCACTGAGCTGGATGTGAGAGATTCCAGAACCAGAACATAAGGCAGCACAGCCAGGTGAGCAGTTCTGCCTGGGGACAAGAGGGAGAGGGCTGGGGCATGGGAGGGGTGCTTTTGGTGAAGGAAGGCTTCACAGAGGAGATGCCCTGCGGCAGGAGAAATTTGCATGTGGGGGCGGGGAGGAGAGAAAGGCACACCCAGGGAGGAGGTGTCAAAGTCCAAGCAGCCTGGGCCTGAAGGGCTGATCCATCTGGGAAGGTGGCTGGCCCAGGATGGGGCAGGAAGAGCAAGAAAGACAGCGCCAGCTTGCTAAGGCCGTGAGGGCTCTGCCTCATGGAGTTCGGTCTCCACCCTGTTGGCTGCAAACATTCACAGTGGTCTAAGTAGGCTCCCAAGAGCACGTGGGAACCAAGCCTCAGGTCGGGGGTGGGGTGAGAGGGGCAGTGAGCTGGAGCAGAGAGCCAGGTTGGAAGTTATCCTGACAGCTTGTGTGTGCACGGTGAGGCCTCCACTGGGACGGGAGCCCAGGGGGTGGGGAGGGATGGGGAGCCAGGCAGGAGCCAGGTGAGGGAACAGCACTTCCATGGATGTCACAGGGAATGTTTGAGGCCAGGGTCTGGGCAGGGTGGAGGTGAGCAGGCTGGTGTATAAGAGGCCAGAGACAGTGAGGGTGTTGAGTAAAGAGCTAAAGGTGTGGGACCCAAAGTGTGTCCTTCTGAAGATGGGAAGGGCTGCAGATACAGGCTTGAGAGCCACGAGGCTTGGCTGATCGCAACAGCGGGAGCATCTCTCCTCTGCTTTCCACACCTCTTGGCATTAAGTCCAAATTCTTGCCAGGGCTGGTGAAGCTGCCCCAGCCTGGCCTCGTGTCCCCTCTCAGGCCACCCTCCTTTCACTATCAGTGCCCCTGCCCCTTTGCTTCTCTTCCAGCTCTCCCACCACACCACCTTCCTCCTGCCCCAGGGCCTTTGCACATGCCGGACCAACTGCCAGGCGCTTTGCCTGGAGCTGGGTGATACTGGGGGTGGGGGAGTCCGTGTTAATGTTGGGTTGCCCCTCCTTCCCCCATCTCAGCTCTTCCATCATGCATGTCACCAGTTCCCTCCACTGTAAACACTTGATGCAGTTTCTGTTTTCCTACTTAGACCTGACTGATGTCTGCTCATCTGGGTATTTCCTGTTTATTTCTTTGAGCTCAGCTTAAAAGTCACTTCCTCCGGGAAGCTCAAACCATCCAGTTCAATGCTCTTCCAATATCTGACCAACGGGCTATGCATGGTGGGGGTGGAGGCTGGGGGTGGGTTATAAGGGACCTCTGGGGCTGCAAGGACTTTGGTTTTGCTCTGCGTGAGCCTGGAAGGACTCTAAGCTGGGGAGTGGCCTATGTGACTCTGTTTCACATGATCCCCAGTGTTGAGGGCTGATTCAAGGGGCAAGGGCAGCATAGGGAGGGCATTTAGGAGACTGCTGAGTTACACCAGGGGACATGTGAGCATGGCCTGGTCCAGGGTGGTAGCAGTGGGAGTGGTGAGAAGTACCTCAGGCTCTGGATGGATTTCCAAGGTAGAAATGACCAGATTCCCTGAGAGCCTAGACTCGAGGAGGGGTCGAGGGGGCCGCAGGCTTCGGGGCTGCCCTTTACCATGATGGGAAATCTGGGGGTGGGCTAGGGGGCTGGGAAGAGCAGGAGCTCAGTTTGTGTGATGAGCCTTAGACGCAGAGGGGAGATGTCCTTAGTGTCTGGAGCTGAGGTGTGACGTCCAAGCTGGCGACACAGGTTGGGAACCATCAGCCGGTAATGGGCACCCGCAGTGATGAAAATGACTGACGTCCCCAGCAGGGTGGTGGAGGTGGGTGGGCAGGGGAGAGGGAGGAAGCCCAGAACTGGGGCTTGGGGCCCTTGATGCTAAGAAGAACCAGCAGTGGAGACTGAGGAGCAGCCTCTGTGCTGGGGGGGGCCACGCGGTGGGGAGGGGTGTCCTGGAGGCCACGTGGGAAAGGCTTCAGGGATGAGTGGTCACATGCTGCAGGAAGGGCTCCGGGGACCAGGGCTGAGAACTGGCCCCTGGCCTCTAGCCACCCGGGGCAGTGGTGACAGCAAGCAGGGTGTGGCTTCAGGCAGTGAGGGGTGATCTGATTGGCGTGGGTTTGAGAGCACCGGAGAGAAACCGAGACACTGGGTGGAGACAACTTTTTGAGAGTTTTGTTTTCCTATAAAGGGAGGAAGAAAAATGGGAGGGTAGCTGGAGAGTTCGTTGTTAATTGCTGTTTTAAAGATGCTGGAATCACAGCAGCAAAGAGAGAACTCAGCAGCTGGTGCCGGGACACCCTTGAAGAACCACGTGGTGGGGCGGGGGGGCGGGCGCAGGGGGGCGCCCAGGAAGGGAGTGGGGTCCTCGGCAGGAGCGGGGCCCCCTCGGGCAGCAGGGTGGGGAGACAGAGCCCACGGGTGCAGTGGGAGAGGACGGTTTCCCCTGAGAATTTGGTGAAGAAGGGCGCGGGGCCTCGGGAGAGTGAAGGTGGGGACAGGGTGGGAGGTGGAGAAAGGAGCGTGGGGATTTGCACGACTGCGGAGGTGTGGATGGCGCGTGTCAGGGAGACGGGTGGCTGGTTCTCCATCCGCGGTCGGCTGCGGTCGCAGGTGCCGAGTCAATGGAGAGCCAGGCGCAGTGACCCTTAGGTGAAGAGCCAGGTGACCTTCTCCAGGGCCTCGGAGGGGAGGGGGGGGTGAGGGAGCCTGTGTAGGGTGGGGGGCGGGGCGCTGGGAAACGTGCAGATGAGGGGAAGGATCTGGGAGAGGAAGAGATGACTGTGCGCAATTGCCAGAGCAGGAGCCCACGGGGTGGGGGTGGTGGGGGGAGGGTTCCCTGAGGAACCAGGGAGGGGCAACCAGGGAGGGGCAGCTTGGAGGGGGCGGGGGGACAGAGGAGTGACCGACTGCATTGCTGCCTCTGGCCGCAGCAGCCAGTTCCTCCGCTGCACCCAGCCCGGCCCCTGAGATGCACGTTCCCCATTATCTCTTTATACACTCGGGTTCCCGAGACAATGGTTGTCTAGAAAGGACTGGATTTTGAGCTCTTCTTTCCAGCTTGTGCCTCGCTCCATTTGCGGGGGGGGCGGGGGGGGCGGAGCCCAAGTTCCTAATTTATTCTCACTTGGAAAGAGTGCTCAGGCAACGAAGCCAAAACTCATCCTGGCATCAAAGGAATGATGTCCTCACCCAGGAATAAGACGCAGATCCCGCTGCCCATCTGCTGGGCTCGGGTAAAATGCCGTGCGATCCTGGGGGTCTGCTTGGCGTGGCGGGGGCTCCTCCTTCCCTCCCTCCTCCCTTCTGTTCTTCCTTTCAATAAATACGCATTTGCAGTCTGAATCTATATGAAGGTGATGAAATAGAAAGGGAGGGGAGGAGATGGTAGGCCCAGCCAGGAGCCTTCCTGGACCAGCGTCTTGCTAGCAGGTCTCTGATTTTGCTCAGTCTGGGGCGGTGATGTTTCCCCAGGAGGAAAACCAAGACTGATGCAAACCAACATGGATGACCCCGCTTACTCTGTCAATGATTACCTGGGAGGGGGAGGGTTTGTGATCCAGTTCGGGTCAGTGGGGCCTGAGGTGAAATGGACTGGACATTGGGTGTGTTCCCCTAAGGAGATGAGACAGTCAGGAGAGGGAAGGTCGCTCCTGCCATTCCTTCCTTGGAGGCTGTCTTGAGATGCCCCAGTGTGGGGCAGTTGTCTCTGTCCATGAGGAGAAGGCCAGGCAAAGGATAGGAAGGCCATCTTGAGCCCTGCTATCACTGAGCTGCTGAATTAACCACCCTGGATCCAGCTCTCACCAAATTCCTGTTCATGGGATAGTGAGCCATCTTTATTGTCCACGTGCCTTTTACTTGGATATTGTAGTACTTGTACCTAGAGGCATCCTAACTGCTGCGGCAAGGAGAAAGTAAACCATTGTGGTTTTCTATCACATGGGGTGTGGAGCCTCCTGGGAGCCAAGGCAAGAAGGGAAAACAGAGAAACGGCAAAGCTTTCATTCTTAGTTGGGAAGAGCTTCTGAGGGAGTTTCAGCTGTTTTGCTCCTAAATTCCTTGTTTGACACTAAATTTCCACCTGGGAGTTTATGAAAGGAACACTGAGATACATAATTGCTAGATTCACAATAATTGTTTTGCAGGAGAAGCAGTTTTCACAAGACTCTTAAGACAAGGATCTAGGTATAAAGGGAGAGTCTAACCAGAGAGGCAAAGAGTGGGTGGGAGTGGGGTGGGCAGAGAGCTGCTCCACGCACCCCCCAGATGGTCAACCCCCCCCGCAACCAAAAGGAGTAAAGCCCAATATGAATCAGAGCCCACACTGAGGAGATGATGAGATAAACTGGCAATAACACAGAGTGGAAGGTGGAGCAAGACGGAAAGGGAAGACCCCTGACCCGCCACAGCGAGAAGGATTTGGGGTGAAAAGACTTGGAGTCAGTTCGGGGACCCCTGGTTTGTAGAAGCCCTGGGTGGGCCTGGGTGCTTTCTCGGGACCGGGGGTGGGGGGGTGAGGAGACGGGGTGTGTGTGGAAGGGGTGAAGGGAGGCAGTGGTCTACTCTTTCGCGGGCCCACTCTCATCACAGGCCCACTCGCTATGTGGCGTCTGTGTCAGCATCTCCTGTCCCCCCAGGCTAGGGACCGTGTGTGTTATCCAGGCTTGGTGGCAGGGCTGTCAGCTCTACAGAATGCGTCCCATCGGGCATCACACCTCTGAATGCTGTGTAGTCTAAAGCATCCAGGTGTTCTCCTGAGAGAAGGGTAGAATTTGAAAATTCACAGTAACCAGGCAATGGAAGACCTTTGCTTTGCCAAAGGAGTCAAAACAGATTTTCATTAAAAACACGGCACTCTCTGTACCTCTGCTGTAGGATGTTAATAGATGCTACAAGAAGAAACATCAAATACATTTGAGAGAGTCAAAATAGGCATCTTTACTGCAACATGTCTTAGAAGCATTAATGCCATATTCATCAAATCCAAGAGACACCCTTAAGTGGAAGATGCATCAGGATTTGACATATTACTGAGAAAGGAAAAGTGTCCAAGTTGGGAAGTGTCATGGGGACTCTTCCAGGAAGCCGTGCCAATGAAAGGCTGCAACGCTGGTGCAGGAGAAGATGAGAAATAAACCCACCACCAGAGAGGGGCAGCGGGGAGCCCTCTGGCCTCTCCCCTGGCCATGGTGGAGGCAGGGAGAAATGCTTGCACCGATCATTTGAACCATAAGCTGGTTCTCAGCTGGGGGTCACACCACCCACATGGTCCCCAAGGGGTCTCAGGAGCTGTATCCCTGATCACTGGCAGGGGCAAACGCAGATCCTCTCAGGAAGAAGTCAGTTTCGGTCCAGGCCAGTGGTGATCACAAGACACTGACTGTGAGATTTTCCCCGATTTCAGGGATGTTAAGATGTGAGGAAATGTGCAACTAGGCCTGGCGGAAGGACAGGACATTTATGTGCCTGTGAACCCCACAGAGGGACAGAGTCTGTAGCCTTGCCCATCTTACCCCACTGGAGGCTCCTGGTGCCCGGCGGCAGCAGTGGTCACCGGTGTCACCATTTGTTCAGCGTGTACTTGGTGCCAGGCTGGGCAAGGGGCTTGGCCCCTGTCAGCTCTGACTGGCTCCGCAGCTCCCCTGCATGGGCACAGCATCATTACTGCCATTTTGGCAGAGGATACTGGATAACTTTGCCCGGGGTTGCACACAAGTAGCAGGGAAGCTCTGCTGAGTGCATGCTCTTCTCCCACATCCCGAAGGTGGTGCCCATCAGGCGTTCTTTGAGGGATGCCACCCCAACCTACCAAACCTAGCACACTTCCGAAGTTTTAGAAAACTTCCCTTCAGAAGTTTTAGAAAATGCTAATACAAAGATGTGATATTTATGCTAGTATCTTCCCAAATCAGACGAGGAGGTGGCATCACTGGGAAGATGTTACTGAATTATGTGTTCTCATGCCCACCATTGATCCCTTCACAGCGAATACAGGATTACACAGCTGGGGCCAAGGGGTGCCCAGACCACTTGATAGCAGAAGACTTCACATAGCCACTTGGGGTGTGTTGAAACAGAATTTGATCCAGAAATTGCCTCCTTCCAAAGGTGGTTAAGATTCCGCGCTTCCAGTGCAGGGTGTGTGGGTTCGATCCCTGGTCAGGGAACTAAGATCCCACGTGCCGTGTAGTGTGACCAAAAGATAATTTAAAAAAAAAAAAAAAAAAACTTCTGAAAAATTTCCTGGCTCCAGTCACGTTTGTGGTCTATGTCCTGTCCATCGGCAGGCCTGCTGACCTAAGACTAGGGAAGCAGCAGGCCCCACCTCCCCATCCCTACAGAGCTGTGTGGCCCTCAAGGGCCATCTGGAGAGCTGGAGTGAGTGGTAAACCCCCTCCCTACAGGAAGACGAGGCAGGTCTTATTCCAGATCCGGTCACAGTGCAAAGGGCTGGTCCTTCTGGGACCGAGCTGTTTGTCACCTTGTAAGTCAATGGGCAACCCACAGCAGGTGCTTTAAGATGTTCATTTTGGGAAGCTGGGCTCCCGACAACATTGAAGCCAAGATATTGTCTGGGCATGTTCACAATAAATGGAAAGTTTAGCCCCAAATGAGCAGATCTATTAATAAAATAAATCTGGATTCCTCCAAATAAAAATTCAGATGCATTTTAGTCTCCTCTCAGTTCAGTGGGCTGAATCCCTTAATCTACTAAATTATTATGGAAAAACCCTTATCTCTGTCTGTCAAAATCACTGCTGCTATGGCAGTATTCTCTTGGGAGACATGAGCCGCTGCATAATAACTTAGATTATGTGCACTGTAGCCTTAGCTTGAAGAGGGTCACGTACCTGAAGGAGTACAACACAGGGTCCAGGACAGGGCTGAGGGACAGTCTGGCCAACAGGGGCCAGAGAGGTGACAGGTGTATTGCTGGTAAGTGACAGAGGGAGGCCTTTAATCCAGTGTCCCTCCTCTGTGGGCAGCCAGGGTGGCACTGGGAAGAGACAGGCTGTGGGTTCTGGGCACTGTTTCTGCCCTGTCAGGGCAGTGTGGTTTCCCGCAGGGCAGCCCAGTCTGTGTTAGGGCCTCTGTCTCTCACGTGGGCAGGGCGAGGCCATCTGCAGGAGGGAAACTCAGGGCCTGCATTCTGCATCGTGGGCTGAGCCCACTTGGCCAGGGGAGGAAAGGGAGGACAAGCTGCATTTAGTGCAGAAAAGGGAAGAAAGTGGGGGAATTCAATCCCCAGGTTCCAGAGGGGCCCCTGGCAGGAGCACTTGTGAACAAGAATTTGGCTGGTCCCTGTCGGGCCTCCTGTTCTCCCACCTCCACTGGGGTGACTCACGCCAGCAGAAAGGATGAATCATGTGGGTTATGAAACCGAAGGGCTCCTGAGAGGGAGGCTGGAAAGGACCCGGGGAAGCCATCGGCATGAGTCCTGCTCTGTCCCCACCTGCTCCTGCCCCTCGTCACCGACCTTCCACCTGCCGAGCCACAGACTCGCACAGTGAGCTCTCTACAGCAGCCCGAAGGCAAGGGGTTGCTCCTGGAGACAGACCATCAGGGCACCATTCCCTTCCCACCTCAAGGCCTTCCTGGCCTAGTTTTTGTTTCTTCACCAGCTGGTAGTAATCAGGGTAATAAAGGCTTGTTTTCCACATGTGGCCAGTTGGGACCAACACCCCTTGGGAGGAATGGGAGAAGAGATCCTGCCATTCACCTGTTGCAGGTGTGAACATTTCTACAGCTCTCCAGGTGCACCAAATAAGTCTCTGTTGGATTCTAGGCTGCTCCAGGCAGCAGGGGCCAAGATGATTCCCCTTACTTTCCCACTGACTGGTCCCAGGTCAGCGGGAGCTTTTAAGAGTCTACACAGCTAGTGATCACCTACCACGCGGCAGGCCCTGCACTCATATAAACATTTATCAACAGCCGATTGCAAGGCCAGCGCTCATGTCATGCCCTAAACAGCCCCACGGGGTAGATAACTATAGTCACCCGCAATCACAGGTGGAGCCCTGTGCTCAAAAAGGACAGCAACTTGCCCAGGCTGACACAGCTAGGCACTGGACAGCTCGGGATCCACAGCACCGTCTACCCCCCAGTGGGCTGCAACCTGGGGGCTGTCCCCCGAGGTTCCTCCCGAAGCCAGCTAATCTGCCAAACGTCTTTGCCCCCCTCACCAAGCCCCTTACATCAGGCCTAGTTCTGAACGGGCCCTGACCTGTCTTTCCTTCTTCCCCCAGAGCCCAGGACCTAGGGCCAGCCGCTTGTCTCACGCAGAGACGAGCAAGAGCAAGGCCTCGCACGCAGGTCAAAACACCATCAGGCAAATGAGGCCCCCAGGCTGCCCGACCGGAGGGGGGCGCCGGCCCCCAGCCCGCCAGGCTGGGAACGGGACTCACCTGAGACGACCCGGGCCCTCCCGGACGCCAGTGGAACGCGTGTCCCGAGGGCCCCCGAAGTCTGCGAGAAGTTCCAGGGGGGCGCTTCGCCCCGGGCGCGCGAAGGTCGGGTGCGGGCCGCCGAGCGCGGGCCAGGGCGCCGCCGGGCCGCGCGGGCGGGAACGCGCGGCGGCCGTCCCCTCCTCCCTCGCTCCCGCCCGCAGCGGCGGCGGCGGCGGCGCTTCCCCGGCGCGGAGCGGCTTTAAAAGGCGGCACCCCACCCCCTGGCGCACTCGCCGCTCGGGCGCCGAGCGAGCCTGCTGTTGCCATGCCTCCGCGCGCGCCGCCCGCGCCCGGGCCCCGGCCGCCGCCCCGGGCCCCCGCCGCCGCCGGGGACACGGACACCGGGGGCGCCGGCGGGCCCGGGCTCCGGCCGCTCGCGCCGCGCCCCTGGCGCTGGCTGCTGCTGCTCGCGCTGCCCGCCGCCTGCTCCGCGCCGCCGCCGCCGCGCCCCGTCTACACCAACCACTGGGCGGTGCAAGTGCTGGGTGGCCCGGCCGCGGCGGACCGCGTGGCCGCGGCGCACGGCTACCTCAACTTGGGCCAGGTGAGTGCGGCCGGCCCCGCGCGCCCGAAACTTTCCCGGCCTCCGGCGGGCGCGGCGCGAGGGGCCGCCCTTCAGGGAGTCGCCTGGGAGCGCGGCGCGCGGGGCCCTCGGCGGGGACGCCGGGGCAGGCCCGGCGCGACGGGGGCAGCGCCCCGGGCGCGGGCACCTGCCCATCCGCGCGGGATGGGAGCCCGTGGCGGGAGCCGTACTCCGTGTACCCCTAGCTTGTCCCGCCGCCGACCCCGGCCCCTCCGCGCCGGGCCCTCTGACCTCGACGAGCCGCGCGGGGCTCAGGAACCTGTGCGCGCACCGGAGGGGCAGGCGGCTGCGGGGGTGACGTGCGTTCCCTAGGTGTCCGCGACTCCCGGAGGGAGGGCGGCCGGTGCCTGTGCCCGGGAGCCGTCGTCGGGGAGGCGTTCTTGGTGGCGCGGGACCGGGCAGTCGCACCGAGGTTCGGAGGCGGCGGTCCCGCGTTTGAAACCCCTCCAGGCTTCTTGCGGCGACGGCGGGGGTGGAGGGAGTTGGCTTTGTTTCTGGGCCTCCGCGCGGAGTTCTGATGGTAGTTCTCTGCGGACCAGATGTGTGACCTTAGGCAAGTCACTTCCCGTCTTGTTCATCTGTCCGGACAGTGACAGTGCGTACGTGCGCAGTGGTTGAGACGATCCCGTGTTTTCTGGCCTCAGAGCAGCTGCCGGGCCTGACCCTGGCTGGGGAGCCAGGCGTCCTCCCGCGGCCTCGCCCTCAGGACTGCTGTCAGTTAGCAAGAGGGGACAAGCTCCGGCACAGAGGCTGCGTAACTCCAAAGGACCTCGGTTGCAGGTCCCTTTTTCCTGCTCCAGCCCTGCGGGGTGGCAGTGGGGCGGGTTGATCCTGATTTATGGCGGGTGGAGGGGCCGCAGCAGGCTCAAATGTGCGGTCCCACCAGTGGACCTCTCCGTGCAGTGAACAAGTCTCCTACAAACTACACACTTAGAGGATCAAATGGAGTGACAGGGACGCGCGCGCTCATAACTCAAGCCCTACTGCCAAGCGGCGTTAAATTTAGTTTCATCGTTATCCGTGACAGAAGCCAGCAAAGTGTGGTGCGGCCCTAATGTAAATGACATCTCTTTGCATCCTGAGTCTAGTCCGGATGCTGCTAATGTGAGATGTGCCACCTTCGGGAAAAGTGGATTCTACCTGTTTCAGCTGTACTTCACACCGCAGGTTAGAGTGTGTCTGAAAAAACCCATCACATCCTTCGTATATCTTTTTTTGTTATTGTATTTTGACCACTCACGTCTCTCCAAACATCCTGTGATTTAAGATTTGCCTTTGGGTAGCACTGGATTCAATTCTCCCTGTCGTTTCTAAATCTCCCTGGTTCATGGTCCAGACTGAAGAAGGGGCTCCTCAGGGTCCATCCGGCGCCTTGCTTACCCTGTTGGCTTAGGGCTCCAGCTCCTGCTAAACTTGGCTGCTCTGCCCAGATGGCCCAGCAATTTGTCTTCCGCTAAAAGTGACTCTTAAATGGCGTGGTAAATTACAAATTACAAAGTGCCTGGGTTTCTGGCTCTTATAATTAAATGAGCAGAGGGGGACTGAAGTTGAGTGGAGAGTTCCTGGTCGTTGCCCGAGACAGGCACGGTGACTCCCCCTCATGACTCCTGTCCTCCGGGATCAGAAATGCTAGTCCCCTGGCCACGCCCGATCTTTGAAACAACTTCTGTCTGACTCACTGAGTTGCTTGTGCATGAAGTCTGCTGTCCTCACTTTGCCTGTGGGAGAGAAGTTTGCTCAGGGTGTGCACCCCTCCACCCGAGACCTTCTGGGGGAGTGTCTCAGGGTCTCCCTACTTGGTCCAGGACAGCCAGGATGGACTGCACACAGCGTGGTCGCTCAGCCACTCTGAGCGACGCTGAGTGGTGGGCGTGCTTCTGGGGCTGCCGCTGGAGGCACTCTCAAACGGAGGGGCTGGTTGGTTTGGGATACGAGCTGTGTCAGGCGAGTGTGTGTGTGTGTGCGCGCACGCGCGCATGCAGTTACTCAAGGAGGGCCTGTTATTCTTTATTCCCAAACCCGCTTTCCTGCCCACCTCCCCCAAGTGCGTTGCTAATGTGGAAAAGGCCTGGAGCACTCCACCTAATACCTATTCAGTAAGAACTCTTTAAAAACCTTATTTGCCTTTTTCAGCCAGGAGAATTTGTGACTCATAAATAAGATGTAGATATTATTAGCTTTGATTTATGGGTGAGTGAACTGCGGTGAAGCGCGGGCTGGAAGCTGTTTGTGTTCACACAGCAAGAGTGTGTCACCTCCAACAGTTGTGATTCGTCCACTTCGTCTCCTGCTACATTCTCTGGTCCCAGGTCTGCTTTGGGTGACTCTTTCCCCAAACCCTTCATGGGCAGTTAGTGTTATGCCCGATACCTGCCCTGACTCTTTTTCTCCTGGGTCTTTGCTGCACTCAAGTTTTGGCTTGATTGCTTTACTTTCTTTCTTTCATACAACTGATGACCTGATTCTGTTTATTTTATGTGGTGCAAAGGTAAATTGGACCAGTGGTTTTTCATCTTTCTTGAATCGTGGGTCCCTTTCAGAGTCTGATAAAGGATCCGCTCCATTTAAAAATATGCATCATCAGGAACAAGGCAAATGAGCCTCTTTTGGTCCTGGGGGCCCCAGATAATGCAACACAATTTACAAAAAAAAGGAATAAAGATTGGGAAGAGTCAAACGGCACTCTTGACAGATGACAAAATTAGCCACAAGGATAATCCGAGAGAACCTGGAGACCAACTAATGAGAGAGTTGAGTGGGTGCTTGATCAACAGGAGCTGCCTGACAATGGCCACAGCTGCAAAGATGAGAGGAATTGTAATTCCCTGCAGCATAGGCACTGTTAGAGACTTAGGAAGAAATCTTAGAGAAGCGCGAGACTTTCGTGGAGAAGATTACAAAACGTTTAAAGAAGCATTGGGAGAAAGAAGGCCTGAATGATGGAGAGACAGATTATGTTCATGATGGGAGGGCTGACTCACAGGTCCCCTGAATTAACGTGTAAATTCAGTGTCGTCTAGTTGTGGTAGCGATAGTTTTTTTTTTTTTTAAGCCAGGTATGAGCTGTTTATTTATTTTTGATTTTGACAATTTGGGAATTTTTATCTTTTAATAGTGGAATTTGACATATTGGCATTTACCATTCAAACCATGTGATATTATTTCTTTTCTGTTTTAACAAAGTATATTTTTTTAATTAAAAAAATTTTTTTTAATTTTGACAGTTTGGGAATTTTTATCTTTTAATAGTGGAATTTGACATATTGGCATTTACTGTTCAAACCATGTGGTATTACTTCACTTTTTTTAACAAAGTATTTTTTTAATTAAATCATTTTAACATCTTTATTGGAGTATAATTGCTTTACAATGGTGTGTTAGTTTCTGCTTTGTAACAAAGTGAATCAGCTATACGTATACATATATCCCCATATCTCCTCCCTCTTGCGTCTCCCTCCCACCCTCCCTATCCCACCCCTCTAGGTGGTCACAAAGCACTGAGCTGATCTCCCTGTGCTATGCGGCTGCTTCCCACTAGCTATCTATTTTACATTTGGTAGTGTATATATGTCCATGCCACTCTCTCACTTCGTCCCAGCTTACCCTTCCCCCCCCCCGTGTCCTCAGGTCCATTTTCTATGTCTGCATCTTTGCTCCTGTCCTGTCCCTAGGTTCATCAGAACCATCTTCTTTTTTAGATTCCATATATATGTGTTAGCATACGGTATTTGTTTTTCTCTTTCTGACATTTCACTATGTATGACAGATTCTGGGTCCATCCACCTCACTACAAATAACTCAATTTCATTTCTTTTTATGGCTGAGTAATATTCCATTGTATATATGTGCCACATCTTCTTTATTCATTCATCTGAAGATATATAGATTGCCGACAAACACATGAAAGGATGCTCAACATCACTAATTATTAGAGAAATGCAAATCAAAACTACAATGAGGTATCACCTCACACCAGTCAGAATGACCATCATCAAAAAATCTGCAAACAATAAACGCTGGAGAGGGTGTGGAGAAAAGGGAACCCTCTTGCACTGTTGGTGGGAATGTAAATTGATACAACCACTATGGAGAACAGTATGGAGGTTCCTTAAGAAACTAAAAATAGAACTACCATACAACCCAGCAATCCCACTACTGGGCACATACCCTTAGAAAACCATAATTCAAAAAGAGTCATGTAGGGCTTCCCTGGTGGCGCAGTGGTTGAGAGTCCGCCTGCCGATGCAGGGGACACGGGTTCGTGCCCCGGTCTGGGAAGATCCCACATGCTGCGGAGCGGCTGGGCCCGTGAGCCATGGCCGCTGAGCCTGCGCGTCCGGAGCCTGTGCTCCGCAACGGGAGAGGCCACAACAGTGGGAGGCCTGCGTACCACAAAAAAAAAAAACAACAAAAAAACAAAAAAAACCAAACAAACAAAAAAAAAAGAGTCATGTACCACAATGTTCACTGCAGCCACAATGTTCACTGCAGCTCTGTTTCCAATAGCCAGGACATGGAAGCAACCTAAGTGCTGATAGGTTTTGATATGGAGTATGAAATCACACAAAGGAAGAGTAGGGTCTTGGAATACCAGAGACGACTCTGAGAAGGGAGATGGGCAGCGTCTCTGCCACCATAAGCCTTGGTGATCACGGCAGCTCTGCCTTGGCCCATTGATGGTCTGGTCCATCGGTGGAGTTGACTCCAACCCAGGCATATGTGGGAGCTTGTATGTGAGCAGAAGAGGCTCATGTGGATGGGAAGTCTGGGCAGTTCAGTAAACGGTGCTGAGAGGGCCGACTCTCCACAGGGAAGGGCAGCCAGACCCTCACCTCACACTCCATAACAATAAACTCCAGATGGAATGAGAGCCTGAATGTGTGTAACTGCCATGGAAGGCCTTTATGACATAGGGAAAGGAAAGGATTCCTTTTTTTTTTTAAACTTATTTTACTGAATTATAGTTGATTTACAGTGTTGTGTTAATTTCTGCTCTACAGCAGAGTGATTCACTTATATATACATTCTTTTTCATATTCTTTTCCATTATGGTTTATCCCAGGAGATTGGTTATAGTTCGCTGTGCTATACAGCAGGACCTTGTTGTTTATCCATCCTACGTATAATAGTTTGCCTCTGCTAACCCCAAACTCCCAATCCATCCCTCCCCTGCCTCCCGCCCCCTTGGCACCCACCAGTCTGTTTTCTATGTCTGTGAGTCTGTTTCGTAGATAAGTTCATTTGTGTCATATTTTAGATTCCACATATAAGTGATATCGTATGGTATTTGTCTTTCTCTTTCTGACTTACTTCACTTAGTATGATAATCTCTAGGTCCATCCCTGTTGCTGCAAACGGCATTACTTCATTCTTGTTTTATGGCTGAGTAATATTCCATTGTATATATGTACCACATCTTCTTTATCCATTCTTTTGTTGATGGACATTTAGGTTGTTTCTGTGTCTTGGCTATTGTGAATAGTGCTGCTACGAATATGGGAGTGCATGTATCTTTTTTTTTTTTTTTTTTTTCCTTTTTTGCGGTACGCAGGCCTCTCACCATTGTGGCCTTTCCTGTTGCGGAGCACAGGCTCCGGACGCGCAGGCTCAGCGGCCATGGCTCACGGGCCCAGCCGCTCCGCGGCATGTGGGATCTTCCCAGACTGGGGCATGAACCCGTGTCCCCTGCATCAGCAGGTAGACTCCCAACCACTGCACCACCAGGGAAGCCCCATGTATCTTTTTTGAAAATAAGTTTATTTATTTGTTTATTTTTGGCTGCGTTGGGTCTTCGTTGCTGCGCGCAGACTTTCTCTAGTTGTGGCGAGCGGAGGCTACTCTTCGTAGTGGTGCATGAGCTTCTCGTTGCAATGGCTTCTCATTGCAGAGCACGGGCTCTACGTGCGCAGGCTTTAGTAGTTGTGGCACGTGGGCTCAGTAGTTGTGGCTCGCGCGTTCAGTAGTTGTGGCACACGGGCTTAGTTGCTCTGCAGCACGTGGGATCTTCCCAGACCAGGTCTCGAACCCGTGTCCCCTGCATTGGCAGGCGGATTGTTAACCACTGTATCACCAGGGAAGTCCCCCCATGTATCTTTTTGAATTAGAGTTTTGTCCAGATGAATGCCCAGGAGTGGGATTGCTGGATCATATGGTAGTTCTATTTTTAGTTTTTTGAGGAACCTCCATACTGTTCTCCATACTGGCTGTACCAATTTACATTCCCACCAACAGCGCAGGAGGGTTTAGAAAGGAAAAGTTTTCTTAAACAAGATGCAAAAAGATCAAATAAACAAGGGAAAAGATTGATCCATTAAAAGTTCTGTATAATAAAGGCATCATAACAGTTGAAAAGCAAATAAGAGAGTAGGAGAAGTATTTATAACATATAACAGATTAATGCGTAGATTATTTAAAAAGTTATAAATCAATAAGAAAAAGGATAAATGCCAGGTAGAAAAATGGAGAGACATATGAATAGGGAATTGAATGAAAAGGAAACCCCGATGAGAAAAGATGCCTAGCCTCCCCGGGAGCTGTTGGGGCAATGCACCTTCAGGCAATAATCCCATTTCACACCTATCTGATTGGCAGACTGGGAACGTGTTAGTATCAAGTGTTGCCAAGGCTGTAGAGGAGCTGGGACTTTCAGATGCTGCTGACAGAGTGGAAATGGAGACAACTACTTGGAGAGCAATATGGGGTCAGGTCACATCAGCAAGTCCACATCTCAGCTTTGTCATAAGAAACTCTTGCACAGGTGCACTGGGAGACTTGTACCGAATGAACACAGACAGGGGCATTTTTAAACAAAGGGAAACACAACCTAAATATCCATCAGCAGAAGAATGGAGAGACATATCGAAATAGCCACACCATGGGGTACTCAATAATACTTAGAAATGAGTGAGCTAGGCACAGATAAATGTCAGAAATAATGTTGAGTGAAAGAGGCAAGTTGCCGATGTACAGTGTAATAGTATTTATGTAAATTTAAAAAAAACGCTGAGCCATTCTGTAATATTTATGAATATTTACACATGTAGTAAAAGTAAAGAAGCTTGGGCTGGAAGGATCCACAGCAAATTCTAGTTAGTAGTAGAATTTCAAACTTCATCTGCAGTGTTCTAATTTCTAATGCACTTTGTAGACATATATGTAATATATATGTTATATATAAAATCATGTTTAAGTGTATTGCACTTTTCTTTGTGTCAGAATATATCATATATAGTAATATATACACTTGTAGGGACTTCCCTGGTGGCACAGTGGTTAAAACCCTGTCTGCCAATGTGAGGGACAAGGGTTGGAGCCCTGGTCTGGGGGGGATCCCACGTGCCGCGGAGCAGCTGGGCCTGAGGGTCACGGCTGCTGAGCCTGCACTCTGGAGCCCGCAAGCCACAACTCCTGAGCCCACGTTCCACAACTGCTGGTGCCCGCGTGCCTGGAGCCCGTGCTCCATAACAGGAAAGGCTGCTGTGGTGAGAGGCTCACACACTGCAGCAAGGAGTGGCCCCCGCTCGCTGCAACTGGGGAGGGCCCGCACATAGCAAAGAAGACCCAGCGCAGCCATAATAAATAACTAAATAAATATATATATAAAATATATATATACACTTGTATACAGACATCCATATGTACATGCATATACACACGTATATGCATATTTATATGGGTATACACGTACACCTACACACGTGCACATACACACAGATACACATGAAATGTTAAAGGGGGGAAAAAGAAAAGAAAAATGCACATCATACACACATACCACTGTGTTCCTGGGCCACCTGTGGGCATACAGGTAGCTGTGGGCCCAGGATGAGAAGTCTGTGCTTTACACTCCCCAGGCTGGGCTGATCCACTTGTCAAGGAAGTGGTGACCTAGGGAAACAATGTCTGGCTGCAGCTCACGAGGCTGTTGGGAAAGAGCTGGACCCAGAGCCCAGGAACCCTGCTGCTGGCCACTGCCTTCTCCCTCTGCCAGGCTTCTTTCTCCCTCAGGTCAGTTTGTGGCAGAGGTGGCCTCACTCCAACCTACATCGTTACCTTTGACATTAATGACTCCGAGAAAAGACAAGTTGTTTATTCACGTGAAGAGGAAGGCAGCAAGCCATTTGCACAAACCAAATCACAGCAGCTCAACATCTGCAGCTCTTAGAAGTGATGTTTACCTTAAAGGTGGCACTGAGGCACCACGCTTGCCCTTACGTTTCTGCTTTGCCTGGGGAATTGAGCTAATTTGTTGGTTCTGAGTCTGAACAATAAAACGGTAGGCTGGCTGCCAGGGCCCTAAAAGATCTAAGAGCCTCCAATGGTTTTGAACTTGCCTTAAATAGTTTTACTTAAAATAGCTGCTGAGTGGAGCATACCTGGCTCAGAATTTCAGGTGGGCCTTTGTCATTCACTTGTCAACAGAGGAAAATTGTCATGCTGCGGACGGCTTGTTGCTACAACTGAAAACAAGCTGAAGCTTTAGCCGGGTGTTAAAATAATGGTCCAGAGGGCTTCACTGGTGGCGCAATGGTTGACAGTCCGCCTGCCGATGCGGGGTACACGGGTTCGTGCTCCGGTCCGGGAAGATCCCACGTGCCGCGGAACGGCTGGGCCCGTGAGCCATGGCCGCTGAGCCTGCGCATCCGGAGCCTGTGCTCCGCAACGGGAGAGGCCACAACAGTGAGAGGCCTGCGTACCGCAAAAAAAAAATAATAATAATAATAAAATAAAATAATGGGCCAGAACTTGTTCCAGGGAGTGTTGGAGGCTTGGGAGGGGCACGGGGAAGCCCTGCAGCTTCCCCGGTCACCTGCAGCATAGTTCTCTGGTATTGATTTTCGGCTGGAGGCTGTCTTTTATGCTCTGAACCAGGAGCCATGCTGGTAGCTGGCCTGCAAATGGCAAGGGAGAGGTTCTGGTGTGAGCTGGGGCTGGGGGTACAAACAAAATTGGGATTGTGAAGCTTGTGTAGTGTCACACCTTCCCATTTGCTATCTTTATTCGGATAGTAATGGATCAAAGTGGACAGGGTTTTATTTGATGGGGGTGGCGGTGGAGAGAGGTGTGCCAGGCTGAGTTGCAGCACATGGAGCTGGGAAAGCTTCCAAGGGCAGTGTCCGAGGGGGACTCAGAACCAGGCCGGGGTGGCCGGCTTGGCTGTCTGGTCCCTTGGGAGGGTTTGAGCTTCTCTAGGCAGAAACCAAGGGTGCAAATGAGAAACACAGCTGTTGATGGGGTGAGAGAGCCTGAGGACTGTCTGGGGCCCCCTCCCTGGTCTTGGGCTTTGCAGGACTGTCCACATCCTGGGGAATACTCCGGGATTCTCGGGGTCTCTGAGTCTCTGCACAGATCTTGCCTCTAAAACGTAGTTCCTCTGGTCTAACCCAGCGCAGCCAGGCGCTGACACTCTTCCCCTGCTCCTCCCATCACCCTGCCCGGGGAGGCCTTCTGCACTGTGCTTGTGAGCGCCGTCTCCTTTCCAGCTTGGACTGTGGCGTGGCCTCGCACTGACCGGAGGCCCTGGAGTGTGCTTGCACCTGGCGGGCAATTCCCTGGGGGTGCTGTCGCCTACAGAGCCTCATACCAACCTGCAGACAGGTGTCACAGGGCCTGTTTTACTGTGAAGAGACCTCAGGTCCGGCTAAGTGTGACTTGCTGCAGGTTACAAACCGGTGACTGACAGGCCAGGGCCCAAAGCCCTCCCATTCGGCTCGCCTGCCCCGTCCTCCCCTCTGGCAGAGGAACCTCACCTCTGTGTCTCAAACAAGGGTGAGCAGCAGACAGAACCGCCAGCCGCTGTCCCTCCTTCCTGCCACCTGCTTATGTGCACACAGGGTGCTGGAGGTGACGTGTTCCATCCTGAGTAGCCTGCGCTGGCTCCTTGTCATCAGCACTGAGACTCACAGTTCTCCACGTGGAGGGAAAAAAACCATCCCCTTGCTAGGATGCCACACGCAGTCCCTCAAAGTCTGCACATTCTCCACGGGACTGATCCTCCTTTGCTGCGAACCTCCTCCTCTCTGTGTGTCCCCGTCCACAGGAAGGACCACCGTCCACCTGAAGCTCAAGGCCTGGAAGTCACCACTGCTCCCCTGCTCCCACGCCTCCTGTCCTGTCCATAACCAAGCTTGTCTCTTTGGCCTCCTGGATGGCTCTTAGGTCCCCCCGGCTTCTCCCCACCACTGCCCGGCACAGGCCTGGGCCTCTCACCCGTCCACGCTGTGCAGGCCCAGTCCACTGCCTTCTGCTCCGGCCCCACTGATCCCCTCACTTCGTGCACTTGCTTCCCTTTCAGCTTCCTTGTGCTGTTCTTTCTGCCTAGGATGGCTTTCCCCCACCCACCTGGTCAGCGCCTCATCCTTCCTGGCCGTCTGTGGCCGGACCTGACTTCCCCAGCTCTGCAGATGTGCCCTCTGGGCTCCCAAGCCGCCATCATCCTGACCCTGTCTGCTGGCTTGTGTGTTTCTGCCACTGGGCTCTGGACTTTGTGGTGCCTCAGTCCACATCAGCTGTCTGGTTGCCCTCTGAGATCAGGTCCGATTCTGCCATTTCTCTGATGGCAGAGCCGTCTTCCCAGGGCGACCTGGGCCCGGCAGACACACCCTCATTTATTCAGCCAGTGTTATGTGCTCGTGCGTGGGTGCTGGGCCCTCAGAGATAAGGAAAAGGTGGCCCCTGCCCTGTGAGAGCCTTTCAGTGGAGGGCAGGATGTGAGCATTGTGACAGAGCAAGGTCAGGCTCCTCTCGGTGTCTGGACCGAACCATTTCCACCCACACCTTTTATCTTAATCCCTTGCTTCTCAGAGTCACGCTCAGCGGGCCCCTCCTGGCTCTGCGTAGATGCATGGGGAAGAGCCGGCCCGTGATGCTCTAGTTTGCTCCTAGGTCTGGTCGGCTACACACTGTGGCACAGCCGTGCCCTGGAGCCCACTGTAGATACTTCAGATCCCAAGGGTTGCATCATCCTGCTGAGTCCTGGGTCTTCCTGAGGTCCAGTGCCTCTGCTCTTGGAGGATTTTGAAGACCCGGCAGCAGGCACAAGGCCCTCCGTCCAGTGCTGCGCAGAACGGGGATGAATAGCCGTCAGCTGTCGGGAGGGAGCCTCACGCTCCACAGGATGGGATGGGATCAGCAGCTCGAGTTCCCATGGTAACCAGCCCATCAATGCCCTCAGTGTCAAGTCGGTGGCACTGTGGAGAGGAAGAAACAGTCTCATTGTCTCCCCCTTGGCCGCTTGGGCACAAACCAGCCGTGCTCCACAGGGCTGGACAGCCATGGGCCACCATGGGGCAGCGAGAAAGGGGCTGTGGGCTTCAGCTTCCTAACCCTTCCTGGGGCCTCGTAAATTCCTACCGCTGGCCAGCATCTGTCACTTACAGAGTCCTTGTTGGGTGACTGTCTTCTCAGTGGGAAGAAACGGCCCATCCACCATGGGGGTGGATAAACTGTGTCCAGCGTCTCGGTCGGGTGCTCGAAAGGGACCTCGATGTCCAGACCTCCCCTTTTTATTTGTGCAACAGTTCTCAGAGATGACCTCCTGTGTTTACTTGACCAGAACCTCGTTGCTCCCTAAAGGCCCCAGACTCCCCAGGGTGGACAGTCTGGGCGGGAGGGGGCGAGGGGGAGGGCAGGCTGGCCTGCTTATCAGATAAGGGCCTGGAGTCCCCTGGCCTGGAGGAGGCGAGGCTGTTCCTCTGCTCTCCTGTCCTCACCTTGTCCTCCAAACCAGAAACCAGGGCATCGCTGAGTTTCCCTCCACCGCTGGTGCCCGTCTGCTGGCTGCAGCTCCTTCTCTCTGCCTCCTGGTCTCGCCTGCAGCCCTTTCCCTGCCTCTGACAGTGCCTGGGTTACTACCTCACTGCTCTCTAGGCCGTTCCCCACCTCATGCTGTCGTTTCCCTGCTTTGAAACCCACAGAGGCTCCTCCACAGCAAAGCCTGACAGGCTCAGCCCTTGGGGAGCGAGCTGTCCCCCTGTCCCTGCCTCTCCATCCTCCACCCAGAACCCCTCACAGTTGCCTGATGCTCCAGCCGGTCCAGACCTCTGCTATGCTGGAAATGTTCCATATGCCTTTTCTTTCTTTTGCACCTGCTATTTTGGGGCAGCTTTTTTAACCTGGGTGCCCGTTCCCATGTGGTCCACCTGGAGAACCTGCTCCTCTTCAGGATTAGCTGAAGTGCTGTTTCCTGACCTGTCTGCTGCCCAGCAGGGCTGAGCTCTGGCTCCCAGGCTCCAGGGCCACGGCCTGCGAGGGTGTCTGTCTCCCCACCCAACCGCAGCCTCGTATGGTCAGCGTCTTCGTTCTTTTTGTTTGCTCAGGCCCCGGCCCCGCCCTCAGCTCCCACACCACCTCCCAGAAGCACCTGGTGACTGTGTTTCATTAGAAGGGGGTCACTAGGCCACTGGGTTCCAGGACCCCCATCACCACTGCCGCCGGCCAGCCCCTGCGCTGCTCTTACTGTTCACCAAGCACTGCTCCGATCATCACCCCAGAGCCCTATTAACCCCGTTACACAGAGGAGCAGACTGAGGCACCGAGCAGCTGAGTAACTCACTAAGGCTCAGTCCAGGTCAGAGCAAGGCTTTCTACAGGGGCGCCTTCGATTCCAGTGTCCACGTCGGGAAAGGCTGCAGAGAGCAGGTGGCAGCGGGGCTGGCCGGGGAGCTGGAGTCAGGGTCTTGTAACTGGTAAGGCAGAGAGTGCAGTCCAGGCAGAGGGAAGGCTGAGACACAGGGGTGCCCTGGGAAGGTACCTGCACTCTCCCAGTGAGGTGCAGGGCTCGGCTGTACCTTCGGACCCTCCCTTCTTATCAGGCCTCTGGGCCGGGGCTTCACTTCAAAGGCTTATCCATGCAGGAAAGAAGGCAGCCCGAAGCTTTGGAGTCTAAGAGCCTCAGGAGCGGGGAGGTTTCCTTGGACGCCTCACACAGCCTACAGGAGCCGGGAGGAGAGTAGAAAACTGTCAAGCAGACACCCAGCAAAAAAACCAGAACTGGAGAGAAGGGGCTTCATGACCCAGGGTTGCACAGAGAGTGGCACAGCCTGGAGTTGAAATGGTCGTTACTTGATTTTTCTTTGTCTAATACAGAAAGAATATACTATATAGAAAGTTTGGAAAATATGGAAAAGAACAAAGAAAACTTAAAAAATCATTTATGGGGCTTCCCTGGTGGCACAGTGGTTGAGAGTCCGCCTGCCGATGCAGGGGACACGGGTTCGTGCCCCGGTCCGGGAAGATCCCACATGCTGCAGAGCGGCTCGGCCCGTGAGCCATGGCCGCTGAGCCTGCACGTCCGGAGCCTGTGCTCCGCAATGGGAGAGGCCACAACAGTGAGAGACCTGCATACTGCAAAAAAAAAAAAAAAAAAAAAAATCATTTATAATTCTTCCACCCAAAGATAATCACTCTTAACATTTTGGACCGTGTCTTTTCATTTTTTTTTTTTTAAACTGTGTGAGTGTGTGTTTGTGTGCGTGCATATATCTGTATATATATCTGTATATATAGATGCACACACTCACACAAATGTCTTAGGCAAATAGGGTTGTATAGTTTTGCAGCTGTACTTCCCAGGTCTATAACTGTTCTGTGGTGCAATTTTTTAAAAACATTTATTTATTTATTTAGGCTGCGCCAGGTCTTGGTTGCGGCGCGCAGGATCTTTAGTTGTGGCATGTGAAGTCTTAGTCACAGCATGCATGCGGGATCTAGTTCCCTGATCAGGGATCGAACCTGGGCCCCCTGCATTGGGAATGCAGAGTCTTACCCACTGGACCACCAGGGAAGTCCCTGTGGTGCAGTTTTTAATGACTGCTCAGTGCATCATTTAGTGGCTGGCCCATAACTCACCTAATCTTTCCCCTGACATTTAGGTCAGTGGATTCTTTGTGAGTCCTCGGGAAGGTGGATATTGCTGCTGGTCTGGAATGCCAGCACCGGGTAAGGAGGTGGATGGGTTCCGTCCCTGCCCGGCTGCCTGCTGCCAGGCCTCACAGCCCTGGTTCCCACGCCCGTCACTTTCCCCGTCTCCCCACCCTGATAACCTGTGCTTAGTTCAACTCATAAGGATTCTATGCAGTACTTTTTCCTTATTTTTTAAAGTTACACATGTATTATAAATATTCTCCCGTCATAAAGATTCAAACAGTGCAGATGTATAAAGAGGAAAAACCCCAAATCTCCTTCCTCCCCTCATCCCATCCTCAACTTAACCTTCCCCCCAGACGCCACCACTGTCCACACGTTAGTATCTGTGTGTCCTGTTTCACAAACACATCGGCACACTTATGTGGAGAGTTTAGGGGGTTATTTTTTACATAAATGGGATTGTGCCAAACATGTCTTTCTGCACCTAGCTTTTCTTAGCCTAACAATACATCTGGGAAAGCTTTCTATGCAAGTACACAGAGATCTACCTCGTTCTTGTGAAACAGTTTAAAGCTATTGTACTGAAGCAACATATTTGGTTTACAGCATTGACTTAATGTTATTTGATTTGCCTCCAGGTTTTGGGGGTTTTTCTGGGGGATATTATAAACAGCATTGCAGTGATCATCTTTATTCGTCCTCTCTGTGCACATGTATGAGAATTTCTGTAGGATACATAATAGCAAAAACAAGTAGTAGTTACAGTAGTGAATAACGATTACAGACACCTACTGGCCCTTATGTGCTTTCCTGGAATTGACTCGTTTAATCTTCTTAGAAACCCTGTGAAGTAAGTACTGTCATTATCCCCATTTTACAGACGAGGAAACCAAGGCATAGAAAGGTTAAGTAACTTGCCCATGGTTGCAGAGCTTGTAAGTGCCAGAGCCAAGATTTGAACTGAGATGGTCTGGCCCCAGAGACTGGGGAACTGCTGAGGCAAAGCTGTTTTCAGCATGGGGGCGGGGGGGGCGGCATTGGTCCAGGCAAGAGGCTCCGAGTGGCACTGCCCCCAGAAGTGCGTGGAGGCCAGGCCCTCAGCAGTCCTGTGGGGAGGTCATCAATGCTTGAATTTCTAGTTCTTACAGGTGAAAATGAGCTCTCGTTGTTGTTTTGCCTTTTTCTGATTACTGTTAAATATCTCTTCATAAAGTTATTAATCACTTTAATTCTTCTCTGAGTGTCTTATCTTCTTTGCCCATTTTTCAGTTGGGTTATTTCTCTTTTCTCCTGATGATCCGTTGATGCCGTCGCTATATTGTGGATATGAATCTCCTGTTTGTAAATAGACTCTCCCGTCTGTCACTTTTCTTTGAACGTTGTTCAGAGGGTGTTTGCTGCTTGTTTTTAGAAGTAAAATCCGCAGTTCGCTTTGTTTGCAGGGCTTTGGGCTGGTCACTTGATGTAACTCAGAGTGAACAAGGCAGGGTCCCTACCCACAGCAGAAAAGAACTTAAGTAACCGTTGCAAGAGGAATACTGGAAATAATACAGGGGTGAAGTCCACATGCTTTAGGATGATAGGAGAGCGGGGCTGACTTTCACTTGGGAGGTTCAAGGGAGGCTTTGTGACCAGTGGCCTTTGAACCAGACCTGGAAGAGTCCACGGGTTGTCATAGGCAAAGGGAGGAGAAGCGGGGAGCAGGTGGGCCATGCGTGGGAGCATTAATCTGCATCCCATCGGGAAGCAACCCAGCTCAACAGCTCAGGCAGAGGCACATTTACAGTGGGGCTGCTTCTAGGTGTGTGAGCAGGGTGACAGAAACCAACCAAGGCTGTTGGCCAGCACGGAGGGGCAGCTGCTACCCACCTCGGGCTGAGGGGACAAAGGGAGGAAACAGGGTCAGCAGAGCCTGTGAGAGCTGGGGTGGTGAGGATGCAGCCTCCTGGTACCTCCCACTGGCTGAGCCCTCAGGAGGTGTGTCGTCAGGAGGGGTGCAGGGCAGGGCGGAGAAGAGAATACCAAGAGAGGGAGGAAAGTCCTGGGTACGATGTCATCAGAGGGCAGAGGAATTTACTTGCTGCTGCTTTTATTCAGCAGGCATTTATCGGGTCCTGGCGCAAAGCCTGGCACCATGCAAAGGACTGAGTGGGTAAAGGTGTGTCCGGCTGGCGTTGCCCCTGGGGATGGGGCCTCGGCGCCACCATTAACTCTCTGAGTGTCCTCTTGGAGGGTACGGCAGAGGTACGTGGTTGCAGCCCTGCTAGACCCCACGTACCTGGATCTATGCCTCCTTGTTCCAGTTGGGGTTTATTTAGGTATGTCTGGCTGAAGACAGATTTTAACATGGAAAAATAAGTCCATTTCTGGCCACTAGGCACTTGGTCTAACACACGTCTTGATCTTCTGCTATTTTCCTAAACATAAACAAACACACAAAAATATCCCTATTTAGATTCCTCTTGATAAAGCCCAATTTCTGTAAAAAGAAAAGAAACCTTATTTCTGTTCTGCTGTCAAAGTAGCCGTTCATGGACTTCCCTGGCGGCGCAGTGGTTAAGAATCCACCTGCCTACACAGGGGACACGGGTTCGAGCCCTGGTCTGGGAAGATCCCACATGCCGCGGAGCAACTAAGCCCCTGTGCACAACTACTGAGCCCACGCTCTAGAGCGCGAGAGCCACAACTACTGAGCCCCCGTGCCACAACGACTGAAGCCCGGGCGCTTAGAGCCTGTGCTCTTCAACAAGAGAAGCCACTGCAGTGAGAAGCCTGTGTGCCACAATGAAGAGTAGCCCCCGCTCGCCACAGCTAGAGAAAGCCTGCTGGCAGCAACGAAGACCCAACGCAGCCATAAATCAATAGATAGATAGTAGTTGTTCATGCCTGAGATCTTAGACACGTTTCAATTTCTCTTTTGCAGGAATATGAAATTTTTAGCCGCAGACAAGCAGCGGGATTTGTTTCAGTGGCTTAAACAAGTTTATATACCACAACTTTGTCAATTCCACACCCTCACACCCCTCCATTTAAGTTCAAGATGCAAAAGCCCATTTGTGGGAAGGGAAGCTTTCTGTTCCCAGAGTTTCGTGTCCTTGTACAAAATGAACTTTCTGGTACTTTCTAGGTCTCTTTTTTTTTGGTTTGCTTTCTCAAGGAACATGGTTTTCTACCTTCCTGTGATATATGGCCACACCAGGAACATCCTAAAACCAAATTGTTACTTCTCACACCAAGAAGCCTTGAAATCCAAACAAACCCCAGAGGTAGAGGTGGGTTCGCTAAGTCAGGAAGACCATCTCTGAGGCTCGTGGCCAGGGGCCAGGACTGACCACCCCACATAATGACAAGCTGTGTCATTCTTACTCCAACTGAGGAAGTGCATTTCCAAAACCTAACCAGGAGCATCTTTCCACTTTCCAACTTGACTTTTACTTGCAAAGAGCCCTGGATGTGTTTCTGTTTTCTTCTTGTGTCAGAAGTTCGATCGCTACATAGAACCATTAGAAAAGCCTCTCTTCAAGCCAGTTGGTTTGTCTCACTAAAAGTTGGTTTTACTTTCTAGCAGTTGGTTCCTTTCCTGAAGTTTGTCACTTGCGGTGCATTGAGCTGTGCAGATGGCTGTGCCAGGCTGGCCTTGTCTTGGGGCCAGGCAGCCGCTCAGCCTCCTCCCCGGGGTCTCCCCAGCACACTCACCTCCTCGGGGGAGTCTTGAAATGACTCGGCACCTCCACTGAGACCTCTTTTCTCCCGGCAAAGCCAAGGAAACTTGTTTGCGTGCTCGCCACTGCTTTTCTCCCCTTGGTGTTTGTGTTTCATTTGAATCGTGTGGTCAGGCTGCATGGATTAGGCTCCAAGTCTCTAGGCAGGGCTGTGTTCCTGCATGCACCCTGGGCACGGAAGAGATGCTCAAAGATTGTTATAGACAGTGGATGCAGCCAGGAGGGAATAGCCATCTCGCCGGAACTGCCCAGTTTGTTCTAAATGACCGCCTTTGTCCTGAGGTCTTTTGGGGGAGTTTTGTTAGCATTGAGCCCAGTTTGATTTCTGCATCAGTCTTTCATAGCAGAAGATGACATGTTGGCCGCTGTGACTAGCCTTCCTGTGGCCAGCAGGAGCGGGTGCCATGGTTTCCCCAGCAGGTCGTGGTGCTTTGCTGAGAGAATCAGACGGACACGTGTTTCCATCCGTCAGAGCAAGACACCAGCCTGCCTGTCCCCCTGCTGGTTTCTCAGCAATCTGGGGGGCAAACTGTTTGACTTTTTTCCCCCAGAGGCTTATGGAGTTTCCTGGGTTGTTGAGCTTGTTTATCACAATTCCTTAAGTTTCTGAGGTCCACCAACAGGAGAATGGATAAACCAATGTGATGTATTCCTTCGATGGGCATCTTTATTCCGCAATAAAGAGGAATAGGCAACTGCTATGTAACAGCGTGGATGAATCTCAGGCTTCGTACAGAGTGACAGAAGCCTCACACAAGAGAGCCATCTGATTCCATTTCTAGAACAGGCAAAACCAATCTGTGGTGGAATAAAAGCTAATCTGTGGGGTGGGGATTGACTGGAAAGGTGCATAGGGAGACTTTCTGGGGGTGATGGCTGTGTTCTCTATCGTGATAGGGGCTTGGGACTATACAGGTACACACGGTTATGAAAACTTAACAAATGTATAACTAACAATTATTCATTGCCCCGTGTGTAAATTTTACTTCAAAAGAGAAAATCTGTAAGCAAGTATTGAACTTCCCATTATGATGTATATATTGAAGTATTTAGGGGACGTGTACTGATACTGCAGTCTACTTTGGAATGCACTGGAACTAAGACGGATTGACGGATAGAGGCGTGGATAGATAGAGAGGAATGTGATAGAGTCACTGTAGTGATTGTCAGTGGTGGAGTCAGGGCAGTGGGTATTGGGTGTGTGCTGTACAGTTCTTTCAACTTTGCTGTATGTTGAAAATTTTCACAATAAAATGTTGGGAGAAAAAGATCTTTAGGGTTGTGGTGGGGATAGGACAGATTTGGAAGACATCCCCTGCTGTCCTTGGAGGCATACCGTAAATCTATGTGTAGAGATAAGGATGAGAAGCCTAGGGATTTCCTGGGTCAGTGAGGTCATCAGAGAAAGCCCCATGGAATCTGGGTTTGGGGGACATTTGCTTTGGTAAGGTGTTCTGGGGTCACGCCTGCATCTGGAAGGATCACTGTGGCTCCCTGAGCCCTTAACTTGCTTGTTTCCCAGGAACAGAGCTTCAGCCTGGGGAGAAGCACCCAGTCCACGTAAAAGAGCAGAGTCCTGCTGTTGAAGGACCTTCCTGCAGGTAGAGAAGCCTGCAACACACACCCCTGGCGCAGTGGTGCTGGTCTGGGTTGCTGGCCTGCTACCTACCTCCTTGGGCCTGTTCTGCAGTGCTTTTCTAGTTCCAGGATTTGAATTATTGACTTTGTACAGAACTTTCAGCCTCTCTTGAGTCATCCGATTGGAGAGCTGGGCTAGCAGCCGTCCTGCACGGAGTCCTAAAGGAGGGCTGTCCTAACCTGGGATCCTGCCCCTGCCTTGCTCGGGGGCTGCTCCAGGCCAGATGCACCAGAGATACTGCCCTCAGGCTCCTCACCAGAGAATCTCTGCCTGAGAGAGGAAGCTCCCCATCTGCTGGTAAATTTAGGGCATGTGTGAGAAGGGGGGATAGGGAGAGGAGAAGAATGAAAGCATTATTCTAGGAAGCTTCTTTTATTTATAGATTCTCCTAATTCTATTAAAATGAATGCCGGAGGGTTATAAAACTTGGAACACGTAACATAATAGCCATGAAAGGACGCTAAGTGAAAATAGGGAACAATGATAAAGTAAGAAGAGAGTCTTAGTACTGAGAGGAAGATGTGACATTTTTCGGAAGTAAAATCGTCTTAGAGCACACTGCACAGGGAAAGTGAATTAAAATAAGGACTTGGGGGCTCCCCTGGTGGTGCAGTGGTTAAGTATCTGCCTGCCAATGCAGGGGACACGGGTTCGAGCCCTGGTCAGGGAAGATCCCACATGCTGCGGAGCAACTAAGCCCGTGCACCACAACTACTGAGCCTGTACTCTAGAGCCCGCGAGCCACAACTACTGAAGCCCGTGCACCTAGAGCCCATGCTCCAAAACAAAGAGAAGCCACCACAATGAGAAGCCCGCGCACCGCAACTAGAGAAAGCCCACGCGCAGCAACGAAGACCCAATGCAGCCAAAAATAAAATAAATAAATTTATTTTTAAAAGAAAGAAAAAAAAATAAGGACTTGGTTAGGAGAGAACTTGGAAGGAAACAGAAAATATTTCATAATGAAAAAGAGACAGTGTTAGCTGACATTACACCAATTACATTATAGCGACAAATAAAATGTCATCATTCTAAAAGGAAATAAAACTAATTAAATACTTAATATGCTTTAAGAGGAGTTGGCAAAATAAAATGTGTTAAATATGATAAATATGTAAACAGCCATGATTTGCCTGCTTTGTTCTGGCAGCCAGGACAGTGCCTTATCTCCCACATATAAAACAAGGGATTTTTGATTCCTGACATAGCATATTAATGGGACAAAAAACTAAGTAGCCCCTTATATTAGAAAAGCTGGAATCAAACAAATGCTTTTAAACGGATGAATTGATGAATGAATAAAGAGTTTAAAAATACACGCTCAAAAGGGAAAACAACAGAACTACCTTCTAAGATAAAAATAATGAATGAAGGCATGAAAGAAGGTGCTTCTCTTTACTTCCAGTAACTTAACCTCTTTGTGCTTTTTCTACTTTAGAACAGAAGTTATTGGTGCCCCTGACAGGTGCTTGGAAAAAGCGAGGCCCAAAGTGGACACTTATGCATGTTAATACTAATAATATTATCATCACGGTGATTACTGTTAATACCAAAAGAGGGGAGTGACATGTCCTTTCAGTGTCAGGCATTGGAGTCAGACTAGGAAGGCACTGTCTTTGTTTTTTTGTTTTGTTTTGTTTTGCGGTACGCGGGCCTCTCACTACTGTGGCCTCTCCCGTTGCAGAGCACAGGCTCCGGACATGCAGGCCCAGCGGCCATGGCCCATGGGCCCAGCCGCTCCGCGGCATGTGGGATCTTCCCAGCCCGGGGCACGAACCCGTGTCCCCTGCATCGGCAGGCGGACTCTCAACCACTGTGCCACCAGGGAAGCCCTACACCATCTGTTTTTAAAGTTGGACTTCAAAGCTAGCAAAAGGTGTCATAGAGAAGATTTCAGACATACTGCTTCTTTTACCTTTCATCTTTTCTTTGGGAAAAGATGAGCTGATACGAAAAGTTTAGGGTGGGAAAGATAGAAGTTAAGCCAGACCAAGAAAGAGCCAGTGAGCCATGGTTTGGGAAGCCAGGACACCCCAGCCGCAGAGCCTGCCCACCGGCTCCCAGGGAGGCACCTGGCCAGTCAGTGGCCGCTCCAGCTAGCCCCACATGGTATGCGCCCTCCTCAGCCGTCCCCCTGCCTGGCATGCTCAGCCAGACTCATGTCCACCACCACGGATGCAAAAGAGGACACTCCTGCTTGGAATTAATTGGTTAATGATCCTCTCTGGAGGATGAAAGAAAATTTTAGATTAAGTAAAACTTATTATCAGTTAGCCTGTGTGGGCACCTGGGAACCAACGCAGAAGCTCAGGAAGGAATAGTTTGTTACCTGGACCCGGCAACCTGGGGCCTGGAGCACCTCTGTACAACGTGCGTTTGCCTGTTGATTACAACCGACAGGTCTACTTTCACTCCTGACGGAGAAGAGTGTGCCTGGGGCTGCTGGATTTTATCCTTTTCCCAAACTGTTTTTAGTCTTGACATCACTCACGAGGGATTGCCCAGAGCACTGACTCTCCTAATTCGATGAGCTGGAGTCGTAATCGGACTTCAGGAACAGGAGGGCAAGAGGTGGGTTGTTGTCTCTTCTGCTCTTCTTGTAAGAGCCAAATCTCCCCACAATGGGTGTTTTTCATTTTATCAGGCAATTTTTGATCTGGTAGCTTTTGCAGTCAGAGCCAGTGGCCAAAACACAGACTGTAGGATCAGAAGAGCCGGGTTCTAATCCCAGCACTTTGTCTGCAAATTGGTCAGCAATTGACGAGCCAGTTGACATCTCTGGGTGTCAAGTCATGCATTGATCTATAACGTATGATTGTAATAATCACTTTCCAAATAGCGTTCTCATCTGGCTGTTGTGAGTATCACGGTTTGGACCTCAACATCTGCATGACTGAAAAGGGATGGTGGTTATTAGTGCAGCTGTGAGTGAGCCCACTGGACCAACAGATGCTCTGCGCAGGCCTCCCGCGTGGACACTGCGACCACCAGCCCAGGGCCCACTCCCATTTACCAGCGCCTGCTGTAGCTTCTCCCCCACATCTTGCCTGGGTTGGTTCCATATTGATTTTGAAGGAGCTGTGGAATGCTGGGTGTTTGTGGCATCCTGGGGTCACAGTCCATCTTGGGGTGTGAGAGCTGAAATATGAAATGATCAGATTGCTACAATTTAATTTAAGCGGTAATCTACAACCTCCCCTGCTGAGAGTGGAGAGTGTTCATTCTGCTGGGGGATAGGACAATGTGCCACCAATTTCAGAGCATCGTGGGACAGTAGCTCGGGATGCATTCAGCTGCTAAACAAGAAGATGGTGCCTGAAACAAAGGTTCACACAGCAGGTCCGGAGATGGGCCCTCCAGGGTTGGTGCGGGACCTGTCGGTGTCTCCCTCCCCTTCAGGCCTCACGTCCAAGTTCCAGGGAGGAGACAGGGCTGGGGGCGAAAGGTGGAAGGGTGAAGTCTTTCCCTTTTTATTCAGGAAAGGTCACCTTCCCCAGGGACTTGTGCTGACAGCTCATGGGATAGAACTGTGTCCCTGGCTGGCTATGCTGGCTACAAGGGAGTCTGAGAAATCAGGATTTTAGATTCTACAACCTCTACAGAAGAGGCGGGTAGAAGAGAAAGTGTTGGAAATTGAGGTAGTGTCTGCCAGCCGTGCATCACAATGGCTGTAGTACGCTTCTAGTGTCTTATGGACGATCAGGAAGGAGGGGGTCTTGTGTTGTAACAAGAGAGAAACCACCTCTTAAAGTTGCTCAGAGTAAGCAGCAGTTCAGGGAAGGGCAGGCTCTGACTTAGCTGCTGTGGGAACACAGAGAGCACCAAGGAGGCAAGCTGGTCTCAGGACTTGCTCTCCAGCCAGGGAGACACCTGCACCAGTAACCAACCAGTAGAATGTGGTAAGGTGGCTGGGAGGAGTGGAAGTGGCACTGGAGGACTGGGCAGTGGGGGGTCACTTGTACATTCCAAAGGAAAATACTGAGGAAGAGGATGATGATGATGATAAGGATGATGATGGTGAGGATGACGATGGTGATAAGGATGATGACAATGACAAGCATGGTAAACGCTTATTGGGCCAGAAACTGCTCTACATGCTTGATCTCATTTACTCCTTACAGCCACCTCCTTACCACTGTTAAAAGATAAACCAAGGCGTATTGAAAATTTTAAGAATTTATTTGAGCAAAAATCGATTTGAATCAGGCAGTGCCAGCAGGAGGTGGTTATTAACGCTGTACAGGCAGGAGCAAGGCTTTTATAGGGGAGACACAGAAGCAAAGCAAGGAAGTGATTTGATAGGCTGTAGCTGCAGCAGTTGCCTTATTTGGGAAAGCCTCGTCAGCTGTTCCTGATTGGCTGTCCTTAGGTTTTGATTTCTTAACCTTGAGGCATTTACAAGCTTGGGTTTGGCTGCTTGTAAATGCAGGCTGCTAAGGCCTTAGAGCCACCTCAGCCTAATGGCCTCCTCGTGTAATTAATTTAACCCCACCCTGCCCCCACCTCTCCAGCCCCACAGGGTAACCGTTCTCCAAACAGTGCATGTACCACAGGTGAAGAAGACATGCTTAGACAGTACCTTGCTTAGTTTTGCTTTTGAGCTCTCTAAACATGATACACTGTGTGGTGTTCTGGGACCTCCCCCCCACCCCCCTTTACATGTTTCTAAGGCTCAGCCACATTGTAGCCACAGCCCCAGTTTAGCTGTGGTTCATTTACTTTCACTGCTATACAGTATTCATTGGCCAACAAATCATGATCTATCTGTCCTTCTCCTGGCAATGCATGTTTGTGATTTTTACTAAGAACATTGTTGCTAAGAACAGCCTTGTGCGTGACCTGTGGTGACCTGTGGTGCGCGTATGCCAGAGTTTTTCTTGGGCACATGCCTAGAATTGGGATGACTGGGTTTATGGATACTGGATACCAGTGCTTTATCAGTTACAAGTGAGGGAAATAGTATTTCCCAGTTTGTGAATTTTTTAAAAACGTGTGTACGTGTCTTCTGATTAAATAGGAGAATTAAATTTTACGTAATTGTATGTATCAATCTTTCCTCTTTTTTTATAGCCGTTTTATTAAGATATAATTCATGTGCCGTGTGACTTACCTACTTAAAATACACACTTCAGTGTATTTTAACACAGGGTGTGTTACCATCAGTGTGGTCAGGTCTAGAGCATTTCATCACCCCAGAAAGAAACCCCACACCCACTGGCTGCTACTCCTCATCCCGTCCCCTCTCCCCCAGCCTCAAGCAACAACTAATCTGCTTTCTGTTTCTATAGATTTGCCTACTCTGGACATTTCATATAATGGAATCATACAGTATGTGGTCTTTTTTGTGACTGGCTTCTTTCCCTTAGCATGTTTTCAAGATTATTTTGTAATATGTACCAGTACTTTATTCTTTTTATTTCCAAGTATTCCACTGTATGGATATACCAATATATGGATATTTTATTTGTCTATCAATTGATGGACATTGAGGTTGTTTTTACTTTTTTGGCTCTTATGAGTAATGCTGCTGTGAGCATTTGCATGGAAGTTTTTGCATGGGTGTGTGCTTTCACTCCTTTAGGATTATATTGAGGAGTGGAGTTGCTGGGTCACATGGTAGCCCTATGTTTGACCTATTGAGAAACTACCAGATTGCTTTCTAAAGTGGCTCCACCATTTTACAATCTCTCCAGCAATGTATGAGTATTCCAGTTTCTCCACATTGTCATCAACACTTGTGATTTGTCTTTTGTACCCATCCTAGGGCTGTTCTGGTTTTGGTTTGCGTTTCCCTGATGGCTGATGATGTTGAGCATCTTTTCATGTGTTTCTTGGCCTTTTGCATGTCTTCTGTAGAGAGATGTCTGTTCCAATCCTTTGCCGTTTATTGTTTTGTCTTTTTTTATTACGTATTTTAGGTGCAAGTCCATACCAGGTAGGTGATTTCCAAATACTTTCTCCCATTTTGCAGGTTATATTTGCACTTTCTTGGTGGTGCCCTTTGCAGCACAAACGTTTTTTTTTTTTTTCATCCACTTTTTCTCTGGCTTTTAGTTGGTATGTTTAGGCCATTCACATTTAAAGTGATTGTTGATATCATTGGCTTAATATCTACCATGTTTCTAATTGTTTTCTGTTATATTTGTCCTCCTTCCTGTTTTTTCTACATTCTCTGATTATAATGGAGCCTCTTAGATAATTCTGTTTTATCTCCTCACTTAGCATATCAATTATACTTCTTTAAAATTTTTTTAAGAGATTTCGTTGGAGTTCAGAGTATACACCGTTAGCTAATTTAAGTCTACCTTCAGATAGCCCTGTGCCACTTCACGGGTAGTGCAGGTGCCTTGTAACAGAGTATTCCCAATTTTCCCACCCCCCACCCCCTGCCCCTGGTGATGCCAGTCTCTTCCTCTGTGGATAGCGCTTCCTCTGCTCTTGCTGAAGAAACGCTTCCTTACCTGAGGTCAGAAGGCTCACCCAGGGTATCACTCAGCATCGCAGAAGGAGCAGGCGACACCATGGCCCTTTCTTTATAATAGTCCCAGTCCCCCACCGCAGAGCCAAAGTGGGGCCGTGGCCATTCCCTGGCGTGCCTGCCAGGCTCTGTGTTCTGGAGCTGGGAAATGACCCAGCAGGGGCCCTCGGGGGCACTGGACACAGCGTCAGGCGGACCTGGTCCATGAACAAAACAGAATACAAGGACATCAGTCAGAGGCAGGACCCGTGGGCCACGGTGGCATTTCAGGGATGTGGGATCGGTGCAAGTTCAGAGCTCAAGTCTAATAGCTGCCAGGAGGTCTGGATGCCCCTCCCCCAGTGCACCGCCACAGCCTGGGGAGGTGTGAGGTAGGGCTCTCCCCTAAAGGCACCCAGTCTTTCTGTGCTTGTTGCGGAGCTCTGGGTCTGGGCACTGAGATACTGGGAAAATCCCCACTGCAGGGCTGTGCAGCAGCTGTGTAGGCTTCGGCTTCTCTGTGTCAAGAGGCTGCCCCTCTTTTTCTGGGTCTCACTGCATCTCTTTGCTCAGGGTCATCATCGCACCTACCTCCTGGCCTCCGTCGGCTGTGCCCACCACTGGCGTCTGCTTCTCAGAATCCCGTGGTTCCCACTGAGAGGCGCTGGAGCAACCCTTGGTCACCTGCCTGACAGAGAGGACGGCCACCTGGAGCCCTTGAAGGGTGCTGCCCTGCCTCCCCCAGGCACCTTCTTAACTCCTTGGTGAGGGGTGGCTGAGCAGCTTTCAGAGAACAGATCCCCCCAACATTCCTGTTTCCTGGGGTCCCCACTGACCACCCACAGCAGCATGTTGGACCCTACAAGACATACAGTTGCTTGGACCCCACTACGGCCCTGCTCGATGAAAACCTCTGTGGGTGGGCCCAGCCATCGGGTGTGACGAGCCCCTGGGGACCCAGCGCCCTCGAGTCTGGAGAGCCGCTGCGTCACGGGCGTCGGTAGTTCCAGCATCCTGACCTCACCAGCCATTGGATTTGGTTCACTCTCTATGTTGATCGGCCAATCATACCAACTGTAAACACTCCCTGGGTATCTGAGTTACACATTACACACCCCATTTGTGGGGAAAGCATCCGTATCTGCGAGTCTGGCTCTGTCTGGACCATTTACATCCCATCCGCCAGCTCTCGCGTGGTCCAGGCTCCTGCTGGTACACACTGGCTCTCTCCTCCCACGGTAGCTCCTGGATCCCTGGGACGCAACTCATTTTGTGGGTGTAGGCGGCGAGGGGTGTGGACTGAATCCCAAGGAGAGAGGCTCCGCCCGCTGTGAGGCAGTAGCTTTTCTTGCAGAGGTGAGCCTTTCCCCTCACAGCTGGTGGGAGGGTTGTTTCTGCAGATGGGGCAGGTCAGTTCTCTGTTGCAGCCAGTGTCTGCCTGGGTCTGATGGGCCCTCTTCTTCCCACCTTTCCCAACTGTTACTTACCTAGGAGTGTTGTGCATTTCAATTTTTTTTTTTTGACTCTGGAACCTTAAAATCACACTCTGGGGCTGCCTTGGGGGCCTTCTGGTTCTCCACATGTGTTCTTAGTTACTGGTTCTTAGCTTTTAATTTCTCTTTTCCCCCATGTGTGCTCTCTAGGGTCATAAGCAGAATCGACCCAATTTTACAAGCTTTGCAATCACATTTGCCACGGCCCCTGTTCTCCTAAGGCCCCGCCTCCTCCTTCATCCCACGTATTATTATGTGTAATCACGGATGCTCTGTATTTGCGTGTGATCCAGTGCTGTGGATTACCCTTAGTCACACATGCACACACACCCCAAATCCAGTGCTGTGGATTACCCTTAGTCACACCTGCGCACACACCCCGTCCCCAGCAAGGTGATTATCAGTGCTCTGGAAATGTATGCACAACCCAACCCCAGTATCCCATTTTGAGGGTCTATTTTAGGATCACTTCCAGTAATGATCACTTTATCAGGATCTCAGCAGGAAAGGTTAGGGTACTGTGAGGAGGGTAAATAGATAGACTCACCTTTCCCAAAGATGTGGGTAGACTGTTAACAGCAGAGTGGCCTTTATCCCATGGCCCTGAAGGAATAGGGAGGGAAAAGTGGTGGAGCCTGGGAGGAGAGATGTCTTCGACCAGGTGCCTTGAGAAGAGCAGTGACTTTCAGGGAGACACGGCAGCCTGAAGAGACCCCACAGGGAGGGTCAGGGGAGTAAATAGGACAACGTCACTCTCTCCGTCCTCCCTCTGCTACCTTCCCAAGGTTTTCCAGGGCCAAACCCATTCTCAGCCAGAGGGCAGAGAGCTGCTGATGCAGTCCTTGTTACTGGGGCTGAGAGCAGGGTGGAGGAAAGTATTCAGTAGATTTAGGGAGTTAATTAGACGCTATCTGGCCCGTTCCGTAAGTTCTAAAAGCTTTAGTTAGACTTCTCACACTTAAGTACTTAATCTGGCTCCAGTTTGTTTTTGTGTTTGATGTGAAGAAGGGATTTAACTCCCCCCCTACCCCATGAATTTCCCAGCATCATCATTTGATAAGTCCCTCATTTTAATTGATGTTTCCTGATAAATCAAGTTCTGTATTTGCATGGGTTTGTCTCTTTTCTGTTCTGTGAGTTTGTCTGTCCTTGACCCAGTGCATCACGAACTTTCATACTGTAGCCTTATAATAAGGCTTGATATTTTGTAGGACAAGTCTTATTCTTTCTCAGGAATATCTAGGCTATTCTTGGCCCTTTGTTCTAACATGTTAACTTTGAATCAATTTGACAAGTTTCACAAAACAAACAAACAAAAACCCTGTTTGAAATTTGACTGAAATTTTATTTAATATATAAATCTGTTTGATGTATTTGTTATATCTTTATGATATGGGGTCTTCCTGTCCATGAACATGGTATGTCTATTTATTTACTTCTCCCTTAATGTCTATTAGCAAAGTTTTATAACTTTCTATATTTAGGACTTACTCATCTTTTGTTAAATGTATAGGTACCTTAAGTTTTCTAACATTTGTTGCTAGTATGTAGAAATGCAATTTATTTTTTAAAAATACTGTTCTTATATCCAGCCACCTTGCTATAAACTCCCTTATTCTTTCTAATAATTTGTCTATAAATTTGTTATGGTTTCCTAAGTAGATAGTCATATCACCAGTGAATGATGATAGTTCTGTTTCTTCCTGATCAATATTTAAGCTATTTACTTACTTATTGTTGGTGATGCTGGGCCTTCAGTATAATGATAAATAAAACATTGGTTATTTGGACATCCTTACCTTGCTCTTGATTTTAAAGGGAATACTTTCAGTGTTTCCCTTTTAAGATTGATATTTGCTGTTTGCTTTTATAGATAACTTTTTAACAGGTTAAGAAAGTTCCATTTTCTTTCTAACTTGCTAAGAGCTTTTTATCATGGGTTTTGCATTTTAGCAAAAGTTTTCCTGCATCTCCTTTAATCTATTCATGTAATGAATTACATTTATTGATTTTCTAATGTTAAAATACCCTTGCATTTCTGGGATAAACCAAACTTGGTCCTGGTGGACTACCTTTTTTACTCATTGCAGAATTTGGTTTTCTAATATTCTAGTTGGGAGTTTGCTCCTATACTTATGAGTAAAATGAACCCATAATATTCCTTTCTTATACTGTCCTTGTTTAGTTTTAATATTAAAGATATTAAAGATATTCTGGCCTCATAAAATTTTACTCTTTTTCTACTCTCTGGAAGAGTTAGTGCAAGACTGGGCTGATCCACACTTTTATTTTGGTAGAGGTTACCCGTAAAACTTATAGGCCTGTTTGTGTGATAGAAAAGATGTTTAACTACTGCTTCAGTTTCTTTAATGGAAAGCCTGATGTCTTGTATTTCTTTCTTTGTTAGTTTTTATAATTTTCCAGGGACTTGTTCATGTTGTCTAAGTTTTCAAATTTGTTAGATTACCATCGTTGATAGTGTTTCCTTATTATTTTTAAATTCTCTGCTTTATCTGTGGTTATATCTCTCCTTTCATTCCCTTCTTCCTAGGTTTTGGCCTTGTTTATTCTCTTTATTATAAATTTATTTTCTGTTTTTGCAGAATTCTCCTAAATTTATCTCCTTTCTTCACTGGTTTATTTATTTTTAAAAATTTTTAGTAAGACACTTAATCTCGTGAATTTTCAGTGTGTTCACTTCTAATTGGAGCACCTAAGGTTATACATTTCCCTTCCACTGTCATGTTCACTGATGCTTATAAGTTGTTGTACGTAGTATTTTCATTCATTCCATTCTACGTATTTTAAAATTCCCATTATGGTGTTTTCTTTGACCTATGAGTCATATAAACATGTTTATTAATTTCCAAGTGTGTGGGATTTTTGAATCCCTCTTTACGTTACTGACGTCCAGCTTAATTACACCGCCATCAGAGACTGTGTTGTCTGGGAGATCAGTTCTTTGATGCTATAGCAGACTTGCTTTTAGCCCTGGTCCTGGGTCAGTTTTTGAAAATGTCCTGTGTGTCTAGAAAAGAGTGCTGTCCTCTGTGGTTGGGTGCAGAGTTCTGAGCCCTCTAGAACACACCTCTGGATAGAGCTGCTCAGACCCTCTGCATCTCCGTTGACTTTTTGTCCACGCGCCTCTCTGCTCTCCGGGGATATCTGTGCCTTACGGCTTCTGGAGTTGGGGCTCATTAAGGAGAAACAGGTTTGGGCTGACCGTGGAGGATGAGGAGGATTCTTTCCGATGTGGGGGGCGGGCAGCTGGACGAGAGCAGCATGAATACTGGTGGGAGGAGGGCCAGAGAGAAGGGGCAGTTTGGGGCAAGGACCAGAGGCCCTGGGAAAGGCCTGTTTTAAAGAAGAGAGGCAGGAGAGAGTTGTCGGAGGGCTAAAAGAAGGGGACCCACAGGAGGGAGAAAGCCGAGGGGCTTTGAGCTGGGTGGGCGTGTGCTGTGGTGGAGGGTGTCCTCTGGTCACTGAGAAGCCCGGCAGTGCTGAGGGTCTAATGTCATGACAGCTTGACCAGGTGGGAAGGATGCCCTTAGCCGTGCCGAGGATTGGAAAAGCAGGATGGCTGAAGGTGGGAGGGACAGGCAGTGTAGGGTTCTAAGGACAACGTGGTTGAAACAGTGGCCCCAAAGGACCAGGCTGGGTTAGATGGATGGGGCAGGATGGACCAGTGATCGGGAGCATCCAGGTCATGATGGACGGGAGGGGAGAGTCGTGGCGACGGAGGGGTTTGGGTGTGGGGGTCTGGCTGGGAACGTGCTCATGGTTGCTGGAATGGGGGGTGGTGGTCTGGAAGAGAATGAGGGGAGTGTTGAGGCCAGGGTGTCAGGAGGGTGGTTTACCAGGGTGTCAAAGTCATGTGTCAGTGGCAAAATGGTGATGAGAGGAGGGTGAGCCCCTTGACGGTGACATGAGGGGTGTAGCCAGGAACACGTGGTGGTGGGCGGTATGGACTCAGGGAGAGGAAACTCGGGTCGGCCTGGAGGCGTTCTTTCCTGGGAGGGCCCCCACGGTCACGTTTCTGAGAGTGAGGAAAGCCGTGAATAATCAGATCAGACACCAGGACTGAGAAAACCAGGACACACATGGTATACTGGGGGGTCCCAGGCAACTGGGGGCTTTCAGCTAAGACGAGACTGTGTACGGAAATACCAGACCGGTAGAGGAATGTTTGTTTGCGGCTTTTTTTGGTAAGTTTATTTTGTTTTATAAATTTATTTATTTATTTGTTTTTGGCGGTGTTGGGTCTTCATTGCTGCGCACCGGCTTTCTCTAGTTGCGGTGAGCAGGGGCTACTCTTTGTTGCGGTGTGCCGGCTTCTCATTGCGGTGGCTTCTCTTGTTGGGGAGCCCGGGCTCTAGGCGTGCGGGCTTCAGTAGTTGTGGCTCACAGGCTTAGTTGCTCTGCATCATGTGGGATCTTCCCTGACCAGGGCTCGAACCCCTGTCCCCTGCATTGGCAGGCGGATTCTTAACCACTGCGCCCCCAGGGAAGTCCCTGAGGCTTTTTAAAAAAGTGGTCAACTGTGGTAAAATATGTGTAACATAAAATGTACCATTTTCACCATTTTTCAGTGGACATTTCAGTGCCATTGGGTACGTTGACATTGTGGTGCAGCCATTACTACTGACCGTCTCCAGAGCTCCTTGTCTTGCAAAACTGAAAATTTCTATCTAGTAAACACTAACTTCCCACTCCCGTCCACCTTCACCCCTGGCAACCATCATTTTACTTTCTGTCTCTATGAATTTGATGACTCCAAGTATTTCGTAGGAGTGGAATCTTACAATATTTATCTTTTTGTGACTGGCTTATTTCACGCAGCATAATGTCCTCAAGATTCATCTGTATTGTAGCAGGTCTCAGGATTTCCTTCCTTTTCAAGGTTGAATAATATTCCGTTGTGTGGATAGAGCACGTTTTGTTTATCCATTCATCTCTCAGTGAGCACCTTTGGCTACTGTGACTAGCGCTCCTATGAACACGGGCTTACAAAAATCTCTTTGAGATCCTGTTTCTAATTCTTTGGGGGCATGTACTCGGAAGTGGAGTTGCCAGATCATATGGTAATTTTATGTTTACCTTTTAGAGGAACCACAGTGCTGTACCATTTTACATTCTCACCAGCAGTGTACAAGGGTTCAAATTCCTGCACATCCTTGACAACACTTGTTATTTTCTGCTTTTTTGGTTTTTTTTTTTACAGTAGCCATCCTAACTGGTGTGAAATAGTATTCCATTATGCTTTTGGTTTGCATTTCCCTAATGATTAATGATGTTGGGCATCTTTTTATGTGCTTATTGGCCATTTGAATATCTTCTTTGGGGAAATGTCTATTCAAGTCCTGTGCTCATTTTTAATCTGGGTTTTGTTATTGTTGAGTTGTAGGAGTTCTTTATATATTCCGGATATTAGCCCCTTTTCAGATATATGACTTGCAAATATTTTTTCCTATTCCATTTTTTTTTTCATTTTTTAAATTTATTTTTTTTGACCGCACCACGAGGCTTGTGGGATCTTAGTTCCCCGATCAGGGATTGAACCTGGGCCCTCGGCAATGAGAACACAGAGTGCTAACCACTGGACTGCAGGGAATTCCCCCATTTTTAAAAAGTAGTATGGATTCCCAAGGGTTCAGTGAGAGGAGTTAGGAGCAGGGCTGGGTGAGGACATTCAGGGGGTAGGGGCTGGGGAGAGGGGACCTGGAGGGGGCTTGGGGGTGTGGAGTGCGTGAGCAGCTGGTGTCTGAAGCTGGGGCGATTCACCCATGTGGGTGCCCAGGATGAGGGAAGTTGGGCTGTCACATTACATGGCAGTGGATACGGCTGGCAGTGGATCAGGGAGTCCACACGCGCAGCTTCCCCCGGCACGCAGGTGTGACTCACAAGCCTTGCCAAACTCTGGGATCTCCAGGTGCCCGGAGCAAGGTGGGGACGGCTCCTTTGACTTGGGGGCAGGATAGCCTGTCAAAACAAGTTGCGTTTTAGTTTCTTTTTCTGATCTTTTCTTCTATCCCAAAGCCTCTCTCCCTTGGCTGAGAAAAGCCACACGTACAGCCATTCTAGTTGATGAGGCCTGCAGAACCACAGCACAACTGCTGGCAGTAAAGAACCAGGCGCAGAAAAGAATTCTTGAGGAAAGTTCCACGGCAGGTAGGGGTCATCACATGAAATGGAAGGCAACTTGTTTTTCTCCAGGTGAGGCGCATGTGGAGGAGTTATATAGAAGCTGACAGAGATCTACCAAGAGCTGCTAAACGTAGCTTGGATTTGGGGAAGAAAGAGGTTTGAGAGGTGATGTGTTGAGTAATTAGACCCATCGCTGAGAATCTGAGAATCTGAGTCACCATTTGACAACGTTCACGTCTGTCGTGGTCACTGGGGAGAAACATAATAGAGCGGAAGTCTTTGAAAGGAGCTGATCTACAGAGAACTCCCTCCAGGCTGCTGGGTCTGTTCCTCTCGGGCAGACGCCCTGAGCGGGGTATGTACTGTGAGATGCAGAGCAGGGCGGGGGGCCCTAGAGGTGGGAGATGGTCCCCAGAGCGGGGAGTGAACTCAGAGGGCGTGGCAGGGGAGCCAGGGCCCACGGTGGCCCAGGGATGTGTGCAGCCCTCAGGTGTATTTGATTCTAATTAGAATATTTTTAGAAAATTGGAATAGTTATTAACATTTAAACATTGGGAGGAACTCTGCTCAATATTCTGTAATAACCTAAATGGGAAAAGAATTTGAACAAGAATGAATATGTATATGTGTATAACTGAATCACTTTGCTGTACACCTGAAACTAACAAACATTGTAAATCAACTATAGTCCAATATAAAATAAAAATTACAAAAAAAATGTTGGGAGATTTCAGATAGGAATTTAAGTTTCCAGCTTCTCTCTTTCTTTTTTTTATACCATTTTATTCAGGAACAAGAAATTCAGTGCTACCTACTTTTTAAAAATAATTTTTATTTTTTTAATTGAAGTATAGTTAATTTACAATGTTGTGTTAGTTTCAGGTGTACAGCAAAGTGATTCAAGTTATATATATATATTTTTTTTCAGATTCTTTTCCATTATAGGGTATTACAAGATATTGAATATAGTTCCCTGTGCGACAGAGTAGGTCCTTGTTGTTTATTTTATATATAGTAGTTTGCATCTGCTAATCCCACGCCCCTAATTTATCCCTCCCCCGCTTCAGCTTCTCTTGAAAAACGGAAGAGCAGGTGCCTTCCTCACAGGGAGACAAGGAGGGAAAGTGACCCCAGAGCACCTGTGTCCTGTTGGGTCTCGGGACAGATGCTCCCTTTGCCACAACTTGGCTCTCCCTTCCCCTTTGCCCATCATCCTCTGGGAGGGGGGCAGGTCCTCACTGCTGACCCAGCTCTGGAAGAGAAGCCTCTGGGACCTGGGAGCGCAGGTGTGCGGCCGCGACCTTGTGGGTCACCCGGAAAGCCCTGGACCCCGTTCCCCTCGGAGGATACGTGTCATCTTTGTCTGCTGATGCGGGTGTGGAAGTGCCAGTTCTAGGTTCCAGTGAGTGGTGATCATAAATCAGACAGAACTTCACAGAACCCAGTGAGCGAGTCACTTGGAGTTTGTCTTTACAGACTTGTGAACATGAATGATGACAGAAGCATGAATTCATTTTAGAGAACTGAAAAAAATGGCTCAGCCTGGGATTGATCATATATCGCAACCTCATTTTATACGAGTGGATGAAAATAAGAGGGACAAGAAGTTAAGTCCATCTCAGGGACATGAAACGTCCCGAGGATGCGCGGACAGGGTGGGCAACGTGGTGCATGCATGGAGGCCCCCAGCCCTGCGGGTTCCCACGTGCCCCCAGCGCAGGCCTGGCCAGTCGCGGATGGGGAGTGTTCACACTGGCCTTTTTGGCTCTGTCTAGGTGGGATTATTTTCCCCACAGGGACCACTAATAAAGAGGTGTATGTATATGGGTTTTTAAAAAATATTTATTTATTTATTTATTTGGCTGCACTGGGTCTTAGTTGCGGCCCGCAGGATCTTTTGGTTGCAGCATGCACGTGGGATCTAGTTCCCTGACCCGGGATCGAACCGGGCCCCCTGCATTGGGAGCGCGGAGTCTTAACCACTGGACCATCAGGGAATGTATATATATGTTTTTAATTGAAATCAAAGGGCAAATGGGATTTGTTACCTAACTAACTTTGCAACTGGCTTTGTTGCAAACCATTTTTTCCCTCCCAAAGTGGGATGTATATTATTTCTTACAGAAATAATATGAAAAAAGCTACTTGAATGACAGCCTGCCATGTGTCAGGCCAGGCCCCGTGCAGGCATTCACATGCATCGTGCCTCATTTATCTTCCCAGCAGCCATGGGGGGGTGGGGTGGAGGTGTACTGTTATCCCATTGCCTGGAAAGGGAAATGGAGGCAAAGAAAAATTAAGGAACTTGACTGGAGTCTCTTTTCAGTTAAATGGAGGAGCTGGAATTTAGATCCGGGCGGCCTGGCTCCAAGGCCACAGTCGCAACTTGGAGTCCCCCGACTCCCCCTGTCCCAAGTCCATGTAAGGTGGTGACCGGGGTCCCTTTGCTGTCACCTCCCTGCCCTGGCCCCATCTTTCCTTGAAAGCCCGGTAGAGAAGAGGTTCTCTCCACTAGTAGGATGCCAGCTTCTCCAAATGTGGGTCCCCGTTTCTGTCTTAGGGAGCATTTGGGTAGCTTGTTGCTCAGAGATGAGATCTGAGTGCCAGCCGGGCAGGAGGGCTTCCTCTGGGGCCTTCCTCGCCCTGCTCTGCGGCGCTCACTTCTGGGGGCCTCTCCCCGGAGGCAGGTCCTGGGCCGCGTGAGCCCCGCAGGACCCCAGAGCATGGAATAGTGCCCAGCTCGAGAGCTGCTCAGAGCCTTGTGGGGAGAGTGGAGGCGTGAGCGGGCAGTTGTGTGGGTGTGTCCGGGGCAGTAAACACAGGAAGGTAGCTGAAGGGCGGCGCCCCGTGGGGCCTTCATCCGGCCGTCAGTCAGTCGTGTGCATCGTCTTAGTGAATCGTGGGCAGAGGTGAGAGGGCAGACAGAGAACAGGATAATCTGTTTTGTCCCGTTTTCCTTTCAAACAGTGACTTATCACCTACAAATTAGTGCTTTTGAAGTTTTACTTTGAATACGAAAGTTCTGTTGAAATTTTTTATGGCCAAATATTCTATAAGCCATAATGTTAACATGAAAGGGACAAAGAGAGAAGCTGATCCAGCTCCTCCCGAGACAGAGTAGAAATGGAGGCTGGCAGCCACCGCGGTCCCCTGACCCCTTAATGCAGCAGCTGTGTGAAAAGTCCCAAATGCCACAGTAAAAAAGGGCCCAAATGGAAATAGTTGCACGAAGCTGTTTTAGTTTATAAACCAAGATGTGCTTTGCAACCAGGTAAGGGTGTCCCTCGAGTTGGGTGTTGGTGAAATCATGACAGCTGACTCCCCAGCAGCTTCTTCACTTTGAACTACTGGCGGGGGGTTGAGTCACAGAAGCCAAAGGACAGTGCGTGCTTCTCTTTCCATCTGTTCTTAATGGGCATTATTGAGTTTGGGCACTGATGTGCTTGGACTGAAGGTTTCCATGAAATCTAAGCCTCCTGTCTCAGCAGGGCCAGCCCCTGAGAGGCCAGCTTCCAGGGTGGGTCATGGGGCCCCTGGTCAGCAGACCATCAAGGCTGTCACTTGGGATGGGTGTCAGGATATAAGGAAGCTGGGGTGATGGGCTCAGGTCCCTCCCTGGTGTCTCTTTTCCCTTTAGGAGAAACCACATAACTGAGAGGGACATAGGATGGGGATGAGCAGCCTGGAGCCCAGAGTAGTTAGTAATCACAGCCGAGCAGCGTCACTGGGCTCTGTTTCTGTCCTGGGCTCTTTGGGGCTGATGGCACCTCCCCATCTCAGGCCTCCACATGCCACTGTCATGGGAGCTGAGGTCCCCAACACCCAGAGTGACACCAGAGAGGAGTCAGTTTTAGGAAAAGGGTGCAAGAATGTAGAGGATATATATATATATATATATATATATATTTTTTTTTTCGATATGCGGGCCTCTCCCTGCTGTGGCCCCTCCCGTTGCGGAGCACAGGCTCCAGACACGCGGGCTCAGCGGCCATGGCTCACGGGCCCAGCTGCTCTGCGACATGTGGGATCTTCCCAGACCGGGGCACGAACCCGTGTCCACTGCATCGGCAGGTGGACTCCCAACCACTGCACCACCAGGGAAGCCCTATTTTTTTAATTGTGGTAAAATATACGTAATAAAATTTACCATCCTCACCATTTTTAAGTGTCCAGTTCAGTGACATTAAGCACATTCACATTGCTGTGCAGCCATCACCACCATCTCCAGAACGTCCTCATCTTCCAGGAATGAAACTCTGTCCCTGTCAGACACTAACCACTCCCACCAAGCCCTCACCATCTACTTTCTGTCTCTGTGAATGTGACTGGTGCCTCAGATAAATGGAATCAAACGGGATTTGTCCTTCTGTATCTGGCTTATCTCACTGAGCGTAATGTCCTCAAGGTTCATCCCTGTCGTAGCAGGTGTCAGACTGTCCTTCCTTTTTTAAGGCTGAATGACAGTCCCTTGTATGCATAGAACACACTTTGTTTATCCATTCATCCATCGATGGGCACTTGGGTTGCATCCAGCTATTGTGAATCATGTTGCTTTGAACATGGGTGTACAAATATCTGTCTGAGTCTCTGCTTTCACTTTTTTTTTTTTTTTTTTTTTTTTTGCGGTACGCGGGCCTCTCACTGTTGTGGCCTCTCCCGTTGCGGAACACAGGCTCCGGACGTGCAGGCTCAGCGGCCATGGCTCACGGGCCCAGCCGCTCCGCGGCGTGTGGGATCTTCCCGGACCGGGGCACGAACCCGTGTCCCCTGCATCGGCAGGCAGACTCTCAACCACTGCACCACCAGGGAAGCCCCTCTGCTTTCACTTTTTTTGTGCATAAGAGCTATTTATTTTTAAAGAGAAAAATTTTGAAGATTAATTTCTCTAAAACACTTTTTAATTTCCCTTAGCATAACTCCTCTCAAATGAGAGTTTTTGATATTAAAGCTTGAATTTTAAACATTTTTTTTCATAAGGACAAAAATCTTTTTTTTAGCTGTGCCACGCAGCATGCGGGATCTTAGTTCCCCAACCAGGGATTGAACCTGTGCCCCTGCAGTGAAAGCATGGAGCCCTCACCACTGGACCACCAGGGGAGTCCCTAAAAATCTTTTTTTTCTCTTTTTTTCATACCTTGTAGCCTCCTGACCTGCCTTAGTCAAGTTGCCCCAAATTGCAGCCCAGCACTGGCCCTTCTTTCTGGGGAGCCTGGGAGGGGGCTGGTAGGACCCAGATGGGCCCTCCCCAGTTTCCTTGGGTGCTCAGGGGATCTCTGGCATTGCTGGCCCCCCAAAGTGTGCTATGCGTGGCCATTGTGCTGAAGGTCATGGACATCTTTTACTCCACTCACAAGCGGAGATGCTCTTTGCTAAGAGCAAATCTGGGCATGTCTGTCCCAGACTGTCTCTTCCCTGGCTAATTTTCCAGATGAGAGTTTCTGAAGATAAGGCCCTCCCCCTATGTCTTCCGTACTCAGCAAGAAAAAAGTCAGCAGCAGGCCTCCTAGAGTGGGGAAAGTCCAGACCAAATGTCTAGATCCCCCGTCACAAGGACCACGGGCTGCTTGCAGCCCACAGGTTTGTTTTAGGCGGGCTGCACAGGGTTGTTAACATTTTAGAATTAGTTGCCAATGTAATATTAAAAACTTGCAAGAGCTCATGTAGGATCTGAACGTTGGCTTCTCTGGAAGATTTCCAGAGATCCAGCAGTACTGAGTTCCCGACTCTTTACCCACCCATCACCTCCCGGTCGTGGGGTCCCTACCTGGGCCCTGTGGGCGTCGAGGGTACCTCTCCCCACTGGAGACCAAACACATTGCAGAGCGGTTAGTAGGCAGCGGGGACACACGGGGTGAACCCACCCTCACCATCAAATCAGCCACATGGGTGATGGCTTAGAAATCTGGCAAAACGACTAATTCCGGACAGCCATAAAGAAACCTTTAACCAGTAAATGGTTTGAAATGAAGAGCTTCAAAAAGGTTGTAGAGTTTTTCAGATGTCTGTTTGTGAATATTAAAGGTATAGGTTGAGGCCAGATGTATACATTAACTGTCCTCACCTGAAGCTAGACAATTTGGCTTGGTGACTTCAGGGAAGAGAAAATGCAGTCTACTAAGTAAAAATGATTTTTCAGGAATTTGTAGGAAGTTGAGCAGCTTAATTGCACTCTTTGGGTGGATACATGTTGAAGAAAGCAATCTGAGGAGACTAGGAAATTGTGTAATAACCTTAACTTGGGTCAGAATTGTAATTACTGTAGTAACAGAATGTTGCTGTGTGTATCTGTGACCGAAATAGGAAATAGGATTTTTTTTAAATGCTTTTGAAAGTAACAACAAAATGTCCATTCTCTCTCTCTGGACTTCCTTAATTATAAATACCAAGTAACTCAGTGCTGGTTAAATATAGGTTCAGTGGCCATCTATATTTATAACTTTCTAAAGGTGGAAGTCACCAGCGCAAGGCCGAATTAATTTGGTGTGTAGGTTTTTATAGGCTCTAATTAGTTATGTTTTTCTTAAGCAGACCCACTGGGATGAATAACATTATATAACTGAACTCTGTTTGAAAGTGACGCCCGTCACTTTCAAACATAGACTCTCCTCCAAGAGCCGGGGCCCTTGAAGACACAGGCCCTGCAGACCAGGAGCTCCAGAAGCTGGCCCACTGCGGCTATGAGCAGCGGGGCTCAGGACATCTGTTTCCATCCAGGGCCAGGCTATGGGAGTGATAAAGTGAATACTTTTTTGCAAAGTCAGAAGCCTCATCTGCAGCCCACTGGCTTCTGAGACCTTGAATTTTGACACTTTGTGACTTATCAGCTGTTCCCCTGAGGCAGATGCCACTGTGCTGGCCTGGGGAGGTGGGTGGCATCCCCGTGGACTGACCAAAGTATGTGCTTGGCCATCCCCCTGTCCCCCGCCCAAAAGCCAGCTTGCTGACTCGAGGGCTTACAGCATTGCACCTGCATCTGAGGTCACGTCCATCGGAGGCCTGAGTGGGCGGGTGGACCTTTGGAACCATCAGATGTCATTTGGGGTGGATCCGCATGCTCATCAGTGACTTTGCTGCAAAGCAAACGTGATAAATTAGATGAGGTCCTCCTCCTCTGTTCCTGAGGCTCTGCAAAAAACACCAAGTCATCTTCTTTTCCTCCAGGAAGGCAGGGTGAGCCCCAGCTGGCAGCACCCACGGATCCCTCCTACCTCACACCTGCCCTGTATAAGTAGGGAGGTGATTTGAAGCTGGCTGTACTCACACTGACAGGAAAAAAACAGGACAAGAGAGGCTCTTCCTGTAAACACCCCCAGCCCAGGCCTCTCCCCCATCACACTTGGCTTTTGCCCCTTCCTTGCTGGGCTCTGCAAGCTGTTAACGCTCCTCCCCACCTGTGGTCACTGAGATGCTTCCTCTCCACAGCCGGCCACTTGGAGGGAGTGCAGAGCCCTGCACCGCCGGCCTCGCTCAGCCCCGTGTCCCTGCGACTGGACATCAGAGGGGCCGTCTCGGGCCCCGCCCAGGCCACACAGCTGATGGGTGGTCGGCCTGCCTCCACAGCCTCAGGACTGTCCTGGGAGGGGTCTAGAGAGAGCCCAAAGGCAAAACAGCTGGGAGGCCTGGGGTATTAGTCACAGCCGAACTGGACAACCCTATGTAGGTGGACAGGGGAAGACGTGTCCTTCCAGTGTCACTCAAGGTCTGTTCATTTCACCAAACATTTCTTGAGTTCCTGCTGTGCACCAGACGCTGCCAGGGCCTGAGGATTATACAGATGACAGTTTCTGCCTTTGAGGAGCTTAGCGTGGAGGGAGGGAGGGAGGATAGGCTGTGATGGGTACATGTAGGCAGACCTGGGCCTGGGAGGTCCACGAGGGCTTCCTGGAGGCAGTGACATCTGAGGTGATGGTTCAAGTCAGAGTGGGAGGTGGACTTGTTGGTGTGAGGTGTCCTGCATGAGCAGGCTCGGAGGTGTGAAAGAGCATGCGAGGGTCCCTCAAACATAGCAGCGTCGCTGGAGAACAGAAGGTGAGGCAGGTGAGGCCAGGCCTGTGCCGGAGAGCTGGCCTGGCCTGGTTGTGGAGATATTCGTGTGCCCCGTGAAGGGCTCGGGCTTCATGCCCCTAGAGGGGGCAGCGCTGGCATGGCAATGGCAGTGTGATGGAGACTAGGAGGCCAGCAGTGCCCTGCCCTGGTCCAGGCAGGGCGGTGGTGCTGCCTGCACTGGAGCGGGGTCAGTGGGGAGAAGCCAGGCTCGAGAACCATTCAAGAGGTCGCTTTCAGAGGGTTTGATGACTGGATGCATGCGGAGGATGGTGGTGCCTTCACCAAGATGAGGGATTCCTCGGGAGGAAGAATGGATCTGTGTGGAGGTGAGGGCAGCAAGATGGTGTTGATCTAAGGATGGATGCTCTGGTTGTGGCAGGGGTCGTCTCACCCCAGGTGGTCTGCCGAGAACAGAGAGGACTCAGCCTTTCCAGCACAGCGTGCTCGGGGCCCCAGGCAGGACCAGTGGGGAAGTGCCAGGCAGGAAGGGGAGGAGGGCAGGGGCCTTCTCCTGGAAAGGGCCGTCCTCGGGGTTTGACATGATCCTCGGCTGCAGCTCAGCGTCTCCTGGGGATGGGTTTCAGAATCCACGTGCCCAGTGGTGGTCCAGACCTCTAGAACCAGAACCTCCATCTGGGGGCAGGTCTGGCCCACAACAGGTTTGCTCCAAGCCTCAGATGCAGAGGTTCTGAATTAGGGTGACCTGCAGTGGCCCTGGAGGTCCACTAGGATATGAGGGCTGTGGGAAAACCAGAGACTTGCCTGGTTGCATCTCAGGGCCATTTATGTGTGAATCTTGCATAAACACACACAACTATATACACACAAACATAAATATACACACAAATCTGAATATACAACATATGTGTATATATACACTCACACATCTGTGTGCACATACATGCAGTCATACATCTATATGCATACGTACATACATAAATACACAGACACACGCATTTCCATGCCCATCCATCCACACACACACTCACACACAGACACAGTGCAACAGGTGTGTGCGTGGACTGTAATAGTGTCTCTCCTGATTCCTGCACTGGAAGGAAGGAACGTGAGCCCCGTGAGGCACTGGGCTGTGTGTGACCGAACTGCTGCCAGGGACCAGACTGAGATGAGTGGGATCCCCATGGCAGTGATGCTGCAGGTGTGTCGAGAGGCAGAGGGGTGATGATTAAGGGTGTGAACTCTGATTCACCTTCTGACTGTGCTGCGTCGGGGCGGGGGGTGTTGAGCGAGTCACTTAACCACTGTGTTAAGTGGTGCCTCTGTTTCCCCGTCTGCAAGATGAGGGTGCTCCTGGCACCTACCTTGTAAAGTTGCTGTAAGAATCAAGTTAATGCATCTAAACTCTCAGCTTGCGGCCTGGGTGCTGTTCTTGTTATGAACCAGGAGCCCCCAGCAAAAGTCGGGGACCTTAGTGGCTGCGAAAAGGAGGAGGGGGACTTGCTGTTCCCTATAACTCTATACCCTGTTTACCGTCCAGATTTTGTACCGAGTGCATATGTGACTAGGTTTTTAAAAAATTCTTTTTATTTATTTATTTATAATATTTATTTATTTATTTGGTTGCAATGGGTCTTAGTTGTGACAGGTGGGCTCCCTAGTTGTGGCATGCATGTGATATCTGGTTCCCTGACCGGGGATCGAACCTGGGCCCCCTGCTTTGGGAGCTTGGAGTCCTATCCACTGCGCCAGCGGGGAAGTCCCTTTTTTTTTTTAAAGTGTCTAAAAGAGCAGAGGTCCCCAACCTTTCTGGCACCAGGGACTGGTTTCATGGAAGACAACTTTTCCATGGACGGGGGCGGGAGGTGGGGGTGGTTCAGAGGGTAATGGGAGCGATGGGGAGCGGTGAGGAGCGGTGGGGGGCGGTGGGGAGCGGTGGGGAGCGGCAGAGGAAGCTTCGCTCGCTCGCCTGCCGCTCACCTACTCTGTGCGGCCCAGCTCCTAACAGGCCTGGGGGTTGGGGACCCCTGTAACAGAGGAATCTGTTAGAGAGAAACCACATCCAGCTCTCCTCACTATGGGTTCTTTGATCTCATTTCTTCCAGTGTTCTGGCTGAGAGCTCTTAGTAAGGTTTTTAATGATGTTCTAATGATGTTACCAGTTTTATCAGCTAATGTGTATAATTACATATCAGTGTCGAGTGAAGAGATGGGAGCATCACAGACTCAGCGGATTGTTCATTTTCTGTGGTGGCAGGCTGAGAGAATGACTCTAATTAACGCATTGTGAAAATATGAAGGATACGAAAGAGAAAAAGCATTTATGGAAATTTTATGTCGTGACTGACACTCCCCTCCCACCACCCCCTCCCGAAAAACACAACAAAAAACACCTCTCAGATCGGAGATCAGATTCATTGAGGAAGAACAGATTGAGGTTTTGGGGGTTCAGCGCTGAGCAGGACTGGTAGGCAGCCTGGGAGGGCGGAGAAGAGCTTCTATTCCGTGCTCCGGAGGAGGAAGAGGAGGCTGCCAGGGCCCTCAGGCAGCAGGGTTCTGTTGCAACCGCCGCCCCCGTATTGACGGAGCAGGTTGCTTAGGCGCTGGCTGCGGAAGCAGTGCCCAGAGCATGGGCGTGGTGGCCAGGGGAGCACAGCAAGGCCAGGCCAAGGGACAGCATCCAGGATGGCCAGGGCTGCCGAGCCAGGACAAGTGCCTACTTTAATGTCAATACAGATGCCAAGTAAAAATAAAAATGCTTTCTTTTTTTTTTTTTAACATCTTTATTGGAGTATAATTGCTTTACAATGGTGTGTTAGTTTAGAATGTTTTCTTTCTTAGGGGTTTACCCTGAATTTAAGACGTCTTTTTGCCAACGCCACCTTTTTGTCTATTCTTCTGCTTCCAACTCTTGTCAGTTTGACCCTGAAGCTGCACCAAAAGTGTAGCAATAGTCCTAAGCCCTTACTGTGTAGCTGTTTGTCATTTGGTGTAAGATGTCATCACCTGTTTGTCTGTGGGCACAATGGGGAGAGTTGGCTCAGGAATTGGGAGCCCCTGAGGGTAACGTTGGGCTTAACCCCCTGGGCCTCAGTCTTCCCATCTGTAAAATGGGGTCATCTCTGTGGTTCCTCCCCCCACCCCTGTCTGTGAGGCCAGAGGACAGTTAGCTGTCCCTCGTGTTTAACCAAGCCAGTGGCCACGTCCCCAGAGTTACCTGCCCTCCTGTCCTCTTATCTCATGAAGGCACCCGGAGAGCTCAAGGGGCAGCTCCCAAGTGGGGAGGGCATAACTGGGGTTGACACGGCTGTGGTGGGGGAGGTGACAGGGTGGGCAAGGGGGACGGGGCAGGAAATGGCTATGTCGTAAATGCCACATCATCCAAGCTGGGCTGTGTCCCACTTGCAGTCAGGGCACCCGCCTCCTGCTCTGCCATCCCTTGATCCTTTCCAACCTTCTGCCCGTCTCGGAAACCTTATATTCCTGACCCAGGCCTGATGCCATGGGGAGAGCTGAGCAGAAGGCAGCGCAGCGTGAGTCAAACAGACAGGAGTGACCCGGGGGGCATCAGACAAGGATGGTGCTTGGAGAAAGGGCAGCTCAGTGACTAGGTAAGATGCTGAAGGCGCTGGCATTGCAGCTGCACTTGTGTTTTTAAGCAGAGCCCCTCGGTGTGTGGACTGGTGGTCCCCAGCCCTTAGAGAAACCATGTCCAACCTCAGAGACTTTGGTGGACTCCCTAGACACACTCAGCAACAAATGCTAGAAATCGCAGGTTGGCAGACAATTTCTGTAAAGTCCACATGTGACCTGTTCCAGGCGTGGGGGCCAGAGGGTCTCTGTAGCCACCACTCAACTCTGGCATCACAGTATGAGAGCAGTTGTGGGCAGGAGGTAAGTGAACGCTGGTGGCTGTGCCCCTGTAAAGCTTTATTTATAAAAACAGGAGTTGTGTGTATGTCCAAAAGAATGGAATGCAGGGTCATAGACTGATACTTGCCTACCCGTGCTCAGAGCAGCATGATTCACAATAGTCAAAAAGTAGAGGCAACCCAAGTGCCCATCAGTGGATGAACAGATAAACGACCTGTGACTTGTACACACAATGGAATATGATTCAGCCTGAAAAAGGAAGGAAATTCTGACACCTGCTACAGCATGGGTGAACCTCCAGGACATCATGTTAAGGGAAACAAGCCAGTCACAAAAGGGCAAATGATCCTGCTGAGACAGCTAGAGTTGTCAGGTTCACAGAAACAAAGAGCAGATGGTGGGTGCCCTGGGCTGGGAGAGGGGGAGGGGAAGCTCGTGTTTAACGGGGACAGAGTTTCAGTTTGGGAAGATGAAAAGATTCCGGAGGTGAAGGTGGTGACGGTTACGTGACAGAGCGAATGTGCCCAGTGCCCCTGAACTATACACTTAAACATTGTTACAATCATAAGTGTTATGTCTGTTTTACCACAATTTTAAAACTTAATGTACAAAAACACAACATAGACAAGATTTGGCCCATGGGCCATCGTCTGCCCACCACTGCTCTGAATGAGTTAGTACTTGATAACCACACAGTGTAGCCACAGGCTTCGGGATATCATGTTCATCCAAGCTGCAGAGGGTGCCCAGGCCTCTCACAGTACCTGGATTCCCTCCTGAGCATCTGGGCCCTGTCTTCCTCCTTCCTTCCTTTTCCTACCCTTGCAGTCATTCCAGCGTCAGGCAGCCCTTTCTGTCCCGTGCCCTGTCAGGCCTGTGTTTGCCTGACATTCAAATCTTTGGTTTCAAGGAAGGAAGGTGTCTCTCCTCATGCTTTCACCCCGGCTTCTGGAGGGGCAGAGGGTGGATGGAGGTGCACAGAATCTCAGGGGGATCTGGAGGGCCGCTTCCAGATTCCCGAACAGCCAGTGACCCAACTCCCTCCCCTTTTTTCCTGAGTCAGATTCCAGCTTTTCCTTTAGCTGGGCAGGAGGGGGGCCTTGGCTGGCGTCCCCTTCTCCCCTGCACCTAACCCTAACCCAGACCCTAACCCTCCCCAGATCCTAACCCTAACCCAGACCCTAACCCTCCCCAGATCCTAACCCTAACCCAGACCCTAACCCTCCCCAGATCCTAACCCTAACCCAGACCCTCAGCCTCCATGCTGTGCTGTATATAAGCTTCCAAACAGATGTGGCATTGGCCATTGCTGCCCTCAGGGGCAGTTGGCTGGGTCAGGACCGTGAGAACCATCTGTTCTTCCCTTGAATTACTCAAAGAGAATGACTCCCGTCAGCTCAGACCCTCTGAGCCATTGCTCAGGATGTGGCTGGATAGGGGCAGAGGCAGGGGCCTGGGTGGCCTTGGGACTGGCCTTTGAAGAGAGGCTTGGCTGCTCTGAGGCCAGGTGCTGCCCTGAATGGCTTCCAGGGCTACCCTGACATGGGTCTGCTTAGGGTCAGCAGCTCTTCAATTAATCCATCCCCTTGCCAGCAAATTTGATTCAACTCTTAGTTTCTCCGTGTCCCTGAGTGGAAATTGACTTGAATGCCTGGAGTTAAAAGACCAGAAGTTGTGAAACATCTCCCAGGGAAGGTAGCAGCTTATAAGCAAACATGCTGATTAAACATTGCTGTTAAGTTAAGACTCCATTATTGCTAAATAACAGCTCTGGCTTGTTCTAGGAGGAGCCCTTTGACATACATAACAATTAACTTTGTTGAAGAAGTGAGCAGTTAACTGTAGAAGGAGAAAAAAAAGTGCTTTTGTGCAAAATAGGGCAGAAATAATGAGGTTTATGATGGTAGAACAGTGTCTTGAGGTAGAAAATGAACTGAAAATCATAACTGCAGAAAACTGTATATAGAGCACTTCCTACCTGCTGGGCACTCAGCTGGCTCTTTATATATAAAGAGCTGTACCTGACTCTGTACATATTTAGAGAGAGAGAGTCTTGGAGCAACCCTTAAAAGTAGTAGTTAGTTTTCTCACAAGGAAACTGAGACTCATGGAGGGTCTGAAGCCCAGGTCACCCAGCAGGAATGGTTGAGTTGAGGTCTGTCCTAGACCCGGTGAAGGACTGAAGGAGCCTTGGAGAAGAGCCAGAGAGAGAATCCCAGCTCTCAGTACGGCCAGGATTTCTCGAACACCCACTAGGTTCAAGGCTCTAAACTAGGCACTATACAGATGATACCTGCTTACCCTCATGACGATCACGGTATTCACTGTTCTGTGCTTGTAAGCGACAGAAACACCCTGGAGCAAGCTTAAGTGAACAAGGACGTTCTTTATTTCAAGGACACGTGGGTGTCTCTAGAAACTCAAGAACAGGATGCATCCAGACTGCCAGGCTTTCTGGCAATGAGGGCTGAAGGGTATAGTAAAGTGGGCTCTCTCTGTAGATACTTGCTTGATCTTCTTGTGGAAAGATGTGGAAATGGCCACTCAGAGCCTCCACGTCCCTCCAGGTCTCTGCCTGGGCCGGTCCACTCTGCTGGGGACGTCTTGTAGCAGATGCAGTGTCTGTGAGTAGAAGGTCTTGGTGAATTGGGTGGACATTAGTCCTACTTAAACAACTGCATGGGGTAAGTAGTTTTATCCCCATTTTACACGTGAGGAGTTGAGATTTGCAGGAGGTGAATCTTGCCTGAGATCACATGATCATTGGCGGTGAAGGGAGTGGGCAGGGCTTGGATTAGGTCTATCTGACTGGAAACCTAGGCTCGTCATCACGACATCTAACTGCTCTAGAGGACAATTCACCCTAAATGCACTCTTTTTTTTTTTTTTACGGTACACGGGCCTCTCACTGTTGTGGCCTCTCCCGTTGCGGAGCACAGACTCCAGACGCGCAGGCTCAGTGGCCATGGCTCACGGGCCCAGCCGCCCCGTGGCATGTGGGATCTTCCCGGACTGGGGCATGAACCCGTGTCCCCTGCATCGGCAGGCGGACTCTCAACCACTGCGCCACCAGGGAAGTCCTAAATTCACTCCTTAATCAGGCGCTGGAAAAGAAACTAGGATGGTTTAGCCTGAAAAGGGCAGCGTGAGAGTCTATATAGTATTCGGTCAGAAAGCTCTCCTCTTCAGTTAGAAAGCTCTGCTGTCAAGGATGGTGACCAACCAGCTGTTTTCAACAACCAGTGGAAGTTAGAACGAGAAGCAGGTCTTCTGAGAACAGTGTCCTGATGCTCCAGGGTCGTGAGACTCGAGAGCAAGTCGGTGCTGTGGGGCGTGGCCAGCGGGAGCAGCCCATCGGAGGGCCACATTGACCGCTCTTCTATGTCCCCTCCAGGCCTCAGGCTGAAATCTGTCCTGACAAACCACTGCTGGCAGAAAACTGGGGTACCCTGGGGGCTTGGATGTTCTCAGCTGACCTTTCCGCAATCCCCAAGCAGATGAGGCCGAGTGTTTGCCTTGGCTCCCTTGTTGCACTTGAGAGTGAATGTTCATTCTTAGATATTTCAGTTTACCCATGGGGTGGAAAGGATGGAGTTTGTTTATAAATGAATATTTTGGTGTAGACCTGACTTGACACTAACTTAGCTACTTCACGGATGCTTGACCCTAAATGAACATTAATTCATGTCTAAAAAAACTTGGCCAAGATAATACAAACTTTAAATGATATGACCTCATCACAAGATTTGGAGAGTGTGTGCTTCATTGGAAAATACTACCTAGTGTTGTTTATCCAAAAGGAGTCTCTGAATCGACCTTCACGTTCACAGATGCTGAGTCTGCCAGAGACTTGAGTGGGGAAGTGTAATGAAGGGTATGTTTCCTTTGGGAGCTGGATGAGCCTCTCAGAGGAAGGGGGAGATGTTTATGGGATGCAGGATTTTGTAAGACTGTATTGACTGGTGATATCCTGCTTCTTGTTTTGCAGATCGGAAACCTGGAAGATTACTACCATTTTTATCATAGCAAAACCTTTAAAAGATCAACCTTGAGTAGCAGAGGCCCTCACACCTTCCTCAGGATGGACCCCCAGGTACAAATCTCTGCTCCCTGTGCAGGATGCTTCTTTAGGGCCTAGGGTATTGTTTGCTTATTGTTTGGGTCTGTGGTTCTGAAAATGCCTGAGTCTGGATTTTAATGGGATTCTAGATAGCCTTTCGTTTTCCATATCCACTTGGAATAAAACAAGACAGATGTGCAGCTACATATCAGACCATCTAAAGGCTCCAGATATTTGGGTTCCTTGGGAGACTTGGGAATTTAAATTCTTGACTTCAGTTTGAAGTAACAGTCAAATGACTATAGATCTAATATTTTAAATCTTTAAAAATCAACAAAATACACAGTAGTCAGAAGAGATAAATATGTGAATCTTACCCATAAAGGCTATGCAATTCAAGCTAGCATTTTAATAATGAAATTAGAATTTGGACAAGTGGATGTTTTTGTGATTGTCATAACACATATCTTAATGGTTACCATGAACTTAAAAACCTGGGCAGTAAATATAACTCTTTTTTCCTTAAAAATTCCTGTGATCTCTGAGATGAAAACAAATGTAATTTGAAAAGAGGCTGACATTTTTAGTATAGTTCATATTTATTGGGTGGTTAATTATACTTTCTGCATAGATTTTAGATTCATATTTGACAAATATCAATCAACAGATACTTGGTAAGATTAAAATTGTCAGATGGTCAAGTGAGCCTTTGATGACTTCATTCATTCACCAGGTGATTTTGGAATACCTGCTACGTGTCACGCTGTCTCCACAGCAGGGCTGTCAGAGTGGATGGTGGGGCTGACAGTCTATAGAAGAATATGTGATATGTCACAGGGCATTGAGCGCTATGAGGGACAGTGAAGTTCAAGTGAGAAGCAGTAGCAGCCCCAACAAAGAAATGAGGCCATTGGTAAATCGTAGTTTTAGAACATGGAAATCACCTTCTCTTAAAAGCAATGTGTGAAATGTTCACTTGGGCTCCCAAGCTGGCACATGGCACTCCTTCAGTGATCCCCAGAGAACATGGATAATAAAGTTTCCTTGGGGAAATTGGCCTTGGTGTTGTCCCAAGCCACCCCACTGATAATCGTGGATACTTTTGTGTTGGCGGAGCTGGGGGTAGTGGGAGAGATGGTGTATCCCTGAGAACTGCACCTAAAACATTTCTCCAGGACATGACCTTGTGGTGGTCTGGTTTTAAGAACATGAGGAAGTGGTCCCTGTGAAACTAATTCGTGCAGTTGGGCTCTGACAAAGTAGACATGTAGTGTATGGTTCTGAGTTCATTTTATAGGTGGGTAGAAGGATGGATGGATTGAAGTGTGGGTGGGTGGACAGACTGAAGGAGATAGATAGCAAATATTGTGCTAATTCCATTCTTCCTTCATAGCAGGGAAAGGAATTTAATGTTTTTGTTTTGTTTGTTTGTTTTATTATTTATGCATGGATGCATGCTGCATCAGGTCTTAGTTGCGGCATGCTGGATCTTTTAGTTGCAGCACGTGGACTTCTTATTTGCAGCATGCGACTCTTACTTGCGGCATGCAAACTCTTAGTTTAGGCATGCACGCAGGATCTAGTTCCCTGACCAGGGATCGAACCCGGGCCCCCTGCATTGGGAGCACTGAGTCTTACCCACTGGACCACCAGGGAAGTCCCAGGAATTTAATGTTTATGAAGGGATTAGTACGTGCTCAGGCAGTTTACATGCATCCTCCCACCTGACCGTTTGGGGCTGTGTTTATACCCCTATGTGTTCATGCCATGGAGCTTGAGGGAACGCTTTTCAAAGGGGCTGGTGTATTTTTTTTTCCTCTCGGAAGCAAAGCCAGGTGGTAGTAGCTAATTCCCACAGGATGGGGCCACTGGAGAAGGGCGAGCAGACCCGAATCACTGTAGAGCTGAGTGCAGAGTGCCCAGCCCGTCACCAAAGACATGTGGGTTCTATGTGGCTGTGGGGTTGGGGGAGGCGGGGTGGGGGGCTGAGGTTCTCAGTGGCCAGTCACCTGTCAGAGTGCGGAGACGTTTCTAAGCTAGGAAGGGAGTTGCTGCAGTGCCCTCCACAGTTTCTCTTGAGCAAGCAGTGATCTGTCTTGTGAGGACGGCATACTTGTCCTTGTCCGAAGCCTTCGGAGTTATTGTTCCCACAGAGGGAGTCACAGTGAGGGGCGCTCTGTTTGCATGGGGGAGCCCCTGCCCCCACCCCAGCCCTGTAGAGATGTGCAATGAGAAGAGGATGGGACAGTGGGTTTCTTGGTCCCCTTTCTGTCACTGACCAGGGTTCTTACCCTCCTTAATCAAAAGAAATGGATAAAAGGCCAGACAAGAAATTCAGGTAAGGCTTTACTGGGGCCCCGCTGCAGCAGAGGGGAGCGGGAACAAACAGCAGGTGCCCTTGCTAGCTCCCTGATGGGAGCTGAGCCTGTTCCTTATATGGGGTGAGGGTAGGGGGTGTGTCCAGAATTGGGGCCAGAGGGGTGGCTTAGGTGGTGGTGAGTGCAAGGGGCATATGCAGTCCCCTGCGTTTGCTCCTGATCCTCTGCTTTTGCTTCTGATCCCCTGCTTTTGCTCCCCGCTCTTCAGAAGTGGCAGTTGGGTTTTTGGTCTTTTTGTATCTTGCTGTCCATAAATTGCCCAAACTGTACACGCATGCAGTTACTTTTTTAGTCCCTTATAGTTTCTTTGTATTTTGTTGCTTGAGGAGACGTTTGTCCAGGTGCAAGTACTGCAGCAAAGGGTCCCAGGTCCCAGGTCCCAGCCTGTCTCATTTCCTGAGGGATTTTGGAGGATGAAGCTGTTTCTCAATTGTTAGAACTATTTCTATTAGTTAGACATAATCTGTGTTTTAGGGGGCCCCCACTCTTCTTTAGTGACTAAATTTTAAAACTCGTAAAGGTATTCAACTCAACTCCTCCATCCTTCCTTCCAAAAGTATTAATTATGCACCTGCTGGGTGCGAGGCCCTGTGCCCCAGGGGATGCAGAGATGCCCGCCCAGCGGGTCTCCTCTCTTGTCAGCACCAGCGGAGCAGGACACTGCAGCCCGAGCATCAGACGGCAGGAGGCGGCTGAGGAGAATTCCGGGCGGGCCCCAGCCAGCCTCCTCCAAGGCATCTAAGATGATGGACTTGGGCATTGTGGGTGGGTTCAAAGTACTGCATTCAGTCTGGGTCTGAGGGCAGGGTATTCCGGTCATCAGCTGTGTCCTTGAAGGAAAGAGAAGGAAGGAGAGACTTCCAAAGGCTATGGCAGTTAAGTTTTTCAAATAAAAATCCCTTTTGTACAGAGCTTCTTAATAAGCTCCTGGCAGGGCCGCTATCAGACCATCCTGCCAATAAAGAGGAAAGAGAGAAAAGGTAAACAGCCCTCACATTCCAGCACAGCCTGCAACTCCCACGTGATTGGCTGATTGTTTCCTACAGTTCTAATTAAATGCTTAGCCCCAGGGAACGCACATAGACATCCGAACCCAATTCCGAATACAAATTCAGAATTGTAACTGAAATGCCTCTGTTTAAATCATTCTAGTTTTAATGCAAACCAAATCAATTAGCTGTCACTCTAATATTTACTCTACCTAGTCGTTCCAGTGAAATATTGGGTAAAATTAGCTATTTTACAAAAGTGTTTAGTGTTATCTTGTCCTGCAGCACCAGGACATTTTCCCACATGAGCAAAGCGTTTTTGTGTCACCTTCTCGATTGGAGAGTCGTGTAATTAATATTATTGAGAAAGGGAGAAGATGATTTAATATTATTCAGAGTCATTGGAATGCAGTTGCCATCGTGTTTGAATGACCAAACTGGAGATGAATGTTATAGGGCTTAGGATAAAGCTCAATCGAATGCAGATGGTACTTTATTTTAATTAGCTCCAGTCCCTATTGTATAAAATTGCTTTGATAAGTGGTGGAATTTACAACCCACCCTACTTCGCGTGAAAGCTGATAGAGTGTACATTTGTTGAACAAAACGGAAACAACACACAAGCAGGAGGGAAGATTTAAGACTTCAGCCACACGTGCACACACATTTATTAAGCATCTCTTTGCTCCGATCTCATACCAGCATCGTGCGGTTGTTTTCCTTCCATTCTTAATCACCTTTACTTGATGTATTTAACTACCTTTGGAAAGGGCCATTTTGCTCCAAGGGGTTTGTGGACCAGCCCTCTCCTTGGGAGAACAGCCCAACTGTTCTCAGGGTGCAGTATCAGTCACTGGGTTTTTCCAAGGGCTGTCATTTAAGCCAACTGAGGGCATTTGTTTTTAACTTGTTCTTTTGCCAAAAGTCGGGAGAAGGGTGGATGTTACTGAAGCACCAGCCAATAGCTGTAAGGGCTCCCAAATTTTTTAAAAATTACTTGTTCTGATTACGTTCCAAGCTGGCTTATAGTTCGACATTGCTGCTGCATCTTCCAACCCTTACATTTTAGAATGATGACTCTGGTTCAGCCCTTCCCTTGCGTGCTCAGCCAGATGGATGACGGAAATGGGAGGATAAAGATGTTATTAGGGGGGCCCTCGGTGGCTCCTTCCGGGGTGGTGGGAGGCTTCGGGTTGACGCTTTGTTTCAGTCCTTCAACGCTCAGGAGCTGGAAAATGATTTCCAGGGCCGGAGTGGGCATTCTGTTTTGTAGGATGGGACTTTGCCCCAGAGTCTAATCAGAGCTCAGTTTTTTTTTTTTTTTTCCAGCAGTGATGCAACGTTTAAGCAGATCTTTCCATTAACCACAGAGGGAATTTTATCTGACAGTCTTGTGTGCTAGAGCCATTTGGAGTGCAAACAAACAAAAAGTTCCTGGCAAATACCAGCACATAGACAGGAAGTGACCGCATTGATCTGGGGGTTGATGAACTGCTAGATGGGCTGGGGGGAGGGTGGGCTGCCACATGGGGCCCGACAGGTTCACCCGCGTGGGGACAGCAGGGCTTCAGCTGTCTCTTCACGTTTCAGCACAGCCCTGCTGGGTCTAGTGAACTGGACGCTACCAGTTGGTAAGCAGTTAGGATTTTCAAATAGGCTTTAAAAGATGGTGCTTTATGATTCCACCGGCAGGCTTGACGCTTCCACTTAGATGCCTCTAAGATGTCTCAAAGTCACCGCATCCCAAAGCCAAGTGACCATCCCTGACCGCACCTCTGTCTCACAGAGAAGCCGCCCCTCCCCCATGCCTGTTCCCCCACCCTCCTTCCACCACCCATGCAGCCCGTGCCCCTGGCCTGTCCTCTGGCCCCTGGACGCTGCACGGCCCCTCTCACTGGACAGCTGTGGGCATCCTTGACCAACACCAGTCTGCTCTCCACTGTCCTGAGGGAGCCTATGAAACATGCCTGTCATGGTGCCACCGCCCCTGGGAATGTCCTGCCCAGGTCCCCCTTGGTCTGGCCTCCCTGTGGCCCCTGGACCCCCGCCACGCTGGCCTTTAAGATCCTCATCGGATGACATTTGCCCTTTCCCCCTGCGCAGCCTTGGCACATACTGGCTACCCCTGTGTCTCTCTCTGGTCTTGGCCTGTGCATCCCCGCCACTGGGAGCTGGCTCAGCGGCTGCTCCTAGTGGTTGGATGTCAGCGCTCTGGGTCTGCGAGGTCCCCTCAGCATCTGCCTTCCCCAGGGACTCCAGGAGCGGAGGGGTCGTGGCTGTTCAGATCTTGTCCCAGCACGGAAGTGACTGGGCCAGAGTGCATCTGGCAGTGTTCGCAGCTGCCCGCTGCTGCAGGGGACGCACCGTCTTAAAGGGTTTAGTGGTCACATGGGCGTCCCCCTCCCTGAGGTTCCCAGCGCCATGAGGGCAGTAAGGAGCCCATCCATCGGCTCTCGGGCCCCCACTTTGTTCCTGTAACGTCTGTTTCCTGGCCGCCTTGGAGACAGCGCCAGGACCGCAGGCCCAGGTGGGAGCGAGGAGGGGTTTCATTTGCTGGGGATCCAGTAATGACAGGGACCAGGGACACGGCTGGTGGGAGCTGCAGGTGGTTCCAGGAGGCCTGGAGCGCGAGGCCGGGCAGAAGCCGTGAGAGGCAGGGGGATGGGGGGCGGGGGGAGTTCGGGGTGAGACGCACACAGTCCGCCTTGTGCCGGGGGGTGTCACGTTCTCCGGGGCCAGGGCCGCCCTCACTTGCTTTCACTCCAGGTCCGGCAGGCTACCCAGTAAATAGCAGACAACGGACCCTTAGTGTTTATTGAAACAGATCTCAGTTTTCAGGGAGGAGGTTCACGTAGCAAGTTGTATCTGTTACCATTTGCTCATCAACTTCTTTTTACCTAAAGGACTTTAGAAGTATCTTGTGGCCCTGGTTAAACTGTGACAAAAGCCCTGAAGAGGGCTTGAATTCATCAGGCTGCAGAACGACGGACATGGGGCCAGCCGGGCAGTGTGCTGACCAGCGTCTGGCTGGTGACCGTGGGGAGCAGGGCTCCTTCGGCCGCCTGTCCGTCCTGTGTGAGTGAAGGCAGGTGATCCTCGGGGACGGGGTGCTTCCCGTCAGAGCCTCGGTTTCCCGAAGTCCATTCATGTTTCCCATTATTAGCAGGAGGAGTGGTGCCAGCTCTCACCAGCTGTAAGTGGTCACCTTTTGGCCCGTGTAGTTCAGCTTGGATGGAACGAATTCGAGAGGTGGCCTGTTGAGGAAGGGGGGACAGGCCTGGGTCCCCACTTGCCTCTGTGATGTGGGAGGAGGAGGGGGAGGTCTTCTAGGCTGAGTTAGATCAGCTTTTAGATTTTGGGTTCGTCTTCCTTCTCCTCTGCCTCTTCTACTGCCCTGGCTCACGGATTTCCATAGCAACCCGGCATCTCCTCCCTACCCCAGGTGGTACTCTCAGGAGGGCTCGAGTGTCTCCCTGAGACATGATCTAACAAGGCTGTTTAACCATCACTCGCTTGTGGGGCTGGTGCCCTGTGCCCCAGGAAGATAAGCGTGGGAGTATCAATCCTCATATGGAGTCGGACCCCAATCCACTTGCCACCTCCACGAGCCTGGCTGAGTCCCATGCTTCTTAACCATGTCGGAATCACAGGCCCCTCTGCAAAGTTGATGGAAGTTGTGGACGTTCTCTCTCTCCAGAGGAGAAAAGAAGTCATGTGCTCACATCTATGCTGCTCTGCATCCAGCTTCTGGGGGTTCCTGGGACGTAAGCCTGCCCTTCCATCCTCTAGGATCTCTGGGCCCCAGGCAGGAAGTCCCCAGCGTGACTACCACTCAGCTCCTACGTGCCTGAACCATTGCCTGTCCTGAGAGAAGGACCACCTTGCACACTGTAAGGTGGCGCGCACTTGTCATGGAGGATTATTTTCCTTTCTTTGAATCCTCACTTGGTGAGTTAACTTCTCACTGCTCTTCAGCTGGTGGAAAGTTGACCCAACACGTGTTGGGACAGGTGTTGAGAGCAGTCGGTGTTGACGGGACTTGAGATGTAAAGGTCCAGGCTGCTGAGTGCAGGGGTCACAGAAATGGGCTAGTTCGGCCCCTCCCTCAGCTGGAGGCTGAGGCACAGAGGATGGGGTCAAAGGTTGACCTTCCCCCATGCTCCCGCTGCACTGTTCTCTCCTGGAAGAGGCCTGAGGGTCTGGGGACCCCTGGACACTTGGGGGTCTGGCCTCTGACATCTTCCAAGGATTTGCCCTGATCTGCAGGCAGGGCTGGCTCTGTCACAGCAAACAGTGGAGGGAATCCCTGTCCTTCCACAGTGACAGAATGAGATGTCCCTCCCTTTGATGAAGATAAGGGAAAAAGAAAAGGGAAAGCTGGCCAGAGCTGTCTCCCTTACCCTGGACACAGCTGTGCACGAACACGAACCCTAAATAGAACACACTGCTCTTCCCCTCGCACCGGTGGAGATCTGGAGGGTATGGGGACGAGGATCTCGGAGAACAGCCTTTGTTGCCTTAGCTCCCTCTCAGAGCAAAGCCCCTGGAGCCCCTTCTAGGACCTACCAGCTCCTAAAGATGCCCTGGGGCTTCCCGAGCCTGGTGGAGCCCGTTAGAGGTGGACGGCTTTAAGGCAGAGCGTAAGCGTGTGGTGGCTTTGGGTGGAACGCAGGGGTCATTCATGCTGTCTCTGGTGGCATTGGCTCATAGGAGGAAACTTGAAAATAACGTGACAGCAACCCCCTTTTGCACTTGTTGAACCCAGGACTGATGTGCCAGGCTGCCTTCTGTTCTGGCAGTGTGCCCGTGGCCCCAGGAAGAGGATGCGGCTGGGGCTGCCCAAGGCACGCCTGCCTAGATGACGCTCGGACAGCTGTACAACCGGCAGCGCTGATTGGGATCCTGCTTGTTTACATGACTTCTTTCTAAGCATCTTTTTTTTTTTTTTTTAAACATAAAGATTTTTAAGGGAATAGTTTTTTAACATTCTATTTTTTAAAATATATATATTTATTTATTTATTTGGTTGCACCAGGTCTTAGTTGCGGCAAGTGGGCTCCTTAGTTGAGGCTCCAGGGCTCCTTAGTTGTGGCATGCAAACTCTTAGTTGAGGCATGCAAATGGGATCCAGTTCCCTGGTCAGGGATTGAACCTGGGCCCCCTGCATTGGGAGCGTGGAGTCTTATCCACTGCACCACCAGGGAAGTCCCTCTAGCATCTTTTAAGTTTACCTCCTCTTATCTACAGAGCAACATTCAACAGATAGCGAATTTTAATTTGACTTCTCAAGAAGAAAGCTGGAGGAAGCGTTGCCTCCAAAAGAAAGCGTTGCTCTTCACCTCATCATGAGAAGATGATAAAGTCTTCGCGACAAGAATGTTTAACGGGAAACATACAGAAAATGGATGAAAGGAAGAGGGTCAGAGTGAAGTCCCACCTTCAAAATATGACTTTGAAGAAGTCAAGACACTTTATACAGGTTTATAGAAGTTTGCCCAGGAGAGATACTCTGTGTTGAGCTGGGGTTGCAGGTGGCAAACCTTGCTCTTGTCCAAAATCACTGATCTTCCACAAAAAGTCCACGCAGATCACCTGGGGGTCATGAAGACCCAGTGGCACTGTCTACTCCAAAGTGTTTCTGAAAGTCTGACTGTGGTTATAACATATTTGATATCTGAAGTGTATTCATTTAACTTCATTCCTTCGTTCAGGGAGCATTTAGTGAACTCCTACTGTATACTGTGCATCGCCTGGCACACAGAAGTATAGTGGTGAGTGAAACACAGCCCACGTTGTCTGCACAGGCCAGTGGGCAGCAGAGGGTAGTCACACCTACCCTGGACGCATCCGACCACAGCTGCGGTCCATGCCGGACAAGTCAGGTCAGGAAAGGCCTTCGCCCCTGGCAGAGACACACCTAACTTTGCAGCGTCAGCTTTCAATTTGCCTTTTCAGGAAGAAAGAGGACAGGACTTTAGTCCAACAGATCTTGCTGAGCAGGTCCCTGTTACAGGCAGGTGTTGGCTGAGAGCTGGAGAAACAATCGTGACTGAGACGCATCCCTCCCTCTGGGGGAAAATGAGCTTCTGAACAGCTGATGTCCACGTCCTGGGGTGGAGGCAGCGTCACCAAGCACACACCTGTGGGGGCACAGGAGCCCGGGGGGCCACCCTGGCCTCCCTGGGTGTCAGGGAAAGATGCCAGGTTGGGGATGGTTAAAGTGGAACACAAGTAAGTTGGCCCAGTGAAGGGGCACTGTGAGAGGCCTGCAGGTGGGGGGGTGCCAGGAGGGGCGAGAGGCGGGGCTGGAGGGGGCCCTGGTTGGGGGTCAGACCGCATCGTGCATCGGTCATGGGGTGGGGACACCCTAAGAGTCACATGACCGTCCAGATGCCAGGGGATCGTTGCCATGGTGAATCTTGGGGATGGGATCCTGACCCCTTGAGGAGATGGAATGTGTGACACTCGTGTTGGAGAGGATCCCAGCTTTGTTCTGACTTGGGGGACAGGTGGGCTTTAGTGCTGATGAGTTAGGAGAATCAGGAGGGTGAGAACGACCTGGGTATAGGGGGCAGGACCCACTTTGGGGCAGCTTTAGTTTTAGAGAACGGTGGGGAGTGGTGTCCAGGGCCCTGAGATGTGCAGGGGAGAGCCGTTAGGGTGGGGACTGCAGGCTTGTGTGGGTGGGGCTGCCAGCTAGAGGTGGCACCGCTGGGTACACCGGGACGGCCATTCTGTTCTGGTTTTTCAGATACTGGGGGGACTTCCCTGGTGGTCCCGTGGCTAAGACTACACGTTCCCGATGCAGGCGGCCCAGGTTCGATCCCTGGCCAGGGAACTAGATCCCACATGCTGCAACTAAGAGTTCGCATGCCGCAACTAAAAAGATCCCACATGTCACAGCGAAGATCCTGCACGAAGTAATTTAAAAACATACAATTTGGGGTACGAGCTGCTGCCTTGAGCCCCACCCCTGCCCCAGTGCTTTTCCTGCAGCCTCAGCCCATCCTCTGGGGGCCTCCGGATCCTCCGTTTAGCAGGACAGCCTCATGGATTCTCAAACATTTAAAATCTCGGCCCTGATCAAGGCTGTGATTTAAACCTGTATCAGTCTCCCAGGGCGGCTGTAACAAATGACCAACAACTGGGTGGCTTAAAACAACAGAGATGCGTGGTCTCACAGTCTGGAGTCCACAGGTCTGAAGCTAAGGTGTCGGCAGGGCAGTGGTCCCTCCGAGGGCTCTCAGGGAGCATCCTTCCTTGCCTCTTCCAGCTCCTGGTGGTTCCAGATGCTCCTCAGCTTGTGGAATCTGTCTTCACAAGGCCTCCTCCTCCTGTGTCTCAACCTCCCTTTGCCTGTCCTTTGTAAGGACACTTGTCACTGAATGACCACATCGCCAGAGCCTTAACTTAATTACATGTGCAAAGACCCTTTTCCCAAGGGAGGCCACATTCACTGGTTCTGGGTGAATGTACCTTTTGGGAGGCCACCAGTCAACTCTACAAAACCTAAAGAGAGTGATGTGGAATGAGCAGGGCCTTTCTTCTCAGCGATATTTCCCCTTCCTTCACTCCAGTGACCTGAAGGCTTTGCAGAGTGATTGGTTCTCTTCCTAAGAAGGCTGGGGACCCACCGTAAGAGCTCAGCTCTTACCATGCACGCTTAGTCACAATGTGTATTTTAATGTGCCCCAGGCCTACTCATTTGCAGGGTTACCTGGGTTTAGGACTTACCTTCCAAGTATATTCCTATGGCCTTGAAAGGCAGACAGTGTGTACCGCTGTCTGTCCCCTGCCTTTTTCACCAAGAGAATGTCTGAACACCTCCTCTAGGAGTTCTGAGGGATCTGATGGGCAGAGCACGAACGAAGCTACAGTGTGAAGTGACAGCCGGGCAGACTGCCAGCGAAATATGACGACTTTCCTTTTGCACTAGCCCTCTTAGGGGAGGGAGAGTACTGCCAATTCTTCGGAGCATCTCAGGCTGCTTTTCCTCATAGAGATAATCACAGGAAGAACATCACAGTCAGGCCCCCTCCCAGCCTGACTCTCCCCATCACCACCAGCTCACCGCTTGTATTCCTTCCTCTGCAGTTTTTTGGAATAGCTTCAGAAGGATAGGTGTTAACTCTTCTCTAAATGATAGAATTCGCCTGTGAAGCCATCTGGTCCTGGGCTTTTGTTAGTTGGAAGTTTTAAAATCACAGTTTCAATTTCAGTACTTGTGATTGGTCAGTTGCAGCTCACCGTTTGTTTGCGAGCTCTGCGGAAGAATCAATTCCACAAGTGACACGTCCTTAGGGATCCTGAACTGTGTGTTCCTTTGTCATAAAGAGCATCACTGTTCATGATGAGGGTACCCCTTGGGAAAGCTAAACTTTCAGGCACTTGGATTTGCACTTGGTGCCATCGGCACCCCTGACCTTCCCGGAGAGGCCAGCTGGCTCTGGGTTCCAACCTGAGGGGCCCCTGAAGCAGAGCTCTGGGTCTGAGCTGGAGGGTGGGACGGGGGCCTTGGTCCTGGATAGGAACCAGTGGTATTTACGCTCATACTCATGTTCCTAGAACCTAGCGCCGGACACACAGTGAGACTCAGTGCAACTTTGGTGAGCGAATAAGGGACCACGGGGGCCGTGCTCTCCAGAGAAATCAGGGCAAATCTGGAAAATGCCAGGATGATGGGATCCAGGAGCCCCTGCCCTTTCCTGGAGTTGGGTGAGAAGCAAGGCAGTGGCTGGAGCCTGGAGAAAGGAGATGGGGAGCAGGCTCTGACCAAGTGACTGTTGGCTGAGTCAGCCTCTGTGACTGGGAGGTCACCTGTGAATCCATCTCCACAGACCTGGCAAGTAATTTGTTATATCCAGTTCCATTGGCCTACAGTGCCTGGCTGTCTCTCAGAGTCTTACAATGACCCGTCTCAGGGGAGAGGGCTGCCCCGGGACCATGCCACAAGGAGAGCCTCCAGCTCTGCCACGGGCCCTGGGCCATCACAGCCCACCCTCAGAACTGTGTGTTAAGTTGGGTTCTTACCCAGAGCCCAGGAACGATTGGAGGCCAGGTGCCCTCACTCTTTTATCCCACTAGGGGATTGTTTTGTGACTTCTGGCAACATGCTTTCCCATGTCACCTGCCTGATTCGGGGGAGTCACCTACTCAGGCTTGGAAGAGGAGGGTTCACCTCCTCTGTGACAGGAAGTAAAGCATGGTGCGTGGCAAGAGCTGAGCTCTTCCAACCACAGTTGGAAGGCGCTGGTGCTGGTAAGATGGGTAGTGAGTCAGCCAGGCAAGGTGGACGGGAGCATCCCAGGAGCTTGGAGCTGTCAGTGGCTTGCCTACCACTGTACTTTACAACAGGTTGCCTAGCAGGTTAGGAAATACAGTCTTAGGTTTTTGACACTGAGTAAAAGCTTTCTGGTTTAGGCAGTAATATATGAGGAGGTTGCAAAATGCCATCAGAGGGTGTTATGAGCAAAATATCTCACTGTACAGTTTTATTTTCCATGGAAGTATCTATCAGTGGCAACTATAAATGATCCAGGACTTGGGCCTGGGCTTGTTTTAGTGCCTAATCCAAATGGTTTTTGAGCTCTTTGCAGCATTTCTCAGGAAGCTGATCTACTGGTGTTTTGTAGACAAGCCACATTGGTGGGGGGACAGGCTGTGATATTTCTTTCTAAGCATTTTGTCCTGGTGACCAACAATGCCTTGAGATCAGTCGTCACCCTTAGATGTGAATGAGGCTGTCCTCTCCTCCCTCAGGACCACGTGGGTAGGTCGAGGCTGAGCGGTCTGAGGGGAGCAGCTTGACCCTCGGACTTTGTGCCTTCATTCCCCTGGGGTCACCAGCCTTGGCCTGGCCTCCAGGTCAGCCAGGGTCCCCCATCATTTACCCTCCCGGAGGCTCCATCCTCCTCCTCCCCTTCACCTTCTCTGCCCTAGGCCACCTGTTGCCTTCTTGGAGCCTGCATCACACCCTGAGCTGTGTGGTGGGAGCCCCTGACTGGAGCACAAACTTCTGAGAGCAGGGCCTGGTGCCCACATCCTGCCCATCTCAGCCCCCTGTGCAGAGCTGAGCCCCAGCAGGAGGTGTACTGAATCAGGGGGCCCATAGCAGCAGGACCAAGAAAATATTTCAGTTCAGGGCACAAGGATTCAGGTCCCACATCTTTTAAAAGTGAAAAAACTCAGACTTCCCTGGTGGCGCAGTGGTTAAGAATCCACCTGCCAACGCAGGGGACACGGGTTCGAGCCCTGGTCTGGGAAGACCCCACATGCCGTGGAGCAACTAAGCCCGTTCATCACAGCTACTGAGCCTGTGCTCTAGAGCCCACGAGCCACAACTACTGAGTCCATGTGCCACAACTACTGAAGCCCGCACGCCTAGAGCCCGTGCTCCGCAACAAGAGAAACCACTGCAATGAGAAGCCCGCGCACTGCAACGAGGAGTAGCCCCTGCTTGCCGCAACTAGAGAAAGCCCAAGCGCAGCAATGAAGACCCAACACAGCTAATAAATAAATAAATAAATTTAAAAATAAATAGCTAAATAAATAAAAGTGAAAAAACTCTTCCACCTTGAAAAACTCTTACACACACACGTACACACATGTGAGGATAATACAGCCATGTGCCAAGCAGTGATGTGCATGCTTTATATGCCAGTTTATATGCCCGTGCTCCCTCATGACAAGCCACAATGATGCCCATCATACAGATGAGGCCAGGGAGGCTAACCGACTGAGTCACACAGCTGGTGAGTGTGGGGCTGGCTTTTAAATCCAGGCAGCCAGGCTCCTGGATTCCTGCTCTTAAATAACATTTATCCTGCCTCTCAAGCTTTTTTCCTTGGTTGTGAAGGCAGATCATGCCGATTGAAAGAAGTTTATAAAACCCTTAAAATAATTTAAAATTTTTAAATGAATAATAGTGTCACCATCAAGGAATTGCTGCTATTAATAGTTTGCTGTATCCCTTGCTAGATTTTCTGTACATGTTTTGGTACCATGTTTGAAGAAGCTGCTAAAAATGCCAGTATATGGATTATCATAATTAACCGTATCCTCCCTGTAAAACATTTTACTTCCAACTCCTGATCACCATTTGACCGGTTTCTCCCCTCTCTTCACTGTTTTCATACCCTTGCATGTATTTCCTTTTAATTAGGGACAAGGGTCACCAGAGAATCTATTGGCAACTTCACAAGGTCTTTTTTTTTTAGTAGAATCATTTCAAACTCTAGGAGAGTGGTCCTATTCCCTCCCCTACAGACCCAGACTAGTTCTTGTCTTTCAAATATGGTCATGTGAAGTGAAAACATCTCCTTGGAATTTACCATCCAAGACATCTAATAGACACAGATATTCATGGAAAAGGACAGCTGGAGCACCTACGCGGAGGCCACGTGAAACCAGGAGATCGTTTTTAAAACAAAAAGTAACTGCATTTCTCCCCTGGTAGGTGAAATGGCTCCAACAACAAGAAGTTAAACGCAGGGTGAAGAGACAGGTGCGAAGTGACACTCAGGCCCTTTATTTCAACGACCCCATTTGGTCCAACATGTGGTACATGGTGAGTAGGGCGTGGGCCTCTCTGTCCCTGGAGCGTTTGCAGTGCTGTGTTTCTGAGACGGGTCAGTTTCCCCCAACAAAGCTAAATTCTCATGACAGCTCCAAACAGACACACTTCATCTGAGTGTAAAACTCCTGTTTTAATGCTGTGAGGTGCAAGCTTTCTTGTGAAGTTTTTTTAATTATGTGAAAGTCCAAGGGGAGGGGCTCTTTGAGCAGGGGAGCGATTGGCTGCACAGCGTATGAGTCACTACATGGTGAGTGGTGAATGGAGCCCCTGAAGGGTGGTGGGTGTCCTGGGAAAGTGATGGACAGATCGCCGGGGCAGAAAAAGCAGTAGAACCTCCACGTGTACCATTCCCAGAAATGGGTGGTAGAAAAAGGGTCCTGCTCTATCAGGCATGGGAAAGCATTTTCTCCGTATTCCCTTATGAGCATAGGAGCACCTCTGCTGGGTTTGCGGGTCTATGTCAGGTGTGTCTGTGCTGGGGGGCTTTGTGTCTTCTGTGCCTGCAGCATTGTGGCGACAAGAACAGTCGCTGCCGATCAGAAATGAATGTCCAGGCGGCGTGGAAGCGGGGCTACACGGGAAAAAACGTGGTGGTCACCATCCTGGATGATGGCATAGAGCGGAATCACCCTGACCTGGCCCCAAACTATGTAAGTCAAGCCTTAAAACTGGCAACTGGCATGCAGAGACATTCAACTGCGCGGGTCGTTAAACAAGGACACATTTATAAAACGATAAGGTGCCTACCCCTCCCTATATCAGACAATACAGAAAACCGAGCTGGGTGGGCTGGTGAACCCAGCTCCCCTGCTACCCGGAGCCAGGGGTTTGCAGAGGGATTCGTTCACGTGTTAGAGGATTCACATGTACTTCTGGGAATGGGGTCCTAAGAAACTCAGAAACGTGTGCATGGAGGTCGCCATCAGATCAACATCAGCGACATGAGAAATGGCAGGGTTAAGATGCGGGCTTAGGACCCAAACTGCTGGGGCTCCTGTCCTGGCTCTGTGGCTTATTAACTCTGAGACCCAGGGCAAGTTACTTGACTTCTCTGTGCCTCAGTGTCACCGTCTGTAAAATGGGGTTAGTAACAGGACTACTACCTCCTCGGGTAATTGTGAGGATTAAATGGCTTCATAAATGTAAAGAAGAGAACCCAGCACATAGTAACTGGGAGAAAGGTATTTAGTATTCTGAGGCACCAGGGGTAGTGTTGTCTTAATTTTTGCTGTACAGCAAAGTGATTCAGTTATGCATATATATATATATATATATATATATATTCTTTTTCATGTTCTTTTCCATTATGGTTTATCACAGGATATTGAATATAGTTCCCTGTGCTATACAGTAGGACCTTGTTGCTTATCCATCCTATATATACTAGTTTGCAAAAGATGACAGTTTTGAAGTCAACAATCTGGAGAGCTTTTATAATGTTTTAAAAGGAAGTTAGGATATTACACGAATACTGTGATTATAAGTATATACACAAAAACATACATATTAAAAATATAAGATGAAGGAAATTCTGACACTTGCTACCACATGGATGAACCTTTATCTGATGCATGCTACCACATGGATCAGCCACATCGATGAAGACATTATCTAGGTCACAAAAGGACAAACACTGTATGCTTTCACTTACGTGAGGTCCCTAGAGGAGTCGAATTCATAGAGACAGAAAGTAGATGCTGGGTGCCAGGGCCTGGGGAGGGGGATGGGGAGTTAGTGTTTCATGGGGACAGAGTTGTAGTTTTGCAAGATGAAAAGCGTTCTGTGGATGGATGGTGGTGATGGCTGCCCAGCAGCGTGAATGTACTTAAAGCCATTGAACTGTGCACTTAAAAATGGTTAGGGTGGTAAATTTTGATATGTGTATTTCCCACCATAATATACATACACACATATATATATATATATATATATATATATATATATATATATATATAAAATTACAGTTATAGTAAGGAAGTACCAAGCGTGCGTTTTTCTCTGTTTCCAATTGAGGTGTAAAAACTAAAGCAGGGCTGTGATATGCCGGGCCATTTCTCTTCGGTCACAAGGGTTTCATTTCTTAGGATTCCTATGCAAGCTATGACGTCAACGGAAACGATTACGACCCGTCTCCGCGATATGATGCCAGCAATGAGAATAAGTATGTCACTTGGTCACTTGGCCGGCCCCTCCTCGGTTCCCTTTCTGTCTCCCTGCAGTCACTGTTGAGCTGGCCCACAGTCGGGATCCTGGAACTGTGACAGGCCAGAGGCACCTCTCCGGCTGCCTGGCCAGGTCTGGGGCTGAGCCAGGAGCCAGCCCCGCACAACCCTTCAGGCATAAGGCAGCCTCGGTGGATTCGGCCCCTTCTTAAGGGGCGTCACCCCTGCTGGTCAGCTAGCAGTGGATGTTGGACCAGCATCGTTCCTGTTTGAAACACTGTTGGAATGTTTGAAAAGAGTAACCCTTAAATCTTGCGGTCCCAACGGCCGGCTGTGTTCAGACCACAGTGCATGCGTCAATAGCCGAGCCTTTTTGAGTCTGTCTGTGACCTCATGAGGGAGATGGCAGGAGAGTGAATGATGCTGGGTAAATTGGGGCCCAGATCCTGGGCCTGGCTGTGTGCCTCTGTGCAGGCTGGGTGATGTCTTGTGGCCTGAGGCTCCCCATGCCCCAGGGCTGTGGGTAGGAGTCAGGTGATGGGTGAGGGGGACACACTGAGGGTGTTCAGTCAGTGACGCTAGTGATCGTCACTTTGCAAATGAAGGCGGGAGGTCTGGAGAGATCAGGTGACTTGGTTCCGTAGGTGGCATCCCTGGGGGTGATGTCCACTTTCCCCAGCCCAGCCCTGGAGCTCGTTGGCTGTGTCCTGCCTGTCGTTTCTCTGTCAGCATGCCCCATGCCCCATGCCCCGAGTTCTTCCCATTCTTCCAAAAATATTTAGAGAACAGAAGCCCTTTTTTCCTTCTCCACTGTTTTTTTTTTTTTGTTTTTTGTTTTTTGTTTTAATTTAATTTTATTTGTTTTAGTTGTGCCGGGTCTTAGCTGCGGCTCACCAGCTCCTTTAGTTGTGGCATGTGTGCTCCTTAGTTGTGGCTGGTGGGCTTCTCAGTTATGGCATGTGAACTCTTAGTTGCGGCATGCCTGTGGGATCTTAGTTCCCTGACCAGGGATCAAACCCACGTCCCCTGCATTGGAAGGCAGATTCTTAACCACTGCGCCACCAGGGAAGTCCCTTCTCCACTGTTGACACGACACTTTCCAAGGTGTGTCTTCATCCATAATATCTTAGGTTGTGGTTGATTTGATTCTGGGGTTCAAATCCTGGTGCCCACAGGGTGCTGTGCAGGGAGGCTCGGCCGGCGGACGCGGTCAACACGATAGACCACAGCACTCTGGGGAGCTCGCAAAGGCCCCAGCCTCACGTCCCCAGGTGCCCTTCCCACTCAGCGGCCAGCACGCCAGTGGTGCAGGGCTCCTGGTCTCCCAGCCCCGAGTGCAGGGAGCCAGGAGGGATAATCCAGACACTGCACAATGATCCATGAAGGGCAGGGTAGGACGGTGGGCTGCGTGACTTGGGAACAGCCCTGGCTGTGGGCGCATGAGGTCCAGAGGACAGAGGGCTGCCTCCCTGGGGCTAATGCATGAGCCCTGGACTAGTTTCAAAGGTGGTTTTAAAGTTGAATCAGTGATTCTGATCCCCTGTGGACTCTTCTCAAAGATGTGCTCCTTAAACTTGTCGGTATTTTTTTGCTTCTGCTGGAGGAACTGACCCGATGCAGCATGTTGCAGAACGGGGTCATTACCCAAGGGGAGCGATCTGTTTTTCAGGTGGCCTCTTCCTAGTCTGTCCACTGCTGCTGAGTGTTCCATTTCGAGCTTTCTTCCTCGGCTCCTGCTGCAATGGCCGTGGAAAGGGTGGGGGGGCTGCCCGAGGTGAGCATGGGGTGGGAGGAGGGGGACACAAGGGGACACAGGATCTAGGTTCTCGTTTGTTTTTACTTCAGCTCAGCAGCCAGGCAGGCGTCTACACTGTGTTATCAGTCGCGGGGACGCAGAGCTTGGGAGGAGGGCCCCTGGTGCCGGAGCAGGAGACTCAGCCTGATGCGGGAGCATCGTGTCTGCAGGGCGGCGGGAAGACCTTGCCAGCCTACGGGGCGCAGGGCGGGGGTGGGGAACTGGACGGTCCAGGCCCGTGCAAAAGCCCACTTGATGCCCCTCCCGGAGCAGCCATCAGAGAGAGGGGGGTGATGGGAAGGGATGTGGGGAAAAGGCTTCAGCATCCTCCCCGGACTTAGGGATAATGACTCTTCTTGCAGGAGAGCTGAGCAGGGCACTGAACCCACTGCAAGGTGCTGGCGGAGTCCTAACTTCGTTTTTTCCTTTGCCTCAGACACGGTACTCGCTGTGCGGGAGAGGTCGCCGCTTCAGCCAACAACTCTTACTGCATCGTGGGCATCGCATACAATGCAAAAATCGGAGGTAAGGCCCAGGAGTGTGCTGCCCGGGGGCTCGGGCCTGGGGCAGGGGTACTGGACGTGTCCCTCCTGAGAGTCTCAGCAGTTGCACTTCCGTTGGCCTCGGTGGCCGAGTCGGACCCTGGGCCTGACCTCACACTGCCAGGGGCCTGGAGGTGGAGGTGTTGCTCACTGGTTTGCCTGAAAAGCCTCCGCGGGTCCTGTGGGTCTGGCTGCTGACTCACCGCTGTCAAGCAGACCAGTCCTAAGAGGCCGCGTGGGTTCCCTCCTGCTGCCCATCCTGCCCTCCCTCTGACTTCCCCAGCAGGGTTTATGGTTTTCACCTGGGACGAAGGCCTTTCCTTGTCCCCAACTCCCGCTTGAGCATCCTGGCCCACTGCTCCTGCCCCGTCCCTCAGCTTTAGCCAGAGGACATTTGTCATAGTGTCCCCCAGAGATGCCTGGTCTCCCCTGTTTATGACGGGCTGGTAACATTTGCCTCACCCCAAAAACCTCTCCCCGCCGCTCCGTTCTGCTCAGTCCACCCATGACTTATGGCCTTTCATGCCCTCTCTGCTCCATGGAGTGCTCCCCAAATCCAGGTGTCCCCCCTCGTCTTGTTTACTGAGGGAGGTCAGCCTTCCAGGTCCCTTTAAGGAGCACGCCTGACCCTGTGTGTCTCTGGCTCTGTTGTTTGGTTTCTCCATTTGTGAGTCAAGCTTCTCTTGTTAGGATGGGGCTTTAGAGCAAAGAGTCACAGGTCTTCCTCGCCCTCCGCCCCTGCCCCGCCCCCTGAGCCTGGCAGATTGACAACTCAGACTGGCAGACAGTCAGTCAGTAAGTCCTCTGCAGTGCCTGGTAGGTGCGCATCACTGAGCTGGCACTGAGCAGGTGTGGCCGGGGCATCAATTGTCCTCGACTGTCCACATGGCCTTGGGGCACTGGCTGTCTGTTTGGAAGTGCTCACACGCACGCCGATGGCCATGCTGGGATGCCTTCCTGGGGTGTGGCCTTCTCTGCTGCTTTGCCTTTGTGGAGGTGGTTGTAGCTCCCTCAGCTCTACTACAAGCAGCACAAGGTGGAGGACTCTGGGTCATGCAGTCTTTGGGGAATATCTTGAGTTTTGAAAACAGGGTCCCCAGCTTTCACTTATTTAGGACCCTCTGCCTGCTCTTTCCCTTGGAAACCTTTGAAGTGGCTGGGATTTAACCAGCCATCATTAACCACCAAGGGCGTGTCCTGCAGAACTGATCAGGAGGCTGTCACCTGGCCTCACTCCTTCATGGATAGTTCTTTTACGTTGAGATGTGTAAGTTCTCCTTGGAGCTCTTGATGAGTGAAGAGCCACGAGAAGTCTCCCTGGCTGACCTGGGTACCAGTTCCATTCCCACCACCCACTGGCTCTGTGTCCTTGGACAACGGGTATAAGCTGTCTGTGACACCGGGTTGGGTTTGCAATGGAGACATAGTGTGGGCTTGAGGTTGGCACTGACCCAGGGAACCTGTAACAGCCACTTCTCCAAGGCTGCTGCACACAACTGTAGCCTCTCCATACAGGCAGCCGCACCTCTTCCTGCCCCCCCCTCCAAGCCCACCCCTGGACAGGGCAGCCTTCAGGCACCCCTAACATAGCTTCTCTCTCTACATGTTGACACAGAGCAGGGAATTTCTCTGAGATGCCCCTGGTGTGACCATGAGCTCTACCTTTTTATACCTTTTTTATTTTTAAAGTTGTTGTTCAGGAGATTAAAATGGATATCCTAATTTATTCCAATCTATGTGGAATTTATATTATACCACTTCATGTACAGTATATAAACCTAAAACATTATTTGAGTTCACACTCACTGTTGTTCTTTATGCTGTTGTTTTTGTGTTTTACTTCATATATTATAAACCCAATGTTTATTCTTATTTAAACAGTTGGCTTTAAAATACTTATGGAAAGAAGTATACTTACCTACATATTTATCAGTCCTGGTGCTCTTCCTTATTTTCTAGCTTCCTATTTCTTCTGACTGGTTTCAGTTTTTCTTCAGCCTGAGAATTTCTTTTAGTATTTTAGTATTTCTTTATATGTAGGTATGCTGGCGAGAAGTCATCTCAGCTTTTAGGTGAAATTTATCTAAATTTCATCTTCATTTTTGAAAACAATTTTGCTGAACACAGAATTCTAGGCCGACATGTTTTTCTTTCAGGCTTTAAAGATGCTATTCCGTTGTCTCTGGCATCCATTGTTTCTGATGATGAGTCAGTTGTCATACTTATCTTATTGTTGTTCCCCTTTATGTAATGTGATTTGTTCCTCTGGCTACTTTTATTTTTTTCTCTATCTGTGCTTTGTCTGTGACTATAATGTCCCTTGGTGTAATTTCTTTCATATTGATCCAGCTTGGGGTTAGCTGTGCTTCCTCCTGGGTTATTATTATTATCACTTTTTTTCTAAATCAAATTTGGAAAAATTTCTGTCAGTATTTTTTGCAATCCTGTTTCCTCTCTTTTCTCTTTGGGCACCAATTATACTTGTTAGATTGCTTGATATACCTCACAGGTTGAGGCTGTGTTCATTTTTTAAAATCTTTTTTTCTCTGTGTGCTTCAAATTTTATAATTTCTTTTTCACTGTCTTCTTCAGGTTCACTAATCCTTTCTTTTGTTGTGTCCAATCTGTTGTTGATTCCACCCAATGAATTTTTTTTTTCTTTCCTTCTCAGATATTGTGCTTTTCTGTTCTGTGATGTCCATTTGGCTTTTTTTTTTTTTTAATATTTCCAAATCTTTCCTTATATTTCCCTTCTCTTCACCCATTATACCTGTATTTTTCTTTGGACTCTTTAACATACTTATGAGTTATTTTACAGTCTTTTATACTAATTCCAATAAGTCATTTGTGGGTATGTTTGTTTATTTTTTTCTGTGGAATGCCTTCTTCATTTTTTCTTTTTTAACATCTTTGTTGGAATATAATTGCTTTACAGTGTTGTGTTAGTTTCTGCTGTATAACAAAGTGAATCAGCTACATGCATATGTATATCCGTATATCCCCTCCCTCTTGGGTCTCCTTCCCACCCTCCTTATCCCACCCCTTTAGGTGACCACAAAACACTGAGCTGATCTCCCTGTGCTATGCAGCTGCTTCCCACTAGCTATCTATTCTACATTTGGTAGTGTATAGATGTCAGTGCTACTCTCTCACTTCGTCCCAGCTTACCCTTCCCCCTCCCCGTGTCCTAAAGTCCATTTTTACGTCTGTGTCTTTATTCCTGTCCTGCCCCTAGGTTCATCAGAACCTTCTTTTTCTTAAGATTCCATATATACCTTTAGTATACAGTATTTGTTTTTCTCCTTCTGACTTACTTCATTCTGTATGACAGACTCCAGGTCCATCCACCTCACTACAAATAACTTAATTTCATTTGTTTTTATGGCTGAGTAATATTCCATTGTATACATGTGCCACATTTTTTTTTTTTTTTTTTTTGCGGTACGCGGGCCTATCACTGTTGTGGCCTCTCCCGTTGCGGAGGACAGGCTCCAGATGTGCAGGCTCAGCGGCCATGGCTCACGGGCCTAGCCGCTCCGCAGCATGTGGGATCTTCCCAGACCGGGGCACGAACCCGTGTCCCCTGCATCGGCAGACAGACTCTCAACCACTGCGCCACCAGGGAAGCCCATGTGCCACATCTTTATCCATTCATTTGTCGATGGACATTTAGGTTGCTTCCATGTCCTGGCTATTGTAAATAGAGCTGCAATGAACATTGTGGTACATGTGTCTTTTTGAATTATGGTTTTCTCAAGGTATATGCCCAGTGGTGGGATGGCTGGGTCGTATGGTAGTTCTCTTTTTAGTTTTTAAGGAACCTCCATACTGTTCTCCATAGTGGCTTTATGAATTTACATTCCCACCAACATGCAAGAAGTTTCTCTTTTCTCTGCACTCTCACCAGCATTTATTGTTTGTAGATTTTTTGATGATGGCCGTTCTGACCGGTGTGAGATGATACCTCATTGTAGTTTTGATTTGCATTTCTCTAATGATTAATGATGTTGAGCATCCTCTCGTGTTTGTTGGCAATCTGTATATCTTCTTTGGAGAAACGTCTATTTAGGCCTTCTGCCCATTTTTGGATTGGGTTGTTTATTTTTCTGATATTTAGCTGCAAGAGCTGCTTGTATATTTTGGAGATTAATCATTTGTCAGTTGCTTCATTTGCAAATATTTTCTCCCATTCTGAGGGTTGTCTTTTCATCTTGTTTATGGTTTCCTGTGCAAAAGCTTTTAAGTTTCATTTGTTTATTCATATGTTTATTTTTGTTTTTATTTCATTTCTGTAGGAGGTGGGTCAAAAAGGATCTTGCTGTGATTTATGTCATAGAGTGTTCTGCCTATGTTTTGCTCTAAGAGTTTTATACTGTCTGGCCTTATATTTAGGTCTGTAATCCATTTTGAGTTTATTTTTGTGTATGGTGTCAGGAAGTGTTCTAATTTCATTCTTTTACATGTAGCTGTCCAGTTTTCCCAGCACCACTTATTGAAGAGGCTGTCTTTTCTCCATTGTATACTCTTGCCCCCTTTATCAAAGATAAGGTGACCATATATGCATGGGATAATCTCTGAGCTTTCTATCCTGTTCCATTGATCTCTATTTCTGTTTTTGTGCCAGTACCATACTGTCTTGATTATTGTAGCTTTGTAGTATAGTCTGAAGTCTGGGAACCTGATTCCTCCAGCTCCGTTTTTCTTTCTCAAGATTGTTTTGGCTATTCGGGGTCTTTTGTATTTCCATACAAATTGTGAAATTTTTTGTTCTAGTTCTGTGAAAAATGCCATTGGTAGTTTGATAGGGATTGCACTGAATCTGTAGATTGCTGTGGGTAGTATAGTCATTTTCACAATGTTGATTCTTCCAATCCAAGATATATCTCTCCATCTGTTTATATCATCTTTAATTTCTTTCATCAGTGTCTTTCATCAGTTTTCTGCATACAGGTCTTTTGTCTCCTTAGGTAGGTTTATTGCTAGGTATTTTATTCTTTTTGTTGTGGTGGTAAATGGGAGTGTTTCCTTATTTTTCTTTCAAATTTTTCATCATTAGTGTATAGGAATGCAAGAGATTTCTGTGCATTAATTTTGTATCCTGCTACTTTACCAAATTCATTGATTAGCTCTAGTAGTTTTCTGGTAGCATCTTTAGGATTCTCTATGTATAGTATCATGTCATCTGCAAACAGGGACAGCTTTACTTCTTCTTTTCCGATTTGGATTCCTCTTATTTCCTTTTCTTCTCTGATTGCTGTAGCTAAAACTTCCAAAACTAAGTTGAATAAGAGTGGTGAGAGTGGGCAGCCTTGTCTTGTTCCTGATCTTAGGGGAAATGGTTTCAGTTTTTCACCATTGAGGAAGATGTTGCCTGTGGGTTTGTCATATATGGCCTTTATTGTGTTGAGGAATGTTCCCTCTATGCCTACTTTCTGCAGGGTTTTTATCATAAATGGGTGTTGAAGGTTGTCGAAAGCTTTCTCTGCATCTATTGAGATGATCATATGGTTTTTCTCCTTCAATTTGTTAATATGGTGTATCACATTGATTGATTTGCATATATTGAAGAATCCTTGCATTCCTGGGATAAACCCCACTTGATCATGGTGTATGATCCTTTTAATGTACTGTTGGATTCTGTTTGCTAGTATTTTGTTGAGAATTTTTGCATCCATGTTCATCAGTGATATTGGCCTGTAGTTTTCTTTCTTTGTGACATCCTTGTCTGGTTTGGGTATCAGGGTGAGGGTGGCCTCATAGAATGAGTTTGGGAGTGTTCCTCCCTTTGCTATATTTTGGAAGAGTTTGAGAAGGATAGGTGTTTGCTCTTCTCTAAATGTTTGATAGAATTTGCCTGTGAAGCCATCTGGTCCTGGGCTTTTGTTTGTTGGAAGACTTTTAATCACAATTTCAATTTCAGTGCTTGTGATTGGTCTGTTTATATTTTCTATTTCTTCCTGGTTCACACTGGAAAGTTGTGCTTTTCTAAGAATTTGTCCATTTCTTCCAGGTTGTCCATTTTATTGGCATAGAGTTGCTTCTAGTAATCCCTCATGATCCTTTGTACTTCTGCAGTGTCAGTTGTTCCTTCTCCTTTTTCATTTCTAATTCTGCTGATTTGAGTCTTCTCACTTTTTTTCTTGGTGAGTCTGGCTAATAGTTTATCAATTTTGTTTATCTTCTCAAAGGACCAGCTTTTAGGTTTATTGATGTTTGCTATTGTTTCCTCCATTTCTTTTTCATTTATTTCTGATCTGATCTTCATGATTTCTTTCCTTTTGCTAACTTTGGGGGTCTTTTTGTTCCTCTTTCTCTAATTGCTTTAGGTGTAAGGTTAGGTTGTTTATTTAAGATGTTTCTTGTTTCTTGAGGTAGGATTGTATTGCTATAAACTTCCCTTTTAGAACTGCTTTTGCTGCATCCTGTAGGTTTTGGGTCGTCATGTTTTTTGTTTGTTTGTTTGTTTTGCGATACGCAGGCCTCTCACTGTTGTGGCCTCTCCCGTTGTGGAGCACAGGCTCCAGACACGCAGGCTCAGTGGCCATGGCTCACGGGCCCAGCCGCTCCGCGGCCTGTGGGATCTTCCCAGACTGGGGCACGAACCCGTGTCCCCTGCATCAGCAGGCGGACTCTCAACCACTGCGCTACCAAGGAAGCCCAGGTCATCGTGTTTTTATTGTCATTTGTTTCTAGATATTTTTTGATTTCCTCTTTGATTTTTTCAGTGATCTCTTAGTTATTTAGTAATGTATTGTTTAGCCTCCATGTGTTTGTATTTTTTACAGATTTTTTCCTGTAATTGATATCTAGTCTCATAGCACTGTGTTCGGAAAAGATACTTGATACGATTTCAGTTTTCTTAAATTTACTAAGGCTTGATTTGTGACCCAAAATATGATCTTTCCTGGAGAATGTTCCATGAGCACTTGAGAAGAAAATGCATTCTGTTGTTTTTGGATGGAATGTCCTATAAATATCATTTAAGTCCCTCTTGTTTAATGTATCATTTAAAGCTCGTGTTTCCTTATTTATTTTCATTTTGGTTCATCTGTCCATGGGTGAAAGTGGGGTGTTAAAGTCCCCTACTATGGTTGTGTTACTGTTGACTTCCCCTTTTATGGCTGTTAGCATTTGCCTTACGTATTGAGGTGCTCCTATGTTGGGTGCATAAGTATTTATAATTGTTATATCTTCTTCTTGGATTGATCCCTTGATCATTTTGTAGTGTCCTTCTTTGTCTCTTGTAATAGTCTTTATTTTAAAGTCTATTTTGTCTGATATGAGAATTGCTACTCCAGCTTTCTTTTGGTTTCCATTTGCATGGAATATCTTTTTCCATCCCCTCACTTTCAGTCTGTATGTGTCCCTAGGTCTGAAGTGGGTCTGTTGTAGACAAGATATGTATGGGTCTTGTTTTTGTATCCATTCAGCCAGTGTATGTCTTTTGGTTGGAGCATTTAGTCCATTTACATTTAAGGTAATTATTGATATGTGTGTTCCTATTACCATTTTCTTAATTGTTTTGGGTTTGTTTTTGTAGGTCTTTTCCTTATCTTGTGTTTCCTACTTAGAGGAGTTGCTTTAGCATTTGTTCTAAAGCTGGTTTGGTGGTGCTGAATTCTCTTAACTTTTGCGTATCTGTAAACGTTTCAGTTTCTCCATCGAATGTGAATCAGATCATTGCTGGGTAGAGTAATCTTCGTTGTTGGGTTTTCCCTTTCATCACTTTAAATGTGTCCTGCCACTCCCTTCTGGCTTGCAGAGTTTCTGCTGAAAGACCTGCTGTTAACCTTATGGGGATTCCCTTGTATGTTATTTGTTGCTTTTCCCTTTCTGCTTTTAATATTTTTTCTTTGTATTTAATTTTTGATAGTTCGATTAATATGTGTCTTAGCATGTTTGTCTTTGGGTTTACCCTGTATGGTACTCTCTGTGCTTCCTGGACTTGACTATTTCCCATGTTAGGGAAGTTTTCAACTATAATCTCTTCAAATATTTTCTCAGCCCCTTTCTTTTTCTCTTCCTCTGGTACCTCTATAATTCGAATGTTGGTGCATTTAATATTGTTCCAGAGGTCTCTGAGACTGTCCTCAGTTCTTTTCATTCTTTTTTCTTTATTCTGCTCCCTGGCAGTTATTTCCAGCATTTTATCTTCCAGCTCACTTATCCGTTCTTCTGCCTCAGTTATTCTGTTACTGTTTCCTTCTAGAGTATTTTTAATTTCAGTAATTGTGTTGTTCATCATCGTTTGTTTGCTCTTTAGTTCTTCTGGATCCTTGTTAAGTGTTTCTTGTATTTTCTCCATTCTGTTTCCGAGATTTTGGATCATCTTTACTATCATTACTCTGAATTCTTTTTCAGGTAGTTTTCCTATTTCGTCTTCATTTATTTGGTCTTGTAGGTTTTTACCTTGCTCCTTCATCCGTAAAATATTTTTTTGTCACTTTATTTTTTTTTTTGATGGGTGGTACTGTATTCCTGTCTTACTGGTTGTTTGGCCTGAGACGTCCAGCACTGGAGTTTGCAGGCAGTTAGATAGAGCTGGGTCTTGGTGCTGAGATGAGGACCTTTAGGAGGCCTCACTCCAATTGATATTCCCTGGGGTCTGAGGTTCTCTGTTAGTCCAGTGGTTTGGACTCAGAGCTCCCACCACAGGAGTTCGGGCCTGACTTCTGGCCTGGGAACCAAGATGTGGCAAGCTTCGTGGCACTTTAAAAAAAAAAAAAAAAAAGGAAGAAAGAAAGGAGCAGTACAATATCAAAAATAAAAAACAAAATAAAATTAGAAGGATAAAAAATATATTAGGAAAAATAAAACTATAATTGAAACAGCTGCAACAAAGTAAAATAAAACCACAGCAGAAGAAAGAAAAAAAAAAGGGTGGTGGGGGCAAAAAGCCAAAAGGAGAGATCACTAACAAAGTATAAAGAGTAAAATAAAATTAGAAAAAGAAAAGGTTTATTAGGAAAAATAAAAATATAAAAGAATCAACAACAGTGAATCAACAAGGTAAAACAGAATCCCAATGTAAAAGAGGAAAAAAAAAAAGAAAAAAAACCCAAAAGCCTTGGCTATGGGGGTGTTTAGGCAGGGGGTGGAACTTAGGCAGGGGTGGGGTTTAGGGTGGGGCAGGACCTAGGCGGGTGGTAGGGGTGATGATTGAGCGTGGGGTGGGGCCTCTGCTTAGGACCTGAGTGAAAGGGGAGAGGCAGCAAGTCGAAAGGAGGGCCTCTGGAGTGTGGGGTTCCGGAGTTTGGAGGTAGGGCCCTGAGTGAGGGTGTGTGGGTGGAGTTTAGGACCAGCACGTTGAAGGGAGTCTCAGAGAGCGTCTCCAAGTGTAGAGGTAGTGGCCTGTGTGGGGGTGTTGGGACAGGGCTTGGGCTCTGCGTGACAGGAGGGAGGCTCTGAGCACAGAGGATTAGGCCCAGGAGTCCAGCAGGCTTCCCAGTGCCTAAGTGGACAGGGAAAGCATTGGCCACGTTCCCTTCCGTTCCTTCACACCCCTCCCCCACTGTCTCCCCCAGGGTCTGCCCCCTCACCACGGGACCCTTAACCATGGGTGGGTCCCGCTGGGTGTAGGAACTCCTCCCCTTCCCCAGCCACTGCTCAGGGGTGCTGGTCCCAGAGGTCTGGCCTTTACTTTTGCTCCCCCTTCCCTCCCTCCCACTCCCTCAGGACCCACGTGGTGGAGGGGGCCTCGGTGGGCAGAGGGTCAGGCCTGGGATCTCAGCAGGCTCCCGGGAGCCCAAGTGGGCACGGGAAACCTGGCCACGCTCTCTTTTGTTCCTCTGCCCTCCCAGTGGTTCCCCAATTTCCCCCTTCGGGCGTGGGATCTCTTCCCCTCCCCCAGCCACCCCGCAGGGGCGCCAGTCCCGTCCTGCCTCCACTTCTCCTCCCCCTTCACTCCTCTCACGTCCCATATCCTACCCGGTCACTGGGGGTTCCTCCCCTCCCCTTAGGTGTCCATGGTCCCCCATGGGTGCCTGGTAGGTGCCCTAGTTGTGCGGAGCCACTAATTCCACATCCTTCTAGTACGCCATCTTGACTCTGCCCCGTTTCTTTTTTTAAAAATTGAAGTGTAGTTGATTTACAGTTTTCAGGTGTACAGCAAAGTGATGCGTATGTGTGTATTTATACACACACATATACATATATATCTTTTTCAGATTATTTTCCATTATAGGTTATTACAAAATATTGAATATAGTTCCCTGTGCTATACAGTAGGTCTTTGTTGTTTATCTATTTTATATATAGTGTGTATCTGTTAATCCCAAATTCCCAATTTTAAGTCAAAGACAAATACCATATGATATCACTTATATGTGGAATTTAAAAAAATGATACAAATGAACTTATTTGCAAAACAGAAATATACTCACAGACTTAGAAAACAAACTTATGGATACCAAAGGTGCGGGGAGGGATAAATAGGGAATGTGGGTATGTTTTCAGTCGTTGATATTTCTTTTTACAACGTGCACATTTGCGCATTTTATTGGACACCGGACATTGTTATGCTACATTGTGGGGACTCTTGATCCTGTTATCCTTGAAAACTGTTGAGTTTTGTTCTTGTAGTCAGTTCAGTTTGAACTTATGGAGGCTTGATTTTTCATTTTTTTAGGATTGATCTCTTTCTGATTTGTCCTTAGCCTTAGAGAAAATCCTTTAGCCCAAGCACATAATCTTTACTCTTAGGTAGTGTGACCCTTTTGGTATTTCAGCGGAAAGACTGAAGTGTTTAGCCAGTACCTCTAACTTGGCAAGACTGAAACTCCAAATTGACTCCCCTGCAATGGGCAGCAGCTGGAACATCTGCTCACTCACTCATTCAGCCTCCAGCTATTCCTTTCCTCCTGGACTTCTTAGAGAGTTGCCCAAACACGTTTAGTCCAGCGGTTAGCTGAGTGTTTGAGGGAAGTTTCAGTATGTCCTCTTCCGTAGCTCTCTCATTTCTAGGATTTCTCTCAATTTCCAGCTGCTCTAACAATCCCAGACTCCATCCCACGACTCCCCAGGAGAATAAGATTGCATTTTCCTGATGGAGTTCTAGCTTCTCTGCATCAAGAGAAATGGGGAGTTCCCTCAGAGGAAAAGTATAAACTCGCATCATACCCAGTATTGTTGCTCTTTTAAGAACTGAATTGCCTGCCTCTGCCTTCTTATGGTTGCTTTCCAATGCCCTTAAAAAGGTGGTGTTTTCTTAAAAAGGTATTTAGTCCAGGGTTTATAATTATTACTTTTAGAAGAGTTAGTGTGATAGAAGCTACTCTGCCATTATTGACACTAAAACATGGTTTCTGTTTCTTTACCAGATAGGTGATGTATTAGTTATCTATTGCTGCATGACAGTTACTCAAACAAACATTTGTTATCTAGCACAGATGGTGGCTTAAATGAGTGATTCTGGCTGAGGGTCACTCGTGAGGTTGGCTGTGACTGTAGTCTGAAGGCTTGGCTGGGACTGCAGTATCCACTTCCAAGATGGGTCACTTCTTTGTTGTTGGCTGAAGTCCTCAGTTCCTTGTTGGCTGTTGGCAGGAGGCCTTGTTTCCTCAACACGTGTATCTCTCCATGGGGTTCTTAGAGTGTCCCCATGGCATGTAGCCAGCTTCTCTTATTGCAGGTGATTCAAAGAGAGAACCAGGAGGAAGCAGCAATGTTTTTCTTATGACTTAGTCTTAGAAGTAACATACTGTCACTTAGGTCATACTCTATTCTTTAGAAATGAATTCTACGTACACTCAAGGGGAGAGAAATTAGGCTGCACCTTTTGAATGGAAAAATGTCAAAGACTTGTGGTTATGGTTTAAAATCACCACAGATGGGCTCCTAAAAGTTTGACTATATATTTATACAAATGGAGTAATTTTTTCTACCAGATTTCTTTGTAGAATTGCATGTTTCTTACATGTTTTATCACATAAAAATAAATCGAATGAAAGTAGTAGAACTGTCCAAATTATATATTTAAAATAATATGCTTGCTAGAACATTACTAATAAGTCAAGATAACTCCAAAATATATATAATGCTGTATCAAACTGCAGAAGAGCACAAGGAAGGTAAAATATCATCTGGATCCTGGTGAAAACAGGAATAACCAGTACTTACTGAGATTTTGCTAGATCACAAGCACTGATCTCTGTATGTATTGTCTTATGTAATCTTTACAAAACACTATGTCATTGATGCTACTTTTATCCCCATTTCACAGGTAAGGGCCAGAAAGTTTATGGCCAAAGATCAAACCAAGCTGACTTCAGGCCCCAGCTCTTAGTTTCTACTCTTTAACAAAAATCTTTAAACCGTATATACAGAGTGTGGATTGATGGGTGGATGGAGAGATGGATGGACAATATTATTTCTTTAACATTTGATCATACTATACAGATGGTTCCTGATATATGATGGTTTGACTTATGATTTTTCAACTTTACTGTGGTGTGAAAGTGATACACAGTCAGTAGAAACTCTGCTTTGAATTTTGAATTTTGCTGCTTTCTTGCACTAGCGATATGCAGTACAATATTGTCTCATGATGCTCGGCAGTGGCAGCCACAGCTCCTAGTCAGCCACACAGTCACAAGGGCAAACAACTGATAAACCATTCTGTTTTCACTTTCAGTATAGTATTCAATAAATTACATGAGATGTTCAACATTTTATTATAAAGTAGGCTTTGTTTTAGATGATTTTGCCCAACTGTAGGCTAATGTAAGTGTTCTGAGCGTGTTTAAGGTAGGCTGGGCTAATATTTTCAACTTACGATTCATTTACCAGGATGTAACCCTATCATAAGTCGAGGAAGATCTGTACTTGTTTTCAGTAAAATATACTAAGTTTAATTTTATGCAAACTTAACACAAGAGAAAGTAAGTCAAACTGAATATTGCCGAACTTCAGATTTAATTCTATGTTTAATTTTATTTGTTTACTGTTTAACTTTATGCTTAATTTATTTGGTTTATGTGAATTTAACAGAAGAAAAAGAAACAAGTTTAAAGGGAAGGAATTGCTGAACTTCACATAAATACTTCCTTATAATGAGATATTTTCTCAAATATCCCTCTTTCATTGAAAAAAACAAAGCCCCAAGATTGTTACAGTCTTTAAGAGGCCAGGGTTACATTTTGTTGTTGTTGTTACATATTTCCCATATTTAATAATTAGCATTTACTTCAGTTTGTTCTCACTTCTTCACCCCACACCTCAATATTAGTTTTTTCTTTTAATTTATTTTCTTTTATTATTTTTGGCTGTGTTGGGTGTTAGTTGGAGCATGCAGTCTCTTCATTGTGGTGCTCAGCCTTCTCTCTGGTTCCAGCACTCGGGCTTCTCTCTAGTTGTGGTGTGTCTCCTCTCTAGTTGTAGCGTGCAGGCTCTAGAGCACATGGGCTCTGTAGTTTGTGGCATGTGGGCTCTCATGTTGAGGCGTGGGAGCTCAGTAGTTGTGGCTCGCGGGCTTAGTTGCCCCACGGCGTATGGGATCTTAATTCCTTCATGGCATATGGGATCTTAGTTCCCTGGCCAGGGATCAAACCCGCATCCCCTGCATTTTTTTTCTTGCTTCTTTTTTTTTATTGGGGTATAGTTGTTTTACAATGTTGTGTTAGTTACTACTGTACAGTGGAGTGGAGTTCCCTGTGCTATACAGCAGGTTCTCATTAGTTACCTATTTTATACATATTAGTTTATATATGTCAATCCCAATCCCCTGCATTGGAAGGCGGATTCTTTACCACTGGACCACCAGGGAAGTCCCTAGGGTTTTTGTTTATTTTCTTTGATGTTGTTTTTACATTGTCGGGGTTCAGTATTAACCGTCTGTCACTATGATTCTCACAGTTTTTCAGTCTTGGTCACCACCATCATTTTCAGCACAGTTTTTCCATTCCTGAGTAATTTATTTTGATTCATTTCTTAATTCCCTGGACTTTGCCACCAAGTAACTTTTTCAAGAAGGGCCAACAGGTGCTGTTTTCTTTCACCTTTGAGAAGTTCTGAAGGTTGCCTTTACACCTGAATTATATCTTGTATATATTACAGCCTTACAGAGCTTGGTAAACATCACCTGTTTGTCTTCTGGATTCATTGTTTTTTTTGTTTGTTTTTTTGTTTGTTTGTTTGTTTTTTTTCTTTTTGCGGTATGCGGGCCTCTCACTGTTGTGGCCTCTCCCGTTGCGGAGCACAGGCTCCGGACGCGCAGGCCCAGCGGCCATGGCTCACGGGCCCAGCCGCTCCGTGGCATATGGGATCCTCCCAGACCGGGGCACGAACCCGCATCCCCTGCATCGGCAGGCGGACTCTCAACCACTGCGCCACCAGGGAGGCCCTGGATTCATTGTTGCTTGGAAGAGTTTGAAGACAGCCCAACTTCTTCCCCCTGTAGGTGACGACTTTTTGGCTTGGATAGGATTCTTCCTTTATCCTTGAAGTCCAGTAGCTTTGCTGGCCCACCTCTGGCTGAGGATTATTCTATAGCAGCTGTTCTTGGGATTCAGTATCCTTAAAAAGATCTGGGTGTTTTAAAATTTTAGGCAAGTTTTCTTGTCATGATTTTTGAATATTTTTAGCTACATACGTTCAGTTCTATGCTTCCTGTGTACCACTTATACATATATTGGATCTCTATTTCCTGAATTCTATATCTCTTTCTAAACATATTTAACTTATTTCTTTTCTATTTTATTTTTCCTCAGGCTTGTCCTCTGTGTCTCTTACAGTTTCCCCAGTGCCTTTTTCTCCCTAGAGAAAACTCTAATATGGCTTTCATTTCTAAAAGTCTTTAATTTTTCCATCTGTTTCTTTCCTGAGGATGAACACACTTTGGGCCTCTTGCTTTTGTCTTGTTATTTCTTCATGGAATCCTTGTATCTCTTTGAGCTCTTGTTTCATAGAGAAATCATTTTTTTCTTTAAATTTTGGATATTATGGAGAAATGTTTGTTTATAGTTTTCATCATTTTCTTGCACTTGTTATGACCCCTTTTTCCTCATTTTTTGCAGCATTCTTGCAGAGGTGTCATGCTAGTCACTTTCTGGTTATGACTAGTGACTGGCTGGAGAGGATTGAGATCTTCCTTTCTAGGCCAGTAAGATGCTAAAATGTGGGAAGGAAGAGAAGGGGGAGTGAGCTAGGCTGTAGGCACTGTGAACCCAGATCCTTCTCTTCTGCTGGTCCAGTATCTCTGAGAGATCCCCTCCCCTCACCAGTGAATTGGCATTAATTCATTATATGTGGACACAGCAGGGACAGGGGCATATCTGACTGTCACTTACTTTTTCTCCTCCAACAAATCATGCCACAGAAACTGCCTATTCTTGGAAAGATGATGTGTTTGTGTGATTCCTGGTCAGACATCACTGTATCTAAAATAATGGGCATTTAGGTGGCTTTTCATTTTTGCTATAAAAGCAATACAGTGTGGCAAAGAAACAAACTCCGCTAGCCGCCCATGCCCCAGTCATATGGACCTGAGGTGCATCACTACTCTGTGGAGAAATTATATACCCTTGGGAATCACAGAGGCATGTGTCATCTTTATTGTTTTCAGAGAGGAGAGTGGATCACTCCTACATGTTTAACTGGAAGTCCTGAACTTTCATTTCAGAGAAATTTTAATTTTTAAAAAGTTGTAGAGCTGTACATTGATGAATTTTGCCCTTTTTTCTATACGTAATATTTCAATAAAAATCTGTTTAAAATTTTTATGATGTCACATTTGTTAGTCTTCCTTTATGACTCTTGGGTTTTGGATCTTGCTTAGAAAAGCCCAAGATAATAAATCTGTTTTATATTTCATCTAAAAACTTAGCTTTAGAAGAATAGTTCATCTTGAAACCTTCATGGTTTTGCCTTTTCTGTTAAGCTTTTTAATCTGTGTAGAATTTATTTCTATGAATGTTGTGAAGGGGAAATGTAACTTTATTTTCCTCCAGAATTAATACTTAGTGATCTCTGCATGCCACCCTTATCATATACTAAGTTCCCCTATGTGTACTGGATCCTCCATTATGTTTCATTAGTCTTTTAATCCCTAAATAATACTTCATTTTAAATTATCATGGTTTAAGAAGATTTTTTTGATAACTGATAGGATAAATTTTCTCTTAAGGTTCTTTTTCAAAAATTTCTTGGCTATTCTTGCACATTTTCTCTTTCAGGTGAACTTGAGAATCTACTTACCAAGTTCCATAAAAAATCCTGTTGGGATTTTGATTGGGATTACATGGAAATTATAGATTAATTGGGGGAGAATTGACATCTTTACAGTATTGAGTCTTCCCACCCAGGAACATGGTATGTTTTTATTTATTCAGGTCTTCTTTGACATCATTTAAAATAGTTTTATCACTGTCTTCATATTGATCTTATGCATTTCTTATTAGGTTTATATCTAGGTTGATTTTTTTTTTAATTATATTGCTAATTATTATTGAAATGGATATAGAAAAACTATTGATTTTTGTGTGTCGGTTTTTTGTACCTAGCCACCTTAACGAACTCTATTGGTGCTATTATTCTTTTTTTTTTTTTTTTTTTTTTTTTTTTTCTTTTTGCGGTATGCGGGCCTCTCACTGTTGTGGCCTCTCCCGTTGCGGAGCACAGGCTCCGGACGCGCAGGCCCAGCGGCCATAGCTCACGGGCCCAGCCGCTCCGCGGCATATGGGATCCTCCCAGACCGGGGCACGAACCCATATCCCCTGCATCGGCAGGCGGACTCTCAACCACTGCGCCACCAGGGAGGCCCGGTGCTATTATTCTTTATTCTCTTGGCTTTTCTAGACAGGTTGTAAATAAAAGCTGTCTGTAAATGGTGGCTTTTATCCCTTTAATTAATTACTGTCATTTCTTTTTCATGTCTTATTTCAATGTATAGGAACTCCTGATGAATAATTAATAGTGGTTGTCTGTAGGTGGTGGTGTTTTGTTTCTGATGTATACAGGAATGATCCTGTGTTACACCATTTGTAGGTGTCTTCTGTGGGTTTCCTGCAGTTACTCTTTATTAAATTAAGGAAATTTTTATATTCCTAGATTTCCAAGAGTTTTGATCAGGAATGAATGTTGAATTTTATTACATGCTTTTAAAAAAAGCATTTATTGAGGTGATTTTATTGTTTTTCAACTTTACTATTTAATCTGTTTAATGTAGTAAATTTCAGTAATAGATTTCCTAACACTGGAAATTTCACCCTTCCATTCTTGGAATGAGTTGTATTTGATTATGAGTATTGTTCTTTTAATACAGTGCTGCATTCAATTGTTAATAGTTTATGCATGGATTTTCCATCTTTATTTATAAGATAGATTGAGCTACAGTCGCTCTTTTTTTTGTGATGTCCCTCATGAGTCTGGGTATCAGAATCAAGCTGGTTTTGTAGAATGAGTTAGGAAGCTTTCTAGCGTTTATTGTGTTCTGAAACAGTTTACATACTGTGGACATTGCCTGTTTTTTGAAATGTTGGTAGAACTTATTAATCAGTCTGACCAGACATGGTGACTCTTTTTTTTTTTTTTTTTTTTTTTTTTTCTGTACGCGGGCCTCTCACTGCTGTGGCCTCTCCCGTTGCGGAGCACAGGCTCCGGACACACAGGCTCCGCGGCCATGGCTCGCGGGCCCAGCCGCTCCGCGGCACGCGGGATCCTCCGGGATCGGGGCACGAACCCGTGTCCCCTGCACCGGCAGGCGGACTCTCAACCACTGCGCCACCAGGGAAGCCCAGACATGGTGACTCTTTAAAGAGCTAGGTCTGTTCAGGCTTTACATTTCTCCTTGAGGGAATTTTAGTAGTTAAATTTTCCTAGAAAATCATCAATTTCTCCAGATTTTCAAATATATGACAAAAACATGACATATGTTTATATCATATTTTCATAATTAAAAAATATATTCTCCATGTTCGTAGCTATAATTGTTCCTAATCTTATTCATGGCATCTCTCCTTTTTCCCTTGATCAGACTAGTGAAAAGTTTGCTATTTCCTATAAAATAGGTTTTTCAGAGAACTAGATTTCTTAAATTTAAATACAATTGACATACAACATTATACTGTTTCAGGTGTACAACATAATGATTCAATATTTGTATACATTGTGAAATGATCACAATAAGTCTAGTTACCATCTGTCACCCCACAGTGTTATGAACTATTTTTTCTTGTCATGAGAACATTTAAGATTCATTTTCCTAGCAGTTTCAAATTTGCAGTACAATATTATTGACTATATTCACCATGCAGTATGTTATATCGCCGTGACTTATTTACTTTATAACCGGAAGTTTGTACCTCTTGATCCCCTTCACCCATTTCCCCCCCACCCCAAACCCCCTTCCCTCTGGCAACAACCAGTCTGTTCTCTGTACAGTAGTGCCCCCTTAACCATGGTTTCGCTTTCTGTGGTTTCAATTACCCGCAGTCAACTGTGGCCTGAAATACTAAGTGGAAAATTCCAGAAATAAACAATTCATAAGTTTTAAATTGCATGCCCATCAGAGTAGCGTGATGAAATCTCGCGCCAACCCGCTCAGCCCTGCCTGGGACATGAATCATTTCTTTGTCTAGTATATCCCTCCATTAGGCACTTAGTAGTCATCTCAGTTATCAGATGGATGTCGCGGTAACACAGTGCTTGTGTTCAAGTAACCCTTATTTTACTTAATAATGGCCCCAAAGCCCAAGGAATAGTGATGCTGGCAATTCGGATATGCCAAAGAGAAGCTGTAAAGTGCTTCCTTTAAGTGAAAAGGTGAAAGTTCTCGATTTAATAAGGAAACAAAAAAATCGTATGCTGAGGTTACTAAGATCTACAGTAAGAACAAATCTATCCGTGAAATTGTGAAGAAGGAAAAGAAATTTGTGCCAGTTTTGCTGTTGAACCTCACACTGCAAAAGTTATGGCCACAGTGCATGATGAGTGCTTAGTTAAGATGGAAAAGACATTAAATTTGTACAATAAGATATTTTGAGAGAGAGCGAGAAAGAGACAGACTGCATTCACATAACTTTTATTACAGTATATTGTTATAATTGTTCTATTTTATTCTTATTGTTGTTAATCTCTTACTGTGCCTAATTTATAAGTTAAATTTTGTCATAGGTATAGGTATGCATGTATAGGAAAATACATAGTATGTACAGGGTTCAGTACTATCCATGGTATCAGGCATTCACTTCAAGTCTTGGAATGTATTCCTCATGGGTAAGGGGGGACTGTAGTATCTGAGAGTTTTGTTTTGGTTTTTAGATTCAACGTATAAGTGAAATCATACAGTATTTTTCTTTCTCTATCTGGCTCATTTCACTTACATTCAAGGTCCATCCCTGTTGTTGCAAATGGCAAGATTTCATTCTTTTTATTATTATTATTTTTTTGGCGGTATGTGGGCCTCTCACTGCTATGGCCTCTCCCGTTGCGGAGCACAGGCTCCGGACATGCAGGCTCAGTGGCCATGGCTCACGGGCCCAGCTGCTCCACGGCATGTGGGATCTTCCCGGACCGGGGCACGAACCCATGTCCCCTGCATCGGCAGGCAGACTCTCAACCACTGCTCCACCAGGGAAGCCAGATTTCATTCTTTTTAATGGCTGATTATATGCCGTTGTATATGTGTCTCAGATCTTCATTATCCATTCATCCATCAATGGACTCTTAAGTTGTTTCCATATCTTGGCTACTGTAAATAATGCTGCAGTGAACATGGGGGTGCATGTATCTTTTTGAATTAGGGTTTTCATTTTCTTCGGATAAATATCCAGAACTGGGATTGCTGGATCATATGGTAGTTCTATTCTTAATTTTTTGAGGAGTCTCTGTATTGTTTCCCATAGTGTCTGCACCAATTTACATTCCCACTGACAGTACACAAGGGATCCCTTTTCTCCACATCCTCACTAACATTTGTTATTTCTTGTCCTTTGCATAATAGCCATTCTGACAGGTGTGAGGTGATAATAGCTCACTGTGGTTTTGATTTGCATTTCCCTGATGATTAGTGATGTAGAGCATCTTTTCATGTGCCTGTTGGCCATCTGTTTGTCTTTTTTGGAAAAACGTCTATTCAGATCCTCTTCCCATTTTTTAATCAGATTGTGGTTTTTTGTTATTGAGCTGAATGAGTTCTTTAGGATTTTAACACCTTATCAGACAGATGATTTGCAAATATCTTCTCCAATTCAGGAGGTTGCCTTTTTATTTTGTTGATGGTTTCCTTCACTGAGCAGAAGCTTTTTAGTTTGATGTGGTCCCATTTGTTTATTTTTACTTTTGTTGCCATTGCCTTTGGAGTCACATCCAAAAAAATATTGCCAAAGAGTGATGGTAAGGAGCTTACCGCCTATGTTTTCTTCTTGGAGTTTTATGGTTTCAGGTCTTTACATTCATGTTTTTAATCCATTTTGAGTTAATTTTGTGTATGGTGTAAGATATTTGTCCAGTTTTGTTCTTCTGCATATGGCTGTCCAGTGTTCCCAATACCGTTTATTGAAGAGATTGTCCTTTCCCCATTGTATATTCTCGCCTCCTTTGTTTTAAATTGACCATATATGATTGGATTTATTTCTGGGCTCTCTATTCTGCGCCACTGATGTATGTTTCTGTTTTTATGGCAATACCATACTATATTGATTACTATAGCTTTGTAATATAGTTTCAAATCAGGGAGCATGATGCCTCCAGCTTTATTCTTCTTTGTTACGATTGCTTTGGCGTTTATGGTTTCATACAGATTTTAGGATTATTTGTTCTAGTTCTGTGAAAAATGTCATTGGAATTTTGATAGGGATTGCATTGGAACTGTAGATTGCTGTAGATAGCTTTGAGTAATATGGACATTTTTACAATATTAATTATTCCAATCCATGAACATGAAATATCTTTCTGTTTATTTGTTTCATCTTCAATATCTTTCTTCAGTGTCTTATAGTTTTCAATGTACAGGTCTTTCACCTCCTTAGTTAAATTTATTCCTAGATGTGTTATTCTTTTTGATGCAATTGTAAATAGTATTAATTCTTAATTTCTCTTCTGATCGTTTGTTGTTAGTGTATAAAATGCAACAGATTTTTGTATATTAATTTTGTATCCTGAAACTTTACTGAATTTATTAGTTCTAACAATTTTTTTGTGGAGTGTTTAGGGTTTTCTATATATAAAATCATATCATCCAGAAATAGTGATAGTTTTACTTCTTTCTTTCAAATTTATATGCCTTTTATTTCTATTTCCTGCCAATCACTCTGGCTAGGACTTCCAATACTATGTTAAACAAAAGTGGCCAGAGTGGGCATCCTTGTCTTATTCCTGATCTTAAGGGAAAAGCTTTCAGCTTTTCACTGTTGAGTGTGGTTAGCTGTGGGCCTGTCATATATGGCCTTTATTATGTTGAGGCATGTTCCCTCTGTATCCACTTGGTTGAGAGTTTTTATCATAAATGGATGTTGAATTTTGTCAAATGTTTTTTCTGCATCCATTGAGATGGTCATATGATTTTTATCTTCATGATGTGTATCATGTTGATTGAGTTGCAGATGTTGAGCCATCCTTGTATCCCTGGAATAAATCCCACTTGATCATGATGTATGATCCTTTTAATGTATTACTGAATTTGATTTGCTAATACTTTGTTGAGGAGTTTTATGTCTATGTTTATCAGGGATGTTGGCCTGTGTAATTTTCTTTTTTTTTGATGTCCTTGTCTGGTTTTGGTATTAGGGTGGTGCTGGCCTCATAACATGAGTTTGGAAGCATTCCCTCCTTTTTAATTTTTTTGTAAGAGTTTGAGAATAGTAGGTATTAAATCTTCTTCAAATGTTTGGTAGAATTAACCAGTGAAGCCATCTGGTTCTGGGCTTTTGTTTGTTGGGAGTTTTTTGATTACTGATTCAATCTCCCTACTAGTAATTGGTCTATTCAAGTTTTCTATTGCTTCATGATTCAGTCTTAGAAGAGTTTATGTTTCTAGGAATTTATCCATTTCTTCTCGGTTGGCCAGTTTGTTCCTAGTAGTCTCATGATCTTTTGTATTTCTTTGATATCAGTTGTAATGCCTCCTCTTTCATTTATGAGTTTATTTAAGCCCTCTCTTTTTTTCTTAGTGAGTCTAGCTAAAGGTCTGTCAATTTTGTTTTATGTTTTCAAGGAACCAGTTTTATTGATCTTTTCTATTGTCTTTTTAGGCTCTATTTATTTCCACTCTGGTCCTTATTATTTCTCCCCTTCTACTAACTTTGGGCTTCATTTCTTATTTTTTTAGTTTCTTTAGTTGTAAAGTTAGATTGCTTATTAGAAATTTTTCTTGTTTCTTGAGGTAGGCCTGAATTGCTATAAACTTCTTTCTTAGAACTGTCTGTGCTGCATCCCATAGATTTTGTTATGTTGTATTTTCATTTTTGTTTGTTTCAAGGGTTTTTTAAATTTCTCCTTTTATTTCTTCATTGATCCATTGGTTGTTCAGTAGCATGTTGTTTAATTTCTACATACTTGTGATTTTTCCAGTTTTCTTCTTATAATTGAGTTCTGGTTTCATACCATTACTTGATATGATTTCAGTCTTCTTAAATTTATTTAGGTTTGTTTTGTGGCCTAACATATGATCTATCCTGGGGAATGCTCCATGTGCACTTGAGAAGATTATATATTCTGCTATTTGGGGATGGAATGTTCTGTATTTATTAGGTCCATCTTTTAAACATCATTTAAGTCTGATGTCTTCTTATTAATTTTCTGTCTGGATGATCTATCCATTGATGTAAGTGGGGTATTAAAGCACCCTACTGTTACTGTATTGCTGTCAATTTCTCCCTTTAGGTCTGTTAATATTTGCTTTATATATTAGGTGTTCCTATGTTGGATACATAAATATTTATAAATGTTATATCTTATTATTGGGTTGACTCCTTTATCATTATTTAATGCCCATCTTTGTCTTTTATTACAGACTTTGTTTTAAAGTCTATTTTGTCTGATACCAGTATAGCTACCCCAGCTTTCTTTTGGTTTCCCTTTGTATGAAACACCTTTTTCCACCCCTTCACTTTCAGTCTGTATTTGTCCTTACATCTGAAGTGAGTCTCTTGTAGGCAGCATATAGTTGAGTCTTGTTGTTGTTGTTGTTTATCCATTCAACTATGGATAAATATTGGAGAATTTAGTCCATTTACATTTAAAGTAATATTGATAGGAATGTATCAATACTTACTGCCATTTTGTTAATTGTTTTCTGACTGTTTTGTAGTTTTTCTGTTTCTTTCTTGTTATCTTGCTTTCTTCCCTGTGTTTTGATGACTTTCTGTATTGTTATGCTTAGATTCCTTTCTTATTATCTTTTGTGTATCTACTGTAGGTTTTTGCTTTGTGGGTACCATGGGACTCACATACAACAGCCTATATATACAACAATCTATTTTATGTTGATAGTAAGTTAAATTTGGGTGCATTCTAAAACCACATTTTCACTACCTCCCACCACATTCTATGTTTTTGATGTCAGTTTTTACATCTTGTTATTTTGTCTATCCCTTAACTAATTATTACAGTTATTTTTACTACTTTTGTCATATCATCTTTATACTAGCTTTATAAGTGATGAACCCACTTCCTTTCCTGTATATTTACCTTATTTACCTTACCAGTGAGACTTTCACTTTCAGTTATTTTCTTGTTACCAATTAGTTCCATTTCTTTTCAGCTTAAAGAAGTCCCTTTAACATTTCTTGTAGGGCCAGTTTAGTGGTGATTAACTCCTTTAGCTTTTGCTTGTCTGGAGAACTCTTTATCTCTCCTTCAATTTTGAATGATAACCTTGCCCAGTAGAGTATTCTTGGTTGGAAGGTGTTTTTTTTTTTCCTAGCACTTTGAATATGTCATGTCACTCCCTTCTAGCCTGCAAAGGTTCTGCTGAGAAATCTGCTGATAGTCCCATGGGGGTTCCCTTGTATATAACAAATTGGTTTTCTCTTGCTGTTTTTAAGATTCTATCTTTAGCTTTTGACATTTTAATTATAACCTGTCTTGGTGTGGGTGTCTTTGGGTTCATCTTGTTTGGAACTCTCTGAGATTCCTGGACCTGGATGTCTGCTTCCTCCCCAAGGTAAGGGAGTTTTCAGACATTATTTCTTCAAATAAATTTTCTTCCCCTTTCTCTCTCTTTTCTCTTTCTGCATTCCCTATAATTCGAATGTTATTGTGTTTGATGTTGTCCCATAGGTCCCTTAAGCTATCTTCACTTTTTTTTAAATTCTTTTTTCTTTTTGCTTCTCTGTTTGGGTGAGTTCCACTGCCCTGTCTTTTGCTCACGGATCCTTTCTTTGCCTCATCTAGTCTGCTGTTGAACTCCTCCGGTGTATTTTTCAGTTAAGTTATTGTGTTCTTCAGCTTTGTGACTTCTGCCTGGTACCTTCTTATATTTTCTGTCTGTCTGTCGAAATTCTCACTGTGTTCATCCATTCTTTTCCCAAGTTTGTTGAGCATTTTTATGACCATTATTTTGAACTTTTAATTGGGTAAATTATCTCTGTTTCATTAAGGCTTTTTTCTGGGATTTTTATCTTGTTCTTTCATTTGGAGCTAATTCCTCTGTTTCCTCATTTTGCTTGACCCTCTGTGTTTGCATCTCTGTGTTAGGAGAAACAGCTCTCTCTCCCAGTCTTGATAGGGTGGCCCTGTGTAGGTGATGAACTTTATTGTTTAAACTTGCCCTCATTCTTAGTTGTCTCTTGAACTACCTCCTTGATTGTTTCAGACCTGTTAGCCCCAGAAACACAATCCTCTCTGGCCATCAGAGCTTGGCACACAAGGGCATCCCATGTGTGGGCTGCATGCACCCACTGGCTTTGGGGGACTGTGGGGGGCTGCGGCACTTGCCTGCTGACTCTCATGGGGCTACAGCAGCAGTGCAGGGGGGGCAGGGAGGACAGGTGCTAACAGGTTAGAGTCAGAGGGCAGAGGGCAGAAATGGCACCTGCCAGCCTCGTTCCCTGAAGAGACTCCCAACAGGCTTTTGCTCCTTTGGCAGATGTTTTAGGATTTTCAAATGAATCTTTTTCACATAAGGTCAAGGCTCTTTTCAAGCTTTTGTGCTGGATCCTGGGGCGAGTGAATCTGCATGGGAGCCCTTTAAGGGCAGAATCTCCATTCCCTACAGCCCTATGGTCTCCTGGACATAAGCCCCATTGGTTTTCTTTCTTTCTTTTTTTTAAAATAAAGATATTTAGTCTTCAGTTTTATTGAAAATGTATTTTCAGGTGCAAAAGTGAATCACCTCACCCCCAAACTCCTTAATGGCTAAAACTAACCCCCTTAATTTTTTTTTCTCTTTCCCCAGAATGAAACATTTTTATTGACTGCAAGTTGTGTGTGGGTGGATGGGAATTATTTATCAATTTTCAAGATACTGTTAATTACCCACTGGTTTTTATTCCCTTTAAGTGGAGTCTTTATGGTCGGGAACGCTTCTTGCTCCCCTTCCCATTTCCTTCTTTTTTTTAAATTATTATTATTATTATTATTATTTTTTTTTTTTTTGCTATACGCGGGCCTCTCACTGTTGTGGCCCCTCCCGTTGCAGAGCACAGGCTCCGTATGCGCAGGCTCAGCGGCCATGGCTCACGGGCCCAGCCGCTCCGCGGCATGTGGGATCTTCCCAGACCGGGGCACGAACCCGTGTCCCCTGCATCGGCAGGCGGACTCTCAACCACTGCGCCACCAGGGAAGCCCTTAATTATTATTTTTTATTTTTAAATTTTTATTGGAGTATAGTTGCTTTACAATGTTGTGTTAGTTTCTGCTGTACAGCAAAGTGAATCAGTTATATCTATATATCTATATATATATATATATATATCCCCTCTTTTTTAGATTTCCTTCCCATTCAGGTCACCACAGAGCATTGAGTAGAGTTCCCTATGCTACACAGTAGGTTCTCATTAGTTGTCTATTTTATACATAATAGTGTATGTATGTCACTCCCAATCTCTCAATTCATCCCATCCCTCCCTTCCCCCTTGGTATCCATAAGTTTGTTCTCTATATCTCTGTCTCTATTTCTGCTTTGCAAATAGGACTTTGCACTTCCATTGCAGGGGGCACGGGTTCAATCCCTGGTCAAGGAACTAAGATCCTGCATGCTGCGGCACAGCCAAAAAGTAAAAAAAACCTGTTGTTTTTCATATCCAGACATTTGGGGGGGCTTGTCTCTCTATGGCAGATCCCCAAGGTTGGGGTACCTGACATGGGACAACAACTCTCTGGCTCTTCAGGGAGAAGTTATGTATTTGTGAGATCCCTCCAGACTGTGGGTTTCCATGCTGGCAGTGGGGGGTGGGTTGGGTTTGGTGAGACCATGTCCCTGCCTCTCCTACCCACCTAGATGTGGCCCTTTTATCCTTTGTTGTGGAGTAGCTGTAGCTACTTCTCAGGTTCTGTTCAGAAGAAATATTTCCATATGTTGCTGTAGATTTTTGGGTGTCCATGAGAGTAGGTGAGTTCAGGATCTTCCTATGCCAGCCTCTTGAACCAGCTCCTTCCTTCTCCTTCTGCCAGTCTCCATACCTCACTGACCATCCCCTGCCGCCCTCTCTGGCTTCCAGGTGTTTAATTGGTCCCCCTGATTCCTCCTTGAAGAGCTCGGCTTTTTGCCCTGTCCCTCTGGAGAGCAGGCGGAGGCAGTGGAATGCACAGCCGTTTTGGAGCCGTCACAACTCCTGGCAGTCCAGAGCAATCTGCCTCTTCCTTTGTGGTCTCCTTGCCCTCCCTGAATGGGGCCAGTTTCAGATTTCAGCCCGGGAACTATGGGGTCGCCAGCCAACACAGCTTCAGCCTGAGTCCCAGCCCCACCCTCTCAACCCCTGGAAACCGCTTCATCTCCCTCCCACAGCTCAGACCGATTTTCATTTTTTGATTGAGTTCTTTTATTTTCTAACTCATGAATTTCTATTTTTGTTTGTTTATTAATTCCTCCAGCTTTTAAATTTTTATTATTTTTTCCTAACTCCTTTGAATAGAATGTTTTGTTCTTTATTTTCAGGCTTTGATGTGCTTTAATAAGTAATAAACGTTTTTTTTCCACTCATTATCTATCTCTGGCTTGATTATACAGTGCTCTTATTGGTATTCATTTCTGAATAATTTTTTATTTCGGCTTTGATTTTTTTCTCTATAACTCAAAAGTTATTTATAAGGGATTTAAGTTTTTTTCCAACTGCATAGACTTTTTTGGTGCTCATTTGTTGCTGATTTTTAACTTTATTGGGAGCAGAGACTGCGCTCTGTATAATTTCTGCCTTTCTGAATTTGTTAAAAAATTCTTTATGTGGTTCAGTACATGTTCAGTTTTTGTCAACATTCCAATGAGTATTTGAGGAGTAGTTTTATTCTGCACTTATTGAGTACAAAAGTCTATACAAATTAGATCAGAGGTTGCCACCAGGAGCCCACAGGCTGCCTTGGCCTGCAGATATGTTTTGTACAACCCACACAAGTTTTTTTTGGTTTATTTGTTTTTTGTTTTTTGTTTTTTTTGCAGTATACGGGCCTCTCACTGTTGTGGCCTCTCCCGTTGTGGAGCACAGGCTCCGGACGCACAGGCTCAGCGGCCATGGCTCACGGGCCCAGCCGCTCCGCGGCACATGGGATCTTCCCAGACCAGGGCACAAACCCGTGTCCCCTGCATCAGCAGGTGGACTCTCAACCACTGCGCCACCAGGGAAGCCCTTGTTTTTTTTTTTAACTTGAGGAAACACTTACAAATCAAGAGATTTTATGTAGAAATTAGGGATTTGGGGTTTCTCTTGAAAAAAAATCAGAAGCTCTGGCTCTGCTGGACCCTCAATCCTTCATGGCAACACTTAGCTGGGGGTGCACAGTGGCTATACTTTCAAAGGATGGTTTAACCATCCCCCTCACCTGTCCACATCAGCCATTCATCCTGCCTGCCTGGTACCTGTAGGGGCCGCATTTGTCACCTGTGGCTGCATGAAGCTCATTCAGGTGTTTGGGCGTCTTGTGTTTTGTCTACCTGGTCTGTTTCTGAGAAGGGATGTTAGTCTCCATATCGATTGTGGATTTGTCGATTTCTCTCAATTTTTGGTGTATGCATTTCATAGTTATCTTTGTACAAAAGTTATCATCTCATATTGATGTAATGAGCCTTTCTTTAATCAATATAAAAATCCCCTCTTTGTCTTATTCTCTTTTTGCCTTTAATCATTCTTTGGATGATATTAATATCACCACACCTGTTAAATTTTTTTTTTTTTCTGCGGTACGCGGGCCTCTCACCGCCGTGGCCCCTCCCGTTGCGGAGCACAGGCTCTGGACGCGCAGGCTCAGTGCCCACGGCTCACGGGACCAGCCGCTCTGCGGCACATGGGATCCTCCCGGACCGGGGCGCGAACCCGTGTCCCCTGCATCAGCAGGCGGACTCTCAACCACTACGCCACCAGGGAAGCCCTGTTAAATTATTTTTATTGTCACTTTCTTCATATGTTTTTCATCCCTCTATTTTTAACCTTAGTTTTGCAATCAGCATGTATCTGGCTTCATTTTTTTTTGATACCATCTAAGAGTTTTTTGTTTTTGTTTTTTTAATTTGTTTATTTTTGGCTGCATTTGGTCTTTGTGCTGTGTGCGGGCTTTCTCTAGCTCCGGCGAGCGGGGGCTGCTCTTCGTTGCAGGGTGTGGGCTTCTCGTTGCGGTGGCTTCTCTTGTTGTGGAGCATGGGCTCTAGGCATGTGGGCTTCAGTAGTTGTGGCATGTGGGCTCAGTAGTTGTGGTGCACAGGCTTAGTTGCTCTGCGGCATGTGGGATCTTCTTGGACCAGGGCTCGAACCTGTGTCCCCTGCATTAGCAGGCAGATTCTTAGCCACTGTGCCACCAGGGAAGTCCCTCTTTGGTCACCTTTTTTTCTTTAATCTTCTTTCTTTTATGCTAAGTTTTTTAGTTTACGAGATCTTTTTCTCTACTAAGTCATTCATTCTTTTGAAAGATATTTTTGAGTGCTTGCTGTATATATGGATGGCTATCTTGGTAGTAAACTTTCTGAGTTCTTAAAGTCTTTATTTTCTTCCAACAAATTAGGCTGAGTTTAGATATTAAGTTCAAAATAACTTTTAATGAGAATTTCAAAAACCTTGTCCCCTGGTTTTTTGGCCTGCAGTGTTTCTGATGAGGCATCTGGTGCCAATATTAATTGTTGTTCCTTTTCAGGTAACTTTCTTCTTCTTCAAGAACCTTTCAGGATTCTTTTCTCTTTTCTTGTTCTGGGATTTGACCTGTGTGTGTTGATGTGAATTTTTTTTCCTTTTCCTGCCTATCCCTCAGTGGGTTATTAACCATTTTTCATTATACTTCAACAATTAGGTGAGCTTAACTGTAAAGGTGGGCCAGTTTCTTTGGTCACCGTTGTTTAGATTTGAGATTGAAATTCAAAGACTTCCGTGCTTGGCTTCAGGAAATTCTTCTGTTATTTATTTGACTCTTTTGCTTTATTTTTCCTCATTGCATCCTCCTAGAACTCTTACTAGACAGATACTAGAAGTTGGCCTCTTCAGACTTTCTATCCCTTTGACCCTTTGTCTTGGGTCTTGGGAGAATCCTTAAGCTCAGTTGACCAGCTCTCTGACACACCCTATCTTTGCAGTTTTTACGTTTTTGAAAAGAATTTACCTTCTAGGATTTCTAGTTGATGTTTTCAATTAAATGTGTATTTGAAATAATTATAGGTTCACATGCAATTGTAAGAAACAATACATGGAAATCTGCTGTATCCTTTACCCAGTTTTCCATCATGGTGATCTCTTGTTGAAGCTACAGCAACAGCATCACAACCAGGATACTGACGCCGATATAGTCAAGATACAGAACAGGGTCACAAGAGAGTCCTTCATGGTGCCTCTTTATTACCACAACCACTCTTGCCCCAATCCCTTCCTTAACCTCTGGCAACCACTCTTCTGTCCTCCATTTCCATAATTTTCTCATTTCAAAAATGATGTAAAACGGAACCATAATTTGGGAACAGGAATGTTCTGGGAATGTCTTCCTCTTGGAGAAGTGAATTAACTCTAAGGACCAGTTAGGAACCAGCATTAAGAAATCACTCTGGGGCTTCCCTGGTGGTGCAGTGGTGGAGAGTCCGCCTGCCGATGCAGGGGACACGGGTTCGTGCCCCGGTCCGGGAAGATCCCACATGCCACGGAGTGACTGGGCCCGTGAGCCATGGTCGCTGAGCCTGCGCGTCTGGAGCCTGTGCTCCGCAACGGGAAAGGCCACAACAGTGAGAGGCTCACGTACCGCAAAAAAAAAAAAAAAAAAAAAAGAAATCACTCTGTTTCCTATTACAGAGTATCCAACCACATTGGCCAACAGAGTTTGTTAAATACTCTGTGGTAGGATTAAATCATGGTATTGATAAATAGAAATATGCCAATTACAATGTATACATAAAGATGCTCCATTAATATCAGCGTTACAGATGCCAGAGAGTTAAATGTAAACTTTTCCCCATCATACTTCCTGAGAAGGAATTAGAGAGATTAAAATTTAAACAAAAATCCAAAATTTTTGAGTCCAAAAGAATTGACTGAAAAATCTCTTTTTCTTTTATTTGTAAACATGTGAAGAAATGAAGTTGAAGATTCTTCCTCCCCCCCCAAATTTTATTTTTATGCAGTCAGAATAACATTTTAATTTCTGACCTTAGTTTTATGATTATTATTGTCTAATTGATTTGTAATAAAGCTCAATAAAACTTGAAGAAAAATGGAGATGCGTTCCCACCCCCCGCCCCCAAGTCCGCATCGCAGGGTGACTCTAGTCGTTGGGTCTGCTCTGCGGGCCACATGCTGTGCTTCCACCTCCGGCTCCTTCATAGCTGCCCCAGCTCAGGGCCAGGGCCACATGGCAAGTGAGGCCGTCCTGGGGAAGGCGGCGCTGCCCAGGGACCCTGGGTCATCCTAGGTGTGGGAGGGGGTCCTCAGGAGCAGGGGCCCGCGGTTCCCCAGGTGCGGTGGGGGACCATGGGCGCTAGCTGGTGGGTCGGGCAAGGAGGGCCACCATCTTCAGGGTAGAGGTCGTGCAGCAAGGCACAGCTCTGGAGGAGCGAGAGGTGGCGGGGATTGGGGAGGGGTTGGGGCTGCTGGTGGAGGACATCATACAAGTGGTGGAAGTGGTGACGGAGGAGCGGGAGGAGAAGCCCCAGGAGCAGGGCCTGGAAATGCCGGGGCCAGGACCCACGACTGCCTGGCCCCCTCTGGAGACGCTGGAGGCCCTGCAGTTAGAGCTGAGCACTCTGAATGCCCAAGCCAGCAGGGCCTACACTTGGCTCAAACACAAGATCGGTCAAAGGCAGAAGCCTCACTTGGATCGCAGAAGGGCCACCCTCCAGGGCATCCCTGGCTTCTGGGCCAGAGCCGTTATGAACCACCCCCAGATGTTGGCCATAATCAGTGACCAAGATGAAGACATGCTTAGCTACATGATCCCTTTGGAGGTGCAGGAACTGGGCCATTCCAGGCACCGCTGCAAGTTGATGTTTTTCTTTTGGAACAACCCCTGCATCTGGAACAACATGATCATTAAGGAGTAACACCTTAGCATCGCTGGATATAGGGTGTCTCATTACACTCCAGCCCAGTGGTTCTGGGATTATGAAATGGGAGTCCCCAGTCGCAGGCAGGACACCACCAGCCTTAACTTCTTCAACTGGTTGTCTGACCACAACTCCCCAGGGTCTAACAGGATTGCTGAGATCATCAGCGAAGACCTGTGGCCCAATCCCCTGCACTACTACCCCAGGGAGGAAGGCTCCACTGGAACAGACCCGGAGATGAAGGCACTGGGGGAGCATCAGAGTTTGGCCAAATAGCACAAGAGGCAGGAGGCGTCTACAGATGCGGGAGATGGGTGGATGTATCTACCTATGCAGTTCTCGTGCCCAGGGGAGAAACGAGGAAAGGATGGCCAGTGAAGGTTCCAGAGAGCGGGGCCCCACATGCCAGAAATGATGCCCAGAGAGACATAAACTAACAAGTGGAAAAAAAAAATAACCATATACCATGTAACCTTTGGGATTGGCACTTCTCACTCAGCATGGTTCTTCGAAGATTCATCCAGGTTGTTGAGTATATCTGTAGTTTATTGAGAAGTAGTATTCCATGGTATGGATGTGACACAGTTTGTCTAACCATTCACCCATTAGGGGACATCTGGGTTGTTTCTAGTTTTTGGATATTACAGGTAAAGCACCTAAAAACATTGTTGTATAGGTTTTTGTGTGAGCATTGTCTTCATTTTGGGGGGATAAACATCCAGGAATGCAGTTGTCGGGTTGTATAATAGTACGTTTATTTTTTTAAGATACTGGGAAATTGTTTTTCAGAGAAGTTCTACCATTTGACATCTAACAATGTATGAATGATCCAGTTTCTCTACATAACTTGCCAATGTTTGGTGTTGTCACTGTTTTTTTGTATTAGACATTGTGATAGGTATAACGTAATATCTCATTAATTTGCATTTCTCTAAGGCTAGGGATGTGGGGTGTCTTTTTATGTGTTCATTTGCCATCCATCTATCCTCTCCAGTGAAATGTCTCTTCATGTCTTTTTCTCATTTTCTAATTTTTAACTATTGAGTGTTGAGAGATCTTTATATATTCTGGCTACTTGTGCTTTGATGATTATGTTGTTTGTGAATATTTTCTCCCATTTTGTAACATGTCTTTTCATCCTCTTTAACCGGGTCTTTTCCAGAGTAAAATTTTAAAATTTTGATAAAATCCAATTTATTAACTTTTCCTTTTAGGGTCATGTTTTTTGGTATCAGTCTTAGAACTCTTTGCCTTATCTTAGATTCTAAAGATATTCTCTGTTTGTGTTTTTTCCTAAAAGCTTTATAGTTTTATAAAAGTTTTATATTCTGAGTTTCATTTTGAGAGATCCAATTTGAGTTAATGTTGTATAAGGTATCAGACTTAGGTCAAGGGGTTTTTTTGTTTGTTTTTTGTTTTGTTTGCCGATGGTCATCCAGTTACTCCAGCACCATGTGTTGAAATGCCTGTCTTTCTTCCACTGAGTTGCTTTGCACTTTTGTCAAGAGTCATTTGGGCATATTTGTGTGAGTTTATTTCTGAGCTCTCTGTCTGTTCCATTCATCTATGTGTCTGTCCCTCTCCCAGTGCAGCAGAGTCTTGATTATTATAGCTACAAAAGGTTGGGAAATGGGGTAGACTGATTGCTCCCACTTTAGTTTTCTTTTTCAAACTTATATGAACTTTTCTAGTTCTTTTGCCTTTCCATACAAGTTTTATCATTATCTTGTCAATATCTACGAAAAATATCTTGCTGGGGTTTTGGTAGGGATTATGTTAGACCTGTACATCAATTGGGAGAATTGACATCTTTACTATGTTCAGTCTTCACAAACACAATATCTCTCTTCATTTTTTTAGATCTTCTTTGATTTCTTTCATCAGCACTATGAAGCTTTCACTATGCAAGTCCTATACATGTTTGGTTAGATTTATACCTAAGTTATTTCATTTTATTTAAGCAATGATAAAAGGCATTGTATTTCTTTCTTTCTTTCTTCGTTGCTGCACACAGGCTTTCTCTAGTTGCCGTGAAGTGGGGGCTACTCTTCATTGCGGAACACGGGCTCTAGGCACGCGGGCTTCATTAGTTGTGACACGCGGACTCCGTAGTTGTGGCTCTCAGGCTCTAGAATGCAGGCTCGGTAGTTGTGGCGCACGGGCTTAGTTGCTCCACAGAATGTGGTATGTTCCCGGACCAGGGGTCGAACCCGTGTCCCCTGCATTGGCAGGCAGATTCTTAACCACTGCGCCACCAGGGAAGTCCCAGGCATTGTATTTTTAATTTTGATGTTCATGTGTTCATTGTTAACATACAGAAATATAACTGCTTTTGCATGTTAATCTTATATCCTGCAACCTTTCTGAACTTGCTTATTAGTTCTAGGAGTAGATTCTTTAAGATTTTATACTTGATAATGTCATTTACAAATAAGGGCAGTTTTATTTCTTCTCTTTGATCCTTATGCCTTTTATTTCCTTTTCCTGTTTTGTTGCCATGGCTAGAACTTCCAGCCTAGGGCAAACATCTTTGCCTTGTTCCTGACTTTAGGGGAAAGCATTCAGACTTTGACCATTAGGTATAATCTTACTTGTAGGCTTTTTTTGTAAATACTCTTTAGCAAGTTGGTGATGTTCCCTTCTAGTCATAGTTGGAGAGTTTTTTTTCTTTTTTAAATGAATGGGTATTGAATTTTGTCACTGCTTTTTCCTCGTTGAGTGACACGATTATGTGATTTTTCTTCTTTAATTTGTTAATATGGTAGGTTACATTGGTTGATATCTGAATATTGATCCAGTACTGAATCTGACCAAGCCCCCCTTGGTCATGGTGTTTCCTTTTATATATATATATATTACTGAAACCTGTTTGCTAGTATTTTATTAAGGATTTTTGTGTCTGTGTTCATGAAGATTCTTTTTTTTTTTTTTGCGTTACGCGGGCCTCTCACCGCCGTGGCCTCTCCCATTGCAGAGCACAGGCTCCAGATGCGCAGGCTCAGCGGCCATGGCTCATGGGCCCAGCCGCTCCGCGGCATGTGGGATCTTCCCAGACCGGGGCACGAACCTGTGTCCCCTGCATCGGCAGGCAGACTCTCAATCACTGCGCCACCACGGAAGCCTCATGAGGATTCTTGGTCTGTAATGTTCTTTTTCTTTCTCTCTCTTGCTCTTTTTTTTTTTTTTTTTTTTTTTTTTTTTGGTACTGTCTTTGTACTATCAGGGTAATCCTCGCTTCAGTAAATGAATTGGGAAGTGTTCCCTCCTCTTTTATGTTCTGGAAGTGATTGTGTTGAATTGGTGTTAATTCTTTAAACTATTAGTAAAATCTTCCAGTGAAACCGTATCTCTTTGGCGGGGAGATTTTTTAAAAATTACAAACTAAATTTCTTGGAAAGTTATAGGGTTGTTCAAATTATCCTTTTCATATTGGGGTGAGTTGTAGTAGTTTGTGTGTTCTGAGGAAGTGGTCCATTTCATCTAATTTATCATGTTTATTTGTGTAGAGTTGTTTGTAATATTCCCTTATTACACTTTTGTTGTTGGTAGCATCTGTGGGTATATTCTTTGTTTCTTTCCTGATATTGGTAATTTGTGTCTTCTTTTTTTTTTTTTTTTGCTTAGTCATTCTTAACTGGAAGTTTATCAGTTTTATTGATCTTTTCACAAAATTAGCTCTTTGTTACACTTATTTTCTATAGTGTTTTTCTGTTTTCAGTTTCACTGTTTTCTGCTCTTTATTATTTCCTTCCTTCCTCTTGCTTTGGGCTTATTTAGCTCTTCTTTTTCTAGGATCTTAAAGTGGGTGCTTCGGTTATTGATTTGAGACTTCTTCTTTTCTCATGTAAACAATGGTGCCATAAATCTCCCTCTTAGCAATAGTGTAGCCATGTCTCACAGATTTTGGTATGTTGTATTTTCCTTTTCATTCAGTTCAATGTTTTGTTTTGTTTTTCCCTTGAGACTTCCTCTTGGACCTGTGGATTTTTTAAAAGTGTGTTGTTTTGTTTCCAGCTGCTTGGAGATTTTTCTGTTTTCCGTCCGTCATCAGTTACTAGTTGGATTCCATTGTGGTTGCAGAACACATTCTGTAGGAGTTCAGTTCTCTTCAATTCATTGAGGTCAGGGTCTAATCTATCTTGGAATATGTTCTGTGGGCCCTTGAGAGTAACGTGTATTCTGTCGTTGAGTAGAATGTTCTAAAAATGTTTATGAGGGCTTCCCTGGTGGCGCAGTGGTTGGGAGTCCACCTGCCAATGCAGGGGACACGGGTTCATGCCCCGGTCCGGGAAGATCCCACATGCCATGGAGTTGCTAGGCCCGTGAGCCATGGCCGCTGAGCCTGCGCGTCCGGAGCCTGTGCTCCGCAACGGGAGAGGCCACAACAGTGAGAGGCCCGCGTACCGCAAAAAAAAAAAAAAAAAAAAAAAAAAATGTTTATGAGAACCTGTTGGTTGATGGTGTTGGGTTCTTCCTCATCCTTTCTAATTTTCTGTCTGGCTGTTCTATTGAGTGTTGAGAGAAGATGTTCAAGTCTGGCAGGGCGGTGGTGGCCTCCCCAGCCCCGGGCTCTGTCCTGCCTCTTGGCCTCTGAATGAAGCCTGCCGCTGCCCACGCCCAGCCTGGGTGCCCCTGCCCTGCTCCTCTGGCACTGCTCTCCCCTCGGCAGCAGCCTCCTCGCCCAGGCCCTGCTTCCTCCTGCAGCCTCATCCCATCTGCTTGCTGTCTTCCCGCAGTTCCTTGGACATCTCATCTGCCAGTCTTGTTTCCAGGGCTATTACAGTTTCCTTCGTTTTCTTCTCTTTTTCCTGTTATTTCTAGGAATTCGGGCCCGTAGTAGAGGTGGACCGAGGGCTCGGTTTTCCTTCGTGGTCCGAGCTCCTTAGTATTTTTATTGTGATGGTGCTAAGTGCTATCACTGGTTGCTATTAGTTACCAGATGCTTCACCAGACATGTATACTCGTCTGTGCCTCTCATCCTCAGAATGATTCTGCAAGTTGGATATTATCATGGCCACTTTACACCCGGGGAAGGTGACAACCAGAGAAGTTGCCTGCCATGTCCAGGTCCACACAGCTGCTGAGGCAGAGCTGGGATGTGAACTCAGGCCTGCTGACCTGAAGCCTGGGTTGTCCCTTTGTGGCTGCGGGTCTCTGATGCTGGACACAGTGGTGGCCGGATGAGGACAGCTGCCACCAAGCCCTGTGAGCAGGAACAGAAGCAGGAAGGAAGGGTCCATGGTGTGTGCGTGTATTCTTTTCCTTGTTTGAATTCACATTCCTTCCAAAGATATTTCAGCCTTGCTCTCTCTCTCAGCCTCAAATGTACTAAGCTGTGTGCCCTGTCCTTCCTCCGATAATGGGGCACCGTGGGAGGTGGAGGGAAAGGATGGCGGGCCTCACCCCGTCCTGTCTCCTCACTTAACCTCTCTTTACTCTTTCACTCTGTTAACCTTTTCTCTTTTTTTTTTAAAAATTTCAGCCCTATGTTTGATTTTCCCCTTCTCGCTCCCTGTAATGCTCCTTCCCTCTTTCCCCATCTGCTTCTGGTCAGCATTGGTGGTGGGTGGGCTCAGACTTGCCTGCACCTACCAGCCTTCAGCTCATCATCATCATCATCTCCATCATCTCACCTGCCAGGTGAGCTCCATAGACAGGGCCCTCCCTGCCAGTGCCTTGAGAGGACCCTGGGTGTGAGCCCGGCCGCTGCATCACGTCCTCCTGGCTTCATGGCCCCTCCCAGCACCCTGTGAGACAGGCTTTCCGGGCAGCCAGCTGTCCACCCCACCCCGACCTGAGCAGAACTTGCTCTGTCAGGGAACCTGCAAGGCAGGCAATGAAGCCCTCACCCCTTTAACTCTAAAGGGCATCAGTCTTTTGGGGAGTTGCTCCCCTGAACTGATGCTTAACAAGATTCAGACAGTTCCCTGGGTCAGGATGGTGTCACCTGGAACACAGCCTGTCCTGCGTCCAGCTTGGAGAAGCACCCCTGGCACCCAAGGGACAGATCCCGAGGCTGCTAGGGAGTACGGCCGTGTGCGGCTGCCAGGAACCCCTCCCGGGCCTGGCAGATGCCCTGAAACTGAAAAACTCTCTGCTCAGGCTGCATGAAGGACGTGCATCTTTTCAGTCTGTTGACTCTGTTTCTGGGAAGGAAAAATGAAACAGCAGCAGGCAAATTCCTGTTGGTGTTTTTGTTCTCTGTTTTGACTGGGGAACTGAATCATGCCTTTCTTTTCGCAACATGAGACTGTTAAGTACATAACAGCTAAATTAATCCTTGCCCATAAATTAGTTAATTATGTTAATTCAGACTCACAGAATTCAGTCTCATTCGCGGTTCCATTAAGCAGTTTAGGCTTATGAGTGTTTTAAGAGGACAGTTTAAGCTACAGTTTAATCTTCAAAGGCTCCAAGTGCATTTTCCACTGCAGGAGGATTCTAAATGCCTTGGGAGGTTTGGGGGGATTTAGTGACTGTGGGCAGCTACAGCCCCACATTCTCATCAGAGACTCCCCGCCTGCTGGGTCTGGTACCCCGAGGCTAAGAGGAGCCTTGGGAAGGAGGAGATGGACAAGCGTGGCCACAGGTCCTGCACCCTGTGTCCCCCTGGTGGCCATGCCCCCGCCACGCTGCCCTGCAGCCCCTGCCTCAAGGACAGGTGAGCCGGTTCTAGGCTGCATGCTGGGCTTCCTGAGGTTGTCCTCACAGACACTGAGCGGGAAGCAGCTCTGCTTCTGGGGGTGTGTGAGGAAGGCCGGGGAGAGCACAGGGAGCACGTCCAAGCCTACGTGACAAGCCGGTGGCCTCTGTTCTGGGTGGTGTGACTGTCTTATCGCCACCGTGTTCTGGTCTCTGTCAAAGGGCAGCTCAGGGCATGTGCTCACGTCATTGTCACAGGTGCACATCCACTAGGGCTCCTCATGTCCCCACTTGCAGGATGGATACTCGGGTCCCCATCATGCTCTTCTGTCCCCTGTCCCAAGCTGCCAGCTCTCACTGGATCGCCTTGTTCTCTGGCCCCTGCTCCCTGGTGGAGAGACCACGAAAGTCAGTCTGTTTCAAATCTCTAGAGCATTGCTGAGGTTCTTCCACTTTTTTATAGTTCTCTGAAAAATCAGCAGAACCTGATTATAAAAGAGTGACCTGTTTTAAAATAGAGATTTCATTACTATTTAAGTATGACAAGGCCCACAGATCAGGAGACAATGGCCATTGAACAGAGTTTGTTACTCACAGTTCCCAAGAGGATGGGTTATGCCTGGCGTGGAGGACACACAGAAAAGCACCAGGGTTGGTCAGGAGGCAGAGGGAGCAAGGGGACCTGTGGGCTTCAGCCTTTATTGTGGTTTCTGCAGGAAAGAATGGGCGAGGTGGGGTGAGCAGGCTTAGGATGGGCTCATTTCAGGGCTCAGGGCTTAGGAGCTGCCCCTGGTTGTATGGTACCTGGCCCTGGGGTGATTAGGGCAGGTGGAGAGTAACCCCAAGTGTAAAAGCCCCATAAAGGGGGGTGCTTGGGGTGTGAGCTCTGGATTGGTTGGTTTGCATAGGAAAGATGTGCTCCTGGGGGAGTTCTGGACCATCTCCAGGAATTGGCCAGCCCTGGGGCATGGGGGTGTCGGTCCCTGTAGGATCAGCAAGGCCCCAAGATGTCAAAGCATCAGAATACAGAAAATAAGAGACCTGGTTCAAGACCTACATAGGAGGGGCCCAGGGCTCTGTGGCAGGACAGGCCCGTGAGTTCACTGGGGCACCTCTGGCTCTAGCTGTGTTTCCACTACAGAGGGAGATTGGGAACCTAGCAGGAGGCCAGGGGAAACTTGGCTTGGCCGTCAGCCACGGGTCTCCAGGCACTTCGTGTGACAATGGCAAGTGCAGATGTGGCTCACAACCCGGCCAACCATGGCCCCCCCAGGTCCTAGGAGGAGGCTGTCACGTGTGGGTGTATTTAGAGATCTGAGAGCCCTGTTTGTCTTAGACCATAATGAGAGTTAACAGAAACCTTTTAGATTTTTAACATTTCTAAACAACTGTTGCAATCTCACTTGGCCCAGAATGGCTGTTGGTAGAACAGAATGTACTGTAGTTTTAGTGGGGGGAGAAAAAAAAACCAAAAGCCAATTCTCTGTGGATTTATGAAAATAAACTCAGAATTAATGAGCAGAATTTGTTGGGAAGGCCTATTTGTCACACTCAGGAAGCTACAATCTCATTTTACTTGCCGCTATTGCTCTAGCATTGCCATTCGTTTGCTGAAGGCAAAATACATGACTTCTAAATAAACAAAAGTGGGCCCTGTGTCCTGCTCCCCTGCCTTCCTGCAAACATTAATAACCGGCTGATAGCTGACTTCTTGTGTGTGTGTGTGTGTGTGTGTGTGTGTCTGTATGTGTATGTGTGTGTTCTTCCTGCTACCTTTTTTGGGGCTTACCAACAGAAATGTATTTTCTCTTGGTTATGGAGGCTGTGAGTCTAAGATCAAGGTGTCAGAAGATCTGGTTTCTTCCGAGGCCTCTCTCTAGACCAGCACATATGGCTGCTTTTCGCTGTGTCTTCTCGTGGTCATCCCTTAGTCTGTGTTGTCTGTGTCAGAATTTCCTCTTCTTAAAAGGACACCAGTCATGTTGGATGGGTGCCCACCCATGTGACCTCATTTCAGCTTAATTACCCCTTTAAAGACCCCGTCTCTAAAACCAGCACACTCTGATCTTCCTGTTTACTTTTTAAAATTGTTTATTTATTTATTTTATATCAAAGTACAGTTGATTTACATTGTTGTGTTGGTTTCAGCTGTACAGCATAGTGATTCAGTTTTATATATATTTTATATATAAATATTCTTTTTCAGATTCTTTTCCCATATAGGTTATTACGGAGTATTGAGTAGAGTTCCCTGTGCTATACAGTAGGTCCTTGTTGGTAATCTATTTTATATTTAGTAGTGTGTGTATGTTAATCTCAAACTCGTAATTTATCCCCCACCCTTTTCTCCTTTGGGAAAAGACAAATATCATATGATGTTGCCTATATGCGGAATCTAAAAAAAAAGTACAAATAAACTTATTTACAAAACAGAAAGAGACTCACAGACATAGAAGACAAATCCATTGCCTTTGAACATGGAACTTCTTCAGGACATTTTCAGGGGAAATGCTGTGTCTCGGGCTGCTTCACATGGGCGTCTGCATGTCCACAGGTTTGCCTTGCCTTATACAAGCCTGTGGTTTGCAAAGTCCCACCATAAATTAGGAGCAGGAAAAGGGAGGAAGGACGGTTAACTATGAAAAAAAAAGTGTTTTGGGTTTTTTTAAATACATTTATTTACTTATTTATATTTATTTTTGGCTGCGTTGGGTCATCGTTGCTGCACGCAGGCTTTCTCTAGTTATGGCGAGCAGGGGCTACTCTTCGTTGTGGTGCACGGGCTTCTCGTTGCGGTGGCTTCTCTTGTTGTGGAACACAGGCTCGAGGCGTGTGGGCTTCAGTAGTTGTGGCACACGGGCTCAGTAGTTGTGGCTCGTGGGCTCTAGAGCACAGGCTCAGTAGTTGTGGCGCACGGGCTTAGTTGCTCCGTCGCATGTGGGATCTTCCTGGACCAGGGCTCGAACCCATGTTCCCTGCATTGGCAGGCGGATTCTTAACCACTGTGCCACCAGGGAAGTCCCGGTTGTTTTTTTTTAACTTCATCAAGAGTCTTGTAAAATCATTGCTTTCATCAGGTTCTCCTGGGGCCTTGAAACTATCGTTGGGTGCAGGCCAGTTTATGGAAAGTTTATTGTTTCCTGCGAGGCAAGCTGTGTGATTCTTCCCTGGGGGCTGAGCCCTGGCAGCACTAGGAGTTGTCCACCCAAACGCAAACCTGTCGGGTCCTGCAAAGCCCCACCCTCCTCCTCCTCACACTCCTCCCACCTGGTGCCACAGACGGGCCCTTGGAGTGGACGGCTCAGGCCTGCTCATCCTACCCTGGGAGCCCTGAACCCAGCCCACTGCTGAGTCGTGAGCACGCTAACAACCATGAGTGGATCTGCCATCCAAATGATTTGTCCACATTATTTTTGTACCTGACAGTTTATGGGAAATGGGTCTTTATTTTTTCATTGGAGAAATGACTGTTTTCTTCAGTTTGGCGTTTCCAGAGAGCCATTCACATTTAAAGCTAATATTGGAACAGCAGGTTTCCACTGAAAATATTTACCTTTTCCTTGTTGTCAACTTGTCAGTGTTGGGGAAAATAGATGCTTCATTAAAATCTAAATACATTATGCTTTCTTTCTCACACGTCAGTCACTCTTCCTCCAAGATGAGGAGCATTGTGAGAAGTGCTGGGAAAGCATTCTGGTCTTATGTTTTCACTTATTTTAGATGTCATCTGGCATCTCGTTCTTGTTCAAAAAGAGGCATCCCAACACCTATCACTGGCATGGAGAAGCCCTAGGATAACAGGTTAAATGTCACCCCTAGGACATCAGGATTGATTGTGGCTACAGTGTGACCGGCGGGGTCTCTTGCCCTGGAAAATCCATTGCCAAATAGAAGGGCATAAAGAAAGCAGCTGCCATTTCTCAAAAAGCACAGGGCCCCAGGGCCTTAACAAATATTTAATCCTCCCGACTACCCTGGCAGGTAAGTTTTGTGGAAAACAAGGGCTCGGACAGTTTGAGACCCTGGGCCAAGGTCACACGCAGCCGAGATGAGAATCCACCCCAGGACTGTCTGACCCCTGCTCTCTTTCCCCAGCTGTGAGCTGCTCTTTATTTTGCCTGGGACCCCGCCTTTGCCACACCACATGGCCAACGTCCTGTACTGGTTATGTCCCCTCCTTGGGATTCATGGCTCCAAGAGCCCCTGGGCCCAGTGTCTCTGACGCAGCCAAAGAGACGAAGGCCCTGGGCACACAGACTAGCAACTGGGAAGGATGGTACTTGGGGCTACTCTGAGTCTCCTCGTCCACCCAGATATCTGAGAAAGGAGAAAGTGCAATGAGCTGATGCAGCAGAAGTGGCCCCACCCCACGACAGATGCCCCCAAACCCAGAAAAGATTTGGCCCTCGTTATAACCCCCTTGATCTTCAAAGGGAAATTGGCTCCCACTCTCTTGAAATTAAGAACCTCTGTTTATCAGAAGACACCATAATGAGTGAGAAGACGAGGCATCAACTGGGAGAAGATGTTTACAACATACATAACCAAGAACGGATGAATTCCCAGTACAAGCAAAGCTAAGCAGTGTATTATGCATACAGTTGTATTAAAACACCCATTTTTAAAGGCAATGGAAAGACTAGTCCAAAATTCTGAGCAGTTTCCTCTGTGAGGGGCAGGGCCTGGGTTGAGGCCACAGTGGCTCAAGTTCATGTTTTCCCTAAATGGATGTTCATGTGTGTCTGTTATTTTATTAGGCTTTATAACTGACACGTTTGTGCCAGGCAATCCTTCATACATGTCAAATAGTAAATGTTTTAAAAATAAAGGTAAAAAGTAGTTATTAACAACCCCTGGAGGTAGGTTTCACTATCCCCGTTTTTACAGATGGGGTCAGACTAGCTGCTGACACACACTGGGTACTTACACTGTAGGCACTTTATATGAACCGTCTTTTTTAGTGTTTATGGCACCTCTATAGATACAATAATTTTCATCATCACAGTTTGTAGAAAACAGAAGCTTAGTGAGACAAGGTAGCTCTTGCAGTCACTAGCTGGTCACAACTGGTGGTCAAAGCAGGGCTTCCCCCGTGGCCTGCCCCATGTACCTCCCGTGGGTGAGGTGGTGACAAGGCGTCTACCCCCACTTGTCCTGTGCTGCAGTCTCCGTGTCTGAACGATGGTGGCATCCCCACGCTGTCTGCTGCCAGGCACCTGAGGTTCTGAATCACTCGGGCGGTCATAGACCGGGAGGCCCAAATCACAGACAGTTATGTCCCACAGTTCTGGAGGCTAGAAGTCCAAGATCAAGGTGCTGGCCCACTGGTTCCCCATGAGGCCCACATGGTGGCTGGCAGATGACCACCATCTGTGTCCTCACACAGTGGAGGGGAGAAGAAGCCAGCGAAGGGTGCTAGTCCTGCCCTGGGGCCACCCTCCTGACCTCACCTAAACCTAGTTACCTCCTGAAGTCCCACCTCCAGATGCCCTCACCTTGGGGTTAGGGCTCCAGCATGTGAATCTGGAGGGACACAAGCGTTCAGTCCATGGTAGGCAGGGATGAGGGAAAGGGAAATAGATGGAGAGCCGGCAGGTAAAGCGGACGGTGTTGAAGTCTGTCTCTGCTGCTCCCTTTGAAGGCTGTCCAGCTATAAGGAGCTGGTTCTCTGATGACCTCAGCCCCTTCCTCGGTCAGCACCCCTGTGGCTGTGAGTACCCTTGTTGAGTGATGTCACCCGGGCCTAATCTCACTCTTGTTTTGCCGTGAAGGTCTCTGACATTGTGTTTGAGTACAGTTTCGAGGTTCTAAGAGCAGGAGTTTCCAGTAGCTTGGTGTCCCAGCTAAGCATGGGGCCCAGATGCTGTGCCCAGCACCCCGGACAGCTGTGCGGGGACCAGTGGCCGTGCGGGACCAACATCCACACGGAACCCCCCACCCACTCACCTTCCATGTGACTGTCACGGGCCTGTGCTTCCAGGCATCCGCATGCTGGATGGAGACGTGACCGACGTGGTGGAGGCCAAGTCCCTGGGCATCAGACCCAACTACATCGACATTTACAGCGCGAGCTGGGGGCCAGACGACGACGGGAAGACGGTGGACGGGCCCGGCCGACTAGCCAGACAGGCCTTCGAGTACGGCATTAAAAAGGTGTGAGTAACCCAGAGCTGCGAGGGAGCCTCAGGGATGGGGGGAATAGTGAAAATATTTAACAGTGAGAAATCAGAAGGAATAAAGCCAAAAAGATAATATTAAAAATACTCTCGGGCCTCCCTGGTGGCGCAGTGGTTGAGAGTCCGCCTGCCGATGCAGGGGATACGGGTTCGTGCCCCGGTCTGGGAGGATCCCATATGCCGCGGAGCGGCTGGGCCCGTGAGCCATGGCCGCTGGGCCTGCGCATCCGGAGCCTGTGCTCCGCAACGGGAGAGGCCACAACAGTGAGAGGCCCGCATACCGCAAAAAGAAAAAAAAAAAAAAAAAAAATACTCTCAATCCGACAAACCCAAAGATGATCTTCCAAATGCTCTTTTAACTCTTCTATGCATATAGAAGGAACTGGGTTCACTCACCTTTTTAAGAAACAAATATGGGACCATCTTCATGCTGTTTCGCAGTATGTCTTATTAAACAACCAACATGTCATATAGGTAAGAAGAATCTTGTCACATAGGTAACAGTAAATAAACTTGAGGGACTTCCCTGGTGGTCCAGTGGTTAAGACTCCGTGCTTCCACTGCAGGGGGCGTGGGTTCCATCCCTGGTCAGAGAACTAGATCCCACATGCCATGCAGTGTGGCCCCCCCCGCAAAAAATTTAAAAAAATAATAAATTTGAGCAGCATACACACAAAATTAGAGTGACACAGCGGAGAGCCCCAAAGCAGGACGGCGATGGTGCCAGGACCAGAGCGAGGGAGAAGTCACTTGGGGGCTCAGGGAAGTGGCCGTCCACCAATAAGAGCAGAAGGACGTCACTTCATTACAGAGTAGCTGTTCCAGAAAGTACCAGCTGATCACTCACCAGCCCCCTGGCTCTGAGCCTTGGAGCCTGACTGCCCCCAGCTGAGGGGTGTATGCAGGTGGGTGGTGGGGATCCTAGACTAACCACCTGGCCTGTTAACTGGGACAGTGCAGGTGGAAGGGGTGTCTGGACCTCAGCCCACCTGCTCACAGGAACCCCGAGCCATGGAGCTGTCTGCGTCCATCACGGGGAGTGTGCTCACCCAGCACCCCCGAAGCAGCAGGTCTTGGCTGTGTTCCCTCCCTGCCAGCTCGCAGCCCAGTGTGTTTAGGACGTCTGGGGTGGACCCCACTGGGGGCTACACCGAGCAAACATCTGAGCATGGGCCCTCCACCCACCGGCCGAGGGGGAGCAGAGGAGGCTGGCAGGCTCCTCTCGGGAGGTCCAGCCCGGTCACTCTGTGGTCATCAGTTCTGGGTCCCTGTGAGTCAGAAAAGCCTGGTGGGGGGGGTGTCCTGGAGATGACCCAGCTCTTACAAGCAGGGTGGCAAGGCAGATTTATGGGTGAGGACAGCTTCTTGGAGCAGACACAGAGCTGTGGTCAGCGTCCGGGTGGCCCTGGGAGGCCCGGCGATGCTGGCAGGGTTGGGTCAGGAGGTCCAGGCATCCCCAAGGCAGGGTTTATACCTCTGACTTCTACAGGAAACAGGACGGGGGGCCAGGTCAAGCCCATTTTATTATCTATATTTTTTAAACATTTTTTAAAAGTTCTTAACTTATTGTAAACCATGCATGATTAAAATGTGCTTAATAAGTAGTTAATAAATCAAATAGTACCAGAGGATTATAGTGAAAGCAGCCCTTATCGCCCTCTGCCCATCCCTCCGTGCCTGCTTCATTCAGCTCTCAGGGGAGTGTGGAAGGTTCGGAGAGGACCATGTGGTTCCCTGCCATTCTTGTCACAGTTTCTTGAAATAGTGAAGTCATTTCATTTTTTTTTTTAGTCATTCTGAATAAAATATGCCACATGCCACATAGGGAGCCTTTAGATCGCAGCTGTCTGAAGTTGTCACTGAAAATCTTCCTAGAGGTTTGATGATCTCAGACCGAACCACATTCTGCCATCTGTTTTTCCTCCTCGACGCCCTGTTTGTCACCTATATCCTTTTTCTGTAAAATCTGACTTCATCTTTGGTAGATGGTGTGGGTTGGTGGTAGGAGACATCAGACTCTGTACCTTGGCATAAGGATGTGTTTGATGTTGGTCCTCATGTGGCTTGTCACCCAGAAGGGGAGAGTCATTGTCACTGTAGCTGAAAGCACTGGCTTTGTCCAGATGCCGGGCATTTGCTAGCCCTCTGAGTCCATGGATGAGGTCTCTGCTTCCCAGGCAAGATGCTCAAATACCTTCTGATGGTGTTGAGGTGGTGGCTTCCTGAACAGAAGTGCAAGTTCATTGCCGGGGTTGAAATGTCCCCTAGAGCCTCTGTCCTGTGGCTTCCATAGGAACAGAAGACCCGGAAAGTGAAAATGCGGTCCTCAGAGATGGCTCAGACCTGGGTGTTTCCTCTGCCTCGTTCCCACGTTCCCTTTCCAGGAAACTGTTTTCAGAAGGGAAAGAGGCTTTGGACGCCTTGATGCCTGTGAGAACTCATGGGTCTAGTGGTACCTGCAAAGTGCAAGGTGAAGAGATGCAAATCTTTGGCATTTAGGCCTCTGTTATTCAAAGTGGGGTCCCAAGCAGCAGAGCTGGCATCACTTGGGAGCCCGTCAGAAGTGCAGAATCTTGGGCTCACCTGGACCAGCTGACCCCAAGTCTGCTATGTAGCGAGACCCCCGGGGATTCTCCTCACGAGTGTGAGAAGTGCTTTTTGAGGCCATTCTCCATGCTGCTGGAGCAGTAAGGTCGCTTGCCTTGCTTTGCAAAATGACAGCCTTTGATAAATAATTTGGAGTGAGGTGAGGAGTTGGAGGTGAAATAAAGATGGGCTCTGATGGGTTCAGTACCCTTTCATTCCAGTTTTCGTTGCTTTGAACGAGCTTCTGATTAATCTTTTCCTACAGGTAGTTATGGGCACAGACCCACGCATGTCCTTAGTCCTGTGTGCCTTTTTTCCAGAAGGTTGCCCTTTTTGCTAACTGTAAGTAACCTTTCTGTCGAGCTCTTGGCCGTTTGGGCAGGTCTACCTTTGAGATGTGGAAAACGAAGTGGATGAGGCAGTTTTGAGCCCTGGGACTGGGCTGTCCCTCGAGCCTCAGGTTGGAACTGGTGGGTTGTGGGAGTGAAGGCAAACAGGCACAAAAGGGTGGGGACCTGTGGCCTACTTGGTCCAAAAGTGGGGTGTCCTGGTGCTTCTGGAGCAGGTGGGTGCCCTCAATCCGGGTGGACTTGAGCTCCAAGGGTGTGTCAAGCATCCTGTCAGAAGCAGGGCTTCGGTCGGGCTATGGGGAATTGTAGGATTCTGTTGAAAATTTTCTTTAAATTGGCCAGTTGTTGGGCCTAAGTGTCAGTTTCCTCCTGTGTGTTTAGACAGGAGTATCCTTGGCAAGGATGCTGGAGCCACCAGCCCACGTGGAGACGGGTATTGGCACCGCTCTCTGGGTCTGGCTGTGCCCACCAACGGTCCAGCCTTTCGGACCGAACGGGTCAGTTCCGTCTTGGAACTGGTGTTCTTCTTTAGCTGGTGTTGGTGGCTAGGATGAGTGTTGGTTGGATCCCATGGGTGTGGGTTGGAGAGGCTGCAGGAGCTCCCCTGACCTGCTCCTGTCTCCCAGAGACTTGCTGTCACGTGTGTGTCCTTAAATGTGAAAACCTACACACAGGTGAAGCCGCCGGCCTTGGTTGCGCTGGCAGTGTGGCCGCTTCAACGCTGACCCATGGGGAAGCCCCGGGGCGCTCTCCTAGGATGGCCCCGGGGTGTTCTGGCCCTCGGCCCTTGTTCCTGCAAATCCTGGGCCCACCCGCTTTTCAAGGAGCTCGCTCTCCAGGAAGGATGCTTCTGCAGCTGGGTTTTCAGGAACTTTTGCCCTCTTCCTCCCCCAGAAAAATTAACGTCATAAATTCAGCCGTCAGCTTTCATCTCAGTGTACTTGGGGGCGCTGCTTGGTCTTTCTGATCGTGGGTCATTGTGCTAGAAATTACTGGTGTTGCTCTGGGACAGAACAGCTTGTGTGAGGGCCTTGATTTTCCCGTGAAGAACAGGGAGGACTTTCTGGGCCAGCTTCTCAGTATGATGCTGTGATTCTGTGGTGTCATGGATGTTGCCGCCAACACTCTATGAAAATTGGAAGGACAGAGCCCACCAGCCCACAAACCACGTGCTGGGCGGCCTCTGTCTGGTCTGAGTGCATCCTCCTCGGCCCCCTCCCTCTTCAGGGGCGGAGGGGGGCGCTGGACAGGGGTGAGACCAGCTGGGGGTCCGTGTGGGCTGACGCCTGTCCTCTCCCCTCCAGGGCCGGCAGGGCCTGGGCTCCATTTTCGTCTGGGCGTCGGGGAACGGCGGCCGAGAGGGGGACCACTGCTCCTGCGATGGCTATACCAACAGCATCTACACCGTCTCCGTAAGCAGCACCACCGAGAATGGCTACAAGCCCTGGTACCTCGAGGAGTGTGCGTCCACCCTGGCCACCACCTACAGCAGCGGGGCCTTCTACGAGCGCAAAATCGTGAGTCCTCGGCGGAACCCCGGGGATGAGCTCCTCGTCCCAGTCCCAGGAGGACGGGCCAGTCAGGGCAGTGTGTACCTGGCCCCGAGCCCAGCCTTGCCATCAGGGAACTAGTTGTGCCTCAAGGTAAACCCCAGGCCCTTGGCAACCTTCCTCAGACCCTGCCTTTCTAATTTTGGCACAGAATACCAATTAAAACCCTCTCTGTCTCTAGGGATCTAAAAATACCCTTTAAGAACGGGGTGTATTCTCAGCACGGTGTCATTTTTTAGCTTTCTGTGGTCACATCGCTTGGGATCCAACTGGCCAGTTCAGTTTCAACGTGCAAAACAGAGTGAGAGAAAGTCTTGCTTCTGTACTGAAACAGTTTAGCAATCCGAGTGTCCTAGGTGTTCCCTTCCTCACAAAAGGACTTTTCCAGACACTTCAGGTTGAGAGTGGTTTCTGTCGGTCACGCTCACTTCAATGAACATAAGTGTGGTTTATCTTTTAGAAAGTAACTTTTAGTTTAGTGATGGGTGAAGTTTGTGCTTGTTCCTTCTCTACGTGCTTTCCTACTTTAAAAAAATGTAAGAGGGGAGGGTTTCAAGTTGAAGTCAATGCAGAATTCAAATGCACAGTAGTTAAGATGGTTTTTAGACCTTTAAAAAAAGGAGACCGTGGAGCTGGCCAACTGGTTTAACCTGAAAGCTCACTGGCCTCTTTTCATTTCTCCTGTTGCCTGGCCACATCTTTAGACATTACTTGCAGGCAGATTTTTACATTTTTCTGCGGGAGCGTGCAGGCTTCCCGTTCCCTGATTTGCTCTGCACCAGCGGGAAGGTCGGCCGCGATCCTCCCACCGCCAGCCTGGCAGCGGCCCGGGCTGGTTCACGAAGGTATTAATTTATTTTGCTTTTCTACTGGACCGTGCACCCCTGGGATGGGGCTGAGATTCTGAATGGCGTCCTGTTCATTTAGGAATCTAGCTCGTTTGAACACGGACTTGCTGGAGTCTCATTAAGCAGAACCTGACAGAGGCCTTGGCTGGAGGGGGCAGGGAGGTGCTGTGTGCGAGGGGCTCTGTGCTGGGTGGATGCCATTCCCCATCCCTGGGAGCAGGGCTTGCAGCTTTACTTGCTTAATTAATCACACGGCATCTGCATGTGTGTACGTGTGCATGCGTGGGCACACGCCTTAGCTATAAAATGCCTTAATTTCTTTTTCTCTTTTCAAAAAATTCTCTGAGCCCTAATGTATGGTAAGAAGGGTGTCGTTGGGCAGAGGGTGAAAGAGAAAATCACACTCATTGCAGCTGCTGTCCTGGTGCTCGTCCCTGGTAGTATGGGTGGCAGGTTGTTTTTTGTTTTGGTTTTTGTTTTTTCCCCCAACTCAACAAGGCCAGGTGTTTGCTCTGAATCCCTTAGTCCCTTAGAGACCCTGCCAGGGGGTGAGCCCCTTCCCTGGATGGTGGGCAGCTCGCGTCTGCAGGTTCAGGCAGGTGTCCATGGAAATTGGAGCTCAGGCCCCTCGTCCTCTTCTGTTGCTACCGCCCAGCGAGTGCCGACCTGCGAGGGATTGCCCGGTGCTGAGACAGGGCTTGTGATCAAATAAGTTGCACCTAAAGCAGCATCTCTCCCTCATTTCATTCACTCACTGAACACGGCCAAGTACCAAGCAAGATGTAGAGTTTCAGGAAGGGGCTGCCCACCTTAGTTCAGCCATCCCCTCCCTGTGGGGAGGCCCCTCTTCTCACGCCCCTTTCTCTGAGGCTGGAGAGCCAGCACGGGCCTTACCTGCTTGGCCGTTTGGGCAGGTCTACCTTTGAGATGTGGAAAACGGAGTGGATGAGGCAGTTTTGAGCCCTGGGACTGGGCTGTCCCTCGAGCCTCAGGTTGGAACTGGTGGGTTGTGGGAGTGAAGGCAAACAGGCACAAAAGGGTGGGGACCTGTGGCCTACTTGGTCCAAAAGTGGGAGCTTGGTCTCCTGCCCACCCAATCTCAGTTTCCCTCACTGGCCACCTTTGACTGAGTATAAGTATGTGCCAGGTGCCAGCTGTGCTTTCACAGGAGCCCCGTGAAGGACTTGGCATTAAGCCCCTTTGCAGATGAAGATCCTGGGGTCAGAGAGGTTGCATCCTCATTCCTGCTCCCTTGCCCTCCCCAGTGTCAAGGTCCTGCTGAACTAGGAGGGGGGAGGAGGCTGGTCTCCACCAGCATCCCTGTCAAATCTTCCTCTGTGTGTGTGACACGGGCTGGATCCCTCTCACTGGTGATGGTCAGCCCAGCTGAGTCATGAGGAAGGAAAATGCTGTGTTTGGAAGAGGATCTGGACTGTCACCGCGGGGGAAATGCGTTCTTAAGGGTTTTGCAGATGGGTTGCTGGAGCTTTGCAGTTGGTGGGCATATTGGTCTCCTATTGCTGTCATAACACATTGTCCCAAACTTCGCAGCTGGAGACAGCACAGCTGTGTCCTCTCACAGCCCTGTGGGCCAGAAGTGCTGCAGCCTCCACTGGGTCTCACGAGGCTGATGTCCAGGTGTTGGCCGGGCTGCAGTCCTTTCCAGAGGCTGGAGGGAGAATCCATTCATTGTTCATCCAGGGTGTTCACAGAACTTAGTTCCTGGTGGTTATAGGACTGAGCTCCTGTTTTCCTTGTGGGCTGGCTGCCGAGGGCTGTTCCCAGCTTCTGCGGGCCACCCATGTTCCTGGCTTTTGTCCCCCCAGCGCCGTCTTCAAAGCCAGCAGGGACGGTCAGGTCCCTCTTAAGCCTCATCTCTCTGACAGACTTTTGAGGGCCCTGTAATTACATCGGGCCTGCTAAATAATCCAGGATAAATCCCCGATTTAAGTTCAGCTGGTTAGCAGCCTTAGTTCCACCTGCAAAATGCATGGGAGTCACACTAGGGCCAGTGTCCCATCCAGCACAACAGGTGTCTCCCAGCTGTACCCACGCATGCTTCTCCGTTTCAGTTCAAAGGGAAGGTGCAGTCAGGCTGGACTGTGGTGAGGCCCAGAATCAGTGCCCACCCCCGTCACCAAGGGACACAGGTGTAGCTCCTGCTGCAGACAGAACTGGGTGCTCTGGGACACTGTCAGCTACCTGGGAGGACGTCCTGGTGGAGAGAGTGCTCTGTGACCTTCTCTGACCGATGGCCGACCTCTGGCTCACGGCAGAGATGCTCTTTGGGCCAGACGGCACCTGCACGTGTTTCCCTGCTCTGAAGTCTGGAGTGAATTGGGGGTTTTTGATGGGGGCCCTGGCAGGGGGTCTTGCCGCGGAGGCCCCTCTGTTTCATTCTGTCTCTCTTTTGAGTCTCGGGCTGCATCTGCAGTGGTGGGGGGCTGTGGCCTTGACCCCCTGTTCCCACCCCGCCATCACCCTGTTGCTGCAGGGGGTGCCAGACACGCGGAAACCTCCGTTGCCAAGGTGTGTCTGCATAGCACCTCTTCCATCCCTGGGGCCAAGGTCACGCCTGCCCAGGGGCAGTGTCCTGAGCAGCCTCTGACCTGGCTGCTTGCTGCCCCCGCCCAGGTGACCACGGATCTGCGCCAGCGCTGCACCGATGGCCACACCGGGACCTCAGTTTCGGCCCCCATGGTGGCCGGCATCATCGCCTTGGCGCTGGAAGCAAAGTAAGTTCCCACCTACCTTCTCTCCTTTTCCTTTTTTTAAAAAAGTTTTTATCGTGGTAAAATACACATAACGTAAAATTTACGTTTTACACACCATTTTAAGGGTGATGCTCATTAAGCACATTCACTGTTGAGTGACTGTTGCCGCCAGCCATCTGCAGAACATTTTCGTCTGCCCAGACTGAAGCCCTGTACCCATGAGATAGCTTCCTGTGTGGTCTGCTGGGGCTGCCATAATGAAACACCACAGACGGGGCTTAAACAACAGAAACGTACGATCTCACAGTTCTGGAGGATAGAGGTCTAAGATCGCGGTGTCGGCAAGTCTGTTTTCCTCTGAGGCCTCTCTCCTTGGCGTGTCAGTGGTCCCCTTCTCCCCATGTCCTCACGTGGCCTCTGTGTGTGTGTGTTTAGATCCTTCTATAAGGACACCAGTCATGTTGGATCAGAGCCCACCCTAATGACCCCATTTCACCGTAATCACCTCTTTACAGACCCCATCTCCAAGTGCAGTCACGTCTGAGGTCCTGGGGGTTGGGGCCTCAACGTGTGATCTTGGGGAAGGGACGCAATGCAGCCCATAACACTCCCCATTTCCCCCTCACCCAGCTCCTGCCAACCACCGTTCTAGTTTCTGTCTTGATGAACCTGACTCCTCTCGGACTTCAAATCTGTGGGATCACAGAGTGTTTGTCCTTCTGTGTCTGGCTCACTTCACTCAGCATAGCGCCCTCCAGGTTCACGTCAGGGTTTCTCCTTAACGGGCATGAGTGGCTTCTTCCCTTCTCTCCCGTTTTCCAGCTCACAGTCTCCTGCCCTTCGTAGGAGCACAGGGAGCCGGCGGGGGGGGTGCCCCAAACCTGCATCGCACCCCCAGACCACGCTTTAGGCTGATACAGCTGCCCTTTGTCAACTTTAGTTCATAAGCTGACAATACAGTGGTGATGATTTATCTGCTTTAAGCTGAATAAAAACCCTAGAGTTGTCAATGGGTGGATAGTTCAGAAAAAGAGAGTCTACTACACATACAGTCATGGGGTCAAAAACAGATTTTAGTTTAAATATCAAAACTGGCTCAGAACAACCCAGCCCTTTGAAGGAGTCATTTGCCGCAGATGAGATTTTAACTGATTCAGAAGTTATATTTGGGTTGCCGCAATCCTTCTAATTACGTATGTTTGCTTGTTGATTTGCATCAGGCGAAAGAGCGTAAAACTCAAATGCTACCCATTTCACAAAGAAAGAGCTAAATATGTTTGATTTTCAGGCCGAAATGATAGCTTCTGTGTCCTGAGGCTCATTTAAAAAACGCTAAATAGTTGCTTGTGTGGAAAGTTGCTTTCACATACTTGGTGATTCGTTGTTTTATATTTTCTTTCCTTCCTTGCTGGAAACATGGAAGGAGTTTTGTTAGTTGAAACTAAATAGAAAACAAACTCCGCTTTGTGCCGGATTGTCCCATTAAACTTGGCCTGTGGACTCATGAATTCCCCGATCACTGCCTCATCATTTTAGCTCATCCTCAGAATTTTACAAGTGGTAGGTCAAGCACACGTCATTGGAAACAGCGTCCACTTAGAGCATTTAAACACGTAGGGTTGGTCCAGGAAGGAACTTGGTGTAACCAGGGTCACTGCCGGCCTCAGCTGAGGGGCTTTGGAGGCCAGGGTAGTATCTGGACAGCTGCTCACGTGTGCAGCAATTTTGCTGTGGAAGGAGGCCGGGCAAAGCCAGGTCATCTAGGGGGAGAAGCTCTCGGGGGTGCAGGAGGCCTGCGGGCAGCGTGTGACAAGGATGAAAGAAGAGCCTTATGTGTGAGAACCACCCCCAAGGCCCAGCAATCCCTTCTTCTTTAAAAAACCATTTTAAACACCATTTCTTAGACATGTTTTCATACAACTATATATGTGATTTCATTACTATCATCAAAAATAAAATGGAGTTTCTCCTAGTAAGATGGTTTCTCACATCCTCCCTTTCTAAACCCTTTCTGTGTCAGCTCTGAAGCCCAGGTTTCGTGGCATCTGTGCTGAGCTCCCAGAGGGCTGGCTTTCTCCATCCTGGGTGGACCCTGTGGATGTGAGGGGTGATGAGCCCGGCCAAGCAGGGGAAAGGGCGGCAGGCACATCTGCCGTCTGGAATACAAAGCCTGTGCATGCGCCTCTCCACCAGCGGGCAGGGCCGTGGGCCACTCGGGGCCCCAGATCCTCCTCTAACAGTGAGGCTGGCTGTGGTCCTCAGGAGGGCAGTGGATAAGGGGAGGATAGCAGGTCACCTTGTGCCAAGAAAAGGTCTGGAAACTGTACTGAGGGGAACAGTTGGGATAGGCAACCAGGAGGCCACTGACTGGCCGGGGACCAGCACAGTGTCAAGAACGTGGTGGAGAAATCAGGGGAAGCCAGAGCTAGAGCCCAGAGAGCGGGAGCCCCCAGGGAGGAGGAGTACACAGGCCCCCCAGGACTCAAGCCACAGGTGAGTTTCTAGTACTAAAGCAGGCAAAGAGGGGGCATTTGTTGGGAAAGTAAAATAGTGCAGCTGCTGTGAAAAACAGTGTGATGGCTCCTCAAAAAATGAAACAAAGAATTGCCATATAATTTAACAATTCCACTTGTGAGTGTGCACCCAAAAGGACTGAGAGCAGAGACTCGAAAAGATATTTACACAGCCATGTTCACAGCAGCATTACTCACAATAGCAGAAGGTGGAAGCAACCCAGATGTCCATCGATAGATGAATGTGGCCTATGGAATGTCATTCGGCCTTGAGAAGGAAGGAGTTTCTGACCCCTGCAGCACCGTAGACGAACCTGAAAGACATTATGCTGAGTGAACTAAGCCAGTCACAGAAGGACAGATAGCTTGGGACTCCACTTCTGTGAGGCACCTGCAGTCATCAAATCCATAGAGACAGAAAGTAGGATGATGACCTGGCCAGGGGCCTGGGGGAGGGATGGGGAGTGAGTGTTTGGTGGAGGCAGAGGTTCAGTGGGTTGAGATGATCACGTCCTGGAGACGCACAGTGGTGACGGCTGCACAGCACAGTGAATGTACTTAATGGCACTGAACTGGACGCTTAAAAACGGCTGAGATGGTACATTTTATGTTATATGTATTTGCAGACACACACACAAAGAGTGGGCAGTTGGAAAGATGCCTGTGAGGACTGGCCAGGGCAGGTGCTATTTAAGAAGAGGTGGCGAGGGCTTCCCTGGTGGCGCAGTGGTTGAGAGTCCGCTTGCCGATGCAGGGGACACGGGTTCGTGCCCCGGTCCGGGAAGATCCTACATGCCGCGGAGCAGCTGGGCCCGTGAGCCATGGCCGCTGAGCCTGCGCATCCAGAGCCTGTGCTCCGCAACAGGAGAGGCCACAACAGTGAGAGGCCCGCGTACCGCAAAAAAAAAAAAAAAAAAAAGAGGTGACGAAGGCCACGTCCAGGGAGCTCGCGCTCTTTTTTTTTTTTTTTTTTTTTTTGGGGCCGTGCTATGTGGCTTGCAGGATAGGATCTTAGTTCCCCAACCAGGGATCGAACCCATGCCCCCTGCAGTGGAAGCACAGAGTCCTAACCACTGGACTGCCAGGGAAGTCCCCAGGGAGCTCCCATTCTTGTCTGTGACACAGTCCTAGCGCTGTGGACAGAGCAGGGTTCTGAGAGCATCGTTGTCAGGTGGATCCTGTTTTGAGGAGCGTTGAAAAGGCAAGCAAGTGTATCTTAGTGTCCAAGATATCTCATCTCTGCATTTTTAATCGTGGGCAAGTGTTCTTTTAATGAAATGTTTCTACTCTGCACCAAAAGGAATATATTGTTAATGTAGAATTACTAAAATCTCAAATTCTAGTGTGTGGGCAGTGGTCCTGGGTATGGGGTCTGGGTAGGTGATGGCTGGGCATGCCCCGGCCCACAGAACGCTCACTCACGTGGTAAAGACTAGTCCAGATTCTCCCAGCATGTGCTGATACGTAAGGCTGTCCTCTCCCCGGGGCCAGAGTTTGCCTTAGAGCCTCATACAGACTCAGGTGGGTCGTGGTAGCAAGGCTGGGCTTTAACACGGTGGGTTTTTGGTCACGCATTGTACTATCTTACCTCAGGGTTTGATGACTAGAAACCGTTCTTTACAGAGAGGTTGTGACCCTTGACCCTTGACAAGGAGGGGAGCCTGCGGAGCCTTCCTCAAGTCCAGGCGTGAGCCCGGCTCCCAATGCCCCACCTCTGATGGGCCTTGCGGCCACCTTACAGACACACATGAGTACAGCCGTCTGTCCTTGTGTCATTGCAGCAGCCAGCTGACCTGGAGGGACGTCCAGCACCTGCTGGTGAAGACGTCCAGGCCGGCCCACCTCAAAGCAAACGACTGGAAGGTGAACGGTGCTGGTCATAAAGGTGCGGCCAAGACTCCAGGGCTGGGTGGGTCCTGACCTCCTGGAGCCCCTATGGGCGGGGGCATGAATTTCTCAGAAAGAACCCCCAAATAACATTAATTATGTGTCACGAGAATGAAAAGTACAAATCCAGTAGTTTAATAAGGTCACTCAAGTTCTGGGCTCGCTAAGCCTCACGACTTCTGCCACGTCAGAGGCCACTTGTACCAGTATTGACTTCATGGTTCTCTTTAAATGGGCTTGCCTATTTTTTTTTTTTTTACACAAAGAAATATATTTTAAAGGGAAGCTCTATTACATCTAGTTAATCATGGGTTTGATGTGTAGTTATGTTTTTTCTAATGCACATTAAAACAAATCCATAATTATTAAGATAAATGATGTTTGCTTATGTGCCACCTAAGGACAACTTGCATTCTTAGCCCTGGGTAGCTCTACAATTTTGAAACTATCCCTCAGTTTCCTCACCTGTACAAGGAGGACATTGAGATGGTTATATAAATTACTTTCTAACTATAAAACTTCTGTCAGCAAGCCCTTGTGTCTTAAAAGGGCTCTATCCCCATCATAGCCTGGGACAGACCCAGGTACCATGAAATCAACCCACCATCCAGGCTTGTAACCCAGATATTTGGAGCCTCTTGAGCAGGTTATTATAGGATGGTGCCACTGGCTTTGTTTGTCTTGTTTCTTACCAGAGATACTTGAAAAAGATGTACATTCAGCCATGGTATGTTAGGGAGGACTTATTTTCCTTTTCTTTAGCTCAGGTCCAACTATTTCGACACCAAGCCTGATACTACTTTTTGAAAAATATAGGTCAAGCATTGTTACCCTAAGTTCCGAGGGACATTCCTTTTAATAAGGAGGCCATTGATTAGGCCTGATACATCTTTGTCTTGTAGGAATGTTTGTGGTAGTGGTGTGCTGTAACAAGAGCTGACCTACATTTCAATTTTGGCTTAATTAAATAGGAAAAGAGATTGTATCTAGTTCTTGACCTTGCCTCTTAAATTCAACTCTGAAACTCTCCTGCGTTGGCCAAATTAAACACCTGCTTGGGCCAGCCTGTGTGCTGGGTGATGCTGCTCTCCCCGAATGCCCTAGAAATTCAGCAGGGAGAGCAAATGGCAAAAGAGATGAGCAGAGCCTTGTTGTATTGTGCTTATTGCACGTCGTGGTTGCCTGAACTAAGGTGTCTCATGTTTTGCTTTTCTTGTCCGGTTCAAAATTCGGGGAGCGCAGATGCCAGGAAGTCCCTTTAATATAAAGAAAGTCGCCCTCATCTTACAAAAAGAAAGTACTAGGCCCCCTCAACACTTCCTTTATTTTGCACCAAAATGGGACGTATTTTCTGGCCCTCGCTCCTGACCTGAAAGAGTTGAGAGAGTAAAGCAGCTGGGAGTGTCCTCAGAAGGACGGGTGCTGTGGCCTGGGGCTCTCAGGCGCTGGCAGGGGCCCTGCAGCCCTGGAGGGACACAGGTGGCCTGTCCCCGGATGGTGGTGGCAGTGGGGTGCTGGGTCTGAAGGCCCTGTCTTTTCAGTTAGCCACCTCTATGGATTTGGCTTGGTAGACGCGGACGCCCTCGTCGTGGAGGCCAAGAAGTGGACTGCGGTGCCCCTGCAGCACAGCTGTGTCGCTCTCACAGACAAGAGGCCCAGGTGAGCTCGGCTCTTCTGGCGTGTCCTTTGGACTCTGCTGGAAGGTATTTCAGGGATGGGGGAGATAGGTGTTCACACACGCATTCCTGTGCACATCGGTGAGGACATGCGTTTGTGGGTGCATGCAGTGCGTCTGTAAACATGTCTGCATTTTTTCTTGTGGATTGTGAAGCAGGGAAAGGAATCGATTCTTAATCCAGTACTGTTTTGAGGCCTTTTGCTGTCATTGTAGTTTCCCCTTTTGTCAATTGCTCCATTCTGAGGCGTCCGTCCCTCAGCCTGAACCCCAGCCTAGGATTGGAACTTCTTAGCCGTAATATTTAGCAGAGCCACCCAGACCTGGGAGCTGCCCTGCTGGCTGGGGGCGATGGGCAGCAGTGCCTAGCGGCCTCCTAGAGGCTGGAGCCGTAGCTCTGGCAGCTCCACCGGCCCCGAGAGTCCGCAGTGAGACCCCATTGGTCCTGGACCAGGGTGGCAGCCCCGGCTTCTTCTCTGTGGCAGGAGAGGGTTTAGTATCCAGAGTGCACAGCAGCACGGTGTCGCTTTTATTTGGACTCAGATAAGCTTAAGGTGTAAACACTGGGATTTTTTTTTTTAACATCTTTATTGGAGTATAATTGCTTTACAATGGTGTGTTAGTTTCTGCTGTATAATAAAATGAATCAGCTATATGTATACATATATCCCCATATCTCCTCCCTCTTGCGTCTCCCTCCCACGCTCCCTATCCCACCTCTCTAGGTGGTCACAAAGCACGGAGCTGATCTCCCTGTGCTATGCGGCTGCTTCCCACTAGCTATCTGTTTTACATTTGGTAGTGTGTATATGGCCATGCCACTCTCTCACTTTGTTGCAGCTTACCCTTCCCCCTCCCTTTGTCCTCAAGTCCATTCTCTATGTCTGTGTCTTTATTCCTGTTCTGCCCCTAGGTTCATCAGAACCTTTTTTTTTGGATCCATATATATGTGTTAGCATATAGTATTTATTTTTCTCTTTCTAGCTTATTTCACTTTGTATGACAGACTTTAGGTCCGTCCACCTCACTACAGATAATTTGATTTCATTTCTTTTTATGGCTGAGTAATATGCCATTGTATATATGTGCCACGTCTTCTTTATCCATTCATCTGTCAGTAGACACTTAGGCTGCTTCCATGTCCTGGCTATTGTAAATAGAGCTGCAGTGAACATTTTGGTACATGTCTCTTTTTGAATTATGGTTTTCTCAGGGTATATGCCCAGTAGTGGGATTGCTGGGTCATACGGTAGTTTAAAAAAAAATCTGTACGGAATCCCCTGGCAGTCCAGTGGTTAGGACTCCACGCTTCCACTGCAGGGGGCACAAGTTCAGTCCCTGGTTGGGGAATTAACATCCCGCATGCTGCGTCACATGGCCAAAAAAATCAGCTGTAAAGTAAATAAAATAGCAAGAATCCTCTTCCGTTAGGAGAGGAAATCAGATTATTCTCCTGAATTCTGCTGTTGCTGCTGTCCATTTTATCCTTTTCAGAATGGTGTTTCTCTAGGCTTTAAAATCTGATGAAGAATGGAATTCATTTCTTTCTATCTATAACTGTTTATTACCTTTGGAAAATGTGTGTTTGAAAAAAAAAGAAATGATGGGGTGATTAAAAGGGATTCTTGCTTTATCAACAAATATAGATCGTTCTCTTTGAGATCGCCCCTTCCTTAAAGGCATCTACCTCTTATAATATGCCCTTCTGCTATAAAATGTTGAGAAAAGTGTTTCTTGCTGATGCCTTGCGTACAGTAGGAATTCAGAAAGTATTTGTTGGATGAGTAGCCACAGAAGGATCTTTTGAAAAATTGCATTTCCCTCCTGCTGCTAATTGTGAAGACTGACTGCCGGGTTATCCCTCCAAGGCCTGAGGAGCTGGTAGGCCAGCAGGCGAGTCTCAGCCTTGACATTTGAAAGCATCGTTTTCTCTGGGGAGCCTTAGACTGTCAAACTCAGGAGAAAGTGGAAGGTTTTCTGAGATTAAGAGGCCTTTTGCATTCTTTTGCTTGGTTATTTGGAAGACCCCTGGCACACAGGCACTCAAGCTCCAGGTTAGGTGGTGCTGGACTCAGGGGCTGGGTCCCACCCGCGAGGCTGCCCTCTGCCCTGCCGCGTCCAGGCTGCAGCCCTTCCTGTCCACTGGCCTCCCCATTGGGGCAGCTCCTGAATGAAGCATTCTTCTGCTGCCAGAAATAGTTTTAAGATGGGAGAGTGGTGCCTAGGTGGCGAAGGGTTGTTTTTATTTTTATTTTATTTTGTTTTTTAAGTGCTGGTACACGGAGTCTAGACAGCATGGGTTGAGGGGCGCAGCCGTACTACACAGTGTGACATTGTTCCTGTCCTTTGAGGAAAGGTCCCTGCAAATTCCAGCCGACGGGAAGAATCGCACTGCTGTTTCTAAGCGAAAATCATCTTTACGTTTAGCAGTTTCAGACTCTCTGGAATATTCAGCCAATCTGCTGTCCCAAACCTCAACTGCACATTCAGTTGTTCCCAAGGACATAAGGGCTGAGAGAGAGACAGACAGCCAAGTGCTCCCACGTGGAAGGCAGATACGTGTTTAGCCCTGATGGCCTCATCTCCCGGCAGAGCTGCAGCCTGCCTGCCAGGGTCGCTTGAGCCAGGGCTGGTGAGCACCCCCAGTGCTTATGGCTGGTTTCCTTCATCAGGGTTCTTGTGTAGCTTTGCCTAAGCTGCTGGGACCATTTAGCTTAAAGATGAAAAGGAAGTCTTCCCACACGCCTGCTTCTCCCTCTGCCTCTCCCTGCTCCCTCTCTGCAGATGTTTCTTGGTCCGGGGGTCCCCGGAGACGGCTGTCCACTGTCTTGGCCTCTTTCTGGTTTTTCCTTCTCATTGTGGAATCTTAGGATGCCGTGAATGTCCCAGACCTGGCTTCAGTGCTTCCTGTGGAGAAGAGCACAGAGAGAGGGAGGGAGGAAGGGGGGAGGGGACCTCTTTGGCTGCCCTGTGTGGACCCATGTACCCATGGGACACGTTTCCCTGTCTTCCCTCCTGAGTATAAGGACCAGGCCACCCTACTGTGACCTTCAGAGAACAGTGTTCCTTGCTATTAAGTGCAGGCATCCTGGCAAGGACTGTGGCCACACCTGCCAGTTCTGCGGTGACATCTGAGCCAGGGGGCCTGGGTGTCCATGGTCACGTGCAGGGCAGGAATGAAGAGCACTGACATCCTTCTTAACTCCTTTGAGCCTCAGTTTCTTCATCTATGACGTGGGGATTTAAAACAGCTCCCAAACCTCACACCCTGGTTGGGGGTTTTGAATGAGTGAATACACACGGAGTGCTCAGAACAATGCCCGGCTCACAGTAAGAGCCTGATAACTGTCATCCGTCACATTCACCTACGTATTTGCAAGCAGAGTTGTTATAAAATGACATCACATGCAGTCTGGTTTAATGAAATACCAGAAAAGTAAACAGCATGTGGTTAGTGCACAGTTAATTCTTGAACATCTAGAAATAGATGGTCTGCTCTATAGATAAACCTAAATATTCAAAGCTTTTAGTTTTGAAGTATCTTTTGTGTGGTGGGTGAGTTCTTTAATAAAAGACAAGCCACACTAAACCACAAGCTGTCTAGATGGTAATCTTCCAAACCTGCTGAAGCTGAAGACAAGTACATAAGTCCTCTTTGCTTTGGAAGACTCTGGTTGTCTTCCAGCACGAAGTTAGGAGACATGGATGTCATAAACTGTTTCGCTGTAGCCTGGGTTTTTAAAGATGCGAGGGAAGTGCCAGCTAGAAAATCCTGCGAGTCAAATAAGGTACTTAAAAGTTGGGCCTCTTTTTCATTCACGGGAATTATACTAAGCTTGATTTTCTTTTTCACTTTTTTAGAAAGGCTATAAAAGTATTCATTTTATCCTCTATCTGACACCCACAGACTTTCAAATAATTTTGCACAGGCAGATGGCACTGGTCATGATCCTATTTGCCTTCCTGTAACTGACAAAAGTTCTAAGGAGATTTAAAACCATCTGTGCCCAAGACCAGGCAAGAATGTCTTCCATGTGTGTTTGAAAGTCACAACAGAGACTCGGGCTCAGCTCATATTTTCACCGGTGTCATCTGTAAGGCCCGTAACAAGCCATTCTCTATCGCAAAAATTCCCAGCGAGTTCAAGGGATTTCCCCTCCTGCTGCACCCACACTCAGCATCACTGAAAGCAGCATAGGCTGTGCTTTCCCCGTGGGTGCCTGAGAGGTGGGTCAGACACCACAGCCTATTCCATGGGGCGGGGGGCTGTTCCGGGGTGGGGTGGGTGACAGGCTGTAAAGAGACGGCCCAGGGACATCTGGCAGCGCCTCGGCGTGGGGGGCCTGGCCCCTCTCGTTCCTCACCGCGCCCACCCCTGCAGACTCGCCTCTCCTGGCGGCTCCCTGACCTTCTCCACGACCCCAGGGACTTCTTACTGTCTCTCAGGCGGGGGATCCCGACAGAGACAGGCTAAATCCCCCAGCCCCAGTCCCTAGATGTACAGCATCCAGACTAGGGGTGTCCGCATGGCCTTCTTTCAGAAGGGAACGAGCACAGCTTCCCCCGACGGGTCTGTGATGGCAGCCCCCAGCCCCCGCCCATCACAGCCTCTCTCCTGCTGTGCTGCTGGCCTTTCTGCTCCTCTTGGCCTGAGCCTGACTCAAGGGTGGGGGGTGGCGCCGGACGGAGCAGGCCAGCTGAGGGACACCAGCAGGGCCTGAGTGGTCCCCTAGGGCACAGGGGGTGCGATGCTCATGTCTGAGCACAGGCTGTGTCCCGGGCAGGATCTGCAGAGAGGGTGGCCCTGTGACTCCTCGGGTCATGGCCGTGGGGACCGTCTCCCTGAGCAGGATGTACCCCAGGGGAGGACAGCCCCATTAGGGCCGAGGGGCGGGCGAGGGTAGAGGGGTGTCAGTGCTCTTCGTTGTGACCACGGACACCCAGGCCCCTGGCTCAGAACCCACACGACCTCACGCAGAACTGGCAGGTGTGGCCACAGTCCTCACCAGGACGCCTGCACTGAAGGCCAATGAACACCGTTCTCTGAAGGTCACACTAGGGTGGCTTGGTCATTCTACTGAGGAGAGAAGACAGGGAAACATGTCCCTCTGGGCAGGAGCGCATCCCAGGAGCTCAGGCAGGATGGAACCACGTCCCCCAGGACACGTTCCCTCCATCCCTCTGCATCCCAGCTGTGGGGCACACTGGCTCTGAGACGGGGAGGCACCGTGGCCTTGGCTACCTGCAGGCTCCTGCAGTCTCAGTCAGCTGCCACCACCCAAGGGGCCGGGCCCTGGTGTCTGTCGTGCAGCAGGTCAGCTGGGCTGGCCCGGAGCACCTGTGTGGCTGGACCCACGCCAGCCCGACTCCAGGGCTCTGCAGGGGGGCTGTGGCACACAACTGGGGCTCACGGCTCTTCAGGCAGCTAGAAGCCCCTCTTTCCTGCTCTGTACTGTGCAGGTTCCCTGCCCTCCCAGCCCCTCTCCAGGGCATCTGATCCGTGCCTGCCTGCTACTGTATGAGGCCGCTGCTCCTGGCTTCCTCCATCATGGCATCCTACATGGGCCTGGGTGCCTTGAGGAAACTCAAGGGGTGCTCTGCAGTCCTGCGCTGGGGGTGACCATACCCAGGCCCTCGACCTTTGTTCTGTCTCCTCATATCCCTTCAGTTAACTGTTTGTTTTCCTGCAGCCCTTGTCCTCCTTAGCTTATTTTTTTAAGACTTTTTGATGTGGACCATTTAAAAAAAATCTTTATTGAGTTTGTTGCAGTATTGCTTCTGTCTTATGTTTTGGTTTTTTGGCCGCAAGGCATCTTAGCTCCCTGACCAGGGATCAAACCTGCACCCCTTGCATTAGAAGGTGAAGTCTTAATCACTGGACCACCAGGGAAGTCCCCTTAGCTTATTTTTTGATGCAAACCTGTTTCCCCAGGCTTCCCTGGTGGCGCAGTGGTTAAGAATCCACCTGCCAATGCAGAGGACACAGGTTCGAGCCCTGGTCCACGAAGATCCCACATGCCGCGGAGCAACTAAGCCCGTGCGCCACAACTGCTGAGCCTGCGTGCCACAACTACTGAAGCCCACAGGCCTAGAGCCTGCACCCTGCAACAAGATTAGCCACCTCAGTGATAAGTCCACGCACCGCAACAAAATGTAGCACCTGCTCGCCACAACTAGAGAAGGCCCACGCGCAACAACGAAGACCCAACGCAGCCAAAAATAAATAAATAATTAACTAAAAAAAGAAAAAAACCCGTTTCCCCCACATTGTGAACGCTCCCTACTTCTAAGACAAGCAGTTGAAGTTGAATGATACCATGATTCTCATTGTTCACAGTAGTTGTGTTCTATGACGTCACTACCAACGCTGACTTCATGAATGCCGCACCATCGTTCCTGGGAGCCTCTGATCACGACACTTTTGTCAACCGGTCAATACAGAAACTTGTTTTATGTGTGTCTCTGTCTAGAGACACTTTAAAGTGTATAGTTGACTCATTGGCAATGAGCCATGGTCGGCGGCACTGTAACTCAGGCCTGAACCAACACATGGATTTTCTCCACAAGCCACATCAGTGCCTTCCTGTGCTTAGGACGCTAGCCAGCACTGCAGCACCGTGCTTGGGGCCATTTTAAACAGTGAAACCACCGACAGGAAGCACAAAAATGTGAAGAACGTGGCACTCGGTAGACCGGAAGAAGGACATTTGTGTATAGTATGAGCTTGTTTGACCCCAGCTGGGAACACACACACTGGGCAGTTCACATGTTTTGCCTCTCTCTCTGCAAGTGACCACAAAAGCACCACAAGTATTGATTTGAAGTGATAAATAAATTTCAGTGAGTAAGTGAATCTGCAAATACGGACTCACGATGATGAGGATTGGCTGTAATTTCATTGTCTCCCCCCACCCCCATCAGATTGAACCTTAGAATTGGAAGGAATGTTTAAAGTCAGCTGATTTAGCCCCTTCATTTCACATAGAAGAGAAATATGTGCCATAAATTTAAACACTGTGTGTTTAAAACACCTTATAGCCCAATTAATCATGGGCAGCCCTGTCTAAATTAATATACTGGATTAGCCTCTTTTTTTTTTTAAGCTAAATTTTATCTGCAGCCTAAATGATCGTCTGTGGTTTGATCATCAAAAGTCATTTCATCTAAGGAAAATCCTAAATGTGGACTAACCTGGTAAGAAAGTCATAGAATCTCTGCCTCAGACTCTCATGACTCTCCTTCCAAAAAACGGTCATCCTGGAACATAGACCCAAGAAGTGACTCAGAACCTCCTTGCTGTCCGCATACAGATGGCCCCAGGCCCTCCCACAGGCCATGTTGCCTTCCTAAGTCTAATAAGTCTGTGTCAATTAACCCCTCTCCATCCAGTCATGACCCTTTAGAAGGTCGGTGCAGGGATTTCCTGGTTGACCTTCATGGATGACCCTCCGTTGTCATGGTCCTCGGCTCTGCAGCAGCCTCTTCTCCCCCAGACAGATGCCGAATACCACAGGGGGAAGGACACTGCTGCTTTCTGGTGCTGCTGGGTCTCCAGCTCCACGTGACCTCAGGACTGTTGGGGGAGGAACTGAGCACCGCCCGCTTGGCCCCAGCCCTGTGTGTGGAAAGGTGGCATCACCCTGGGGATGCTTGGGGCCAAGGCACAGGTCTGGCCTTGCAGCTGAGCTGGGAGAGGTCTTCAAGGTGGGAGTGAGGAATACAGGCAGACCTTGGGGATATTGTTGGTTCAGTACCAGACCACTGCAATAAAACGAGTCACATGAATTTTTTGGTTTCCCAGTGCATATAAAAGTTACGTTTCCAATGTGCCGTAGTCTGTTAAGTGTGCAACAGCATTATGTATAAAAAGACAATGCACATATCTTAATAGAAGATACTTGATCGCCAAAAAAGGCTCACCATGATCTGAGCCTTCAGTGAGTCATAATCTTTTTGCAATAGTAACATCAAAGATCACTCATCACAGACCACCAGAACTTTTAATAATAATACTGAAATGTTTGAAATATTGTGAGAATTACCAAAACGTGACACTAAGTGAGCGAATGCTTTTGGAAAAGTGTTGCCGACAGACTTGCTTGTCGCAGGGTTGCTGTAGACCTTCAATTTGTACAGAATGCAATTAAGCGAAGTGCAGTGAAAGGAGGTCTGTGTGTGCTGACCTGTAGTGGCTTCCCAGCTTGAGCAGAAAGACGCGGGGAGGGAGAGAGCTTCTGCTCGTGGCCCACCTTCTCCTGCTTTTCCCAGCCACTTGGTTTATTAGAAAACATTTCTGCCTCTGGCTCTGATTGTCACTGATGCCGTAAGATTCTAAGTGTTGTGATTTGGCAAGCGCCTTGAACTTAGTAAACTGCGAACTTGTTTCTAGTCATTTACAAGCAATTAGGTGGTATTATGTACTAGAGAATACTGGATGGAGGTACCCGGAAGTTACTATGAAGCCTGTGGGCTGGTAGCCCTCCCCCCTCAGGAGAAGGGAGCTGCTGAGGGCCCTTAGGATGAAGGAACATCTGGAAGGTCCATAATTAAGTCTGACGTGTGGCTCAACAGGAAGTGCCACGTCTCTGTCCCCAGAGCCCTCTTCTAAGGAGGGCAGCCCCCAGAGCTTGAATATCACTGGGTCTGGAGGGAGGTCTTATAGGACCTTTTACTCCTCGGTTCCCCTAGGTCCTGGGAAGATGGCTTTGTGCACAGACAACAGTTTCGGAGTTTAGTAGCAGAGGAACATTTTCGGTTATCTTGGGAGCTTTAAGATCTCTCTAAATCAATTTTGGTGATGAAAGTACAACTTATCTGTGTCTGTGTTTCTGTGCATTGTTTAACCTAAACCCTGCAGCTTCTGTGCGTCAGACTGGCCAACCTTTGTGACCTCAGGGGCTGGCAGCTGGGGTCCCTGAGCCGGAGTAAAAACAGCAGATTGCAAGAGGCTTTGACAACCTTGTTGAGGATGTCACATGCCCTGAGCTGCGCTTTCCTCTAGATGTCCACACCAGGGCTGGGCCCAGGGAGGCGGCTGTGAGGGGCGTCGGGCTGCCCTTTTTTTTCCCTCCTGCTCCTATTCTCTGAATGCCTGCACCTCATCCCTAGGATTAAGGTTTCCTGGCTGGGATCCCAGGTCTGTTTCTAGAGCAGGGTGATTGCTCCGCATCCTAATTGGCAAATGGTTGGGAGTGGGGGCACGTACAGAGTTTAAAACTTCATTATGACTTTTGTTTCTGTTTCACCCCCATCTTGCTCTTCAGCCCAGGAGAGCATGGGGTTGTTTAGTGAGTCTTCACACGGAGGGGTCCCCTCCCCCAGCACCCACGCTGCCTTCTTAGTGCAAGAGGGCGGGGAATAATTTACCTGGCGATACATGTGTGCCCTGCGGGGCTGGAACTCTCCAGAGCTTTCTGTTCTGCACTGCGTCTCCCACAGCGGGGGGCCCACTGACCTGTAAACACAGTGAAACTTGGGAGAAGGCAATGGAAGAAATCAGCATCTCTAAATCAATTTAGGATGTATGCAAATCATGTTTTCAAATATTTAGAGAGTCTCTGAGGGAATTACATCACTGTTTATAAGTGTTTTGATTGTTTTTTATGACTCGGGCCTAGTCGAGCCATGCGACGTAATTCCTGAGATGCTGAGCCCACGCTGTGAGCCCCGCACCGCCCCACAGGGAAGTCGGGCATAATGGGAAAATATAATGGGAAAATCGCTCCCCATAATAAACAGAGCGCTGGCCAAGCGGTGGGGAATTATTCCTGTGCTGCTGGGCGGAGGGTGGCCTTTGTTCAGTTTACAGACCATTAGGGTGAGCCACGGTGGTGCAGACTCAGAGGGTGGCCTGGCTGGGGCTCTGCAGCAGCGTCATGTGCAGGCTTGTCTGCTCCATCTGGGGAGCATGTGAGAAAATCCTGGTGGAACTGAGTCTTGAATGACTGAGGCTTGGTGCCTCATCCATCCCAGATGATAAAGCTCCCCTGAGTTTGTACAGAGAACTGTCATCCACCCCCTTCACGGGGCAGGGGAGGAAGGGGCCCCCAGCCTTCAAGCAGACGGTCCTGAGCAGACCATCTCCTGTCCAGTCACTGTGGCCTCGACCAGTGCATTCAGCACAAGAGGCCAGGTCTGGCCCTGGGTCCCTTGTCCATCTCCTCTTTCCTGGTTTCTTGAACACGAGTGTGGGTCCACACAAGCTGCGCACCTCTGGGGACTCAGAGCCTCAAACCCCAGCTCTCTCTCTCAGTAGCTCTGTGACCTTGGGCACGGTCCTCGATCTCTCTCTGAATCAAAAGGGTCAGTCCTCGTGAATTCTCACAACAGGGGCTGATGTCCAGCACGCAGCCAACTCAGGAAATGTTTGCTGTTGTTATCATTCAGCATCACGACTTATATCTTCAAGGCCAGCCTTTGAGACAGAAGTGCTGGGGTTTTAAAGCCTTGCAGACCCCAGGCATTGAGGAGATGAGCTGGCCAAAGGGTTAGGGCACCGAGGGGGCGGTTCCATGGGTAGGTACGTTAGCCGAGTCTGCACAAGAAGACATTCTTTAAATGTCTCTAAGCAAATTCCAGAACGATAAACCTCTTCTGGGCAGGTCATATAACCCCAACAGGCACTTCTGAGTGTGAGACCAAGGGGCTGCGGCCGGGAGGCCTGGATCCATCCTCCTCATGCGCGACTGAGGGCTTCAGGTGCCAAGTACTAAGCCCCTCCCTCCTCCACCAGGAGCATCCCCGTGGTGCAGACGCTGAGGACCAGCGCCCTGACCACTGCCTGTGCCGACCACTCGGACCAGCGTGTGGGCTACCTGGAGCACGTGGTGGCCCGCATCACCATCTCCCACCCACGCCGAGGAGACCTGCAGATCCACTTGATTTCTCCCTCAGGGACCAAGTCTCAGCTTTTGGCAAAGAGGTAAATCTAGGCTGGCCTGGGGGGCCGGGGTGGGAGCCGGGCTCACCTCAAGGTCACATGGCCCTGCAAGGCCCCCGGCACACTGGGGGTCTAGCTGTTTCTGCCTCTTGAAGACACTCACACATAGACCCAACAAACCTGAAAAAATAGGCTCCTGCAACCTGCCCTTCAAAACCGCCCTGGGAAACTCTCCATTTCAGGCAGTAAGTAGTGACAAAGGTTTGTGGTGGTTTCATTGCTTAGTGGAGAAATGCATGGAATTCTGGCTATGACTTCATTGCTGAGGTCATTGGAGATCATTTTTATCGTATTCATTCTGCATTTTAAGTGAGAACACGTGTCAGAGGAGCACTGTTTTGTGTCCTGGGGTAGAGCCTGCATGGGCAGGAGGCGCTGAGGGAGACGCACAGGTGTTGGGAGGCTTCTCTCTGCGGAGGTCTTGCCCATGCACTAGGACGGTCCCCGTGGAGCAGATGCTCCGAGAGGGAGGCTCTGAACTCTTGGAGCCCGGTGCACAGTTTGTGGTGCCCGGTTTGTGCAAGGCTGTGGAGTCATTTCTTCGACAGACTTTGAGACAAGAAGCGCTTTGCTGCATTTATGTGACTTGCGGGTCATCAGAGTGAAGGGGTATCGGGAGCTCGGGGGGAGGCTAGAGGGGCCTGGGCCTCCTTTTCCGGCTCCTTCCAGCTACGAGGCAGAGGGAGAAAAAAGGTGTCACGAACAAATCAGCATTTCCCGCTTCTCTTGAAAAACAGAACTGGCAGTCGTGCCCTGTACCCCTCAGGATGCACCCTGAGACTGCCCTGCCTGCCGGACCGCAGCCCCCCCTGCCTGCGTGCTGCGCCTGGGCCCCCTGGCCTCGTTTGGGTCCCCTGCCCAGGGCTGCAGCCCTTCTTGGGGCTGCAGGATTCAGAAATGGGGGTGAGTGACAGCCTCCAGACAGGACCAGGCAGGAGAGGGGCCCTTTTTCTTGATGCCCCTCTGTCCCCGGCTGCTCTGCATGACAGAGAGAGGCAGTCGGCCTCCATCAGAGAGGGGGGAGTGTGCTGTGTCCTCCTGGGCACCCCCTGCCTCCCCAGCAGCCCGGTCTCTCTGTGGCAGGAGACTGTGGGCCCAGCCCTGGGCTTGTCCTCAGTGCTCTGGACACGCCCGGGGACCAGACCCTGGCTTCATCAGCTCCCAGGGCTTGGGCACCCAGCTTGGCCCCTGCTGGGCTCCCCTCTCATAGCACAAGAGTGACAGGTGACATCTCCCCTCTGAAGGTAGGCCCGGGCCACCCTCTGCACGTGGGAGACCACCGTGGGCACGAGTGTTTTGAGGGTGCCGGCTGGCAAGCTACAGCTTTGTGCTGTTTTGCAACCAGAGTTGTTGTTATTATTAATCAGAACTTTTAGAGATTTCCTTTAAAAGTCCAAATTTCTAGTGTTTCTTGAAAAATTGGAAGCTGTCCAATACTGGGCTCATGTTCCAGGGCAAATACTCACTAGAGCACCCCAGGGCCCTGTCCTTGCACCAGCACTGAGGCCGGGCGTGGGCCGCTTGTGCCCAGGCTCTCGTGAGGTCACCTCGCTGGACCCCCGTTTGCTCCAGGCCAGATGCCTAGAGGCATCCAAGTTGACAACCCTTGAATCTGAGGCAGGAGCTGGGTGCAGACCCCAAATGGTGGCCTGCGTTGACCTTGAGCACCGGGAGGCTTGGGGTGGGGGCCGCAGTGACCAGGGAGGGCCGGCGTGGGCTCTGGAGCCCAGAGGCCTGAGCTCACAACCTGCTCCTTCACCTCTCAGTGGGGCACCTGGGAGCTGGCCACTGCTCCTCAACTCTGGAAACGTCCTGTGACCCCTCCGTCACAGTTAAGAGTATTACAAGAACTGGATGTGATGATACAGGTGGAAATGCTGGCATGGTCCCTGGCTCAGGGGCTGGCCGTGCTCCCATCCGTCTTACACCTGCCTACCCGTCAGCAGAAACCTTCCAGCACCCGGCTCTGTGTTCATCCCTTCCTAACTTCCATCCCTCTGCTCAGGCCCAGGGTTGGAGCCCCTGGAATGAGAGAGCGGGCACTGCTGAGCTCACCTGGTTCACAGCTTCCCGCTCCCTGGGTCACACTGAGCCAGCGCCATCAAGCATGTTCAACCCGTCCGGAGCCACTGGGCCGTCATCTGAGTCTTAGGAATTTGGTTTTTTCCAAGGCAGTTTGTGTGATTATACCAAGAATTTGTGTTTTAGGATCCAATCGCTTCTCTGCCTTTTGGCTAAGATCAAGTGTAGGATCGATTACCTTCTAACTTTATTTCACATCTTGCTTAATTCAGAAGCTTTTTTCGGGTTTCCAGGTGTTTTTCGCTCCGAGTAAGCTGACATCTTAAGTACCTCAGCCCTTGAAAGAGCTTGTCTTTGTTCTGTCCCCAGTGCCCTAGATTCAATCTGGCATCGTGTGTGAAGATCAGCCTTGACCTTTGTGGTTTCTTAGAAGAAAGTAGAGGTTTTCCCCTCCCTGCACTGTTCTCCACGCAAAGCACATTTCCTTGATGAACATTTTTGTACAATGGATGTTTGGAGAACCCCCAATTGGGAATTGAATCTGACATCACACGAAACATATATCTGAATTTCTGATGAACAGTAAAGAGCCTCTACATTAAAAAATTGTTATTCCAAAATAGAGATAGAAAATTAGGCTGTGAAGGAAGAGTCCAGAATTGTTCCTTCTACAGAGACTGAGGGGCCCTGGGTGCTGGAGAGGGAGGGTGTCCATGAGTTGCTCCCTGTTTCTGCCTGAACCAAGTGTGAGAAAATGGACTGGGGCTGAAGTTCCAACAGGAAGGACCTTCTTCCAGTCTGGAAGGACCAAGGGGGCTCTTGCACCTGCAGGGGACACGGGCCATGGGAGGAGCGCCCAGGGGTGCCTCCTGCCCGCAGTGGAAAACCACCAGGCCTGTTGCGTTCTCTCCCCCAAATGCAGCTGTGGAAACCTGCTAAGCCCTGGAGATTAAGGGACAACATCTTTCCCACAAGTTTGAGTAGTTGTTCATTTTTTCTTACTTGTATCTTCTGGAGAAGAACCACAAGAGCTGGCTCTCAGACAAATGTGAAAGATTCCTTCGTTCCATAAACCAGCATTTTAGAAAGGCCTCCTTTGTGATGACCTTGTGGCTTTGGAGTAAGGATGGTGTGGCCCAGCCTCCATCCAGGAACTGGGGGTCACGGGCTCTGTAGGATCCCTCCTGGGGTGGAACTTGGGGGTGTTCGTTGGTGATGGAGAGAACCCAGGACAGGAGTCAAAATGCCCTTGAGGGCATCCAGCTCAGCCAGTCACTGGAGGGGGGACCTGCAGCAGATCCCTACTCCCGGGGCCTCTCGTCTGCGAATTAGGGTGGGGGGAGGAGCCCACCGCTGACCCAGCCCCTGCCTTATGCTGGCACCACCTCTGCAGCCTGACTGCCTTCCTTTCAGAGTGTTTGGAGACCCAGTGAGGCCACGGAGGTGAAGGTGCCATGCAGGGCTGTGCTGCACAGCCAGGGCCTGAAGGCATCAGCGTCTCCTGCACCTTCACGCCAGCCACGGGCCAGGCCCCTTCTGCCCTGGGAGGCACGTCAGCCAGCTGTGCAATCACCTGGGCATAATTCCCAGGCAGGAGAGCCCTTGGTGGGCTGGTCACCCCGGCCACCATCCCTTCGGGGACCCTGTGTTCTGACCCCACGTTTCCGATTGCAGGTTGCTGGATCATTCCAACGAAGGCTTTACAAACTGGGAGTTCATGACCGTGCACTGTTGGGGAGAGAAGGCCGAGGGGGAATGGACCCTGGAAATCCAGGACATGCCATCCCAGGTCCGCAACCCAGAGAAACAAGGTCAGTGGGGCTTGGGAAAGTCCCAGCAACTTTTGTATTTCAATCCTTTTGTTAACTCTAGACTTTTATTCAACTACAGTACCTGGATCATTCTTTGTTGTTGTTTTTTCTTGGAGGTAAAATTTACATAATATAAGTGTCACTGCTTAAATTGTTAAGTGTACAATTCCATGGCTTTCAGTGCATTCACAGTGTTGTGCAGCCGTCACCACGATCTAATTCCAGAACTTTGTCATCACGCCAGAGGGAAATCCCAGTACCCATTAAACAGTCACCCCCATTCCCCTCCTCCCAGCCCTTAGCAACTCCTCACCTATTTTCTGTTTCTGGATTTGCCTCTTCTGGACGTTTCATAAAAATGGAATCATACAACACGTGACCTTTTGTGACTGGCTTCTTTCATTTAGCTTGATGTTTTCAAGGTTCGTCCGTCCTGTAGCAGGTGTCAGTGCTTCTTTCCTTTGTATGACTAAATACTCTCCCACATTTTGTTTATTCATTCCTCAGTTGGTGGACAGCTGGGTTGTTTCTACCTAATAGCTATTATGAACATCCATGTACAAGTTTCTGTGTGGACATGTGTTTTCAGTTCTTTTGGCTGTATACCTAGGAGTGTAATTGCTAGGTCATATGGTAACTGTGTTTAACTTTTTGGGGAACTGCCGAACTGTTTCACAGTGGCCAGACCATTTTACATTTCTGTCAGCAAGATATGAGGATTTTAATTTCTCTACCAGCATTTTTTTTTAATTATAACCATCCTAGTGGATGAGAAGTGGTATCTCATTGTGGTTTTGATTTTCATTTCCCTTATGATTAGTGATGTTGACCATCTTTTCATGTGCTTCTTGGCCATTTTATATCTTCTTTGGAGACATGTCTATTCACGTCTTTTGCCCACTTTTAAATTAGATTGTTTGTCTTTTATAATGGAGTTATAATCATACAGCAAGAGTTGAGTAAGAGTTCTTTAAATATTCTGGATACTAGACCCTTATCGGTTAATATGATTTGCAAATTTTTTCTCCCATTATGTGGGTTTTTCTTTCACTTTATTGATAGTGCCCTTTGGTGCACAAAAGTTTGGGGTTTTTTTAAAATTATTTATTTATTTTTGGCTGCATTGGGTCTTCGTTGGTGCGCATGGGCTTTCTCTAGTTGCGGAGAGTGGGGGCTACTCTTTGTTGTGGTGTGTGGGCTTCTCATTGCAGTGGCTTCTTTTGTCGCAGAGCATAGGCTCTAGGCACTCCAGCATCCGTAGTTGTGGCACACGGGCTTAGTTGCTCCGCAGCATGGGGGATCTTCCCGGACCAGGGCTCGAACCCGTGTCCCCTGCATTGGCAGGCAGATTCCTAACCTCTGCACCACCGGGGAAGTCCCAAAACCTATGTTTTCTTCTAAGAGTTTTATAGTTTTAGCTCTATACGTTTAGGACTTGGATCCATTTTTAATTACTTTTTGTATGTACGTGAGGTAAGAGTCCAAATTCATTCATTTGCACATGGCTGTCCAGTTGTCCCAGCACCATTTTTTGAAAAGACTATTCTTTCCCCAGTGAATGGTTTTGACACCTTGTCTAAAATCAATTGGCCATAAATGTATAAGCTTGTTTCTGGACTCCCAACTCTATTCCACTGGTCCATAGGTCTCTCCCTATGTCAGTAACACACTGTTTTGATTACTGAAGGTTTGTAGTAAGTTTTGAGATCAGGGATATGTGGGTCCTCTGACTTTCTTTTTCAAAATTGGTTTGGCTATTCAGGGTCCCTTGCAATTCCATATGAATTATAGGATCAGCTTGTTAATTTCTGGAAAAAAGGTAGTTGGAATTTTGATAGAGATTTTGCTGAACCTGTGGGTCAACTTGGAAAGTATTGCTGTCTTAACATCATGAAGTTTTCCCATCCGTGGACACAGATGTCTTTCCATTTATTTAGGGCTTCTTTTAGCAGTATTTTATAGTTTTCAGTCTACTTCCTTGGTTATATTTGTTCCTAAGTAGTTTATTCTTTTTGATGCTATTGTAAATGGAATGGTTTTTTAAATGTTTTCAGATTGTTTACTTCTTTTTTTTTTTTTTTTTTTTTTTTTTTTTTCTTTTTGCGGTATGCGGGCCTCTCACTGTTGTGGCCTCTCCCGTTGCGGAGCACAGGCTCCGGACGCGCAGGCCCAGCGGCCATGGCCCACGGGCCCAGCCGCTCCGCGGCACGTGGGATCCTCCCAGACCGGGGCACGAACCCGTATCCCCTGCATCGGCAGGCGGACTCTCAACCACTGCGCCACCAGGGAGGCCCCAGATTGTTTACTTCTCTGGTAATTTTTGCTCCCTTTCATAGCTCTTAGCTAATCGTCTGTTTAACTGATCTTTATTAAATGCCTGCTACTGGCCAGGCGTTGATCTAGGTGACAGGGTCCATACACCAGGAAGGAAAAGCAGGTAACTGTGATGTCTTGTCCTGTAGTCACCACCGAGGTGCTGAGCTCTACCAAAGTCCGTCTGTCGGGTTCCTGGTGGAGTGCAGGGACCGTGCTCCAGTCTGGCTTGTCTGTGGAACAGTTTTACCCAAGGTTTGTTTTCTCTGATCGGCTGTTCCCTGCGGCCTTCTCTGCAGACATGCTCTTCTTTTTGATGACCCTAGACCCTTCCTCTGCCCTGGTTCTTTTCTGATTCTCTGTAAAACAGTTTCACGGATTTTTTTTTTACATCGGGGAGAAGAGAGGCGCGTTGACTTGCTTTATGCAAAAAAAATTGACTTTAAGTGATCAAGTCGTCTCCAAGGTCCCCCTACCCACCCCCCAAATCACTTTCTTGCTGCCTTTAAAATAATAACTATTATGCAATACATTAGTGGAACAAATTCTGAAAATACAAAAACTTAACATTTTAAATCACTTGAAATTGATATCTTTTAAAACTAGACGCTCCTCAATTAGTCCTTTAAAAGCCCCAGAGTGCATTGGCCCTATTAAAGGTCCAGGGTCGGCTTGTCAGGCAGGCTGCATCCCCTGTGCCACAGGCAGAGGCAGAGTCCCCGCGCCAGCCGGCACCACCCCGGCCACTCGTGCAGGGGAGCAGTGAAGGCTGTGCATCCACATGCCACAGCCAGCCTGCCTGTTGGAAGCGCGGGATGAGCCTGGTGGGTGTTCATGTTTCTCAGCACTTAGTAAGTCAGGGCTCCTCTCTGGACCTCAGCATCCTTGGCTGGGACGTGGAGCTGAGCTGGATGCTCTCCTGACTGTGGCCTGTGTAGTACGTCCACATCCTGGAAGGGGCCTTGCTGGCCTGGATGCTCCTCCGCACTCTCTGGCCTGTCCGGACCCCACTCCTCTTCCAGACCCAGCTCCAGACAGCCTACTGTGGGGCTGGGTGGGCGCGGAGCAAGCAGGCGCCTAGGAGACCCCGGGCCTCCTCGTCTAGCGCTCCCCCTGGGGTTTTGTCGACACGCAGGTGGTGATGCAGTGTGCCTGGTGGTGCCCAAGACGCAGCAAGGCCGGATTGCGCCGAGCTTTGTGGGCCGTCGTCAGGACTGATGTTGGTGGGACGCCCCGGAGGGATTCTGAGCAGAGGAGGGGGATGGTCTGAACCACCATGTGGACAGCGTCACTCTGACAGCTGGATCGGAGTGACTGAGTGTGGCTGGAGTGGAGAGAGGGCAGAGGCGGTGGGGGGTGCAGTTAGCAGGCCATCGCAGTGTGAGGTGAAGGTGACCCTGACTGGGGCAGGGGGGCAGCAGTGGAGGTATTGAAAGCAGCTGGTTCCTAAAGTAGAGTCAAGAGGACATGCTGACAGATCAAATGTGGGTGCCGAGAGGAGAGGGGGCCCTGAGGACCCCGGAGGTTTGTCCTGTGCGTCGGGAGAAGGGAATGCAATTTCCTAGATCTGGGCCATCGCGGGGGAGTGGGTGCTGGGGGGAGGGTCAGGAGCTCAGTTTGAAGGTGCCTGTGACATATCCAGGTAGAGAAGTGGACCTGGAGGCCGGGTGCACACATTTCAGTGCTGTGGGCAAATGGCGGGTCTTGAAAGCCACGCGTGTGGACAGGCTCCCCGAGGGGTGAGTGGGGTGACCCTCTGCCTGCAGGATGTGGGTGCCGGAAGGGAACCTGTTTCTGTAACGATTCCACACGGGTGCACGTGCCGAGCTGGGAGCTGCTTCGGTGCAGCCCGGAAGTGCCTGCCATACACCTCCCCACCACCCCATCCTACCCATCCACTCCCCACCTCTGGCCTGCACCGCACGCGCTGGCTCTGCTCTTGTCCTGCTGACATTTGCTCTCTGGAGTCTGGTCCTCCGGCGGCTGCTGTGTCCCCAGTGCCTCCTGCTGCATGGCTGGTAATGGACACAGAGATGTTTGGTGAACGAACGAGGACAGGTGTGATCAGCCCGTGACCGACGCTCTGCCTGCTGCAGAGGACACAGGCTTAGCGGAGGAGGGGGCAACCCCGAATTAAGTCCTGAGACAGGCCGTCTCCCTCCCTGAGTGTGGGTGGCATCTGGGCCTGGGCCGGTTGAGACAGGCACAGAATACACACCCCCTGGTACCTTCTAGCTCTGACCTTCTGTGACCTGCTGGACTCTGGGGGGCGGGGACCCTTCTTTCAGTGTTGTCGCAGAAGGTCTTCTCGCTCCTACAGTGGCCCCTGGGGTGGGTTCATTTGTCTGAGCTCCACCCTGTAGAAACACCATTCCTGAGGCAGCCTTGTAGAAACAGGGGTGGCCAGTGGCTGTTGACAAACGGCGCACCCTGCTTCCCGGGCAGGACGAGGTCGGGCTCCCCATCTCGGCCACCCGTTCAGCCACCCGCTCAGCTGTTCAGGCGCTACCTAGCACCTCCTCCCCGAGCGCAGCCAAAGTCTGCATTGGCTCCGTTGGCGTCTCTGCACATAGATGGGGGTGGGAGGGAGAGAGTAAGGACTGTGACAGCCAGACCCTGAACCGTGCAGGTCAGCCTGGCGGGACCTCAGCCTGCGAAGGTGACACAGAAGACCAGGGTTTCCCCCTGACGCAGACCCCGAAGCCCAGTAGAAGTGCAGGCCTTCGAGATGCTGCTGGTGCCGAGGCTGTGATGGGTCCCAGTGGGCATGTCGTTCCCTCCCTGGTTGTCAGCTCAAGGTGGCCTGTAGGTACCGGGTCTCCGTTGCCCTCGGGGCCAGGCATAAAGCAGCAATACACGGTCACTGCCCTCAGAAAGCACGGTCCCTGTCCTTCTGCAGTGATTCCAAGAATAGGTCCTGGGGTGCAGGGCTGCGTCTCCGTTCATTTCAGTCCCCCTCAAATCTCTGCATCGTAATTGCTTAAAAAAAAAAAAGAAAAAAAGAAGCCAATTCAGTTCCAGTGGTATGGTGGGTGAGAGGGCTCTAAAATCTGAGATAAGACCCAGGGCTTACTGAGTAATTAAGTTGTCTGAATGACACGCTCCCTCAAGCAGTACTCACCTCCTGTCACACTGAGCCTGGTTTATGTTGTTAGTTTTAAAACTCTTTTTTTTTACAACTGAGGAGCAGATTACTCATTCGTTTTTCTCTTCAGTTCCTGGGCCAAGGAGAGAGGGTGTGTCTTCTCCTGGAATCACGCTCCTCCGGAGGCAACTTAGGGATGGGACTGAGTACAAATCCTGCTTCACAGCCGGGTTGCCTTTGCAAGTGGTGTTTCAATCATTCCCATCCACGTTCAGCGCACCTTTATTGAAATCTAATCAGTCCCAACTTGGGGCTACTAGGACCTTGCCTTGCCGCTCTCTGGGGGAGCAGGGCTGGGCTCAGGTGTGGTGGGGAGGGCACCCCAGAGGCAGGTAGGCTGGCTGAACCCCCTCCCCCAACACTTCCCCCACAGGCCACACCACCACCACATAGAGAGAGGCCAGGCCCAGCACCGCAAGCTGCCGACAGCACCGTCAGAGCAGAGCAGAGGTCCCATCCTGCAGAACATCTCTCAGGGAAGAGTGGCTGCATTTTACAAAGTTTCCATCTCGAATGCTCTAGCTTTTCAGTTTGGGCACTGAATGCAGAAAGTTCCAATTCTCTGGGAAACGTGTGCTTAGTTCTCCTGCATCTGCCTGGGGCAGGCCTGGGGTCGGCTCCTGGTGCCCCTGCTTTCCTGAATCGCTGTTGTCGTTGTTCGGGCTGCTACAGCAGAGTGTCATAGACTGGGGTGCTTATCAACAACAGGCATGTCTCTCTCACAGTCTGGAGGCTGGAAGCCCAAGATCAGGGGCCAGCGTGGTCGGGTTTTGGTGGGGGCCTCTTCCAGGTTGCAGACAGCCACCTTCTCCTTGTGTCCTCACAGGGCAGCAGGAGAACTCGCTAGCACTCTGGGATCTCTTTTGCGAGGGCACTAATCTCATTCCTGAGGAGCCCCCCTCGTGACCTAATCACCTCCCAAAGGCTGGGGGTCGGATTTCAGCATATGAATTTGGGAGGGACGCAAACTCATACGTAATGACATCTGGCCCCAGTGCTGGGCCTCTTCTCCTTTAAGATGAGGATGGACAAACTTTCCTCAGGAGGTCACTCGGACGTGATGACCCGGGCCCAGTAATTGAGGTGCGGGACCTTCCCATCTGCCTTCCTCACCTCGAGCTCATGGTGGTGATCACACCTGGGGCACAAGGCAAAGCCTGTACGCCTGCTGGCATCAGGCCAGCCTCCTGCCCAGGTGTGCACACTGCTCCGCATCTGGGTGCGGGGAGGCCCCCAGCACCCCTTTGACCTGGGGCTCCTGCAGGCACCCCTGCACATGCATGAGGCTATGGGTCCTCTCTGCTCGGCTGGGATCAGCCCAGCTTTGAGCAGCACCAGGATGCCCTCCGTTGGTCTTGTCACTCATTCGCACACTTACCTGCTATGCGCTGAGTCTGCTGGGCAGGCACAGGGCTAAAACATGCTTCTTCCTCCCTCCCCTGTGCACCCCCGAGCACCCTGCTCAGTGCCCCACATGGAGGCTTTGCTGGGGCTGTGGTTTCTCTCTGTGCGGGTCCCGCACTTCCCCTGCGAGGGGGAGTCAGGAGCCATCGGTGTTTAAATGGAAAGCATAATCAAGCATCCTTCCAATCCTCTTTCTGTGATCAACACCAGGTATCTTATTTAATAGCCCCAACAGGAGTTAGTCTTACGTACTTGGCATTCACATCGTAATAAATAGACTTTCTGAGATGATGGATAGCATTTAAAAAAATCCTGGTGTTCTCCTGAACTCAGGGAATTCACTTTTTCTCCTCAATTAAAATTTCTCTTTTTTTCTCTCATCTTCCCTCTGTTTCCAAAAGAGCAGCAACTCACATGTGCCAGGTTTCCCTTGGTTTCCATAGCATTTCCAGACTCTCACTGAAGGAACAAGAGAGGAATATGATGATAATGAGTGCTTATGTATTTTCCATGAGGCACTGGGTGTTATCTCATTGCTAAAAGTCCGTATAGAATCGGGGCATCTTAAACAGAGTCCTAGCCGATAAGGAATTAAGGTTTATGAAAATAAAAACGTCTAATTGCTAGCGATACACACCACAGTATTTACAAGTGAAATGTTAGTGATGTCTCGGATTAGCTTTAGAACACTCCAGGGGTGTGGGATGGGAAAGTGGAGGGTGGGGAGGGCATGAGCAGGCGAAGTAGGACGGGCCAAATATCCATGATTGTTGGGACGTTGGGAGTTCATTGTACTGTTTTCTCTGTTTTGTGTTTATGTGAAAATTCACATCATGAAAAGTTTTTAAAAATACATGTATGGGGAACATCTCTTCCAACGTGGTCAGAAGGAAAAACTATTATGCAGACTGGGCTTGCACAATTAAATAAAATAAAGATGTAGGTGCTTTAGAGCAAATACACCTCAATTTTCCACAAGTGTGAAAAAAAAAATGTTCAGTACGCCACTGAAGAACTAGTTTCTTTGGACTTTCTTACCCTCAGACAGTCAGTCTAAAATCTATGAAGGAATAAGGCAGGGTCCCAAACTCTGTATGTGCATGTGTGTAAGTGTGTATGTGCCTGCACGTATGGAAGTGGGTATCGTATGTGTGTATATGTGTGCCCGTAGGTAAGTTATCTGTGTATACATGTGGATATGTACGTACGTGTGTGTGCATTCACCTGTGTGTGTGCACGTGCATGTGTGGGTGTGGTGGGTATGCACGTGTGTGTATGTGTTTGCTTGTTTTTAAAGAACCAGCACAGCCTAGCCGTTGAGCCCTGGAGCCGGCCTGCTCAGCAGACCCCTGTCCTGCATCTCACCAGCAGTGGCCCTGGACGGGTCACTCCTCCCGCTGAGCCTCGGGGCCTCCTCTGCATAGGGTTGTTGGGAGGATTAAATGAAGCAGCACATGTGAGGTGCTCAGTGTTACGAAGCTTACCCTTCATGGCAATTACTGTGTGTTTTTATCCTCCTTCTGTGGGAGAGGAAGCTGGTTCAAGCCCCACATAGAGCCTGACTGAGCTCACCTAGCGTAAGGGCGCAGCCTGGAGTCAGGTGTGCTTCTGCACAGACAGGCCCGGCCCACTCCATCCTTCCCAGTGGGTGAGTCCCCACGCATCCACCCAAGGTGCACCCAGCAGGCACCCTCCGTGGATGTTTTTCTCTTTAGCCCTGTGGCCAGTGCTTTTCACATGTCCGGCTTTAGGATATTTGTAGTTGGGTTTTTTACTTTAAAGTGTTGCAATTAGAAGATAAAAATCAAATGAAATAACAAAGGCTAACAGGTGCCTGGTACCAGGAGCATCTGCTGTGCACGAGGGTCAGGGCTCCTAGGAAGCCCTCCTCCTGAGAGGCTGCCTCACCTGGCCTGAGGCTCCAGGGAGCACTTGACTTCTGAGACCTCACTATGATTGACAGGTGTGGGCACGGTCCTTTATTTTTTTAACCCACCAGAGCTCTTGAAACACAATAGGCACTTAGGATAGATAGTTATCGATCTTTAAGGGTTTTTCCTATACACTCTGTGCCTGGCTTCAGTATCATTGATTAATCCATTCTTAGCAAATCTACCATTTTATAACACTCCCAGCAAATATCACCATGAAATTAAGGGATGTGGGGAGCTCGACTGAATGATTATAAAGTTCTCTGGAAGAGTGAGACTAGGGAGAGAAATTCTGAAAGAATTAAATGCAGATATTTAAACATATTTTTAAACTATAATAACTGTTGATGCCAGAATAGACAGATGAGTCAAGGGGACCAGAATAGATAGTCCACAAACAGAGCCGTGTAGACACACTAAGTGTAACATTTCAATCTGGCAGGGAAAGAATAAAGCGTTAAATAAAAGATATTGACAATTGGCTCACCATTTGGAAAGGAAATCATTATATTGGTAGATTTATACCCATAAAATTAGAAACTTCTGTTTGGCAAAAAATACCATAATATTAAAATCAGAAAAATATTTATGAAATATTTTGGACAAACTTGAGTCATTCGCAGATGGTCTTTTTCACTTCTCTGTAGCCCAAGGACTGCAAACTTTTTCCGTGAAGGGCTTTCTGGTCTCTGTGACAACAACAACTCTGCCATTTTAGTGCAAAAACAACCACAGAAAATATGTAAATGAAGAGCCTACTGTATTCTAACAGAGCTTTACAAAAACAGCCTGTGGCTGTAGCCTGTTTACATGTTGCAGTTGAACTGAGTACGTGCTCTGTTACTTGGTGATGAAGAGGCCTGTTTATTTGGGTATTTTTTGAGGCGTCGCATCCAGGCCCCATTTTCCCACACATGGAACCATATTGTCCCATGTGATGGTAAGTGTTTAACAACCTACCAGTGCTCTGGGGGGAAATTATGTATGTCTATATATCACATACGTTTATTATAAACTACTGACACAAAGTACGTGTAGAACAAAATTTACAAATAAAAATAAAAGATGCAATCTTCATACTGTAAATTCCATGTAGCCCATCGATATTCAGAGAATGCTTTCATTAATTTTCACCAGGGACTTCCCTGGAAGTCCAGTGGTTAAGACTCTGTGCTTCCACTGCAGGGGGCACGGGTTCAATCCCTGGTCAGGGAACTAAGATCCCACATGCCGTGAGGTGTGGCATGCATGCATCAATCAATCAATCAATCAATAAAATTTTCACCAAACTCTCTTATCCATGGCCAACCTATGGATGTAGTTGATGAGCAACTGTATTTCCGACATAAATATAGGTCTGAACTTCATTCATTTGTCAACAACACAAGCAACTTCTTTGCTGAATTGGATAATACTTTTCAAAAACTGGATAATTGGATAATACTTTTCAAATACTTTTCAAAAAAATTTTTATGCCACTCCCAGTGTAATGACTATAAATACAACACACTTTTAAGTTTAATCTGTTATTAACATTTTCTCTGTCACTTTCAGTCTAGAAAATCAACAATAAATGAAGTCCTTATTTGTTGCATTTGTCCATTTCCACGTATAAATTCTCCCACCATGACCAATTTCAAGCTACCAAGGTGTTGACTCTGAAGATAGAGTTGGGAGGAGATGCACATGCCACCAGTAGAGAATATTTCCATCGTGTAGACAGAATAGATGTAAATAACCCCCAGAGTATAGGAAATGACAAGATAAAGTAATTAGGAAGTGGTGATTTCTGAATATTTTGTTACCTTTGTTCTCAATATAATTTAATCATAATTTTATGTAGTTTAATTTTTAATAATGGTTATGTTAAGAACCCGCTCACAACATTCTTGAAAGTGTTAACAGTCAGCTGTATTAAGTCAATGTGAGCTGGCCCAGCACACCCCTGCATATTGGGAATTGTATAGGTAGAGGACTTCCTTTTTTTTTTTTTAATTTATTTTATTAAAATATAGTTCATGGGCTTCCCTGGTGGCACAGTGGTTGAGAGTTCGCCTGCTGATGCAGGGGACACGGGTTCGTGCCCCAGTGCAGGAAGATCCCACATGCCGTGGAGCGGCTGGGCCCGTGAGCCATGGCCGCTGAGCCTGCGTGTCCAGAGCCTGTGCTCCACAACGGGAGAGGCCACAACAGTGAGAGCCACATACTGCAAAAAATAATAATAATAATAATAAATAAATAAAATGTAGTTCATTTACAATGTTGTGTTAATTTCTGCTGTACAACAAAGTGATTCAGACACCCACTCCATCCCTCTGTGACCCGCTACCCCCTTGGCAACCACAAGTCTGTTCTCTATGTCTGTGAGTCTGTTTCTGTTTCGTAGATAAGTTCATTTGTGTCATATTTTAGATTCCACATATAAGTGAGATCATATGGTGTTTGTCTGTCTTTCTGACTTACTCCATTTAGTGTGATAATCTCTAGGTCCATCCATGTTGCTGCAAATGGCATTATTTCATTCTTTTTTATAGCTGAGTAATATTCCATCATATATATGTACCACATCTTCTTTATCCATTCAAGCATCAAGGGACATCTAGGTTGTTTCCATGTCTTGGCTATTGTGAATAGTGCTGCTATGAACATAGGGGTGCATGTATCTTTTCGAATTACAGTTTTGTCTGGGTATGTGCCCAGGAGTGGGATTGCTGGGTAATATGGTAGTTCTATTTTTAGTTTTTGAGGAACCTCCATACTGTTTTCCATAGTGGCTGCACCGATTTACATTCCCACTAACAGTGTACGAGGGTTCCTTTTTCTCCACACCCTCTCCAGCATTTGTAGACTTTTTAATAATGGCCATTCTGACTGGTGTGAGGTGGTACCTCACTGTAGTTTTGAGTTGCATTTCTCTGATACTTAGTGATGTTGAGCATCTTTTCATGTGTCTGTTGGCCACCTGTATGTCTTCTTTGGAGAAATGTCTATTTAGGTCTTCTCCCTTTTTTTAATTGGGTTATTTGTTTTTTTGTTATTGAGTTGTATGAGCTGCTTGTATATTTTGGAAATTAAGCCCTTGTCGGTTGCGTCATTTGCAAATACTTTCTCCCAGTCTGTAGGTTGTCTTTTTGTTTTGTTTTTGGTTTCCTTTGCTGTGCAAAAGCCCTTGTAAGTTTGATTAGGTCCCATTTGTTTGTTTTTGCTTTCATTTCTATTGCCTTGGGAGACTGACCTAAGAAAACATTGGTCCAATTTATGTCAGAGAATGTTTTGCCTATGTTCTCTTCTAGGAGTTTTATGGTGTCATGTCTAATATTTAAGTCTTTAAGCGATTTTGAGTTTATTTTTGTGTATGGTGGGAGGATGTGTTCTAACTTCATTGATTTGCGTGTGTCCAGCTTTCCCAACACCACTTGCATAGGAGACTGTCTTTTCCCCATTGTATAATCTTGCCTCCTTTGTCAAAGATTAATTGACTGTAGGTGTGTGGGTTTATTTCTGGGCTCTCTATTCTGTTCTGTTGATCCATATGTCTGTTTTTGTGCCAATACCATGCAGTTTTGATTACTGTAGCTTTGTAGTATTGTCTGAAATCTGGGAGAGTTGTTCCTCCTGCTTCGTTCTTCTTTCTCAGGATTGCTTTGGCAATTCTGGGTCTTTTATGGTTCCATATAAATTTTAGGATTATTTGTTCTAGTTCTGTGAAAAATGTCATGGATAATTTGATAGGGATCACATTCACTCTGTAGATTGCTTTGGATAGTATGGCCATTTTAACCTTGTTAATTCTTCCAATCCAGGAACATGGGACATATTTCCATTTCTTTGAATCATCTTAAATTTCTTTTATTAATGTTTTATAGTTCTCAGCATACAATTCTTTCAGCTCCTTGGTCAGGTTTATTCCCAAGTATTTTATTTTTTTGATGCAATTTTAAAAGGGCTTTTTTTTTTTTAACGTTCCCTCTCTATTTCATTGTTAGTGTAAAGAAACGCAACTGATTTCTGTATGTTAATCTTGTATCCTGCTACCTTGCTGAATTCTTTTATCAGTTTTAGTAGTTTTGTGTGTAGTCTTTAGGGTTTTCTGTATATACTATCATGTCATCGGCATATAACGACAATTTTACCTCTTTAGGGAAAGGCCTTTTTTTGTGATGAGCATACTTGAAGGTGGATACATCCAGCTGTGACCCAGGGTCAGACCTTACAAAGTGCTCTGACCCCAGCCCCAAAACTCCTGTTTATCCCAATAGCCAGCCCCCCCTGAGCAGAGCCTTGGTCCCTCCCCAAGGACCATTCAGCACAATCAGGAGCTCTTATTTCATTGGCTTATTTCTTTCCAAGACCCACTTGGAAGAGTAAGGTCTAATTGCCATTGGTTTAACTGCTTATTTACTAAATCAAACTCCTTTTTTTTTTTCTTTACTAAGTCTTGCTAATCAGTAAACAGTCATCATTTGAATTCTCAATATGCTAAAAAGTCATTTTTCCAAGGGGGATAATTAAAACAGTATTTGGTATAAAAAATTCCATACACAGGCAGACACCTTCTTCATCTCAAATCCCATGGTTAGATGATTGCAAACAGAGGTTTATACCGTTATAGCCTTAATATGTAAGGAATCACTAAGAAGTCTCACAGATCACTAAGAAATATGTGAAGCATCCCACTAGAAAAATAGGCAAAGAGCTTGAAAGAGCAATTCATGAAGAAAAATGACAAGCAGTAAACAAAAGCTATTTAATCTTTGCAGTACTGGAAGAAAGTACAAATTAAAACAGAGACAGGAAAGTAAATATCAGGATAACAAGCAAACAAGCGGAAGTTGCGGGGATTACAAAACAAAACCGAGAACGTGCCTGGCATTCTGCAGGTAGGGCCACAGCATGATCTTGTATAGAGAGCCTGAATATAGACGTAAAAAGGCCTGGGTCCCAGTTCCAGCTCCACCAACTACTGCCTAGGAGACCTTGTGAGTGATAATAACTCCCTTGTGGGCATGTTTGGGCACCTGATGTGAATGAACATTTCCAGCATGACCTGGCACGGGATGGGTTGTCATGGAAGCTCAGTCCCTTTTCCCCCTCTTCTCACATGTATAGGTTCTAACCGCAGCCTTTGGGAACTGGTCCATTTTCCCTCCGGGAAAGCTCCAGCCCAGAGGGAACAGGTAGAGACCTGCCTCCACACCTTTGAAGAAGATTAAACTGGCTGTGATTCTGGAGAGCCCAGGAATTTGGAAACAACAGAATCCAGGGGTGCTGTGCTGAGGACATGCTGGGTTGCCATCCAGCCAATTCTTTCAAGTTTGGAGCTCAGCAGGTCCATTTCTATCCTTTCTTCTTCTTAAGCAACATTTTTTCCAAACAAAAGCAAAAATTTGCTCACAGCTTGGTTTTGAAACTGCTGTGAGCAGATAATACACGGCAAACTGCCCTGGCCCTGAGTGGCTCTGTGTGCATGCAGTGAGTCCCGGGGCAGAGCCGTGTAAGATGTTCCCACACGTCTTGGCTTTCTTTGGAGCTGGCCCAGAGCACCTGACTCCACCGGCTCCCTTCCGTGGAATCCCATCTTTGGGTTTCTCCTTCCCCCAAACCTGAAAGGTGAAGCCGGGGCAAGATCAAAGAGGTCCAGGCAGCATTTGGTGTGTTTGCCAAAACGTGCGGAGTAAAGCTCCAGGGGCCCAGGTGAGTTACGAAGCTGGAACCTGCACCCCATTCACGCTGACCTGACTGAGAGGAGGCAGAGTGTGTGAGAAGCGGGTGGCGAGAGGGAGACCAGGCTCCGCAGAGCCCGGAGTCAGGCGCAGCATTCAGACCTGGGGACCCTGCGTGGGGTGAGCCCAGAGCAGAGCCTGGCAGGTGTGATCTGAGTTCCTGCCAGGCCACTTTCTGGCCTGGTTCTGGAACCTCTCAGCCTCCCTTCCTGCACACGTGTGACGCGAATAATAGTATCTGCATCACAGGCCTGGGTGAGGTCCAAATGTAGATTTTATGCGAACAGATACTTGGTGAGGAATTTTGAGGTTTTAGGGTTATGAGCTGAAACATCTAAAGCACTGACTGATAACTCTCAGTGTTATGCTCTCTCTTCTGTGTCACGTTCTGCATTTCTGCCTTAGCAAGCTGCGATGCTCCCTTGAATGGAAGGGAAGGGACCAAAGAAAGCCCAGGGAAGTCATTTTTTTCGAACTTTACTTGGGGTAGTTCATGCCTTCTGCATTGAGTCCTGTGTGTTGATTACACTTTACTCCCTACATCTCACACCGCACCCGCCGTGTGCTCCCCAGGTTGCCTTAGCCCCGCTGCCTTGGGGCCTCGCCTCTTGCCCAATGGAGAAGTCTGTCCCTACGTCAGCTCCCTCAGCCTCCACCAAAGTGAAGCCTCAGCTAGGGCACAGCTGCCTTGTTCCCACACAGGTAGGAGCTGCATTGGCCAGAGGGGGCCAATCAAACCCAAGAGGACGTGAGGAGGCTGTAACTTTTCTCTCCACTTCCAAGTGACATGTGAAATCCAGGCTTCCCAGTGTCGACTGAAAAAAAATGCATAACCTAAAAGTTGAGAGTTATGCTTTATTTGGCTGGCAAAGCTGAGGACTTAAGCCTGGGACATAGCCTCGCAGATAGTTCTGAGGGACTGCTCCGAAGAGGCAATGGGAAAGCCAGGATGTACAGGAGTTTTTGCAACGACGTAGTCAAAACATCAGAAGACTTTTGTCGATTAAAGAAAACCAGGGACTTCCCTGGCAGTCCATTGGTTAAGACTTCGCCTTCCAATGCAGGGGGTGTAGGTTCGATCCCTGGTCAAGGAGCTAAGATCCCACATGCCTCGAGCCAAAAAAACAAAACATAAAACAGAAGCAATATTGTAAAAAATTCAATAAAGACTTTAAAAATAGTCCACATCCAAAAAAAAAATCTTTAAAAGAAAACCAGACATCTCAAGTTAAGGAATTTAGTGCTATTCTGTGTATTGAAAGATGCAAGATTCTGGGCTCCCTGAAGTCATTCCTTTGATATGCTCCTCAGCTATCTGGGGCCAGTATCCTGCTTTTCTCCATCCTGAGTGCCCTTAGGGTGCACCGTTGGGGGTGGCTGCAGTGGCTGAGGGTAGCAGTGGGCAGCCCCTTTGTCTCCATCTGAGTTTCCTCAGGGCTCACGTCAGGGTGGCTGTACTGTGATGGCTTGATGGCTGCAACATCCTTTGTTTACTGATACAGCAGGTGATATTTTAGTTCACACCAGCATCTAGCCACCTGGAGGGGCAGGTAACACACCTGGGAGTGCACGGGAGGTTTGCCCAGGGAGAGCCGAGAGAGAGGCCTACATCCTTCCCACATGCCCCACAAAGCCCATTCGGAAGACCTCCCCTGGCCTAGCAACCTGCTGCTTTGGTGTGAAGTTGCAGCCAGCTTGGTACTTATTTCCCCCTTCTCGGCTGCCCCTCCTCCGCACTCCTGTTGCCCCAGGACTGCACCTCCCAGTGAAGCCTCAGCCCCTGGGCTTTGCCGCAGTGCTTGCTCTCTAGAGAATGTTGCCTAAAGCATGTGGTCAGTGGCAGACTAAGTGTGCGCTTCAGTAATCCCCGTGAACTACCGCGAGGAGTGGATCATCACGGGCATCCCGTTAGAACTGGTTGGGTGTGATTCTGCACTACAGGAAGTGCAGGACGTGGTCTCTCCTCTCTCCCCGGCGCTCAGCCCTTGGAACATGGCTGTAATAAGCAGGTGTTGGATGATGGAGTGAATGAAGGTACCCACAGCCCTGAACCTTGTTTAAATCAAGAGCTCATATAATTTGAATCAACTGTTTTCAGCTATGCACACTCAGTAACCCGTTTAATAATCAGTTAAAAGAGGTAGAAATTAGTCTCTCCAGTGTGACTGTTCCTTCCCTTTTTTCATCATAAAACGTTCCATGGTTTCTTGTGTTGACTTTAAAAATGCAGAACGTGAGACCTGCAAGTTAAGTTGTATTGGGGACAAAATGAGGACTGCAGTCCAGGAGACAGTGTTTCCGATAACTCTGAGAAATTGCTCCCACAGGACGAGGGGGGAGCCAGGATATATAGGAATTTTGCAACAAAGAGCAGGTAATTGGGAAAGTCAAAAAATTATTGTTAGGGCCTCCCTGGTGGCGCAGTGGTTGGGAGTCCGCCTGCCGATGCAGGGGATACGGGTTCGTGCCCCGGTCTGGGAGGATCCCATATGCCGCGGAGCGGCTGGGCCCGTGAGCCATGGCCGCTGGGCCTGCGCGTCCGGAGCCTGTGCTCCGCAACGGGAGAGGCCACAGCAGTGAGAGGCCCGCATACCGCAAAAAAAAAAAAAAAAAAAAAAAAAAAAAAAAAAAAATTTATTGTTAAATCAAGAAAGCCAGATATCTCAAGTTAAGGAATTTAGCGCTTATCTATGTATGGGAAGATGGAAGAGTCTGGGCTCACTGAAATCATTCCTTTGATGTGCACCTCAGCTATCTGGGGCCAGTATCCTGTATTTTCACATCCTGAGTTTCCTTAGGGCTCACTGCAGGGAGTGGCTGCAGTCTGATGGCTGCTAGATGGAAATATTCTTTTCAGCCCCGAGTTTCCTCAGGGCTCACTGACTCACGTTGGAGGGCTGCAGTCATTGATGACTGTGACATCCTGTGTTTATTGATATGGCAGGAAATATTCCATTTATAAATATACCATTTATCACTTGATTTCTGTTCAGTAGCTCTTTCATACACTTCCTCCTCCTGAGAGCATAGCTGTTCTCATTTTCTTGCTGGTGTTATTGACCACGGTTGAATTGACATCTGCTTTGAGCTAGACTTCACTTCCAAAAGAATGGAGATTTTGCAATCTGCCTTTGATGGCTCAATTTATCTCGTACTGGCAGCTTAGATTTCAAGCATGTGCCTTCTGTGCTGGCTTCCAAGTTTGTCACTAAACTCTCATTTCTGGAAAGTGTGATTATGGAGAATCGCTCCCGCTTCCTGGAAAGAACTGAGGACTCCGGGAGGTTTCCAGGCACCATACACATGGTGGTCCAAAAGTTCCATTTTTTACCCCATTTGCTTCGAAAGGACTCAAGTGTTTCAGTTGGTCTCGTTGCCTCCCTTCTGGTCTTTCAGGGGACTGTTATAGTGGTGCTGTTGCCCAAAGTCTCCTAGTTCAGGAGAAAAGGAAGCATGATACCCTGCTTGTTCAGGTGCATGTACATGAGTCATCTCTTTGTTCATCACCCTATGTCTCGCCTGGTCGTGGATGTAACAAAGAGATGAGTTTCTTCTTTAATATTTCATTTTTGCAAATAAAATACAAAATGTTGATGAAGATGAAAAATAAAATGTATGGGAAGAGGAAGAACTCTCCTGAAACCCCTTCCTTAGGTTCTCCACTGTTGCATCAGGTACAAAGGTGCACCTGCACTGGTCAGCATTCTGGCAGCCAGATCCCCCCCCCACCCCCTGCGCCAAGAATATGTAAGTGCATTTAATGTTTGAACATTTGACTTTGTTATTTTCAGAAGCATATCATGTTCAATATGTCTATATTTCCACTTGGTGTTTTTTCGTCTTGACGTTTTACTGCGTTCTAACCATGCTGCGTACATAACTTTGTATTTCTTTCTGTTACTTGCATATCAAGCGCTTTTTCATGTCCTTTTTTATCCTTTGTGAGCAGCATTTTATGTATTTTTATAATACTTAGCCAAGTAGAAATACCGTCGTTTACTTAGGCATCCTTCTATTGTTGGGACGCGTACATTGTTTTCTGGGGTTTTTGCTATTATAAACAGACAGCTTAGCGCAGAAAGCTTTCTCCTAAATTTAAAATTATTTCCTTGGGATCGTTCACCGGAAGTAAAATTACTAGGACAAATAAGCGGTGGAAACCACAAGTATACCTACGCTGGATACATTTTACTAATTTGCTTTTCAAAATGGTTGAACCAACATACAACTTCATCAGGCACAAGTAGGCACTCATTTGCCAGCTCTCGAGGAGATAAATGATATCTTTCCTTAATTTGCATTGCGATAATTACTAAGGAGGGTGAACACTTTTCCAAATGTTGGTGTACAAAGTGTGTGTGTGTTTTTAATTGCCCTTTTTCTTTTTTTCCAGAGAATAGTCAGTATTGTTATTAAGCTAATAGGTACTCCATGTAAAATACAAATTTAATAACCCTTTCTGGGTCATAGCTCCTATAAATATTTTTTTCTGGTCTGTTATTTGACTTATATATATTTTTAAGATAATCTTAAATTTCTTCTCCAGAGTTTTGATAATTCTTTTTTTTATTCCCAGTTTGTTTGTGATTTGATTTTTTTCAGAATCTGTTTGATTTGGGTTTTTTTTTTTTAGTATAAGGTAAATATTTTTCATAAATTGCTAACGAATTACCCCAAAACAAAGACAAAATCGAAACGTTAAGAGATGTTGTGGGCTTCTGCATCTGGCAACAGAAAGACCAAGAATAGGACAACTAGCAAAGCAACTAAAATATACAAAACAAGTTGTGAAAATAAGTCCAGCCGTATTGATAGTTTCAATAAAGGTAAATAGATTGCTTCATTTAGAAGACAAAGATTGTCAGACTAGATTTTTTACATGTGTTTGCTTTTGTGCCGGGCGTATTTGATTTACCTACCAGACCCCTGTGCACTCCTGTCTGCCTCACTCTGCCTGAGACTGGTCTATACACAAACTGTCTGCCTGTGGCTGGTGGTGGAGTTCAGCCAGAGGGAAACTCCAGCAGGAGAATGGAAGGAGGAAGGAGATGTTTCTTTCAGAGTTATTTATCCCTCCAGCATCCCTCGGGGTCACAGCCCCACCCTCCCCTTGCCGGTAGACTATTGTACACTTATGGGCTAAACACCCCTTCTGTTTCTAGCCCCGGGGAACTCCATCGTCCCCTGTGGCTCTGTTTTGCTCTGCTGACACCTCTGTAAATGGTCTCTTTATTAAAGCCTTATTGGATTATCCTAGTTTAATTATGCTGTCTTCTTCCTGCTAGGACAGACTGATGGAACTATATGTAAGAACAATATCTAAAATATAAGAAAACTGCAAAGTTAAAAATAAAGTGCATGGGAAAAGATAGACCCAGCAAATGCTAACCAAAGAAAGCTGATGTAGTTACGTTAACATCAGACAAACAGAAACGTTATGGTGAAAAGCAATCCCAAAGCTGAAGGGGGTCACTGCGCGTTGATAAAAGATTTGGTTCAATTCTAACGTGGCCTCGAAATATATAATGCAAAAATTTGTTAAAGCTCCAAAGAGAAAAATACAGACTCACACCCAAGGTGGGAGATTTGGCACACCTCAAATATATTTGATAGACAAAATAGCAAAAATCAGTAGGAAGAGAAGATTTGAACTTCACAGTTGACAATTTAGGTCTAACCAATGGACCTACACCCAACAACCAAAGAACACACTTGCCTTTCAATCACAGGTGGATTATTCCTGAAAATTGGCCACGTAGTAGACCATTTGGCAAACTTCAGAGTATTTCCAAGGATTGGTAGTATATAAGCCCTGTCCTCTGAGATTACAGGTAAGAAATCAAAATTTAAAAGATAACTAGAAAAAGCCCATACATTTGATAGTTAAAAAACACTTCTAAACAACTCATGTGTCAAAGGAAAATAATCATAATTTAATAGGGAGGGACTTCCTTGGTGGCACAGTGGTTAAGAATCCACCTGCCAATGCAGGGGACATAGGTTCGAGCCCTGGTCTGGGAAGATCCCACATGCTGCGGAGCGACTAAGCCCACGTGCCACAGCTACTCAGCCTGCACTCTAGAGCCCATGTGCCACAACTACTGAGCCTGTGTGCCACAACTACTGAAGCCCATGCGCCTAGAGCCTGTGCTCCACAACAAGAGAAGCCACCACAATGAGAAGCCCGCACACCACAATGAAGAGTATCCCCCGCCTGCTGAAACTACAGAAAGCCCGTGTGCAGCAACAAACACCCAATGCAGCCAAAAATAAATAAATAAAATAAATAAATTTATTTTTTAAAAAGGATAATAATAATAATTTAATAGGGAATCTTTGGAACTGGATGATAATAAAAATACTGCATATCCAAACAGGTAATGCAGGTGAAGTAGGGATGAGAGAGGAATGTACGTTCCCAACTGCATGTGTTAGAAAAGAAGAAAGGCTAAAGATTGATGATAGGTGCTTTGTGTCCACCTAGAGGGGTGGGATAGGGAGGGTGGGAGGGAGACGCAAGAGGCAGGAGATATGGAGATGTATGTATATGTATAGCTGATTCACTTTGTTTTACAGCAGAAACTAACACGATATTGTAAAGCAGTTATACTCCAATAAAGATGTTAAAAAAAAAAAGATTGATGGTAGAAAATGACCAGCAACATAAACTCAAAGAAAGCAGAAAAAATGAATTTTTAAACTAGCAGAAATCAATGAAATAGAAAACAAACGTACATAGAGAGAATTGACAAAAGCCCTAAGTTGGTCCTTTGAAGACACTAATAAAATTGATAAACCTCTGGGAAGACTGGTCAAGGAAAAAACTGAGAATATAGTTGACCCTTGGACAGCACAGGTTTGAACTGCGCAGGCCCACTTAGATGCAAATTTTTTTTTTTTTCAATTAATAAGAACTACAGTCCAACACAGTCTGTGGCTGGTTGAATCTGCAGATGCAGGGCTGGCTGTAAAGTTATAGATGGGGGTTGGCACCCCAGACCCCTGCGTTGTGCAAGGGTCATCTGTATATAATTTCACGAATGAAAAAGTACAACGTTATTATAGATCCTGTATACATCAAAGTTATTATAAGAAGATATTATAAACAACTTTGTGACCAAAAAATGAAATGTTAAGTGAAATGACCAAAAATAATGTAACAGCAAAATTGACACAAGAAGAAACAAAAATTAAAATTGTGTGATTAAAGAAATTGATTCTGTAATTTAAAAGAAAACTCAGGGCTGGTTAGATGCACTGACAGATTCTACTAAACATTTAAATGGAAGAAAGGTAATGTCAGTATTCCACAGACTCTTCCAGACAGTAGAAAAAGAGGGGAAAAAAGAGTCTCCAGTTAGTTTGATGAAGCCTGAATATCCTTGATACCAACTCCCAACAGCCCACTATGAGAAGGGAGGCTTTTCAGCCAGTGTCACTTGGGAACGTAAATAGGAAAATCCCAAGTTCAATATTAACAAACTAAATCCAACAGTATTTTTTTAAAGTTCCTCTTTTCCTGTCTCTTTTGGATTAAATATTTTTGAATATTCCATCTTATTTCCTTTAGGATTTTTAGCCTATTTTGTGATTGTCGCTGTAGACTTGGAGTTAATACTCCTCCCCACTTTCTGCTGTAGTTGTGTGCTATATGTAACTTCTGTACACATTACAAACTCCATCTTGCAGGGATATTTTTGCTTTAAAGACAGTCATTGTCTTTTAAAGAAATTAAGAGAGAAAAAAAAAAGCTACTCTTTTATATTTACCTACATGGTCACCATTTCTGGTACTCTGTTCTTTCCTGTAGATCCAGATTTTCATCTGTGACCATTTTCCTTCTATCTGAAGAACTTCCTTCACCATTTCTTATCATGCTGGTCTGCTGGCCATGAATTTGCTCTGCTTGGATTTATTCCAAAATATCTTTATTTCAACCCATCTTCAGTTTGTTTTTTAAAATAGGTTTTTTTACTGACACACTGATTTTGACTCTGCTTAGAGGAAGCCATTGTGATGGTGCTGTGACTCCACCCATTTTTTAAAATTAATTAATTTATTTTTGGCTGTGTTGGATCTTTGTTGCTGTGTGTGGACTTTCTCAAGTTGTGGTGAGCAGGGGCTACTCTTTGTTGTGGTGTGCAGGCTTCTCATTGCGGTGGCTTCTCTTGTTGCAGAGCACAGGCTCTAGGTGCATGGGCTTTAGTAGTTGAGGCACATGGGCTTCAGTAGTTGGGGCACACAGGCTCACTATTTGTGGATCACGGGCTCTAGAGCACAGGCTCAGTAGTTGTGGTGCACGGGCTTAGTTGCTCCGCGGCATGTGGGATCTTCCCAGACCAGGGCTCAAACCCGTGTCCCCTGCATTGGCGGGTGGATTCTTAACCACTGTGCCACCAGAGAAGTCCTCCACCCATTTTTGAATGGTTGTTTTCTCTAGATCTAGGTTGGCAGTATTTTTTATTTGTTTATGGCTGCATTGGGTCTTCGTTGCTGCATGCGGGCTCTCTCTAGTTGTGGCAGGCGGGGGCTACTCTTCGTTGTGGTGCATAGGTTTCTCATTGTGGTGGCTTCTCTTGTTGCAGAGCACGGGCTCTAGGCACACGGGCTTCAGTAGTTGTGGCTTGTGGGCTCTAGAGCACAGGCTCAGTAGTTGCGGTGCATGGGCTTAGTTGCTCCATGGCATGTGGGATCTTCCCGGACCAGGGCTTGAACCCGTGTCCCCCGCATTGGCAGGCAGATTCTTAACCACTGCACCACCAGAGAAGCCCTATTTTTTTTTTCATTTCAGTACTTTAAAGATATTACATTTTCTTCTTATCTCCATTGTTTCTGGTAGGAAGTGCTTGCATTTACTATGAAAACAAACGTTGTTTACATCTAAGCTATCTGGCGTGCAAGGATAACATTTCCTTTCCCATTTTGTTCAGGCTAGCAAGTTTGCCAAATACAAAATCAATAAACCAAAAGTGCTTTTTCACATTTCAGCATGCAGAACTTCTAATCATTCTAAGTGCCTCACTGCTAAATATAGAAGGACCTCCACACATTCAGGAAGATTATGCAACATTAGAACAGACACAAACCCTGAAGAGAATAAACTTGGAGGTAAGAGGGAATTCAGGCAGGAAAAGCAAACAAAAGCACAACAACAGGGCCTCCCTGGTGGCGCAGTGGTTGAGAGTCCGCCTGCCGATGCAGGGGATACGGGTTCGTGCCCCGGTCTGGGAGGATCCCATATGCCGCGGAGCGGCTGGGCCCGTGGGCCATGGCCGCTGAGCCTGCGCGTCCGGAGCCTGTGCTCCGCAACGGGAGAGGCCACAACAGTGAGAGGCCCGCGTACGGAAAAAAAAAAAAAAAAGCACAACAACAGCAAAACTTCAAAAAAACTAGAGTTGATGTTCCAAGATAGAAAACCCAAGTAGGGAAAAGGCCAGTTCTTCTTCCCTCCTGTGTTTCTCTCCTGTGTGTCTCCTTTATTGTTAACACAGAACTCTTAACTTCTGGTACTTCTAGTCACCAAATGTGTGGGGTTTTCCCCCCACAGCAAACAATTCTCTGCAGCAGCATCTGGGTGTCCTCCGATGCAACCCAATCCTGGCACCACCTACCCGGGGACAGAGTCAGGCCCCACAGGCTAATAAGGGCTCAGTCCCACAAGACTGTCCCCCGCACACATACACACACACACTTCGGACACCAGTTGTAAGCCTGGGTTATCACCTGTGTTTTTGACCGACTGCCCTGTAGATCTAAAGACCCCCTCCTTGGGTTCAGTTAATTTTCTAGAGCTGCTCACAAAACTCAAGGAAACACTTGCTTACATTTACCAGTTTATTAAAGGCTATGATAAAACGGTACAGAGGAACAGCCAGGGGAAGAGATACACAGGGTCTGTGAGGGTCCCTAGTGAAGGAGCCTCTGTCCTTGTGGAGTTGGGATGCATCACCCTCCTGGGTAGATGTCTTCACCCACCTAGCAGCTCCCTGAACCCCATGCTATTGGGATTTTCTGGAGGCCTCCTCATGTAGGCGCGGTCAATTACCAACTCCGTTTTTCGCCCTTCTCCCCTCTAGAGAAATGGGGGGTGGGGCTGAAAAGTCCAAGCTCCGAATCCTGGCTTGGTCTTTCTGGTGACCAGCCCCCATCCAGGAACCACCCAGGAGCCCACCAGAGTCACCTCATTAGAACAAAAGTTGCTCCTAGTATTTTTTTCACTTGGGAATTGACAAGGGTTTTAGGAGCCCTGTGCCAGGAACCGGGGGTAGGAACCAATATATAATTTCTATTATCTCATAGGTATCCTCAGGGAAGATTAAGTATTTCAGTGCTGAAATAAGAACAGGATGCTGCATTTTAAAAAGGAACATTGGGAGGACCAGATAAATGACTTGAAATTTTAAAATATGAGGCAAAAATTAGAAAGGCAAGAGATAGGTTGGAGGAGGAAGCCTCCCAGAAAATGAAGAGGGAGTGGGGTGGGCATGTGGAGGATAGTGTAAGAGAAAGGATTCTCGATGTCCTGGGTAAGGAGGCACTGGACGATGGCTAGAATTCAGGAGCTTGGACAGAGCACATGAGCATTTACCCTAGAAGGGCCCGCTCGGAGCCTGACAAGAGGCTGAGTCTCGGGCAGGACGCGGAAAGGTGGAGAGGGTGGCGGGAAGGACCGCTGTCCTGTTATAGCCCGTGTAGCAGACTTTGTCTTTTCAAACCGTTAATTTATTACTTTGAACTAACTGAAAAACGTTGAAAGGTGGTATTTTAGTGTTCTCTATCTCACCCTGTAGGTGCCGTTAAGAAAAGTGCGGTTTTGTGTGTTACCAAAATGTACAAGTGATTGTTCTTTACCTGATATGTGTGCTTCCACACTTCACCCAAAGAAACACTGGCGCTTGGGATTCTGAGATACTCCTTCTGGCACTGAAAATACCATTTTGAAAGGTTTTTATGGCTACGAGATCATAGGGAAGATTCTCCCATCTGCCCGGCTTTACTTCCAGCTCTGGAGGTGTACACGCATGTGTGTATGTGTGCATGTCCATAGGGGACACATACATGTGTGCACTCTTCCTTCTTCTTTTCTAGGCCATTTCCTAAATTCTCTCTATCTTCCTACCTCTTGCTTGCCGTAATGTGGACTTAAAGCACATTTATAACTATGTTAAATTCATTGAGTAAAGGTTGATATTTCTGTGAGTGTATAATAGTTCATATAACGGCTTTATTGAAATATAATTCACACAGCATAAAATTCACCCTTTTAAAGCATCCTTGTATATTTTTATAAACAGAAGGAGGAGAGCCTTTTTAATCCCTTTACCCAAACCTCTGCGTTAAACTTTGTAAACAGGTTCCCTGGACCTCAGAAGGAAAAGGCTTCCCCTGGAGTGTTATTTAGACTGAAGCATATTTCTTGATTATAGGCTTCTCTTTCTTTACTGTGTTTCGACTAAAGAATTTCTCCCTGAATGTTGTAAGTGTTTGGCGGGGGGAGAATTAATAAATTCTTTATTTATTGTTAATAGCTTCTCTTATGGCCAAAGAAAACCCAGGAATTCAAAAGTATTAGCTCAGAGTCCTTAATCTAACAAAACCTTTCCCCTGCTCTTAGCTGGTTTGTCTCCAATTGTAAATTCCCCTCTCAAGGATTTTTAATGCTTAATTCAAAATGCTGGAAGAGAAAAGCTTCATTACTGCTGGTACTTTCTTATTGGCAAATTCAACCTCAGTCTTCCCTTAATTCTCATCCTTTCTTTGAATAGGAATAATCCTGTTTGTTCATTACAAATTCAATTCATTGAGGGGGGAACTGCATTGAAGATGATGAATGATGATAAAGCCATTTATCGGCAGCCTCTGGGGCATTAGCTAGGATTATCCTCTGCCTCTCACAAGCAGTGCTGGCCCTGAGTGTTTAAGCAGGTGGATTTACCGTTTTTCTTCTAGGGGCTCAGGAATCTGATGGAGAGAAAGCCAGGGAATTTGGCCTTGGGCATCTTTTCAGACCTCTTCTAGGAAATTAAGGAATGAATGATACTAGTTGGGTTTTGTAAGGGTAAGCTTGAACAGGCACGCTGACGTCTTGACTAGTAACCAATACACTCTTGTTAAACGCTTTGTCCAAAGCAGACCAACATTCCGAAGTCCTCCCACCTCTGGATGGCAGTTCTGTGGAGTGTGGACTGGGTCTCTGGTCTGGTGTAGCCCTGGATTGTTCTTCTGCTTCTTCCTTGGTTCTTCCCTCCAGGTGTCTCATCTCCTCAAAGCGAGGGCAGGCTCTAGGCATGGTGAGCGTGGTGGGACCTGGTCCTCGCGTGGGCTGGACCCTTGGGGTCATGGATAAGTGTTGACTCAGCGAGAGGAGAGGACCACCCTAAAGCCTAGAGCCCAGAGCTGCATGTTCCTGTGCATCTCTGCCTTACCCTGTGATGCCAAGTCACTGGTGTCTGATCCTTCTGACTCGCCCCAGGTGGGACTGCGGGTTGGAGGCGGGCTGTATACCAGGTGGGCTTCTTCCCGGGGGCGCTGTGGTCCGTTACCTGGCAGTTTCTGACTCAAGCCTCATGAGATGCCAGACTCCATGAAGGGGTTATTGGGCCCCTTAACATTATGTGTCAAGAGCCTTCACAACGTTGTATTCTCTCTGGAGAATCTGCCTGGGGAGAGTAGTTCAGATGCAGCAAGTGATATTTCCTGCAAATTCATGTATAAAAGCAAAAATGAAAAGGAAACTGAAACACGTGTCCTGTTATAACCTATTATGAGAGATTGGTTATGAAAATGCTTATATTCATACAGTGAAATAGTTTGCTGATATTTTAAGATATCAGTGTATTAATTTAGCAAACATTTATTGAGCACACATACCAGAAACTTGCCACACGCTGAGGCCAGTATGCCACGTAAGAAAGGCACATTCCTGCCCACGTGACAACTCTGGTCTGATGAAGGGGAGAAGACAATAAAAGGGTGAAGAAATGATTTCTGGATGTGATTAACATGATGCTGAGTTAGAGAAGAAAGATAAATTGCTGTCCTGCATGATTTCAACTATGTGAAAAACAAACATGCATAGAAAGTAGCCAAGAGGAGAATATGCCAGGCAAGTTAGAGGTGATTTTTATTTTCTTCTTTATTTGTTTCTCAGATTCTCAACCACTGCGCCACCAGGGAAGCCCTGTTTCTAGATTTTTAAATTAAACTCAATTTTTAAAATTCATGTGTGTGAAAGGTAATATAATATATGCCATGGTTTGTTTGTTTTTTAATCAAACAATCCAGAAGAGAAAACAATAAAAATGAAGTCTTTCTTCCATTCCTGAACCCCAGCCTCCCGTCCCGGGCCCCTCCTGCAAGGCAGTTCCTACTGCTGGTTTCTTGGAATTATTTTTTTCTTTTCAGCTTTATTGAGATACAATTGACATGTAGCACTGATAAATGTAAGGCATACAGCTTAATGACTTACACATATTGGGAAATGATTGCCCCAGTAAGTTTCGTTAATATCCATCATCTCTTATAGACACACACAAAGAAAGAGGAAAAAAACTGGGTTTTTTCCTTGTGATGAGAACTCGTAGGATCTGCTCCCTGGTTTCTTGGAATTCATTCCGCTCTCCCCTCTCACCCAGGGTGTGTGCTGATCCCAAGCTTAGATCAGCCCCTCTTCTCTTGTTTGTCCTACCAAAACTCTATCCGAAAATAAGAATCTAATTTTAGTGATGAGGCCTTTGGTGGGTGTTTTTGGAGACATCATATAGGATTGAAATAACTCGATTCAAATTATAGCTCACAGAGCCCTTGTTCCCTGCCCTGTAGTTATTATGCTCCCCCTTAATGACAGTTCATCACTCAGCAGTTCAAATGTCCAGAGCCTTTGTGGTTTTGAAATGTAGCTTTAATTTGATCCCTGGGAGTTGAGAACGGATGATCGTTCATAGACAGGCCCTGTGTTTGCTGCACCTGCACCCGTGTGAAGTATCAATACTTCTCATGTAAGCGTCGCTCACTGCGTTAGGGAAATGGCCACGGAAAGAGCCCGGCCCTTTGGAGACCATGTCCTGGGAGACAGTCAGCTCAGGACAGTTCTTTTCTTTTTTTTTTTTTTTTTTTTTTTTTTTTTGCAGTACACGGACCTCTCACTGCTGTGGCCTCTCCCGTGGCGGAGCACAGGCTCCGGACATGCAGGCTCAGCGGCCATGGCTCACAGGCCCAGCCGCTCTGCGGCATGTGGGATCTTCCCGGACCGGGGCACGAACCCGTGTCCCCTGCATCAGCAGGTGGACTCTCAACCACTGCGCCACCAGGGAAGCCCCAGGACGGTTCTTTTGAATCGAAGGACCCACATCCTTCAATCCTGGCCAGGCCAGGAGAGGCCCAAGCAGTGAAGGGGCTGACTTGGGGGTTTCGGAGGCTGCAGGCTTTCAGGACCTGAGGCCTTAGTTGGCCAGGATGATGGTTAAAAAGAAACAGTACTGCTCTGTGCCCCGCCGTGGGACAAAATCGATTCGTGTTGGTTTGATCCACTTCTCAATAAACCCTGAGGGGCTGGGGCAGCTGGAGCCCATTAGCACGAGCCGCGTGTCCTCCGGCAGGTCACACTGGCCTTCGGCCCCTCGCCTGAGTGACAGTGACAGCAGTGACCTCCCTGACATGGTCACACAGTCCCAAACGCTGGGCACACTGTTGTGAGAAGGGAAGCCGGCCCATGGCCCATGGTCACGTCCAACCTGGCCCTTGTGTGCTTTATTACATCAGGGATCCCGCCTGGACGTTGCAGGCCAGGTCTCCCCTCTGTTCTCACCTGAGGATACTGAGCAGCACGGGCCTCGCTCCCTGGTGGAGGCGGCGGTTGGGGGGGGCGCCTGCTGCCCCCTGCTGCCCCTGCCCCGTCCCCATGCACAGCCGGCTGCTCTCCTGTGAGCCTCTGTCCTCCCCCCACACCCAGACCAGCGTGGGTGCCAGGCATCCTCCTGTTCCTGAGGAGGTCCTCCCCACACCCGGCCTCGGTGGACATTTGGGTTTGTGCCACCTGCCAAACTTGCCCACCTGCCCTGGACTAACTGGGATGGAAGGAGCCCGAGACCCAGGATGGAGCATCCAAAAAGCAGGACTCCTCAGTGTAACCCAGTTACCACATTTGGGGACAACGGGACAAGGCTGAGTGCCAGGCCCCACCCCAGATCCACCCACTGGATGTTTCAAGATGGGGAGGGGCCTGCTGCCCATCATGGGGGTGGGGGCCAATGGGGGGAGGCTGTGCCGAGACCCAGGGACGGAGACCGTGGCCTGGGCAGGAGGTGGGTTCCTGGTCCCCAGATGACGAGGAGGGGAAGATGCTGGGCTCAGAGCCCTGCTGTCGGGGGGAGGGCTTGGGGACCTGAGCCGGGCAGGGCCAGGCACTTCTGTGGGTGACGGAGGCCCCTGGCCAGACCAAGGGGCCAGAGCACATCAAGGGCTTCCCAAAGGAGGCTCTTGACCCTCGGGTGAGTCTGGGTCTGGTGCCTTCCAGGGAAGTTGAAAGAGTGGAGCCTCATCCTGTACGGCACGGCCCAGCACCCGTATACCACCTTCAGCGCCCATCAGTCTCGATCCCGGATGCTGGAGCTCTCGGCCCCAGAGCCAGAACCACCCAAGGCCGCCCTGTCGCTGTCCCAGGCCGAGGTTCCCGAGGACGAAGAGGACTACACAGGTAATGAACCTGAGGCCAGAGGAGATGCTCTGTTTTCCAGTGTAGCTCTTAAAACGCGGGCTGTTCCCGGCGGAAGGTGGGGCTAGGGTTGTAGGCCTTCCTCTTTCCTGGGAGTCGTAATAATGATGGTAATTTGCACTCACAGCTCCTCCCTCCCATGGCTCTCCTAATATTTTACAGACCAGTAAGTATGCTTCAAACCAGTAAGTACTCGCCAACCTTCCCAGGCTGGGAATAGAGGTTCCCTATGCCCAACCAGAACGGGGACTTGCCCCCTGGCTAGTGACACTCCTCTGGGGCGCCCCCTTTTCCTCAGGGGCCCCCGTCTTCAGTCTCAGCCTCCTGACCCTCTCTCAAGTCCATCCACTTTCAGTCCTTGTGACCAGAATGTGGGAAGGACCAGGGTGCTTCTGGGAGCCCAGGACGGTTGGGCTGAGTGAGCACAGCCAGGAGTCGCTGGCAACGGAGATCCTGACCAGCCCAGGGGCCTGGGAGAAAGACCCAGCACAGGGTCTCAGCCCTGATGTCAGAGGACACTGATGCTGCAAGAAGCAGCTCAAGCCTCTCACAGGAAGTAAAGGTGCCTCGTTGCAAATCCTCTTCTTCCTGCTGCGCCACTGCAGCGTGGCCCTGGGCTCTGGGCCTGCGGCGCTCCACGCTGAGAGCTGGGGCAGCATGCAGAAGGACATTCCCAGCCGCCGGGCTGGGCACAGTTTTGGTCAGCGTGCTAGGTGGCAAGCTCTTCCTTCCCCTCTGAACCATCCCAGTGATTTGTGAGAAACGGAGCCTTTCTGGTTGGGTATATTTTCCTTAGCTTAAATGTTACAGCTACTTGATAAATGATGGGTGAGATCTAAGAATATTGATGCTTTGAGTTAGCTAATAGCTTCTGAAGAAAAAAAGTAACAAAATGGAGAACTCCACCAATACAGATCAAGCATAAATTATGACCGATTCAATTTTAAACTTCTTCTACTGTGCCTTTAAAATGGAGCATTGAATTATGTATGGACTAATCTGCTCTGTTTCCCCCTGTGATTTATAAACTGTGGCAAGATTCAGTAATTATTAATAAAGGACTGACTTTTTTTCCCCTTAAAATCTGCTGTGACTCTAACCTCACACTGTCCTGGAATCTCACTGTAACTGTTCTGCAGCCCAGGCCGCTCAGTCCTTTCCAAGCCTGGCCCAGGTGGTTAGAGGGGTCTCTGGGACTAAGGTGTGTTTCTGACACTTGGGGAAGTTCCGTGCAATCTCAGGGGCAAGTGGGGCGGGTGCACCAGTCACAAGAGGAAAGAGCGAGAGAGGGGAGGGGGCAGGAGGGGTGTGGCGTGGAGGGTGAGGAGGAGAGGGCTTCAGGGGGAGGGGGAGCAGTGTGGAGGAGCATCTCGTTGGTGCCCTGGGGGAAGCCCTCTGAGTCACAGACAAAGAAGCCCAGGTGCAGAAGCCCAGGGAGAAAGAGAGGGTGCTGGGCAGGGGAGATTTGGAGGTGGGGCGATGATCCTCGATGACTTTCTAAATATTTATTTATTTATTTATTTATTTGGTTGCATCTGGTCTTTGTTGCAGTAGGTGGGCTCCTTAGTTGTGGCACGTGGGCTCCTTAGTTGCCAGCAGGCGGGCTCCTTGGTTGTGGCCTGCAAACTCTTAGTTGCGGCACGTATGTGGGATCTAGTTCCCTGACCAGGAATCGAACCCAGGCCCCCTGTATTGGGAGCGTGGATTCTTAACCACTGCGCCACCGGGGAAGTCCCTGTTGATGCTTTCTGTGGAGCTTCACGCCCAGCTGAGGGGTGAGCTGGCAGAGGGAGGCTGCGTGCCTCTCGGAGGCGGAGCTGGTCATGCAGACAGTGTGGGAGGGGCTCTTGGCCCCGCCCTCCGTCAGGCAGCGGTGGGGGGGGGGGGCGCCAAGCAGCGCTGTGATGGAGGCACACGGGTGGAGGGCCAGCTCTCCCCGGGACAAGGAGTAAAGGGGAGGAGGTGAGTGAGGGCTGGAGAGGGGAGTCCAGCCTCCCATGGACAGTAAGGGTCCCATGACGGAAGGGGAGTGGGGCTCCTGGGGGGGCTCAGGGGTGTGTCAGGCGCCTCGCCAGAGCCATCAGGACAGCTGCCCTGTGAAGGGGTCAGCTGTGAGGTGGACACGGGTAGGGGACACTCTCAGCCACTGTCGCCGCCTGGCAATGGGGGCAGGGGAGGCAGCCAGAGGCTGAGCGGGTGGAGGGTCAGGGTCATGGTGGGGCCTGGGGTTCCCAAAGTTAATGAGGGTGTGGAAATGCAACCTAGGGGGCTGCTAAGAGATCAGGAGGGTTGGGGGTTCAGCCCGGAGGAAGGGCGCGGTCAGGTGCCTGGGAGACGTCAGTGGCCGAGGTCCTGAAGGTAGAGGGCTTTGCGGGGATGGCCAGCCTTCTGGGACCCAGCCATCTGCAGAGCAGCAGGATGGAGGGGGCTAGTACTGGAGAGCACAGACCGAGGCCCCCGGTAACTCGCCCGGGATGCTTGGTTGCAGGGCAGGCCCTGGGTGGGCCCCACCCCAGGACTGATCCAGCAGGTCTGGGGTGCTCAGGTGCTGTGGGCTAGGGAGCCGGGGTGATGGTAGGAAGGGGCGGTGCTGGGGCTGCTACAGGAGAGCAGCCACAAGGGGAGGACAGGACCCTCGTGAGAACAGAGGGGAGCCTGGGCTTCAGGAGAGGAGGACCCACGGGCTGAGGACAGGGTGCCTGGCCACGCAGGGCCGTGCGGGGAGCCGAGAGTCCAGGCAGCCTTTGCCTGGAGACATTGCCCTAACAGCCTGATAGCTCAGGGTAGCTGATTCACAGGCCGCAGGGCTGCGTGGGTCACAGACTCACGGCACGTCAGCACTCACCCAACAGGCGGGCTAAAGCATTAGTTAACATGCTCCAGTCACAGGCCCTCAAGGAAGAGACCAGCCCTGCCATAAGGGGGTCTCTGTGCAGACAGCTCTACCCTGGCACCCACCTCGGGCCTCTTAGTGACACAGGGGGCCCAGCGCACTTCTCTTGGGTGGCGTGAGTGGTGAGAACGACTGTGATAGCTACTGAATCCGCCTGGTCCTTCAGGAATTCGTCTAAGCCCATGACAAAACCCATCGAGAGTTCCCCAGTTGCTTTCTAATGTTTGTTTATGCATGTTTTTTATCCTGGATTTGCTCCACTAAGGATTCAAGGTAGAGTTTTCAAATAAGTCTGTGTCAGTCTGACACCCTGCAGAAGGGAGTAGCTGTGATACAGTCGGCTCAGCACGAGGGTCATGCTGCCCTGTAGCTGGAGCCCTGGGAGGTGAGACGGGAAGGTAGTGGGTCTCTGAGGAACGTTCGGGCTCATTGAGAAAAGAAGAAAAGGAGACACAAATACAAATTGCAGTGAATAGCATGTGCTCACCCAGAGAATGAGTTAACAGCGGTACCAGAGAAAACCCAGGTGCATTCTTAGGAGTGATGGTGATGTTGGGACAAGATGGCCAAGCAGGTGGATGTAATTCAAGGAAGTTTCAGGACTTCCCTGGCTGTCCAGTGGTTGGAACTCCGAGCTCCCCTGCAGGGGGGCACAGGTTCGATCCCTGGTCGGGGAACTAAGATCCCATGTGCTGCAAGGCGAGACCAAAACAATAAATAAGTAAATAAAAGAATGCTTCATGGCAGAAATGTCTCGATATTGGGCTTGTCGAGGTAATCTGGTAGAGAACCGTACTGGGGAGGGCGCTTACAGATATGGACCCAAGCACCCTGCATGGGGGCGGTGGTTCTTACCGAGCTCTCCAAAGCAGGGCTGGACACGGCCGTCACCTAGATGCCCTGGCGGGGTCCTGCTGCCCTTGCTGTTGGGTGGTCCCTACCTTGCATGGGGCTCCCACTGGCTTCCTGACTAATCTCTGCCCCACAGAGAGGCCCCAGAGGGAGGGGGCTCCATGAAGTTCACACACCGCGAACCAGGCCTTCCCCGAGGCCCTCCCGTCCTGTGTGTGGACGGGAGGGCACTGCGCCTCCCCAGTTTCTGCCCCTCTCCTTTCATCCGTTCTCTCACCCTCAGCCACTCAGCAGATATTTATTGAGCGCCTGCCCTGTACTGAACGCCTTTCCAGGTGCTGGGAAGTTGGCAGTGGACACGCTAGACCAGATCCTGCCTGCAGGGAGCTTCGTCCCCTCCCTGTCCCCCCACTTCTCTTTAGGATTAGGAAGCAGTTCACTTTCTCACGTGAGACAGACCTGCCTCCGGGACAGGTGACCGCAGGGGAAGGCGGGGTGTCAGTCCAGCTTGGCGGGGAGGGCTGGACCCCACAAGTGGATTGGGATGAGGCGAACAAGGATCAAGTCAAATGAGAATCGATCCCCAAATTGAGTGAGTCTGGGGCCTGGGAAGGGATGGGGGCACCTTGTGCTCCAGCACGACCCCAGCGCCCTCCCCCACCCAGACCAGAAGGAGCGTCTAGTGCATCCCCAGGGATGCACATGGCTCTGAAAGGGGTTCACGGGGGGAACCCACAATGAGAACCTTGGAAATGTCAGCAACGGTAAACCTTCAGGGAGGGAAGCCAAATACAGCTGAGTCTAACACTGGGAAGGTCTGGAGGCCCTTTAAAGAGGAATGAAGAGGGCTTTGTGCCCCTCAGCAAAGACCCATTGTGGGTGGCAGAGAATGGGGACTTTTGTCTTTCCCTCACGTCCCCAGGAAACTCTGGTGGCTGGCAAGACACCTCTTCTTCTCTTCTGAACTCACTCCCCACCCCCTCCAACAACTAAAACCTTGTAGAAGGTTGTTTTTTCTTCCAAGGACTCAAAAACTTTCATAACGCCCCGCCGGGCCCCTCCCTCCCCACACGGGGAGGCTTTCCAGAACCATCTCCCAGAGGAGGAAGAGCGTTGGGGGCCAAGGGAGGTGGGGGTCCCAGCACAGCACCAGCCCTGGCCCCCAGGTGGACACCTATGGAGGGGCTGCCCAGCCTGAGGGCAAGGGCCAGTCAAACTGGGCTCTTCCCCGTGGCGCAGGTGGAGGGGAGACCTAGGACAGGGGGCCTGATGGGGTCCCCCAGCTCCTGCATTTTTCTCCGTCGCTTTGACACCACCACACAGGCTCCCGGAGTTAGAATTTGGGGATTGAGGGAAGACAGGATGTCCCCCTCTGAGGGTGAGAGAGAGGGGAGCTGAAAAGGGCTCAGCTCCCGCCCACCCCAGACCCACCAGGGACATGGAAACCCACCTGCCTCCTTCACCGCGGCGTGTGAGGGACATGGCGCATTCTGTTCCAGCCTCTCCCACTTAATTTCTGTCAGATCTTCACTGCTTGGCCGCAGTTTCCTTAGCGCCTTCAAGCCCTCAATGCCCCATATCGCGTTGCTCTGTCCTTCACGATGGAAATCAGAGTTGGTGGCTGGTCCAGCATCGTAACTCTGCTGCAGGGGAGGACGCTGCCTGAGGCTGTCCCCTGCCCCTCCCGCCCCGCCATGGCTGCTCCTCTAGAACCTCACAATGCCCGTCTTCACCCACCCGGGTCCTCACCCACCACCGGCTGTCCTGCTTGTCCTTGGGCCGTCCGTCTCGAGTCATCAGACCCTCTGACACTGGAGCCCAGAGCCAGGCTTGGCTCCCAGCTGAGGCGGGTTCTGCAGGGGTGGGTGCTCTGGCCCAGTAGGGGCCTGTGAGACCCGGACGTGGGGTCCTAGGAGACTGGACGCGATTGAGAAAGCATCTCTATGGGTGAAAGGAAATGCTTGTTTCTTTAAGGTGTGTGCCATCCGGAGTGTGGTGACAAAGGCTGTGATGGCCCTAATGCAGACCAGTGCTTGAACTGCGTCCACTTCAGCCTGGGGAGCGTCAAGACCAGCAGGTAAAGGGCTGGGCTGCCCCTGCGTGTCCTGGAGATGCCCAGCGTCCCGCTAAGGTGGCCAAGCTGTGTTCTCCACCCCTGCAGCCTGGCACCATACTTAGGAATTAACCAAACACCCCGGAAAGGAGATCACCCTGAGGGTCACTGCTTGGGAATTTTATGTTTTTGTAACCTTTTATTCTCATCTCATAAATAACTCGTGACCATGACAGAGAACTCAGAGGCCGTGGCATTGTTTTTTGTCTGTGCTTATAAACTTTTTTCTCTCCATTTTGCTAAACAAAAATGGGTCATATTGAGCATGACAACTACTTGGGAACCGCAGACAAATGTCATCTTAAGGGCCAGTACTGTTCTAAAAGTCAGCACGATCGGCCGTGAATGAGGAGCCCCCATCCCTGAGCACCCGGGTAGGGGTGCAGCCCTCCTGGGGAGCACACACCCACCAGGGCTCTGGCAGGGGTGCGGCTGGGACTCTCACGGTGTCCCTGGGGCCCAGATACAGCCGCAACCTCCCTGTGCCGTGCGAAGACGTTTGTTCTGCTGGCTGGACACAGCCTGGAGACCGCTCACTGCCCGTGGGCACTGTCAGTGGGGTTTTGCCGGAGCTGAACGTTCCAAAAGTCAGATACCATCATGGTGTTGCCCAAGGAAGCCAAGCACAACCTGCGAGTGCCCCCGCCCCCCTCGGGGAAACTTTGAAAGGGCAGGAGTCCCAGGTTCCCATGCAAGCCCTCAACCCTCTCCTGCATCAGGAACTTCTCAGGGGTATTAATGGTTTACCTCTGCCCTGGGGCCTTTGTTTCCTCAGAGTCTGCCGACGGGGAGGCAGCTAAGGTTTCCCTCCCGGCCAGCTGCCCTGCCTCGGCCTGACCCCCCGTGCTGCTGGGTAGGCGTGGCGCTGGGGCCAGTAGGAAAGGCCTCTCCCGATCTGCTCCCACAGGAAGTGCGTGAGCGTGTGCCCCTTGGGCTACTTTGGGGACATGGCAGCCCGCCGCTGTCGCCGCTGCCACAGGGGATGCGAGACCTGCTCGGGCCGGGGCCCCACCCAGTGCCTGTCTTGCCGCCGCGGGTTCTACCACCATCAGGAGGTGAACACCTGTGTGACCTTCTGTCCCGCCGGATTTTATGCTGATGAAAGTAAGTGTGTGTCCCGGGGCCTAGAAATGAGGAGTCAGCCCCGCTCTGGGCTGGGGTCCCCTCTCCTGGGAGACTTTTCCCCGCCCTCTGCTTCCTGTGTACTCTGTCCTCCTGAGAAAGGACCCTTAACGGGAGGGAGGGAGAGAGGATGAAATCAAAGCCCTCGGACGCCGTTACTGGATAGCAGTTCACACCCAAACCTGGCCAGGGTGGTTCAAAGTGACTCAGAAATGGAGCCCCCGTAGTCTGGGGTTGTCACACTTCTGTAGGTCAGTGTCCAGTATTCAGGATGGACAGGGAGGTAGCTTGAGCCAGTGGCTCTCAGGCTCAGACCGATTTCAGACATCCAAATAGAAAGGCTTCCGGGTATGCCCTGCAGTCTCTCCTGGAGCTGTGGATGTGGGCGCTGGGCGGGGTGCGGGACCCAGCACCGGCTTGTGGCCTTGGTGGTTGAAACTGGGTGAAAGCCCCTCCCAGCAAGAGCCGCTAAGCTGAAACCAGGGTTTAAGGCCGGGGAGGTTTGCGGGTCTCCATGAATGCCTGCTGCCAGGCATAACTGGGCTCAGGAGGACAGGTTGGTCTTGGCTGTGCACTTTACGTAGTGACCACACTCCCAAGACGTGGGCGATGCTTTCCTCACCTTGCAGATGGGGAATTGAAGCCGAGCGAGGCCAAAGGGCCCACAGCTAGCAGTGAACTCAGAGCAGCACAGGTGTCCTGCCATCCTGCCTGTCCTGGGAAGTGAGGTGGATGGGCTCTGGGGCCGGGACTTCATGCCAAGGTTTGAGCACTCACCTCGGCCTGGAAGAGGCCAAAGAGAGGGCTTGGGTTAAACTGATGGAGGACAGTTTTCAGATGACGTGTTGGCCGTTGTGCAGGGAGGGAGCAGCGCTTCCCAGAGCTCGCCTCTGGCCCGCATCCTGCAGGAGGGGTCCCGTCACAGCATTGCTCTCACTCCTGTGGGGAAGGAGCCAGGGAATCCTTAAGGACATAGAAAGCCATGGAATAACCACTCTTTAGAGGGGACACAAAGAGTCGTGCAAGACATGTTTCACAGGCTTTGCAAACACCTGCCCTGGGCTGCAACCAGACCTGTTTTCGGGGCAGAGACTCCTCCATCCCTACCCCCACCCCACCCCACCCCTGGGCAAGAACCAGCCACCTCGGTCACCCCAAGAGTCACCCCCAGACGCCCTCACTGAGCCCCTGCAGCGTGTGTGTGATGCCAGCTGTGGGGCCCCGAGGAGGAGGCCCCGAGCACAGGGTGGTGCTGACCGGGTGCCAGGATGAGTGACCTGGGTAATCACCGAGACCCAGGGCTTCCCCCAAGGTGTGGTGGGTGTTGGAGATTCATGTCTGTGCAGGTGACCGCCAACGTGTCAGTCAAGACCCCTGTGAGGGCCCTGGGTGGGTAGGGTCACTCAGGGGCACCCTCAGGCCCCACCGGTCACACTTAGGAAGACTGGCACCTCAGTAAACTCTGCTCCTCTGGCTCCAGTCCCAGGGGAAGATGTAGGACTAGAGCACGTCTCTGGAAAGGGTCCACCTCCAAGCCTCAAGGTCGTGTGAGGACTTCACTCCAGAAAAGAGGTGCGAGGCGTGTGATCTGACACCTGGGCACGCGGTCTCCACATGCCTCTGGCGGTCGGTTACCGTGTCGCCCGTCTGGAGACAACGCCGGTGACGGCTGTTCCATCAACCCCGCTTTGGAACACCCGACTCTCATTTGCCCGGGTTTGATCCTCCCACCTCTTCTCTTTTCCTCCTCTTATTTTTCTCCAGATCAGAAAAACTGCCTTAAATGCCACCCAAGCTGTAAAAAGTGCATGGATGAACCAGAGAAATGTACTGTCTGTAAAGAGGGATTCAGGTAAGACCCTCCCTTCAGACCTGAGGCACAGCCATGGGTATATGCTGGTATAAGTGTCTGTCATTGATTTACCAAGTGTTTGCCTCCTTTTCCTAAAAGCTAAAATTTCAGAGGCCCAAAGCCTTTCAGGATACAGATTCCGAGTCAAAATCAGATTTCCACTTAGAGATTGGTGTTTATGATAGAAAGTCAGAGGATGGGGAAAATGTCTACATTTATGCAACATTTGGAGAATTGGTAAGAGCGAGAGTGGATCCTCTCACAGAAAGTAGGGCTGGCGGCCGGAAGGGTGAGGAGTTGTAACGAAGCACGGAGCTCTCTTTCTTGGGCACCGAGCCCCACTCACTCCAGTTTCCTTCCCAGTCTGGATGACTGAGGGAAAGGCAGAGGGAGCTCGCTCCCTGGAGATACCCTGTAGATTCCTGGTTTGCCCGGCTCCACCAAGCTCAGCCCACGTCTCCTTTAAAAGCACCTTATCAAGCTAATGATTTTTTACCGGCATATTTTGGAATGTTGGTGTAGCCTGTTTACTGCCACCAAATATACATTACTTGTTCCTCGAAGTTACCATCTAGAAGCTTAGAAATCATTCTGTGCGAAATTGTGCTGTGGACCCTCCTGCGATCCAGTCTTGAACCAGGGCCTGCACTTTAAGGAAGAAAGGGACGGGTCAGCGAGGGCAGTGAGCAGGGGCGGGGCTGGGGGGCATCACTGGGCTCTTGTTAAAATGCAGGTGCTGGGCTTCCCTGGTGGCGCAGTGGTTGAGAGTCTGCCTGCCGATGCAGGGGACACGGGTTCATGCCCCGGTCCGGGAAGATCCCACGTGCCGCGGAGCGGCTGGGCCTGTGAGCCACGGCCGTTGAGCCTGCGCGTCTGGAGCCTGTGCTCCGCAACGGGAGAGGCCACAACAGTGAGAGGCCCGCGTACCGCAAAAAAAAAAAAAAAAAAAAAAAAAAATGCAGGTGCTGACCCAGCGGCTCTGTGACTCTGCGTCTCTACCTGGCCCCCAGGGGACAAGGATGCTGCCGGTCCTGCAGCCTCCCCTCCCCTCCCCTCAAATCCAACCCCACAGGGTGGAATTCCTTTCCAGTAAGGAGTGAAGGAAGAAAACAAGCATTTTACTCCAGCTGCTCTCACCAATACTGCCTCATTTAATCTTCACAGCAACCTATGACGTATGTGACATATATGGCATTCTTCTTCACATTTTATTAACGGGGAAAGGAACAGTTTCCTGGAGCAGCATGACTAAGGTTCCCCAAGCCCGCCCCACCCCCTCCAGATCAGGGGATCGGAGAGAAGAGGGTCCACTGCCCCACGCTCCCGGGAGCCGGGGGAGGGAAGGGGAACAGGACCCCAGAGTCACACGTCATGCCCGTTCTCTGAACCGGGGAGCTGGACGAGGCAGGATGAGGAGTGGGGGGCTGACATGTGGAGGAAGGAGAGCCCCAGAAGGGAAAGGCGGAGAGGTTCAGCTGGCCGCCACTGGGGCCTGGGAGCTCGGCTGTGGGGACCCTCCCGCAGGACCCCCCACCCAGGCCAGAGACTCAGGGTGTCAGGGGGAGGCACTGTGTTTCCAGATCCCTGGAGCCTGTTTCCCAGTGGGGATGTGCTGGATGGGGTGGCTCATCCCTGCTCCTGTGGGTCAGATGGGGGAGAGCAGGTCAGATGCTCAGGCCAGGAGCTGTGTCCTGGGGAGAAAACGCCTCTCAGGCAGCAGCCCCCCAGGTGGAGGCAGTGGTGCAGCCATGACGAGCAGTCGGGGAGGACTGCGGACACTGAACCATCATCAGCCGTAATCCACAGAAAGCTTCTTTTTATTGCCTAGTATCCTCTTTAGCTGTGGCTTCAAATCATCAGTCCCACTGAAGCAGTGAGGGTGGCCAAGCCGTGCGTCCATCTCTTTAGGCTGGGAACATCCATTAGTAAAGACTTGACTGAACAGCTGGTGCAGTGGCCTGGGGGCCAGGACGAGAGGGAGCCCTGGGGTCGGCCTCCGCCTTGATACAGAGATGCCTTCAGCCCCACCGACGTCCCCCCACCAAGTGCAGGAGCCTCTGGATCTCACAGACCCTGGGGCACGTGTTTGATGTGTCAGGCAGCAGATCCATCTACAACATGTGCAGCAGTGAGCCTGGGAACTGAAGCGGCCATGGCAGCCAACACCCACTCACACTGCTGGGTGCCCGACAGCCAGGGTTCTGTCCTCCAAGCAACCTGACCACGCAGGAGCCTTGACGGACAGCTGAGGGGACGGGGGGGCAGGAAGGTTGGCTGGCCTGCCCGGGGCCGGGGCTGCACGGCTGGGAAGGGGCACAGGGTCTGCTCCAGAAGCCGTGCGCTCGCTGCCTGGCCGAGTGAGGTGAGGGAGGGAGGCCGGAGCCACAGCAGCCAGGGCTGCTAGGTCCCAGGAGCGGATTTTATCTCAGGTTCATGAAGCACAGAAGGTTTCCAGCAAGGGCGAGGCAGGAGCCCACTGGGACTCAGGGTCAGTCTTGCTGCCAACCCCCCTCACACATCACAGATGCCAAGGCTTCACCCAGGGCTGCGCCCAGTGAGACCAAGCCAGTGGGGTGACCCACCCGTGCTCGAGTTCTCCTCGTGGGCCTTGGGTTCTAGTGTGATTGGTGTCAGTGAAGAGAAGGTGTCACAGAGCAGGAGAGCACAGCAGGCGTGGAGGGCATGGCCTCCCGCACAGGGACCGAGGCCACGGGGCTTTGGGAAGAAGCTTCAGGACCACCAGCCACCAGAAGGCAGAGACTCTGCTTCCAGGCCCGGGTGTCCCTTCCAGCTGGCCTCGAGATGCTGCAGGACAGCTTTGCCACTTGCATTAGTTCAGAACCTTAAGTGACGCCAAGAGCTGTGCTTGAGCAACTTTCAATTCCTCTCATGAAAGACATTTGAGGGCAAATCATAATTGAATTAGAGCTTTGGAAAGGATATAAAAGACTGCTTTTTTTTTTCTTTTCAACAGCCTTGCACGGGGCAGCTGCATTCCAGACTGTGAGCCAGGCACCTACTTTGACTCTGAGCTGATCAGGTGCGGGGAATGCCATCCCACCTGCCAGACCTGCGTGGGTGAGTTCACGGCCTGCGGGGGCCACACTTGGAGCCCAAGTTCCCCAGGCCAGTGGGCTGACTACCTGGAAACCTAGAAAGCCCTGGGACTTGCGGGCTTCCGTGGGTGTTGCAGCATTAAATCCCAGAAGCCCTACCAGGGGCTGGGAGAGGGGAAAGGGGAATAGTGATTAACGGGTACAGAGGTTCAGCTTGGGAAGATAAAAAAGTTCTGGGGATGGATGGATGGTGGTGATGCTTGCATAACAATATGAATGTACTTAATGCCACTGAACTGTATGCTTAAATGGTTAGTATGGTCAATTGTATGTTATGTACATTTTACCACAATTTTTAAAATTAAAAAAAAAAAGAAAAACCACAAGGGCCCACTTGGAGCAGCCTGGGTTTCCCGGTGTCAGGAGCCCAGCCAGGTAGGGGATGCTTTCAGGCCGGGCAGGGATGCTAACTGCTAGTGAGCTCTTGCGTGGAACCCAGCCCTTGCCTCAGGGTAGCAGTGCCGGAGGTTCACGATTCATTGATTCTTCAGGCACAGGCTGGGCAAGTTCCCGTGGTGAAGGAAGAAGTCTTTTTAAAACATAGCCTTAGTTCCTTGTACCTATCTTCCCTATTTTGAACATTTTACTCAAAGAGGAAAAGATCTCTGTAAGCAATTTTATGTGTATTTTAATTTCCCACAGAGATGTTAGCACAGCTACCTTCCAGGCGCAGTTTTTATGCAGAATCTCGGAGAATGATTGTCTTGTTGGCTTTCGTGCTGCAGAGTTGTTTGTAGCACATTCTGAGCTTGTGGGCTCATATGTATTTCTGATCGAATCTTCTCCTCTTGACCCTCCTTCCTGACCCAGCGCTTTGGTCCTTGTTCTAAGAAACCCACATCGGGTTGAGTTTTTGCTGCAGTAACGATATAAGAATTAGGTCTCTGCTAAGTCACTGATGCCGTAACATGGGTCCTGGAATGCATGGCAGGATGGGGCAACCGTCCCAGTGTGGCCACGTGAGCCCATGTCAAGGGGGCCCTTGACCCTTGACCAGAAGTGGACATGCCATGGCAAAGACCAGCACTCTCAAGGCCTTTGGAAGATGTGCCTTCCTGGGTTCCCCTCCTGGGACAACCCCCCAAAGGCAGGGGCCCAGCAGCCTTTCCTAGCGTTTGCCTTTGTTGCCTGTCATTTTCATTCTGTTTCTTTGACTCATTGTTTAGCCCAGGTTGATGAAGAGCATCGCCGAGCATCGCCGATGTCACTTATTTAGATTTCATAGTCGCTTGAATCCATAAAATTCAGGCGTGTAGCTTTACAATGCTCTTGAATTCAGTTATTCAGTGTGGTTTCCTTTCTCTGCTTCCCCACACTGCCTGTTGGCAAACACTGTGGTTCTCTCACCCAGTCCAGCAACCTCTTTGTCACTTGAGGGGTCAGGCTGTCCAGGGGTCTCCCCTGCTCCCCACACCCGCCTGCCCGGGTTCCCTCTATGCTCTGGGACGTGTGCATCCACCCCGGCCGCTGCTGGGACAGGGACCCCACCCACTTCCAGCGCTGAAGGCTTCTCGCTGCCTGTCACGATCCCTGTCGGGAGCCCCTGGAGGCCTAGGCCACCTGCCCCTCCCCTCCCAGCTCCCACTCCGTGACCACTGCTGCTCCCCGCCTGTGAGGGGCCTGGGTGCGGTGTGGGGAGAGCCGTGGTTAGGCACGAGTACAGCATGGAGCACAGTGGCATCTGTCCCCACCCCAGGCCGGCAGTACCTTGGGACACTCAGTGGTGACTCAGTAGGAATAAGCCTCTTCCCATATCCTGGTCCAGGTACCCAGAGCCTCTGGCACAGAGGATGTGATCCCTTGGGGAACCTATCTGCCTTGGATGGGTGCAGGGGACCTGGCAAGCGCATGGCGCGTGGGTCAGCAGCCAGTGGGGCACGTGTGTGTGGAGTTGAGGGGCATGAGGGCCGGTCCTCACCCAGGGGAGCACGACATGAAATAGCAGATAAAAACCACCATGACAGGTCAAGAGAGAGATGGCAGAAGAAAGGAACGCGTTTTGTATCTTAGCGCCCTTCATAGCACGTTTTTCCTGCCTTTGGAATAAGGGCCCTGCGTTTTCACTTTGTCCTGGGCCCCACAAACGATGCAGTGGATCCTGCCTAAGCATCACCCGTTTTGCTACGATTTTTATGATCTGTGTCCGCTTTTCAAGTGTCTGATGCCTGGAAAGCCTTGTGACTAAATGGAATCCCTGAGAGACTTTGAGTTACAAAGTTCTCAATTTTTAGTAGTAGTGAAAACAGTTGCTCTAGGAGATTTGTGTTGACTCAGCTTTTGTCATCGTGGTTAAAGATCCGGAACATAAAACCTACCATTTTGAAATGCACGCCTCAGCAGCACTGAGCACCTTCACGTTGTCATGGGGCCGTCACCTCCGCCCATCCAGGGCTTTCTCTTCTTCTAACCCCAGCTGAACGGGTTTCATCCGCTTTTAAGTTTAGCAAATTGAGCATTAAACTAGGAGCAAACAAGAATCGGTGTTCTTTTCCATTGCAGAAGCTCCTTAGGCACTGGGGACCCTGGCGGCCCTGGCAGTAGGACATGGGTGATGGGGTTTGTGGGGGGCACCAACGCCAGATGCTCCCTACAGATAAGTGATAGGGGCTGGGGCACAAGAGCAGCCGTCCATCCAGAAGGACATAGACCAGACGCATTTGTGGGGTGGCTCTCCCACTGCGTTGCAGCAACAGAGGGAGGACACCCCCGTGGAGACCCCAGGCGGGTGGGCAGCTACTCCTCATGAAGGCCCTGGAACCCCAAGGGCTCCCGCTTCTGCCTCATGCTCAGTCCTGGGTGAGCTCAGAATCCCCTTCCAAGCTGGAAGCTATGGTTCTGAGAGCAGAAACCAGCTTCCAGAGCACCAAGCCTCGGGGCTGGCAGAGTGCCCTGTGGACCCCCATCTGCAAACGGGTCCTCCCGTGACGCAGCCCCGAGGCCCCCCATAGGTCCAGAAGTCACTCCAGGAGGATGGCCGGACACCTCTGCCTCAGCTGTCAGGCCTCAAGCCGAGACAAGACCACAGTGGGGGGAGGTCTAAGGAGGGGCTGTGGTCTCCGTGAGCATCTGAGATGGTTTCTCCCTGAGTTCGATCCTCTAAGCCGTCAGCCAGTGGCCACCTCACTGCCTCTCTGATGCTCCTTGGGGACTCTGACACAGAAGTGCACACCCAGCACTGACTTCTTGTTGGCCTGAATGAATGAACAGATGGGCAGACAGACAGATGGACAGCGCGGTTTCTTCACTCTGGACCACTGCCTGCCCAGGCTGATGAGTCCTCTTGACTGGGCTGCAGCTTTTCCTTCATGACTCTTGACCCTTCATTCAGAGCTCTTGCCTTTTCTGGTCCCCACGTCTCACCCCATAAGCCCTTAGCTGTTTTTTCTCTGTTGAAAAAGTCCTGATCCTTCACACCAAATACCTGTCAACCTCAGACCCCCAAACCTCTTCTTTCCCTTTTCCCACATATTCTTACACCAAGTTCTGTCCACTAGAAATATGATGTGAGCTACTGATGCAGCTTTAAGTTCCCTCCAGAAACAGGTGAAAATAATTATAACATCTTATTTAACCCCATGTATCTAAATGCTATCATTTCTACATGTAATCAATATTTTAAAAATCAACGAGCTATTTCACTTTTTTTAAACTATGTCTCTGAAATCCAGTGTGTAAGTGTGTTTGGCCAGGCCACATTTTCAGAACTCAGAGCTACCTGTGGCTGCCCTAGCTGAAATCGGGCCCAGGCCTGTTGGGAAAGGAGGCACCTGGAATCAGGGCCGATGAACGCGGCCCGGGCAGCGGGAGGTGTGCTGAGCTTGGTGCAGCCTCCATGTCCCCATCCGTGAGATGTGGGCGTGAGGCCCACCTCCCAGGAGTGGCCAGGAGGGCCCAGTGCAGACGCACAGTGGCACCTGGGTGAATCTAGCTGTGTGGTGGCCTTGGGGCGTCTGAATAGGACCTGGATCTCACAGGTGCTGCAGCAGGTCTGGGACACGTGATGGGCAGGTGGGCGGTCCCTGACCTCTGCTGCTTTTCCCACACCCCTCAGGGCCCAGCAGAGAAGAATGTATTCACTGTGCCCCAAACTTCCACTTCCAAGACTGGAAATGTGTGCCAGCCTGTGGCGAGGGCTTCTACCCAGAGGAGATGCCGGGCTTGCCCCACAAAGTGTGCCGAAGGTATGTGCGCCTTCCAGACAGTCCTCCTGACTTAGCCCGAGATGGCCGGGGAAGGGTGGTCAGCGGTGCCTGTGGAGGAGTGGCAGGAGGGCTGGGTCTGGTGGCCCCTGTCCCAGGGGCTGGGGGCAGGGTGTGCCATGTTCCACGACAGCAGTGGGTGCAGTGGGCAGACAGGAACCCGTTTACAGAGGAGGGGACCCTGCAGGTGGTGATGGCCAAGGTCACAGTCAGGCGGCGGCCCTCATGCCTTTGTTCACGTCCTGAGTATCTGTGGAGACCTACTGTGTACCAGGCCTTGTGTGGCTGGGAGGGCAGGACGCGGAGGACGGGGGCCTGACCGGCAGAGCCGCCACCCCGGAGCAGACGCCAGGGAGCCCCACCTGCACCCCGGACCACAGTGTGTTCACAGCATGTCATTAAGGAAACCACGTGTAGGATTTGTTTAAAATTTAAATTGGATAATTTAGAGAAAACAGAAGATCCCGACAACTTCCTCATTCTAAAGCCGCTTCCAGCCAATGCAGAGATGTTATAACCCGGCTCGTTCTCCTTTTCCGCTCCCTCCTGTGTGTCTGCAAGGCACACCGTCCTTTTTGGGGGGCTCTGAGCAGTGTTCTCTCTTGTCACGGGGTGTGGGCAGTGAAAGGAGAAGACGTCTGCTTGGTGTCCTCTTGTCCTGCTGAATCTTGCCTCATGTCAGGCCTCATCGCCTGGAGCCCAGGAACAGGGCAGGGCAGTCTATCTCGTCTAGGGTGAGAGTGACAATGAGTCTGCCGGTGACCTTGAAGATCATGATGGTGGGAGTGGGGAAGGGGCCGTCCCTCTGATGTAGACTCAAAGAGGGAGCCTCAGGCGCCCACTTAGAGCAGTGCAGGGAGACCATGCCCGTCTGGCAGCTCACAGCTGGGGACCCACAGTGGGGGTCTTTGAGATCCCCTCAGGCTGTGTTTGAGAACTCTTCTGGATTGTAACCTGTTCTTTAAAACAAACAAACAAACAAAAACCAACAACCTACGTGAGCAAATGAGAGACCACCTGGTCCTTGCGCCTGTGGGACCCATGCAAAGGGTTAGGGTTTCAGCCCCACTACCCAGCCACCTTCACCCAGCCTTGCTGAGTCCCGTGAAGGACCCTCGGCACCGGTGTCTGAAGTAAAGTTTCATTTTAACCAGCCAGCTGGTTCCAGGGTGATTACCCTAAGTATGGCAGCCAGGGACAATGCGGAATTACACAGTGATAATCAGTTTCGTTTGTCAGACACCCTGGCTCTCAGAGGATGCTGGGAATTCCCACGAGTGCGGCAAACAGCCCCCGCAGGGCACCCAGAAGCTATGGGGTCCCCAGTGCCAGGAGGCAGGGGGCAGGCAGCCCCCGTGAGCCCCTCCCTGGCTGAGGAGGGCAGGACCTCCCTGGGTGCTCACGTCCATGTGTGGCAAAGCTTTCAGTCCTGGAGGAGCGTCTAGTGCTGGGACTGACACAGCAGGCCTCAGAGATATACCCCCAGGAAGCGCCCTGCACGGGACGCCTAGGTGGTGAATTGCCAGCACTTCAGAGAATTCCCGTCTCCCGAGTCCCAGGGCTCTGAAGACCCCTCAGCGTGGATTCCCCTGGAAGGACAAATGGCCTTGGTTCCACAGGGCCTCTCCCCACCGCGGCAGCAGCAGCGTTCAGAGAGCCTGGCTTCCCGGAGGCCCCAGAATGCTGAGTGCCGGCCAGGGCAGCCTCGAGGGAGCGAGCAGCCAGGCAGGGCTCATGGGGAGAAGCCAGGCCGGGACGCAGGCCTGCTAGGTTGGCAGCCTGGATGCCGAGTCAAGACCCGTTACGCTGAGGCCCACGGCTGAGAACAGTCCATGATAAGTATCTCAAAAGAGGCGCCGGACACCCCAAGACTTAGGAAGAGGACCTAGAAGAGGGAGCAAGGACCTCTTTGAAGACAGAACAACTCGGTGGGGTGTCTGACCCCCGCCCTCCTACCACCCTCCCTCCCCCGGCCCCTCCTGGGTATGTTGAAGCAGGGCAAGACTCAGGCAGGCCTTCTGCTCTGTCCTGTGCCCAGTGTGACGAGAGTTTTGCCATCTGACTGTCACCTGGAACAGCCTAAAGACGGGAGGTGGGGAAGTGGCCCCGGCAGCAGGGCAGGGAGAGGAATGCAGTGGGCGCTGCCCTGCAGACTTTGGCAGGACAGTCGCTGTGGTGTTTGGGGGTGAGGTCGGTACCACAGAAGGAGCAGAACCAGAGGCGTCTTGAAAGCCCGCTGCCCGAGAGGACCACCTGCCAGGCACGGTAACCTTGATGGAGGGGCCAAGAGGGTCTCTCGGAGAAACAGGGGCCCCGAGGCAGTTCAGGGAGCAGCCTGATGCCGGATTCTTCCCCAAGCCGGGGCCTCCAGATCCGAGCCCAGGCTGGTGGACACCTGACTGGGGCCTTGTGAGCCCCTGAGAGAGAGCCCGTCCAAGGCTGTCCAGGCTTCTGCTTGTGGAACTGGGAGATGCTGAACAGTGGTGGATTAAGCTGCTGCATTGTGGTCATTTGTTACATGGCCGAAGAAAACCGACACAGCTCTGGGGGCTGCCATGGAGATCCTGGGGCTCTGTGAGGCTGTATTTGGAGAAGAAAGAGAGCTGTGTGCAGCCGGGTCTCCACTGTAGCTGCCCCCTTACTGTTTATAGCAAAGCAACCCTCAGCCAGGGCCTTTGAGACAGCTGACCCCCAATTACATGGCTTGGCTTGGCCCTGTCTCCCGTGTCACTAGCGGACATCATCTGTAAGAGGAGTGGGAATTGGGGGGAGTGGTCCCCTGTGCAGTGGCATGAGGGGCCTGTGGCCCGGCCAGAGCAGTGCAGCAGGACAGGGGCCAGGCCCTGGGGTCTCCCCCAAAGCGCGCAGTAAGAGTCTGCACGGCGGGCCCCATCCTCCTGCTCCAGGGTCTGTGAGGGGGGAGGGCAGGCTCTTGCTGCAGGAGGAGGAAGTCGGAGGGGCTCCTGGATGCGGTTTGCCTGTGGGTTTACACGTTTATAAACATGAACTATGGGCCCGAACTCCAGTTTGGAGGCGCCCTCAGCGACCCTAGGAGAACAAAAGCCACCTCTCATCCAGGCTGAGGGCCTGCTGTCCCGGAGGCCCTGTGCAGGCAGAATCCATGGTGGCATCTGACCCCAGCACAGGCCCGCTCAGGAAGGAGGCCTACAGTGAGCCTTGCTGTTGGCGTCTGCTCGCTGCCTGCGAGGTGGCATCTGTCCCAAGCACTGCCTACCCGATGCCCCGCCCACCCTGTCTGAGCCCCGCTCCTGGGCCTGCAGCTGACAGGGAGCTGGGAGGTGGGTCTAGGGAGACCCAGTCCCTGGAGCTGGACGTGGAGAAGACAGCAGGTACAGCCCAGGTCCCTTCATGGCCCAGAGCAGGAAGGGGCGTCGGTAGGCTCTTCTGTGAAGGGCCCGATGGTGAGTCGTTTAGGCTTTGCTGGCCGTACAGTCTCCAGAGCAGCCGCAGACAGACGCAGAGAAACGCACTGGACAGTGGAGTGCGCTGACCCTCCCACCCCCAAGGTCATGGCACTCTGTCAGCAATAGTCCTGGGTCCCGTCTCCGGGACAGGTCGAAAGGGCATCCCCACCCTCTGTCCCCAGCGGGGGAGGCCGACATCACCACAAAGGAGGCTCAGCCCCGGCCAGCCCCAGGGTCACGTCTGTCACATTCTGGGGAGCCTGGCCCCGAGCCCCAAGAGTCAATGCTGACCTCCTCAGGGAGCCACCTGTGGCCACAGTGCCCAGGAGGGCGTCCAGGTGAGCCACGGGGAGGCTCAGAGACCTGGGCCCATCCTCAGCTCCGGGCATCCTCCTGCCAACTGGCCGTGACCGTCTCCGCCCTCCCAGGACAATAGAGGAGAGACGTGCAGATGCTTGGCCAGGGTCTCGGGCCGTCGTGGGGGGCACAGTTACAGCCAGGGGTGCAGTGCGGGAGGGTGGGAGGGCTCTGGGAAGGGGCCTGGAGTGGCTGTGCCTCTTTCCCATCTGGGAACCTGTGTTCCCCTGTAGGTGTGACGAGAGCTGCTTGAGCTGTGAAGGCTCCAGCAGGAACTGCAGCCGCTGTAAGACAGGCTTCACACAGCTGGGAACCTCGTGCATCACCAACCACACATGCAGCAATGGTGAGCATGGATGGGTGGCGGCCCCGAGCCACCTCGGGGCTGCCCCGGGCAGAAGAGAAAGGAAAAGAAGGTTCAGGGACCGCAGTCCCTTGGACAGCCCTGTGGCCCCTCCTCTCAGTGACCACTTGGCTCTCCCCTGGGCCTCCTCCCTTCCCTTTAGGCCTCTCACATCGACCAGAGAGGCATCTCCACCACCAGCGCAGCTAGTGTGGGTCGGTCCGTTGAGTAACTCTCACAAATGATTCTGTTCTCGTACCGTTCCCACTCTCCTACCATAAGCCCAAGGTGGTCTGGGTGTGGTGACATGCGTTAGGAGAGGCCAGACCTTGGAGATCAAAGTCAGGAGGCCTGCAGGCTCTCAGCCTCCCTGAACATGTGTCAAGGCCCGCGTGTCCATGGGAAGGACCTGCCTCTGTGCTGTGGGAGAGCCCTGGTGCTCTAAGCCAACGGGGAGAGGCAAGGATGGGCTGTGAAAACAGGAGTTCAGAGGAGACCAATTTGGGGATTCCGGGCAAGAGAAAGTTTGGCAGAGGACTCTGGCCTGGAGACTTAGTGCAGGGGGCCGTGGGCAGACGTGCCGTGGCGAGAAGGAGCCTCCATGGCTCAGCAAGCCTAGGGAGGAGCAGCCTGGGGCTGGCTCTGGGCGCTGTGAGCTGGCAGGCGTGCAGGAGAGGGGAACCACCAGTGCCATGCTGTCCGTGGGCACGGAGCTGGCACTGGCCCCAGCCTGGCAGAGCGTGAAGCCCGCAGAGAGCACTGTGGGCACGCCCTGTGGACCACAAGGTGGTTTTCTTGGCTTGCAGAATTATGTCCCTTCAAAGGCCAGGAAGCTCCTGCTTTAGGAAGCCACCTCCTCGGGTTATGTATCCAGCCCGAGAAAGTGAGACTGTCCCCGGGGGGGTCTCCCGGTTCCCATGAATGGCAACATCCTCAAAAGCCAGCTGCCGAGGGGAGGGGCCAGCCTCCATGGCTCTTCCCTTCCCCCTCAGCCTTTCCCTCTTGGTGACCCCCCTTCCTCCCCCATTTGGTGTGTCCCCGGGATCATGGCGTAGCCTCCATCCTGCCCCTGCCAGGCCTGACCCCATCTTCCTCCCAAGTCCCCCAGCACAGCTGTCCAGGAAGAGGAACAGGGACCACGAGGGCTCCCTGGCACAGCCCAGGTGTCCCCAGGCCCTGCCCACTCCCCTGCCACCCCGAGTCCACTTTTGTCTCCCAGACTCAGCTCTGGCCTCTGCCGTGCCAGGCCCGCCACACATCACGGGGGTGACTGGGAGGGCTGCCGCCCCTGCTCCCCCTATGACCCCAGCAGAGTGGGGTGATGGGAACAATCCTAACTGGCCCCCAAATCTGACATGTCTCTCCTTTCTCCTTCCCGGGGGCCCAGCCGATGAGACCTTCTGTGAGATGGTCAAGTCTAACCGGCTCTGCGAACGCAAGCTCTTCATCCAGTTCTGCTGCCGCACCTGCCTCCTGGCCGGGTAGGGGCGCCCGGCCGCCCGCACAGGGCAGGGCCCCTCCTGTCTGTCCGTCCACCTTCCTCCAGGCTGTCGGCCAGAGTCCATTTCAGGAGTGGTGCCCTGCATCTGACAGCTTTATCTCCCCAGGAGCGAGGTCCTTCCGCGGCATCTCTGGGTGCCCAGGCCAGGTGGGTGAGGGCTTCGAGGAGGTGTCGGCGATGGCCTCTCACACCCTGCTTGCTGGCTCCATTTTTCTGGCTAACTCACAACGGGAACAGAACGAATTCCAGGAATCCACAGCTCCGGCTTCAGAGCAGCTTCTGGGACCATAAGTTTACTGAATTTTCGAGACCAAAGCAGAAAGGCAGGATGCTTGGTGCATTGCTCTTCTCCCCGTGCTTTTGGGCAGCCCGCAGACCCCTGGGCTGTGCCCCTGCGTGATGGAGGGCTGAGGGGCATACCTGCTCATCTGCCTGCCACAGTCTGGGGGACGGTTAGGTCAGACTGTAAATAAAACAGATTTCGGGGCTTCAAACGTGTGACCGCTGGGGATGGAGCATCTATTTCTGCATAATCAGCGACTTCTGAAACTGCAGCCATGGCTTAGAAAGTCAAATCCCAAACGGATGGGTTGGAGGGACCCTCCTTCCTCTGCCGCCCTTTCCTCTGAGGGAGCTGAAGGTCCCTGGTCTCTGCATCCTGTCTGTGTCTCTGGGAGTCTCATGGCCCAGATGAACGGTCACCTCTGCCTAACACAGAGGGTCCCCAGGAGGCATCCTGGGGGCTGGCCAAAAGGTGCCCCAACGACCAAGCAATTCTTCCTACCAAAATGTAAACCCAGCCTGTGAACTGTTAATTGTCTGTCGTGTCCCATTTTGTGGAATTGCTTTGAAAATACATTGGCCCTGCTTTTCAGGAGACTTGTTCTTAAGGTGGGCGCCCCTGTGTCTGTGTGTGCTATGAGCCTAACGACACGGTTGGATTTATTTTTGCCAAACCTGTGTGGGTATTTTATAAGCTACGTGTTCTAATTTTTACCGATGTTAATTATTTTGACAAATATTTCATATATTTTCATTGATATGCACAGATCTGCTTGATCAAGTCCCTTTAATATGGGAGTAACATTTGCCTTAAATTTTTTCGAGCTCGTTCTCCATTTCGTCCTGCTCCCCTCTTTGACTGTAACACATTTGACGAGTCCCCTGTCAGCTGGGGGGGGAGCCCAGCTGTTGTTTGTTGAATCCACAACTCCGAAAAGGAAATCCACAAAGCAAATACAGTGTTAACCCTAAATTAATAAAAGAGTTAACATTTCATGGCAAAGGAGCCTGTGTTTCTTTCCAAGGCACAACGTTGAAATGTGGATACTGGCCAGTGTGTGAAATGGCTTTATGTGTGCTTTTATTTCAAGGTCTTTGAACTTTAGCGAATAATGCTGCAGCAAAGTCGTGGGAGAATCCCAAAGTTCCAGCTCCAGGGTGTCCTTTGGCAAACAGACCCTCTTCAGGCCACAAAAGCCCAGACTGCAAGCCTCTTCACCTAGAGCTGCGAGCATGATTTCATTAGGTTACAGCTTGTCTTCCGCACAGTGGCTGAAATCCCCGCACCCGTGGGCTCCGCGCTGCATGGGATTTTTACCCTGGCCTCTCTGTGAGGTCGGAGTTGTACTTACTAGGAGTCCTTTGTCTGCAAATATAGGAAATGCACCAACTAGAACTGACTTGGGAAAAGACAAAAGTGGGGGAGGGCTGTTGTTTTGGGATTCCAGGGTTGTTTCGGAATTTCAGGAAAGGTGCAGCCGGGGCTTGGGAGCCCTGGGACCAGCATTGTCACCTGGACCCTCTTCTCATTGCAGCAGTGCCTCCTCTCTGTCCACTTGATGAGACAAATGACAAGACCACTCAGAGCTCCCAAGAAAAATTGGTGCCCATCCAGCCCTCTAAACAAGATTTCTGAATCTGCTTCGGGCCCGGGTTCATCTGCCTTGCATCCGTGTTTGCCTGGTTCCACCAGCTCTGGCCACAGGGACACGTGGCCCCGGAGCCCTTCCAGTGACCACGTGGCCAGAGGTGGGGAGCAGCATGCAGCTCTCGGAAAGCGGGGGAGGCCATGCGACCCGCCAGCTAGCTGCCGCCACAAGCAGGACTTGGCCCGAGTTGTCAATGTGACGTAATGAAGGACTGAGTGTGTTTGGGAGACAGTAGCCAGGACTGGGCAGAATATCAGTAAGAATTCAACCTCCACCAGGAGCGTGACTGAATTAAAACCAGCAGCTTGCTAAGCACCTCTGGTGCGGGGCACCATTTTAGCCCCTAGAGCTTTTTGTCCACTGAGAACTCATGGTTTAACATGTTTGCAACTGAACCAGAAATCAAGTCCTGTTATTACCAAAGGACACCGCCTACAAGAAGGCCAGCGGGCAGCACATACCCGCCCGGCAGTGGCTGGGCCAGCCTGTCCCGGGGCTGGCGAGTACAGTGCAGAGTTGAGAAGGTGTTCACAAAGGCCTAAGGACCAATCACCCCCTTGTTAAAAGGGACTGACCACATAAAATGCCTGTTTGCAAATGGTCCGACCTTAAGATTATCTGGACTCCGTTGGGGCAGGACACGTCTATGGATTTTGTTTTGCGTGATGGACTCGTGGGGCACGTCCTCTAAACCCGTCATTTCACAGACTGAGGCTCGTAGAGCTGAAGTGACTTGTCTGGGGCCGCCCACTGGCGAGGGTGCTCCATTGTGTGCCCCGGGAGGGAGGCCGGCTCTCAGCAGGAGGGATGGTCACTTCTGCAGCTGGCCAAACGCGGCCACGATGCATTCATTTTAAACTGTCTTCATTGCCAGGGGATGACATTTTTCTGACCTTGTCCCCAGAGTCTTTGGCACCTCACAGTGGTTCCCAGATGCATGTCCCCATCCCTCCCAGGCCACTGCTGGTTTTATACCTTGTACCTCTTCAAAGGGCTGGGGAGAATTGCACTTTTTACAGGAGATGCACTTATAGTGGGAAGGAGGGGTGTGAACGGAGCTTTAAGTACAAAACGGGGGTGGGGGGCCGACATAGTCTAAATGTGGCCAATGATGCAGTCCGTTGAACTTGGGGGACTGCCATTCATTGCATTTAAATCATTGATAATGTGGCTGGAGGAGCCTTAAGCCTGCAAGCTTGGGGCACACTGGGGCCCCTGGGAGCAGGTGAGGGGTGGAGGTTTAGATCACAGGACGCAAAGAGGAAGGAGGTGGAGAAGTGAAGTAAAAGGAAGGTTATTTTAATAAGAACAAGCAAGGGTGATGGAAAGTAATACACCAAAGCCATTCTCTGGCATCGTAAGGTTCTGCCCGGCCGGCTGAGAGGCAGCTAGGGGCCGACTGTCATGAGAAAGGAGGAGTTTGCATCCTGTCCCAGACTTCTCGGCTGCTTTCCTTCGTGAGCCAAGGCTTTATCCGTCCTGCTGGTTGTCTCAGGCTGTCCTGACGCCCCAGGCTCTGCGGCTTGTCCATGCACGGAACAGCACCCCCTACGTGGCACAGCAGCTCCTACCACCCAAAGCTGCCCCCCCCGGCACCCCCCACTCTATATCAGCTACACTAAGGGTGGTCCTGTTGAGCAGATGGGCACCAGCGTGCCCAGAGCAGAGAACATCTCATTGCAAAGACAGTGGTTCTCACCCAGGGGGTGATTTTTGTCTCCCTGGAGACATCTGTACTGACATCTAGTGGGTAGAGGCCAGGGATGCTGCTAAACATCGTGGAATGCACAAGACAGGCCCCACAGCAAAGAATTATCCAGCCCCCAAAGGTCAACGGTGCCGAGGAGGTTGAGAAACCCTAGCCAAGAGAAATGAAATCAAAAAAGAAAACCTGTTCTCAACTTCCTAGAGATACCTTAAAATGAATAAAACCAGATATAGCTTATGTCCCTGTTCGTGTGCTGAAGCAAGGGAAACCCGTACTACTTTCCTTTTTTAAAGTAAAGAAATAAACCCTTCTGTTTTCTGTTTTGTTTTTGTTTTTTAACATCTTTATTGGAGTATAATTGCTTACCCTTTTGTTTTTAATTGAATAAGAGAAGGGCTTGTCAAATCAGCTCTCTGGTCTAAGGACTCCACCTGGTGGTTCTCTCGGGAATGAAGTGAAGTTTGGATTGTTTTGTTCATTTTGAAACAATCACAAGGCAAAATTACAGAAAAGTTGCAAGTACAGTACAAAGAAATGTTTTCCTGAACAATTTGAAAGTAAATTACCAATGTAATATCCTACCACCTCCTAAATACTTTAAATAATTTCCCATAAACAAGGATCTTCTATATAACCATGGGAATCAGGAAATTGGTATATTCCTACCATCAATCCTCTGACTGGATTCAAGTCTTGCCAGCTGTCCTGATAATGCCCTTAGCCAAAGGGTCCAATTTAGATCACACTCTGCGTGTACTCATCAGGGCTCTAGCCTTCAATCTAGAACAGTTCCTTGGTTCTTTGACTTTCATGACCTTGAACCTTTTAAACACGACTGGCCAGTTATTTGTAGGCTGTCCCTCAGTGTGTGCTTGTCTGAGGTTTCCTCATATTTCCATTCAGGTCAAGCGTCTTTGACATGAATCCGAAGCCATTCTGTGTTCTTGTCATTGCATCCTAGTAGGTGATACAAGACTCTGACTTGTTCCATTATTGGTGGTGTTAACTTTGATCAGGTGATGAGGGTTCCCTCCCCTAAGCCCCCCCGCCCCCGGGCTATGAAGTGATGCCTGCTAAAGGATGTCCACTATCCAACATTGTGCTGACGATCCCAGCCAAAGCAATAGGGCAAAAAATAAAGAACTGGTATAAGAATTGGAAAGGCAGAAATAAAACGTTCATTATTCTCAAAGAGCAGGGTTAGGCATGTAGAAAATCCAAAAGAACAGTTATAGATTAATGATTAGAATTAGTAAATGACTTCAGCAAGACTGCTGGATACAATGCCAGTATCAACTGTATTGCCACTGTAAATCAACTGTATTTCAATATACCAGCACTCAATGATTAGAAAATGGAACTTTTAAAATACAAGATACTGTTTACAACAGCATCAGAAACTATTAAATAACTAGAATAAATCTAGTAAAAGAGATATAGGACCTCTACACAAAAGCTATAAAACACTAAGAGAAACCAAAGAAGATCTAAATAAACGTTTATGGATTGGAATACTCAATATTGTAAAGATAAGAATTCCCTTCAGGGACTTCCCTGCTTGCACAGTGGGTGAGAATCCACCTGCCAATGCAGGGGACACGGGTTCGAGCCCTGGTCCAGGAAGATCCCACATGCAGCGGAGCAACTAAGCCCATGCGCCACAACTACTGGAGCCTGCGCTCTAGAGCCCGTGAGCTACAACTACTGAGCCCACGTGCTGCAACTCCCGAAGCCCGCGTGCCTAGAGCTCATGCTCCACAACAACAGAAGCCACCGCAAAGAGAAGCCCATGCACCGCAACGAAGAGTAGCCCCTGCTCACCACAACTAGAGAAAGCCCGCACGCAGCAACAAAGACCCAACTCAGCAAAAAAAATAAAAATTCCCTTCATCCACAGATTCAATACAATATAAATCAAAGTATGAGTTCTTTTTTAGATATAAGATTTATCTAAAATTTCTATTAAAATGCAAAGGGCAATAATAACCAGGACAATGTTGAAAAAAAAGTGGCTCTTTTTTGAGGCGAATATCAAGTTTTAAAATAGAGCTTATTATTATAAAGACAGTAAGATGGTATGCAAAAATAGGTGGCTAAACCCATGGAACAGAATAGCTAGTCCAGAAGTAAATCCTCACATATTTAGACATTTGATTTATGAAAAAGGTAGCACGGCAGCACAATGGTGAAAGGATGGGCTTTTCAATAAATGGTGCTGGATCAACTGAATACCCAGATGAGGAAAAAATATATCTTGATCCCTGCCTCAGAGTATGTATGAAAATCTATTCCAGACAGATTGCAAATCCAAATGTGAAAGGGGAAACAATAAAGCTTTTAGAAGAAAAGATTTATAATTTTGGCATAGGCAAAGATTTCTTAAAGAGGACTCAAAAAACATTAACCATATAGGGAAAAGTTCGTATATTAGACTGTTAAAATTAAGAACTTCTGTTCACCAAAAAACAGCGTTAACAGAGTGAAAAGGCCACAGAGAGAGGGAAGATAGTCACTGTACTTTTATCTCACAAGGACTTCTATCCAAAAAAAGGCACCTACAAATCAGTAATAAAGGACAGCCCAATAGAAAACCAGACAAAACACCTGAACAAACACTTCACAAAAGCTAATTAAATGGACAATAAATATATATTTTTAAAAGTTCTCAACTGTGTTAGTAATCAGAGAAATAGAATGAAAACCACAATGGGATACCACTACCAACCCACCAGAACGGCTAAACTTAAAAAGACAGGCAATACCAAACGTCAGTAAGGAGGATAAACTGGTACAACCACTTTGGAAAATTAGTAGTATCTACTTAAGCTGAAAGTAAGTAAACCCTAATGGCCCAACAATTCTATTTCCAAGTATATATCAGTATATGTGTTCACTTAAAAATATATATTATAATGTTAGTAGGTGCACTATTTATAATAGCTCCAAATTGAAAATTACCCAAATGCTCATCAACAGCAGAATAGACAAACTGGAATATTCACACAATGAGAAACTATATAACAACGAGAATAAATGAACTATATCTACACACAAACAGGTTAAGCAAGAGATGCGTAATGTACAATTCCATTTTGCATAAATACAAACTAGGCAAAGCCAATCTACGCAAGATGTTAGATTAGTGGTTACCATTGGGGCAAGGGTGTGGCTGGAAGAGGGCAAGAGGGGTGTTTCTGGAACGTGCAATTTCCTGTTCTTGATCTGGATGTCAGTTGCTTGGGTGTGTGTAGTTTGCAGTCTGCTGCATGTATATCATGCTTCAATAGAAAGTTCAAAAGGAATCAATTCCAGGGGAATTGGAGAGTTAAATGAGAAGGATAAAACAACTGAGCCTCTAGTAGATAACACAGAAAAACATTTTGGAGATGAGGGAAGATTTCTCAAACAAGACATGCACGTGCATACACATACACATAAACTAAACTATGTAAAAATTAGAAACTTCTGGTCATTAAACAACACCTTTTCATTAACAGTGAAAAGGTCAGTAAGCAGAAAACCCTTTCTGGGTCCCAGACCTACATGACCATAGTAAAAGTGTCCCCCCCAAGATAGGACAAAAGACACTGTCAATGGGCAGGGCTTCCTGAGCTAAGAAGTTCTTCTTCTGATGTCTGTTCTTGAATTGGACCCTTTGAAAGCTTGTTTCTTTTTCAAAATGGGAGAGGCAGTCACATTTCTTATCCTTTTGATTCAATTTACAGCCCAGATCATGATTTGGTGATTTAGGTAATAAGATGTTTTCCTAGACCAAGATGGATTATAATGAGGATGTATATGAGGACAGTATTTCCACTCCCTGTGAGGTCTTTGGTATTTAAGCAGTTTTAACCAAAAAAAAAAAGTTAAAGGTAAACCACAGAGTATACTCATATCCAGAATACATAAAGAAATCCCATAATGAATAATAATAATAAAAGGCAGACAACCCAATAGAAAAAGATGGGCAAAGACTTGAATGGGCACTTTGCAAAAGATATCAAGAGTGGACAACGTATACAGAAGATCCTCAACTTTATTAGTTATTAGAGAAAAGCAAATCAAAGCATTAGTGCAATACCACTACACACCCACCAGAATCGCTAAAATTATAAAGACTACAGTGCCAATGAGGCTGACGTTGGAAGTGATGGAAACCCTAACACACCACTAGAGACTGTGGAAATTATTTCAGCCTCTTGGCAGTGATCGTCAGGCATTATCTACTGATGATACCACATCCTATGTCCCATTAGTTCCACTCCTGGAGAAATTAAGATGCACGTGCATCAGATCCATGCACATGAAAATTTATAGCAGCATTATGCAGAACAGCCCCAAACTGGAAACCCTAATGTCCATGAACAGCAAAATGGATAAGTTATGGTATGAGAGACACAATGGAATTCTATACAACAGCAAGTAAACAAACCTCTGCTGCCTGCAACCTGGATGGATTCCAGGCACGACACAGAGCCGAAGAAACCAGGCACAAAAGCAGATTGCATGAATCTATATCAAAAGCAAGCAAAACTAATCTATGGTGTTGGATTCGCAGTTGCCTTTGGGGAAGGGTGAGGGGGGCAGGTTTTCCGAATAGTGTTCGTTTAGGAGGCCGGCGGCGGCCACGCGGGTGTGCTCACTCTGCTGCAGATTTCTGATCTGCGCGCTTTCCTGTGTACCAGGCTTCAACATGAATATCTAATTGTCTGTAGAGCACAGGCCTAACCACAAATTCGACCGGGGCGGGCGACCCAGCCCCTGTCCTCACCTGGTAGGCCGGGGGCCAAAATCCGGCATCCATCACTGGACCCACGGGTGGAGTGAGGACAGTCACATCCTCCCTTTCACCTCACAGTGCACTGATGCACAAGAAAGTTCCCTTCGGGGGCTTTCACATTTTGTTAACTTGCGGACACAGCTGTCTGGACTCGGGGGCCCTACAGACCGCGGCGGCGCCAGAGGAACGGAGCCAGAACCAGAGGCGCGGCGACGCGCACCGGACCACCGCGGAGCCCGAGCCCGGGAGGCGGAGCCCGAGCCCGGGAGGCGGAGCCCGAGCCCGGGAGGCGGAGCCCGAGCCCGGGAGGCGGAGCCCGAGCCCGGGGGCGTGGCTCTTCGATTGCTACGGCCTGGACGCCGCTCAGCCCGCGCACGCCGGCGGCGATTGGTGCTGCCTGGCGCGGGCGCGGTGCACGCTGGGACGTCGGTGCGGCGAGAGGAGCGGGCGGCGCGGCGGGCAGAAGGCGGCAGGATGGTGAAACTGACGGCGGAGCTGATAGAGCAGGCGGCGCAGTACACCAACGCCGTGCGGGACCGCGAGCTGGACCTTCGGGGTGAGTCGGACGGGGGCGGGCGGTCCGGCCTCCCCGCCCGCCAGGCGGCCTGGCCTAGCCGCGTGCGCCAGTCAGCACCGTCCCTGGGCCGTCCCTGGGCCCTTCCGAGGCGCTCCTCACCCCAGCTCCTCCCCTCACACACGGGGCCGCCGCGATGCTCCGGTAGGACCGCGGGCCTGTGCCGGGCCAGCCGGGCTGGCTTCGCGGCCTGAGCCGCTGCGGGGCCGGGAAATACACGATCTAGCGGTTGCGACTCTCGTGCGGAGCGAGACGCGTTAACGTGCTGTCGTGAGAGTGTAGACAGGGTAAGGGAGCGAGGAGACGAAGTACGGGACAAAAGCGATTGTCTTCCCGACATTTGTCCCTCATTGGTTTCAGTCGTCTTTTCCCCTTTTACCAGAACATTGCAAAGAGCGGACAGTCGGAGCGAGGCTGGCGCTGCCGGGTGCCTGCGGAAGGGTTGCGGAAGCCCCCGAACTGTTAAGTTCCTGTAGTGATTTCCGCCTCGGCGTGCAGGTCGTCAGCATTTTAGGGGGCGGCTTTTCCGGGGATAAGATATTCAGTCTTGGCCTGAGATTTCGCTCCCACGGAGAAAGTGCGGTCGCCGGAGCAGCACAGCTGCGGGCTCTGCTTTCTGCTTGCTTTTTTGTTTGCTGACAAAGCCCAGTACTTTCGTTTTGTTGAAACTAAGTTTCTTAGAGAAAGGTTCAACTCAAGCGTAACCGACCGCTTTCACAGTCTTGGCACAGGTGATCCCTGCCTTCTCTCTGAGTCTGAAGTGCACCCAGCGTTGAGGAGTCTTGTTTTGGTGCAGCACTTACTTTGATGTAGCCCTTACAGCTCTGCACTGTGTACTTTCACCTTGGCTCGTTTAACTTCTTTTTTTTTTCCGAGCACTTAGCACAATAATTATGCCCGTGTTAGACAAATCAGGGAGTATTTGAGTTGTCCACAGGGTGATTTACCATTGTGTGTGAACTATTGACTTTCAACTCTGGGTTTGAGCTGGGGGAGGTGAAGTAAGGGGGAACTGTCATGATATCATGAAGACATCCCAGTGAGTTCTAGGAATCGGGCCTGTGGGATGCAAAAGAGGTTGAGAGCTGTTGTCCACCATGTGTGAACAACGTTTGGACGCTGACAGTTAAGCAGCTCACAGCGTAACCTCTTAGGCCACTTCACTAGCTCTGGGGCCTTGCTTAGAGCAGCATGAGGCACCTTGTAAATATTCTTGAAAACTGTAAGGTACTAGTTACTGATAGTAAGTATTCTCATCATTACTGCCCTTGTCACCATCGCCATCTTCATGTCCACTGCTAGACTATAAGCTTCATGGCAGCTGGGACTTGTGACTGTCTTGTTCCTTGTACTATGTGCCAGTACCTTGGCAGTGTCTGGCAACGGCATAGGTGCTAGGTAAACACTTTTGGAAGGAACATTAGCTGTGAGTCCAATTACATGAAATGCTGCTAATGTTTTAGGTGCCTTTTAATTATATTAATACTTGTGTGGGTGTTTTTTTTTCCCTCCTTTTTGCAGGGTATAAAATTCCTGTCATTGAAAATCTAGGCGCTACCTTAGACCAGTTTGATGCCATTGATTTTTCTGACAATGAAATCAGGAAACTGGATGGTTTTCCTTTGTTGAGAAGACTGAAAACATTATTAGTGAACAACAACAGAATATGGTAATTGTCTACTAGTGGAAAGTAGCTTTTTCCCCCTAGAGTAAATGTTGCAGAGTTCCCTGAAGAAGTTGCAGTATATACTGCCAGTTAAACCTACATATTTCTTTTTTTTTCTTTTTAACCTACATATTTCTTAAATGGAAAATGAGCTGCACTTGTCCCATACAGATCCAGAGATTAATTTGTCATTGGTCTAGTCTTATTTGCATTTATTCAGAAATCTTGTGTGTGTATATATATATATGTTCATGGTAAGTTTCTAATTTAAGTTAAAAACATGCTGCTTTGTACATATTTTGGCTGATTTCTAAAATAATAATTAAAATTATCAGAGGGGTCATATTAAAGAGATAACATAAAATTCAACAATTATATTTTTGACTAAACATCTCATTCTACCTCAAATCTCTGCTATTTGTTTTTCTTTAACTGCAGCTGATTTTTAGAATATTGCTTATTGAAATTAAGATCTGTTTTTTGACCCACGTTCATCATCTCTGTGAATTTTGTTGGAGAAAAGTTATTAAAGGTCTATAGACAATGTCTTTAAGAAGTTCTGGGTGTTGAGTTGCTTTTTTTTTAATAGGTGTATTTCTCATGAGTTAACTATTCCGTTGTGGTTTGGTTGGTGTATCTTGTGCTTGAGCTTTGAATGCAGAACCACTTGTATTTCTGTGCTACCTGCACACAAGTCCTGAGATGAGCAAAGTAAGTCTATTTACACAGGACTTTCTCTTTGTCTTAGGTCTCATTAGATAGTGTAGCAGTGGAAAGAGCCCTCGGCAGCTTTCAGGAGGCATTTCAGGAGGCATGGGTTTTAAAATCATCCCACTTCTGTGACCTCAGACAAGCTTCCGCTTTGTGCCTCATTTTCTTTCTGTTAGAGTGTTGGAAGAAACATCTCTAAGGTTCTTCCCACTTTGAAGTCCTCTGGGCAAGGGCTTAGATGAAGTTGTTAGCTTACTTAATTTTTACTTTCATTAAGATTTTTTCTTTTTATTTTAGCCGTATAGGTGAGGGACTTGATCAGGCTCTGCCCTGTCTGACAGAACTCATTCTCACCAACAACAGTCTTGTGGAATTGGTAAGTTGAACAGGGGAAAAATGTATTTGCAGGGAGGAGTTAAAGGTACTACATGCCTTTTATAGAAAACTTGGAAAATCCAGAAAATTATCTCATCATCCTTTTTCTTTTCTTAATTAAGTCAGAAAATGGGCCTTCATTGGTTATGTGTTGCAAATATCTTCCCACTCTCTAGCTCACCTTTTGACTCTCTTAGGGTCTTGATAGAGAAGTTCCTAATTCAAGCATAATCCATTTCATCAGTCTGTTGTTATTAGTACTTTTGAGTTCTGTTAAGCTTCCCCTACCCCAGGGTCATAAAGAAACTCACATATTCTGTTTTCTAGAATCGCAGTGTCCAGTATGGTAGCTACTAGCCACAAGTGGCTACTTTGAATTAAGATATACTAGAATATAAAATACACTACAGATTCTAGAGAGTTAGTACAAAAAAAGAATATAAACTATCAATAATTTTTTTAAACTGACATTGAAATGGTAATATTTTGGAAAATAGGTAAAACAATGTATTATTAAAATTAGTTTCTCCTGTTTTAATGTCACTACTAGAAAATTACATATGTGACATACATTAAATTTTGTTGGAGAGTTTTATTCAAGAAATTATTGTTTTACTCCACATTTAGATCAACGATCCATTTGAAATCTTTTTTCTTTTTTAAAAAAACATTACACTTTGTTTCTTTATTTTTTTATAAACTTATTTATTTATTTTATTATTTTTGGCTGCATTGGGTCTTCGTTGCTGCGTGTGGGCTTCCTCTAGTTGTAGTGAGCGGGCTTTGCATTGCAGTGGCTTCTCTTGTTGTGGAGCATGGGCTCCAGGTGCACGGGCTTCAGTAGTTGCGGCTCACGGGTTAGGTGCCCCTCAGCATGTGGGATCTTCCCGGACCAGGGCTCAAACCCGTGTCCCCTGCATTGGCAGGTGGATTCTTAACCACTGTGCCACCAAGGAAGCCCCTGAAATCCGGTTTCTTATAAGATAGGGGGCAAGTTTCATTTTCTCTATTTGGATATGCTTATTTTTATGCTTTTTAAATTTCTACTCTGTGTGTAATTTTTAACAAAATTGAACTTATACTATACATTGTTTTGCAACCTAAATTTCTCAAATACTGGATGTTTAAGTTCATATGATATAACTTGATTTTAGGTTATTATGCCCTTAACCCCTCCCTTCCCTATTTCCCTGATTGTTCCTTTCCTGGTGGATGAGGTCTATAAGCTTCTTTCAGATTCCCAAAGGAGTACTTGACTCCAAAAGTAAGAAAGCACTGATCTGAGGGCATGTCCTTTCTAAACTATATGGGGTATGTGCGTTCATAGGGAACGTGTGGCATGATGGGGGCAGTATATTCTGTGTGTTGTAATTGTGTTTAAAGCTGTTTGCAAAGATGAAGGCTGTTTGTCCGATCAGTCACTGAAAGAGGTATATTAAAATCCTACATGATAGTGGATTTGACTGTTTCCATGGAGTTCTGTCAATTTTAGTTTTATATATTTTTAGGTTATTTTATTTGATATATCCAAATTTTATGTATCTTACTGATGAAATAAACCTTTTATGTGTGGTGACCCTCTTTACATCTTATTAGTGCTGTTTTACCCTGGTTGTCTATTTTATCTGCTGCAGTATACCAAAACAAGCTTTCTTTCAGTTAGTATTTGCATAATCATTTTTTTCATCCAAACTTTACATTGTTTTTCTGTACTTATATTTTAGATTTGTCTCTTGAAAACAGCATATGATAGGATTCTTTTTTTAAATCCTGTCTGAAGTCTGACTTTTAAAGGCAATAGTCTGTTTATGTTTAATGTAATACTGGTATATTTGAGTTTATCGTCTTTCTTTTCTAGAATTTTTTATTTGTTCCATCTATCTGCAATTTTTTTTCTCTCCTGTATTGCTCGCTCTCTCTTTTTTTGGCATTCCACTTCTCCTTTTGATAGTTTAGAGATTAACTAATTATTAAATAGACTCTGTTTCTATTCTTAGCATCCTAGGAATTAGCACACCCGTATTTATCCAAGTGTAAAGCAGTTAACCAGCAACTCTACCTCCTGAATAATGCGGCACCTTAACCTCTCACCCCACCCCCCACCGTGAAGACATCACTGTGTTTTGCACAGTCCGTATGTGTGTGTGTGTGTGTGACTAAAGTTACTGTTCTTCCTTTCTTTTGGTTTTTGCAGCTTTATTGAAGTATGATGGACAGATGAAAATTATATATGTTTAAGGTGTACAATGTGAAATTTGATATATGTATACATTGTGAAATGATTACCACAGACTAACATATTCACCACTTCACCTAGTTACCTTTTTGTGTGCTCAATAACACTAACACAGGGAAACCTTAGGATCAAGACAAATCAAAAATATTCCAAATGAGTCTGATTCATGTTAAATATTTCCTGTCTCAGTGGCTAACAGGCCATGTTAAAACCAGTCCTAACTCCTTTTGGAAGTCTTCTTCTGTTACCCACATGAAAGGTAATGTAAGAATTTTGATTGGTGATGCAAGATTGCTAATTCTCATTAGGTAGTTCTCCCCATTAGTCAGAGATCAGCCGTGCCAACTTGGAGGTCTCACTTGGATTCTCACAAGAATACTTGAGATCTACTTTTTTTATCATATCGAGTACACCATATGTTATTTTTAACTACAGTTGCAATGTTGTACCTGAAATCTCTAGAACTTACTTATCTTATAACTGAAAGTTTGTGCTCTTTTTTTTTTTTTTTTTTTTTTTTCTTCCGTACGCGGGCCTCTCACTGCTGTGGCCTCTCCCGTTGCGGAGCACAGGCTCCGGACGCGCAGGCTCAGCAGCCATGGCTCACGGGCCCAGCCGCTCCGCGGCATATGGGATCCTCCCAGACCGGGGCACGAACCCGTATCCCCTGCATCGGCAGGCGGACTCCCAACCACTGCGCCACCAGGGAGGCCCAAGTTTGTGCTCTTTAATCAATAGCTCATCTCCCCTCTCCTCCACCCCCCAGCCTCTGGTAACCACCATTCAACTCTGTTGCTGTGAGTTGGACTTTTCTTGAGATTCTACATAAAAGTGAGGTCAGGCAATATTTGTCTTCCTTTGTTCCTTTTTGGATTGTTCTTTAGATTTCCTTTAGTGATGGTGTGCCAGTAGCAAGCTTCAGAGCTCCCTCCCATGCTGTTGTGAGGTATTTAAAAGTGGCAGCTTTCTGAGCACCTGGCTGTGTTGCCCTCCCCTGCTTTTACTTGTACTTTTTTCCTCCTTGTCCCTCTTGGCCCTGTCCCACTCAGTTCAGATCTGTTCTAGCAGTTTCTCCTCCGTGTCAGGCTTTGTTCTGGAAAGGGCACAGTTTCTGGTGGAGTGAAGTCCCAGATTGCTCGAGCCCTTCAGGCATCATCACACACTTAATGTGTTCATTATTGGGACATGCCTATCCTTTACCTATCCTTTCTCAAACTGGGTACCTGTCAGTCGCTTTGGAGTTCTCGGGTCTGTTGGACGCCTCTCTGCCCTTCCTCTCTTCTTCCTGTATGGATGTTGTCACCAGGCAAGTCATGTAGCTCTCACAGTAGTTTGTCGTCACTGGCTCCTGTGTTAGGTTCTTGCCAGAGTACCTTTTCATCTAGTTTGCTTGTAGTTGACCATATGTTTTGGTTTTCTTATCCTTGTTTCACTGTGTTTTATGACATAATTTGGGAAGATTCAAAAGCTAACCTGCCTTCTTCCCATATACGTTTTTTTTTTTAACTGTACTCCTTGTCCTTGAAATTTTTATTTGAAGAGATTTGGGGGCGCCTAGAATAAAGGTGCCTTCCCTCAAAGATGACATACCCGTGTTGCTCCCAGGTACCAGCAGGAAAAACCACCTTACACCAAGATCACGGTTTGAGGTTCCCTATGTGAACAACTTGCTCAAAAGCCACAGCAGTTTTCACGTTGCTTTCTTTTCTCAATCACTGCTTTAAGCTCAGTAGTCCTTTTAAATTTGCTACAGGAAATGATTTTTTTTTTTTTTTGGTCTCTTCTGCTGTTGAGACAGAAACTGTTGTGGCCAAGATATTCAGTTTAAGAAGCTCAAATTTATGAACCAGTGTGTCCAGTAGAAACGTACCAAGCGTCTGTGATGTGCTAGTGTTGTGCGCTTCTGCGGCAGGAAAAACAAATACATGCATAAGAGACAAGATCAGTCCTTGCTCCAAAGGCATCCACCATTCCACAGTATCAAAATGGTGTGTGGTATTCGTGTTCTTACCTGTGGCTGTTATTTTACAGGGTGATCTGGACCCTTTGGCATCTCTCAAATCATTGACTTATCTAAGGTATGGAAATTATTTGTGGTGGTGACAATAAAGTCTTTTAAAATAACACCATTACCAGCCTTGATCTTAAAGTCATCAGTTAGTAAAAAGTACCTTTAAAAAACAAATATTGAAAGTATTTCCTTTGGGCTCTGTTAAAATTTCCCTAGTGTTAAGTTCTTATGACATTGAAATGTGAAGAATAGTGAACTTTTCCTTACTTCATGGACTCATTAGATTTTATTAAAATGGACCTCTTGAATGCTATGCTGTGAAAACATTGGCATTGTATTGTTCCTTTTCTTGTAGTATTCTAAGAAATCCTGTAACAAATAAGAAGCATTACAGACTATATGTGATTTATAAAGTTCCACAAGTCAGAGTACTGGACTTCCAGAAGGTGAAACTAAAAGTAAGTATTACTCTGTTGTAAGTCATTATAGATTGGTGTGTTTTCCTTTATACTTTTGTTACTGACTTTTTAAATGGCGCAATGATTTTTATCATTGGTTTATAATGAGAATGGGGAGGGGATGCTAAGTCAATTTTCCCATACGGTGTTTATGGTGGGACTTTGAGTTCCGGTTGTCTTGTGCGGGGCTGGCCTTTCTAGAGGTGGCACAGCCTCAGAGCCGCCGTGGGCACTGTCACAGCAGACGGCCTACTTAGATGCACTCCCTGTGGGGAGTGTAATGTAATCCACGTTTCAGTACCTTTAATTGTTAGAATGATTTTCCCTTTATTGGGGGATTTTTTTTTTTTAACCCTCTTAGTTCCTTGAGAGCCCCTCCTTGAAACTCGGAGAGGGAACTTTCTTCAAGGACCTTCACCAGAAAGGCGACCACTGTGTCTCCTTTTACTTTGAAATTGGCTTTGTGGTATTTCCACCAGCCCAGAGTATTCCAGGAGAGTTTTCTTCCGTGTTTTCTGAGGAATGCATCTAAATGCATGTGGTATTCCTGTTTCCATTAACTGTGTGTGTGGTGTCGCTGTAGGAGCGTCAGGAAGCAGAGAAAATGTTCAAGGGCAAACGGGGTGCACAACTTGCAAAGGATATTGCCAGGAGAAGCAAAACGTAAGATCCGGATATCCAACTTCACTCCACTTCACCTTCAGAAACATTATCTGTCTGGCATTTTGCCTCCTGCAAAATGAAATGAAACTCCTGTGACTAATACAGTACTAAATTTGCGTGATGATGATCCATGACCATCAGTGGTCCATGTATCACGTGAGATTTCTACCAGATTAGCAGAAGCAAATATTTCAGTATTCAGTCTTAGTGTGATATTATATACATCCTCCTTTCTCTGTAGGAAGATGAACTGGGTGGTGTTTCTGAAGGAGAGAGTTTCTTGTATCAGTTTGTTAACAAAGATAAGATACTACACTGGTTGAATTACTTTCAAAAGCTTTTGAAAGTAAAAGAGAAGCAATTTCTATTGGTCTGGATTTGACAGTTTTGTACTTCCCTCCCAAGTTTCAATCCAGGTGCTGGTTTGCCAACTGACAAAAAGAAAGGTGGGCCATCTCCAGGGGATGTGGAAGCAATCAAGGTAATCATGTGTTAGGATTCTTGGACTGGAGTGAGCTGTTATGGGTTTAGGACACAAAATTATGTAATAACCCAAGTAATAAACACTGCAAAATTTCCCCACAATTGTTAGAATCCAGCTGTATTTTTGTGTAAGGAAAAACTAGCTTAAAGATATCATTTGACCAGACTTTGACTTGAATTAATTATATGAGCCAGTCAAAGTGGAGGCAACTCTGGTCTTTCTCATTTTCCCAGGATGTGCTTATTTGAACAGTTAGTTACCTTTGCATGCTGTCTTAATTTTTACTTTGAAAGATTTGCTACCTGAAAGATCCTGCTCGATGAGAGATCCTAATTTTATAATACTGCCTCCTAAATAATCCAGTAGCATAATTCCAAATAGGTACTTCAATTAGCTAAGATTTTAGGACACGAGCAGCGATTATTTGCTCTCTTATAATAGGATCTGCAGCTGTTTACCAATTTTGGAAATTTATGATTCGGTTTTGGGGTTGATTTCACTGTGCCAGTAAAATTCTTCCCCCAACAAAGAAATATTTCATATTCCAACTCAAAAAGATGGTGTGAATTCCTGTGAGTGTTTTCTGGGTGGTGGAGGCTTAGATGAAAGTAACTGTCCGTCTCCATTGTCTCCTGGCATCCAGAATGCTATAGCAAACGCATCAACTTTGGCTGAAGTGGAGAGGCTGAAGGGCTTGCTTCAGTCTGGTCAGATACCTGGCAGAGAACGCAGATCAGGTAACAATGTTCTGTCTTTATTTCCAAATTAATGATACACTTGGAGTGATTGCAAAACAGTTTAGATGCTACAACCCAAGAATGCTAGAATAGTGCCTCATTACCATCTAATCTAATCCACACAAAATGCCTTTAAATGCTCTTTGAAGATAAATCATTTGTTAAAGAATGTTATGTTATAGGACTCTGGGGTTTTTGTAAAAGTTGAGACAAACATTATTTCATAGCCATGGAATGAAAGGGAACAGTGGAGGTGACCGTGTTGCCTTTGACCCCTGTCCATGTAGGCTAGCTTAGCAGATGAGGACACAGGCTCCAGAGCCAGACAGGCTGAGGGTCGGAGCTTAGCTTCACCAGTTCTGTCCTTGGGTAAATTTCTTAATCTCCACTTAATCTTAAATCTGTGTCCTTATCTTTAAATCTGAGATAGTGATAATGGTAACCTCAAAAGGTTGTTGGGAGGACTAAGTAAGATACTTCGTACGTAGCACTGAGCATAGGGTGTGAGCCATTCTGATAGTAAATGCCAGCTTTGTGTCAGGCAAACTGGTGGACACTTGGGTATAAAGTGAAAACTACCCCAGACCGTGCATATTACAAGTTTGATATGAATATAACTAGGACCTCTGTCTAGACTGGCAGCTCAGGGAAAGTTTCCTTGGGGAAATAATGTTGGAACTGAAGCTAAAAACGAGTAAGACATTAATTAGACCAGTGGTTCTCATCCATGTGGTCCTTGGGCCCCTGGGGCGCACATTTCTGGTTTCCTGGGTGATGATGGAATGGGGTGCATAAAGCACCTCTGTGCCTACCTGGGTGGTTGGCTCCCTGCACTTGTGCTGGCTCAGGTGAGAGGCAGGCAGCTTCACCAACGTGAAGTGAGCTTGCCACTTCAAGGAGAGCAGCTAGTATTTGTTACCAATGATAATATTCAAAATTTCAAGCAGAAATTAAAAGCTGCGAAACTTTTTTTCCACAATTGTAACCTTGACAGTTTCCCAGTACTTCCAGACTTCTCTGCGGAAATTGTTGCTATTAATGAATGTGATTTTTTTTATATAACATATAAAGAAATGGGTCAACATTTGGAAGACCTGCATAACTCAGTGAGCAACGTTTTCCAAATGATGTTACAGAGTCATGCATGCATAAATGATCCATTCAGAGTACAGAATAAACTGGTGGATTTTCAAGTCAGAGAGTATGAAAGTTCACTGATAAGGCTTCAGACTCCACACTGCAATCTAACCTTTAAGAAACTACCACTTTCAGGACTTCCCTGGCAGTCCAGTGGTTAAGACTTGGCTTTTACTGCTGTGGGCCTGGGTTCAGTCCCTGGTCGGGGAACTAAAATCCCACAAGCCAAGTGGCGTGGCCAAAGAAAAAAAAAAACTACCACTTCTGTCAAGTTTGGGCATAGTATCAGAAAAGAATATCCACAACTGCCTGCAAAGACTATTAAAATACTACTCCCTTGTCTAACTGCATGTCTGTGTGAGGCTGATTTTCTTCATACCCTTCAATCAAAACAACATACTGTAGCAAGTGGAATGATGAAGTCAGTACAGGGGTCCAGCTGCTATTTGGCAGACATTACAGAGATGGGCAAAAATAGAAAATAATGCCGACTTTCTCACTAAATATTTTTGTTTTAGAAAATATTGGTATTGTTATATTTTATAAAAATATAAACATTGTTACTATATAATAGATTTATTGTTTTAATGAATTACTGTTTTTTAAAATACTTTTAATTTCTAACATACTGTCGATAAACGTAATCTATTTAAACCAAAGCTCTTTGGGTCCTAAAACTAAAGTATTTGAGAACCCTTGAACTAGACAAAGGCAGAATGGCATTCTCGGGGGAAGGAAGTGCACTGGCAGAAAACCTGTGATAAGAGAGCCTTGCACACTTGGACTGAAGGAGGACAGTGTGAGCCAAGGTCAAGGGATGGGGGGGAATGTGGTGAGACGGGCAGCAGAGTGAGCTCTCAAGTCCAGCCCCTCGGGGGACTGCAGGCCTCGTGCCAGAGGAGGTCTGCGGTCCTGAGAACAATACAGGTCTGTCGAAGGCATTCAAGGCTCCCTGGTAGCAGCTTGGGGAAGGAAGCTGTGTCTAATTACTTATTGGGACTGCAGTATGACAAAATTACTGAATGAATTTGCTTCCCCTAAAGTGTTTTATTTGGCCCTTAGGCTAGCTTGGGATTTTTCAGTGTCATCTAAACATGCGGGCACATTGAGGAGAGGAAGATGGAGATTGTTCCTGGTTCTGTCAATTTCAGTGGGCCCAGGCTTCTGAGTAGCACTTCCTGTATCTAGAAATGTAATGTTTCGGTCTAACTAGAAACAAACATGAGAAATTTCCCCTAACATTGACAGGGTTAAAACATTTCCTTTATCAGAATACATTGACTAAAATATCTGCAATAAATTGTTGACAAATAACAACCGTTTCATTGTTGTTGCCATATTTTTCTTAATTTAGAGACATAGTCACTAACTGACTATCCTCAGCATGTGGTAGGTATTCCCCCTCCGCCGCCCTTTTATTTTTTTGAGTGTTGCCAGTTTCTTTGCCCATAGTAGTGGCAAGAACAAAACACAAAGTATAAGCTTTTTATCTTTATAAAAAATGAGTTATCAGGGCTTCCCTGGTGGCACAGTGGTTGAGAGTTCGCCTGCCGATGCAGTGGACACGGGTTTGTGCCCCGGTCCGGGAGGATCCCACATGCCGTGGCGCGGCTGGGCCCGTGAGCCATGGCCGCTGAGCCTGCGCGTCCAGAGCCTGTGCTCCGCAACGGGAGAGGCCACAGCAGTGAGAGACCCGCGTACTGCAAAAAAAAAAAAAAAAAAAGAGTTATCAGCTTGACCAGAATGGGTTAGAATGGCAGGCAAAGAGTTTGACTTTCATAAAACACCTTTGTGACCCTTCCCCTTAGGAACTGACAATCCTTTCCAATACCTGCCAAAGACAGATGGTCTCCAGACCCTAAACTCCTCAAGGCAGAGGCTGCTATTGGGCTTTTGTACCTTGCCCAGGGCCTGGCACACCGCAGCCTCATGGATGGGCGCTCACACTCTTGAGCAAGCACGTTCTCTAAAATTGATATGACTTCGGGCTTTGTGTTTTTCTCTAGGCCCCACTGATGATGGTGAAGAGGAAATGGAAGAAGACACAGTCACAAATGGGTCCTAAGCAGGGTGGCCTCTAAGGATCTCAGGACATATAATAGTCCACTTCAGACAGGTCCTGCTTTTTGAATAGCCTTGTTTGTGTCAGCAAAGTAGAGTTCATAAGCATTGTTGAAATGCTTAAGACTGCTGGTAATTTTGTAATAAAAATTTTGAAATCTAAATGCCAGTTTTCTATCAATAATGCAAATAAAGGACACTCTGCTGTGGATTGCACATCATTGGGGTATATGTGTGGTGAGGCCTGGATGTGTGGGAGTTGGAAATGCAGGAGGGTGGACCTTGTGGATAGGCTTCCCAGTCCTCATGAAATGTTTAGGTTTTTAAATTCATAATAAAACTTACGATGATCTGTGTGCTGCCACTAATTGTCAGAATTTGTGATCTTGGGTGCATTTTTTTCTGCATGAAGAATAACAAGAGCTTTGTTAAAGGCAGCCAGGCTCTAGGGCTTTACAGAAGTCAACATCCTTTAAAGTTTTTATTTAACCCTACATACAAATATGCAAACAATGAACTGCTGGTTCGGACAGTTAGAGGGGATGTGATGTCTGCCTGTCAGTTAGTGGGATTTGTGCAGAGCAGCAGCACGCTCCAGTGCTGAGGATGCAGTGGAGGAGTCAGGGCTGCCTGGCGGCCCACTAAGGTGTGGTGTCCAGCTCCTGGGTGCCCATTACAGTCTTCATACCCTGCTGTGGCCGGTTTGGGCTAATCTAAAAATCAGGGTGGGGCTTCCTTGGTGGTGCAGTGGTTAAGAATCCGCCTGCCAATGCAGGGGACATGGGTTCGAGCCCTGGTCCAGGAAGATCCCGCATGCCACGGAGCAGCTAAGCCCGTGCGCTACAACTACTGAGCCTGCACTCTAGAGCCTGCGAGCCACAACTACTGAGCCCATGTGCCACAACTACTGAAGCCCGCGCGCCTAGAGCTGGTGCTCCGCAACAAGAGAAGCCACCGCAGTGAGAAGCCTGCGCACTGCAACGAAGAGTAGCCCCCGCTCGCCACAACTAGAGAAAGCCCATGCGCAGCATCAAAGACCCAGTGCAGCCAAAAATAAATTAATTAAATAAATTTATATACATATATATTATTTATTTATTTATTTATTTATTTATTTATTTATTTTTTGCGGTACACAGGCCTCTCACCACTGTGGCCTCTCCCACTGCAGAGCACAGGCTCCGGATGCGCAGGCTCAGCAGCCATGGCTCACGGGCCCAGCTGCTCCACGGTATGTGGGATCCTCCCGGACCGGGGCACGAACCCGTGTGCCCTGCATCAGCAGGCAGACTCTCAACCACTGCGCCACCAGGGAAGCCCAATAATAAATCTTTTACAAAATAAAAATCAAGGTGGTGGAGGGGAGTGCCTTCACCAGCCATCTTTTCTCATCTGCTGGTGTTTGTTTGGGTTGTTTTTTAAAGCCCCCTGGATGATTTCTAAATGTGAGAAACACTCCTCTAAATAGGCCCTGAAACAGTTTGGGGTGATTGCTGATGGGCTAGTTGCTGTTCGTGTAAGGCATATACAAGATGCCTGGGACGCGAAGAAACTCCTGCTTGGAGGAGCTGACAGTCTAACTGGGGAGACAGAACCTCACACAGTTGTGGGGCTAAACCTCAGTGCAGTAGCAATGAAGAAAGAATGGGTAGAGCCTTCAGAAAGCTTCAGAAAGGAGATGGAACTTGGGTATCAGGAGGACCTGGCCTTTAGATTCCTCAGTACAGCCCTAGACCAGTGCCTCTCCAACTCCAGTGCACTGTGAACCCTGGGGATCTTGCCAAAATGCAGGGTCTGTTGTGGGGCCTGAGGCTCTGTGCTTCTAGCAGGTTCCCAGGAGCTGTCCATCAGAGGATAGCACTCAGGATTTCTGGCCTTACCGCTCACCCCTTCCTTACACCTTCACCTCCTTCAGGGGCCATCCCCTATGATCGGTTTACTGATTCATTACAAAAAGCACTTCTCTTTCTCTTTGGAGGTAAAGTGTGGTCTTACCTGCCTTTTCATTAGCAAATCATTTTTCTGGATGATTGTGCCATGTCAGGAAGGGCCTGTGTTGTCAGGAATCAGGATTTATACTCAGCCCCTGGCAGCACTGAAAAGGCCTCCCTGGCAGAGGCCAGCCTGCTGGGTGTCTGAGTGACACTTGCAGCCTCTGATGGAGGGGATAATGTTCAAAAAGCCAGGTGGGGGCTTCCCTGGTGGCGCAGTGGTTGAGAGTCCGCCTGCCGATGCAGGGGACACGGGTTCATGCCCCGGTTTGGGAAGATCCCACATGCTGTGGACCAGCTGGGCCCGTGAGCCATGGCTGCTGAGCCTGCGTGTCCGGAGCCTGTGCTCCGCAACGACGGGAGAGGCCACAACAGTGAGAGGCCCGCGTACAGCAATAAAAAAAAAAAAAAAAAAAAAGCCAGGTGGTAACACTTTAGCTCTTGATAGTGGAGTAGGTACTTGGCGTGAGCTCAGAGTGGTGTCTGGTTTTCACTCAGGTTGGATTTCAGTATTTTGATTGCTAGTGCTGTGTCCATCATCAGTTTGGGGGCATTTCCCTGATGGACCTCCCTACACCCTCCCCTCTCATGATTCATATTTCAAAGCTCCCTCATCTTTCAAAGCTCCCAACAGGAAAGGTTTACAATCCCATGACATGACCAAAGGACAAGACTGCAGAAAAGCCACAGCCATCCCAGAGGGCTACAGGCCCGTGAGCTGCCCCCTCCCCTGCCAGCTGGCTGATCCCCCACCCCCACCAACAACCGAGGAGGGAGGGAGGAGAGAGGAAGAAAAGTATCTCCTGAGAACCCTGCTCCACTCCAGGGACCCCTCACCCCAGCCTGGCCTTGCTCCACACTTCCCTGCCTGAGCTCTCCAAAGAAGTAAAACTGTCTGCAGATGACATGACGCTATATGTAGAAAATCCTAAAGGTGCTACCAGAAAACTACTAGAGCTCATCAATGAACTCAGTAAAGTTGCTGGATACAAAATTAATACATAGAAATCTGTTGCATTTCGATATACTACCAATGAAATATCTGAAAGAGAAATTAAGGAAACAATCCCACTTACCATTGCATCAAAAAGAATAAAATACCTAGGAATGAGCCTACCTAAGGAGGCAAAAGACCTGTACTCCAAAAACTGTAAGTTGCTAATGAAAGAAACTGAAGACCATACAAACAGATGGAAAGAATGGAGGTGGAGGAATCATGCTCCTGGGCTTCAGACTATACTACAAAGCTACAGTAAAACGGTATGGTACTGGCACAAAAATAGACATATGGATCAATGGAACAGGATAGAAAGCCCAGAAATAAACCCATTTGTGGTCAATCTACAACAAAGGAGGCAAGAATGTACAGTGGAGAAAAAAGTCTCTTCAATAAGTGTTGCTGGGAAAACTGGACAGCTACATGTAAAAGAATGAAATGAGAAAACCTCACACTATATACAAAAATAAACTCAAAATGGATTAAAGACCTAAATGTAAGACTGGGTACTATAAAACTCCTGGAGGAGAACAGGCAGAACACTGACATAAATCGCAGCAATATCTTTTTGGATCCATCTCCTAGAGTAATGGAAATAAAAATAAATGGGACCTAATTAAACTTAAAAGCTTTTGCAAAGGAAACCATAAACAAAACGAAAAGACAACCTACGGACTGGGAGAAAATATTTGCAAATGATGTGACCGACGAGATTAATTTCCAAAATATACAAACAGGTCATATAGCTTAATATCAAAAATTAAATCAAAGAACCCCAATCAAAGAAGGTCATGGCTTCTTTATCTGAATGACCAAGATGTTCTTTCACACTTCTTAGAACCCAGATTAAAACATAAGTCCATCAGATCAATGGAAGCAATTTTAAAAATAGAAAGAGGGATAGAAATTTCATTTGTATATACATGGGGAAAAAGTGTTATATCTTTTTAAAGATCAGAATTTTGCAAATTTTATGGATGGTAAAAACTGTTCCATTTTCCATGTACTCCCTTAGGTTTACCAAATCAAACTCTCTACAATGAGTATGTCTAACACTGAGCTGTTTTAAATTCTTATTTCCCCATCGTCAATGACCAAGTGCAGAGGTCATCAGGAGGTCAACTCTAATCCACCCATGGACATAGCAGCCTTGACTACTGATGTTCAAGCTAGACACCATCAGCAGAACCACATCTCCTCACATGGGTGAATTTCTACTAGTAATCATGGAAACGGGGAAATGAAAGGATATTCTCTATTGAGAATCAGAGTTGTAGATCCCTATCATGGGTTCATTACTTTGAATGTTTGACCCAAAACACATCTATTGCACCATGTCCAATTCTACTATCTTTATAAGATGCAGCCTTACAGTGAAAGAAAAACAGGTGTAACAGCAATATCTCATCCTCTCTGAAGCCCGTAGAGTCAGAAGTTTTAAAAGCAAAAGAAAATCATACTTTTCCTGAACAAACAGAGTAGAGGCATTTAAATTTAAATTTAAATTTGGAGTCTGTTCCATCCCTTAACTGTCATGTATACTCTTTCCACATAAGCCTGAATTTAGGATGTGTTGTTCAGAGATTGTATTGTGATGAATGAAGTATTTTTTATTCTTTAAAAATTATTACTAATTTGTTAAAAAGTGATGGAGTGAGCATAATACTAAATTTCATGATTTTTTTTACCAGAATACTGAGATGGACCACCTTGAAGTCCAGTTTCTTCATGAGAGTCTTTATTCAGTGATAGCATTAACTTCCCTATAAAGCAAATAATCCCCACAAAAGAAATGTTAAAAAGATGACTCATGCTCTCTGACTAAAAGAAAGCAAGGCAAACTGAGCACTTAGATATCAGTGTAATAAATTATATATACATGAATCTTACTGCAGCATTGTTTATAATAGTGAAACTGGATGTCATCAAATTTCTATCAAAGAAGGAATAATTAGACAAATCATGGTATAAAAAATAATTAGGAATTAAGAATGAAGGGAAGAAAGATTATTTTATTAATAACAATTGAATAAAGCAAAGCTTTCACAGGGAAATAAAGGAACAAAAAACAACAATTCAGACTTCATTTCTGGTTCAACATGTGAAGAATTTGGAAGTTGCCATTCTAACAACAAGTGAAAAACTAAACAAACTGAAAATCAGTAAATTTTGTTAGATCTATCAGAGAATTGAGGTCACAGGCAAATTGCCGGCCCCCAAATCAGAGAGACAGGTAGGTACAAAGAATCTCATTTACTGAAGCAGAAATGTGCAAGCAGAAACCTCCATGGACACCAGAGAGGAAACCTGAACCGCTACTGACAAATTGCTGGAGGCTCAGTGCAGCAAGTATGAGTTACAGACTCCAGGGGGGCCCAGTGTTAGGGAGGGGTCCTCCAGTTTTGTGAGTCTTAGCTTCAGAATTCCTACCAGGTTCTCACTCTGAAAAATTGGAGACAGTGTGCTGCACATCCAGCAGGGGAACAAGAAACTGTTTTGAAATAGGCCCACAACATTTTATTCTTCTTAATGAAGCCTGCCCTCGAGAGAATCTATTTTACCAGACCCTAAACAACTGGGGATTTAACAGAACATAACTGACCTGAAGGAAGAGAAATACCAAAATCCAGCCCTCTCTAGAGAAACTATATGAATGTAATACATGTAAGGAAAGCAGTGGCTAGAGAGCAAACCTTCATCGAGACCAAAGAACTCATGCTACGTGCTCGCGTGGCTCTGCTCCGTGTCATCTTTCCTCTGGACTCGGGTTGATGGAGCAGTCTCTATCTGGATACTGCCTTTGCCAGGGAAAGAGGAAAATCATGCACTGGTTCTTAAGTGTGTGCTCACATTTCTTTCCCTGTTCATCAGCCCCTTTGCCCTGACTGAAGAAACAAAGGGCAGGGCTGTATAATCCTCCAGTGAGAGGAGAGCGACAGCAAAGTGCATTGAATGTGGGCGAATCATAATCCGGTTCCCATGCGGGCCTCTTACTGTTGTGGCCTCTCCCGTTGCAGAGCACAGGCTCCGGACGCGCAGGCCCAGTGGCCATGGCCTAGCCGCTCCGCGGCATATGGGATCTTCCCGGACCGGGGCACGAACCCATGTCCCCTGCATCAGCAGGCGGACTCTCAACCACTGCGCCACCAGGGAAGCCCCCGGAAGCCCCCAGGCTTAAGATTTGATGTTTATCTTAGGAGCAGTGGAAAACCACTGAGTACATTTTCCATTTTTAATAAATCACCCTGGCTGTAGTGAGAACAGCAGAGTGGATGTGGGGAGAAACATTAGGAGGTCATTTCAGTTTTCCCGGGACAAAGGATAGTACTTTAGACCAGGGCCCTGGCGGTGGAACTGGAGAGAAACCAATAGACTTAAAGACGGTAGGACCTAGTGCTGTGCAAGTGGAAGCAGGGGTGAGTGACCATATGGCCCCAGGAGGGTGGAAGAAACACAGCAGACCTGGCGTCTCATGTCTCACCAGCTGCAGCTCCAGTCTTCTGGAAAGACAGCTAATCCATTCTCTGTTCTTAGGTTCCCTGTTTTCTCATAAATCACCCTTCTTGCTAAAAAAAAAAAAAAAAAAAAAAAAAAAAAAGCATGAGCTAAATAAAGGAGGGAACAAATGGATTAATAGGGTGACCTGACAATAAGTGACAGAATGACCAGGGGTATTAATTCACATCCCCAAATGTTCAGAGTGAAGAGAAACTAGATTCTTCCAGAAGAAAACAGTCTCCCCGCTGAGCCTGCCTCACAGGGATCCCTCCCTTCCCCACCAACACATCAGGGGTCTCTGTTCTTCCAGGGAGCCATGACCAATTTCATCTGTGACAAAGAAAGGGAAGCAGAGAGGGAGGTGGATGATGGATGGACTCCATGGAACCTCCACACCATCCTCTCCTCCCCTCCATGTGGCCTCCCTCTATTTCCCTTTGAGAGCCCCAAACTTGACTTCAAGTGGGAGAACTTGGGAATCACAAATGCCCCAAAGGATTTTCTGGGGCAGCAGCAGCATTGGGCAAGCTCATAGGGACCTAGAGCTGGGGGTCTTCACAGGCACGGAAAGCACTGATCCTCCTCTGCCCTGGGTCCTCTCAACATCCCATGAAGGGGAAGGATTTAGATGCACAGCTGTGTGATTGTGGACTCACCTCAGCCCAGCTCTGCCGTGGGAGAGTTGTGGCTATTTTCCACAGTGCTCATCGGCTGACTCAGCTGGAGAGACATGTTCTAAGACCCAACCACAGCATGTCAGAGCTGAGGGGGCTCCAGGACCTCATTTTCCCCAGTGCCTCCTCAGATGAGAAAGCAGAAGCCCAGAGAGGAGGAGGAATTCCTCAGGGCCACACGGTGGGTGGCAGAATGGGACTGGAAACTCACCTCCAGATGCTTCATCAGACAAAACTTGTTCCCTTTTGGAGGGTCCTGGGTGAAACCCACTACTCAGAACAACTAACAGTCCTGAGAACCCATAGCAGCATGTAGTAGGTGCTCAGTGGATGTTTGTTGACTGAATAAATGATTGTACAGGGACACAAAAAGCAATCCTTGAGGCTGGAAGGAGATCCCCAATCCTGTCTTCAAACAGGAAGTCTTGCTCCTTTTTGGTGTTGGTGGATGAAACGGGGCTTGGGAAGAGAAGAAATGCATCATGAATTCTTTTGTAAACAGAGGACAAAGGGATGTGGGAGGAGGATGTGAGCAGGTACCTCCCAGGAAACTGAGCACAGAGGACGCAGCAGCTGGTCCCTCACCCCTGCTCTCTCCGTATCACCCTGTCTCCCACCCCACACAAAGGGTGAACAGGGCTTCCCTGCTGGCGCAGTGGTTGAGAGTCCGCCTGCCGATGGAGGGGAAACGGGTTCGTGCCGTGCTCCGGGAAGATCCCACATGCCGCAGAGCGGCTGGGCCCGTGAGCCACGGCCGCTGAGCCTGCGCGTCCGGAGCCTACACAACAGTGAGAGGCCCGCGTACCGCAAAAAAAAAAAAAAAAAAAAAAAAAAGGTGAACAGCTCGCAAGTTTCCCGGAGAGGATGATCACATGACCTCGACCTGGCCAGTCAGCATGTTCCATCCTCCCTGGCCATCGTGATTGGCTCAGGGGTGGACTAGTGACCAATCAGGGCCCAGGGTGGGGCCTTGTGCTGGAATCCTGAGGAAGAGAAGCCATGTTTCTCTCGGGAGTGGCGGGGACAGAGGCCAGCCCGGGGCAGTTGGAGGGGACTTGACCTCAGCCTGTGGCAGTTGGTGGCCGTCTTGCTCCCATCAAGGTACAGCCGCCTGCGTGAGCATGACACCAGTAAGCAGAACCCACAGGCGGGGAGAGACGGTTCCTGCTGACGCCCCTGAGCTCCAGGTGCAGCCTGGCTGTAAGCCGTCCACCTGTGGACTTAGTTACGTAAGTCATTCTCTCCTGCTTGTTTGTTAGCCTGTTTGAGCCACTTTGGGTTTTCTGTCCAGCTGGCTAAGTGGAGACCCTGGAACCGCAACTGTGTGGGTTTCGTCTAGCTTCACGGAAGAACTTCCAGATAACACTGGAGACTCCAGTTTAATCTGGATATCCGAATGGATTCAAGCAGTATCTATTGGTGCCAGCTGTAAATTCTAGGATCACCCAAATTAGTCCTCACAGGATTAGTCCCATTAAGGTAGCAATCCATGTCCCCGTTTAGAGGACAAGACTGGGGCTCAGAGAAGGGAGGTAACTGGGCTACAGTGAGTAAGTGTGGAGCCAGACAGAACCCCCAGATCCTGCTGCTTGAACTCTGGGGAAGCCACATGGTATGGCTTGTTCTTTAGATGGGACTAAGGTACCCAGCAGTGCTTGGGCCAAAGTGACTCCACAGGCATTTTGATGGCTGGAGGCTTCTGGCCATGGTCGGGGTGGGGCGAGGTCCCTGAGGCTCTGAAGGCCCACGGTGTGCAGGCTCAGGGGGCACAGAGAGGAGAAGGCAGAGGCCTGCCCCGGAGGTGTTCACAGACCAAATATGGACGGGCCAGACAGGCAGACAGGGTACCATAGCGCCTGAGCTGCTTTCACAGGTGAAGGGTGGGGGGCTTTTATTTCTCTATGGGACAAAGCTCTTAGCTTCACATTGAGTCCCATTAGGGACATAAATAGTGTCCCTTTCATGTCCCTTCAGTATAAGAGTCCACCCCAAAACTTCCCCTCCCTTCCCTTGTCAAGGCCTCCACACAGGTGAGCAGGGCTATTTTAATGCAGTTCTGCAGATTTTTTGAGCTAAGGATTTAGAATAACGAGGCAAGGAGGGCCCTGCCCCACAGGAGGGCAGGGTGGGCAGGTGGTGATGAGTCACCTGTACAACCTCAGCCAGCTGAAGTGTCAGCAGCAGCAGGAGAGCCGCAGCCAAGCGCTGAGTGGGTGCAGAATAAGTGGATTAAATGTGTTCATCCAGCAGCCTCTGGGATGGTGGGCCCTGGAGCACAATTCTAAGTGTGGAAGAGGGAGGGTCCCCAGTGCCTGGACCCCCACCTTCTAGAAATCTGGGTTGAGATGTGACTTTGAAATCACAACACGGGTTCAAAGCTGGCTCCAACACTTGGGCCTCCGTTTTCTCATCTGTAAAATGGGAATGTTGAAGTCTCTCCCTCTTAGGGTGGGGAGGGGATTAAATGGGATGACAGGTGGAGCACAGGGGCTGGCTGGGCCGAGCGTCCACCTAGGCATGCTGTTGTTGCTGCTAAACCACTGTCTTCTGGGCCAGGGTCGGCACGCTTTTCCCAAGGATTATTTCCCAGCGCTCTGCTGTTGTAGAGCAAATGCAGCTTCGGCAACAGGTTGTCCACGCTCTCACCCCTGATTGCTGAGATATAGATATTGGGTATGATTGTCACATAACACTGTTAGTTTTAGGCATCATGACTTGATATATGTACATATTGTGAAATGATCACCACAGTAAGTTTAGTTACCATCACCACCACACACAGGTACAGATTATTTTTCTTGTGATGAGAACTTTGAAGATCTTCTCTCTTAGCAACTTTCATATACACAACACAGTGATGTTGACCACAGTCACTTTGCTGTACATACATCCCCAGGGCTTGTGTATCTTACAGCTGGAAGTTTGTGCCTTTTGACCCTCTTTGCCCATTTCACCAGCCCCCTCAACACCCCGCCTCTGGTAGTCACCATCCTGTTCTCTGTTTCTGTGAGTTTGGTTTATTTTTTCAACTCCATAAGTGAGGTTATATCTTTCTCTGTCTGACTTATTTCACTTAGCATAATGCCCTCAAGGTCCATCCATGTTGCAAATGGCAAGATTTCCTTCTTTTTTATGGCTGAGTAAGATTCCATTATATATATAATTTATATATATATATATATGTCACATTTTCTTCACCCATTCATGTGTCGATGGACACCTAGGTTGTTTCCATGTTACTGAACACAAGTCCATGTGCCCGATGCACCGTGAAGCCAAACAAACACCAGAGTGTGAAGCAGAGAAAGGTTTATTGTAGGGCCAGCAAGGAGAGGGGTGGCTCATGCCCCCCAAATCCCGAACTCCCCAAAGGGTTTCAGCAAAGCATTTTTAAAGGCCAGGTGAGGGAGGGGGGCCACAGGGTGTGTGGTCAGCTTGTACACGATTCTCTGATTGGTCGATGTTGAGGTGTCACAGGGGTTAACTTTATCAGTCCTTAGATGCCAGTAGGTCTGGGGGCTCATGATCATCAAGTAGTTAATTTTTTCCACTTGGTGGGGGTTTTTAGCATCTGAAAAACTCAGGAAACATGCGTGAGATACTATTATCTGGCTACTTCAGAGAGGAGCTACAGCAGAGAATAGGGGGGAGGGGTCTGTCGCGGGAAGGCCCCACAGGGTCCTGCTCGGTTACATCCATATCTTGGTTATGGTAACTAATGCTGCAGTGAGCTGCCTTCCACGTCCACTGCAGGCCTGCAGCCCTGCTGGCAGCATAAAGCCGGTCGTGAAGGACACAGGCCGTGGGGCTTCCCTGCTCCCTCTCTGCGCCTCAGTGTCCTTGGCTGTAACAGAGTACTAGTAACACGGCCTCCAGGAAAACTCACAAAGACCCTGCTTTGTGACCTTGGGCAGCCACTGCCCTGTCTGTGCCTCAGAGACCTCATGTATAATAAAGAACTTGTAACTGGGCTGCAGCAGGACTCACTAAGGCCCTGCTCTGTGATCTTGGGTGGCCCCGTCCCTCTCTCTGGCTCAGTGTCCTCATCTGTATTAAAGGAGAGGTAACAGGCACCCCAGAAAGGCTCCCTAAATCCTGCTGTGTGACCTTTGGTGGCCCCTGCCCTCTCTGTGCCTCAGTGTCCTCATCTATAATAGAGAACTAGTAACGGCCCCAGGAGGGCTCACTGAGAGCTGCTCTCATCAGCTGCCCCATCATTACAGAGGAAGGGGGAAGGAGGCCTGCTGCAGGTACAGGGTTACGTCCCTCTGCTCCCCACACCTTCTGAGCCATTGTGCATGCTGTTCCACCAAGCACACCTGTCCCCTGTTCCCCCAGATCACATGGTGGTGATGCTCCAAGGCCACCCCAGTCACGAGAGAGAGAGAGAGAGAGAGAGAGAGAGAGAACGTGTATGTACGAGTGGTCTCAAAGCTCCAGCTGCCGAAGAGGGCTGGATCAGAGTGTGTGTGTGCGTGTGCGCGCGCGCGTATGTGTGTGTGTGTGTGTGTGTGTGTGTACGAGTGGTCTCAAAGCTCCAGCTGCCGAAGATCTGCTGAAGGAAAGGGCAATCCCAGAAGAGCCCTGTTCCCTCCGTACCCTGACCCGGGGGCTGGTTCCTGGGAATGAAGCTGTCCCCTGAACACCCATGAGGAGGCAGTGGGCAGGGGTGGGGACGTGGGCACAGGGGCTGTGCAGTGACAGGTCATCCAGCCTGGACCCTGCCTCAGGGTGGCTGCCCAGCCCACCCTTGGTCTTAAACCAAGGGCCTCGAACTAGGGCTCAGGGGCAAGTCTAGATTTTTAAAATTAATTCTAACATTTAAAAACTAAACGATTTCAGGCAAAAACCCAGGCTTCTAGCTTTGTTAGTTTGTTAGTTTTGATATGAAGTGAGAAGTTCTGGCATCCTGGGTGACGTTCCCTCTGGGCAAAGCTCTTCTGGGGCTGAGTGGGAGCCTTCTCTGGACGGAGCTTGTGTCCCCAGATCATCACAGTCCCCACTGCCCCCTAAGATTCCCCTGGGCCCAGGCCCTCCCCCAGCCTCTCCTTGCCTGGCCCCTGGAGACATCTGAGTTTGCAGTCCTCCCTGTAGCCCTCACTGCTTCACAAGGCACATGAGGGCCACAGTCGTGTGGAGCCTGCTCTGAACGCCGGGCGGGCGGGATAAATGGGCTGAGAGTGTAGCCTTCAAAAGAGGGGTTCCTCACATGTCCTCTGAAGGCAGCCAGGAAGGGGTGGGAGTGGGAGAGGCCCAGGGCCAGGGGCTCTGGAAAGTGTCCCCTGGATGCCCTGTCTTCTGGCTCCAAAGCTGCCCCCTAACCTCTGCCCTTCTCCCACCCCCTCATGCATCGCTGCACCCAGGCTTTCTGCAAACCCTGGCCATGCCGAGGCCCGCTTCCAGGGTCAGCCCTGAAGGTCACAGCCACAGGCCCCCGGCCCTGCTCCTCCTCTGGTAGGTCCAGCAGCTGACTGTCGCTGTGGGGTGGCCACTGCCAGACCCCTTTACAGTGAGAGATGGAGCCTCCCAGGGGATAAGGGACTCGCCCCCCAGGGGATAAGGGATTCGCCCAGGGTCACACAGAGCTTATAACCGAGGTCTGCTGGTCTCTCAGCTGGTCCCGAGAAGCAGACCATGTCCCAGGGCGTCAGGTCATCCTCAGGCCGTGACAACCAGGAGAGGTGAATGCAGAATGGGTGAATGGGTCACAGTGGGACGGATGCCCCGGGCAGGCAGGGTCAGGGACAAGCCCTCAGAGGAGCAGGGTCTTGAAGGGTGAGGGCGTTGCTGCTGGTGAGTAGAGGAGAGGGGCTCCTGCTGGAGGCCCAGCCATGTGAGGGCCTGCAGGTGTGATGCAGCGTGGGATTCAGGCTCCCGTGTTGAGGCGGGAGCAGCAGCAAGTGACAGGAGGTGACCCTGGGAGCCCCTGGACTCCCCTCCTCCTGCCGTGGCCTCCTCCTCTCTCTCCGCCTCCCCTCTGCCTGCCCCGAGGGCCAGCCCCTGAGCCATCTCTTCCTCCGCATCCTGTGTTTCCATCCTGTCCAGTCTCAGCTCAGACATAACAGGTGGATCCCACTGCTGAAGTGGTGATGAGTTTCTCACTACTGAGGGGCACTGTCGTGACACGGCTTCCAAGTTAAAAAAATAAAATAAAATTGAAGGAGGTGGGAGAGGAAGGTGCAACTGAGGTCAGCGTGGGAGCTTGAGACCCAGATGAAGTGGGGCAGGGGGGCAGCAGACGGGGCCTGAGGGTGTCTGGATGTTCACTAACTGGGGTCCTCAGGGCGGAGACTGTCATGCTCACTTCACAGCCGCCTGGTGCCAGACACAGCTGGGCCCAGGGAGGCCACTCAGTAAACACGTGCTGACTTGACCCGGATTCACCTGTTTCCACTTTAAATCACTGGGATAGAATTTGCTAAACTCAACAGATGGTGACCCAGACTCAGGTTAATTAGCAAGAAAGGTGAAACCAAGGATTATAAATAAAAGCAACAGACTGGAGAGAAAACTAAGAATCCACATGGATAGCTAAGACTCTGGACCTGCAGCCCACTGTGGCCTCAGGCCCTTTGAACTGGCTGTAGCCTCAGCCGGGAAGTCTCTCCCTCTGCATCACTCGCTCCCTAAACACCTCCAGGAGTTCGCTCCAACGTCCTGCCTGACTTTGTTTTTCTCCATGGAACATCTCACTGCCTGACTTTGCCTATATTTTACTTATTTTTCTCTGTCTCACGCCCCTAGGCTGTCTGCTGCATGAGAATGGAGACCAGGTGTCTGGAGCCCGCCCGGCACACAGTAAGGCCTCAGTGAACGTGCACTGGGTGTGTGGACGCTGAGGCCACGGACGAGGACGTTCCAGGCAGTGATGGTAAGAGCTGTTGATTCACTGCTTGCTGAGCCCCCTGTGTGCCCGCACTGACCTGGGCAGCGGGCCCAGCACTGACGGAGGCGCACAGTGAGCACACGGCCTGTTAGAAGGCCACGTGCTGTGGGGACATGCAGGACTCGGGGAAGTCAGGAGGGCAGGGTAGGGGGGAGAGAGATGGGAGACCAGGTTGTGCGGGGCCTGTGGCCCCTGCGAGGACCCTTCTTCTGGGTGCGCAGCCGGGGGCCAGCCCTGAGCGCTGTGCAGGAATGAAGTGACTGAGGGCTGGGGAGGCTGTCCCTGTAGACTGTGCAGGCAGGACGGCTCCTCTGAGGAGGTGACATTCGAGCTGAGCCTGAACAGACCGTGTTTCTACCTTCTGTAAACTTGGTGCTTTGTTTTTGTAGGACACCCCCTGTTCTGTGTCACCTCGACGTGGCACCCTGCCCCCCTTGTCAGCCCCCGCCCACCCGCAGGAGGAGTCCTTTTAGGGCCCAGTTTTTTTTGGGTTTTTTTTGGCTGCATCTCGCGGCTTGCAGGATCTTAGTTCCCCAACCAGGGATCAAACCCAGGCCCTTGGCAGTGAGAGTGCCAAGTCCTAACCACTGGACTGCCAGGGAAGTCCCCCAGCACCCACTTTTCAAATACAAACCAAGCACCTCCTCTGTTGGACTCATGCTCTGAGCCACTGTCCACCTGCCCTGCTCCCCCAGGGTCAGGTTCCAGGCCACTGGGGGCCCCTACAGCCCAGAGCCCATGAAGCTGCTCAGCCTGGCCGGTCCTCAGCCTGTTGACCCTGCTTGCCGTTCCCTCCACAGAAGCTGCGATGAAGGCTCCCGTCCGTCTGTCTGTCCACGGCTCTGGGCTCCTCTGCCTCTTGCCCTCCGCACGCTCCCTGTGTGATGCGTCCTCCCCCTCCTCCGAGACTGTGAGTAGAAACTCTCTTTTCAGTGGCAGTTGTCTCCTGATCTGCTGGCCTTACTGAACCTCAAGTTTTCTACTAAACATTCTATTTTAAACCAGCCTACGAGACACTTTGCAGACACTTAGAGTAAACAAATGAAGGATAAGTGAACTGTACACCTTTTTACAGTATTGTCAAGTTTAATAATTTAATTTTTAGAACTCATTTCCCCGTAAAATCACAGGCTCCATCAGGGTGGAGGGTGTCTAAAAGTCACGTGGACAGGACCAGACCCCTGTGAGGCCCTAACTACCTGTCTGCCCAAACTGAGGGCTCAGGCCCAGGCTTGACCAAGTCCCAGTCTCTGCCTTCGCACTGTGGGTGCAGTTTGGTTTGTTTTCAAGTTAAGCTTTTACGCTTGTCAGCTTAGCAGGGAAATGGTCGGTTCTAAACTCATCTTTCCAGCAATAATCAAGTCACATGGGGTGGGAGAAACGGGGAGAGGTTGGTCAAAGGGTAAAAGTTACAGCTCTGCCCGCCGAGTGAGTCTAGAGATGCAGTGCATGGCAGGATGAGTGCAGTTAACGACACTGCATCATGTCGGGGGGACTTGCCAGGGGAGCAGACTTGAGGTGCACAACCAAAAAGTGATGGTTAACTGAGCAGATGGACATGTTAGTTAGCTCGCCTGGAGCTCCACTGTGTACACAGACACCAAAACGTCATGTTGTACACCTGAAATTCATACAATTTTTATCAAAAACGAGCTCTGTGACGTGAGCGGCCAGCAGCTGTACCCAGACGCTGTGACTTCAACAGTGGCAGAAATGACCCTCCTGCCAGGATCGGGACCTGCAAAGGGACGGGCGGCGTTTGCTTCCTCGCTCTTGGAAACCAGCCCCCAGGCTGTGAAGAAGCCCGGCAGCCACATGGAGGAGGACGAGGCCAGTGGCAGCCACACAGAGGAGGACGAGGCCAGCCACCAGCCCAGCTGAGCCCCGGGTGGCAGCCACTGTGAGGGAGGCCTCAGCTGAAGTCACACGCAGCAGAGATGAGCCGTCCCCCCGGGCCCTGCCCGAAGCGTGAAGTCCCGCAGGAATAAATGATGACTGTTTTAAACCACTGCGTTAGGGGGTTGGTTTCACAGCAGCAGGTCCTGAAACGCTGCCGCCCCTCGCCCTCCCCCCGTGCCTGCTCCAGGCCTTCCACTTCCTCTCACCCCTGTTACAGACAGAGTGTTCCTGTCCACCCAATTCATACGTTGGGGTCCCAGCCCCACAGCGTGGCCGTGCTTGGAGACGGGGCCTGTAAGGAGGCGCAAAGATTGAACGTGGTCCTAAGGGTGGGGCATAATCCAGTAGGGCCGGGGTCCTGACATAGGAGGAAGGGGCTCCAGGGCTCCCCCCACCACGTGAGGACCCCGTGAGGAGGAGAGTCCACACCAGACACCCACCCGCCAGACTGTGATCTGGGACTTCCGGCCTCCAGAGCTGTGGGAAGACACACTTCTGTTGTTCAAGCCGCCCAGGCTGTCGTGGCAGCTGCTGCACATTCATCATACACCCTCGAGCCTCGAAGCCTCTGCACACACCCTCCCACCTGCCTGGATGCTTCCCGCAGCTCACACCTCCTGGCTAGGGCCACTCTCAGCAGCTGTGTTCCTAAGTCGGGGAGCAGGGGGGAGGCGGGGGGTATCCGCCAGGCCTCCCTCCCTGTTCACCCCTCTCAAAGCAACTGCTCCCTCCACCGCCCAGCACGGGTCAGTCCGCAGCTGCAGCTTTGATTTCTTTGAATAATGGTTTGATGGATGCTCCCCCTCCTCCCGGGTCTGCACAGGGCCTGGCACACATATGTGCGCCATCTTTAGAAAAGACGCTGGCCTTGACCAGGAAGGTAAGGGCACCCTTTGACCCAGATGTTCAGCTCCTGGGTGTAAGTGCCAGTGAAACGTGGGGCATGGCTGGGCGGTGTGTCCCCGGGCTAGAACAGGCCTTGCGTGTCTCATCAGAATGGATGCATGTGGCCCGTCCACACGAGGGACACTGAGTGGCTATGGGAATGCTGGAGCCAGACCACCCCGGGCAGCAAGGAGAGTCTCCCAGGCAGCTTTGTATGTCTCCTGTATGTACATCAAGGTTTAATGGAAAAAATGAACAATTGTTCAGCCAAGTGGTGAGTTGTTACTTTTAAAAGGGGTACAGAGCCCCCAGATGCTCCTCAAACACCCAGGCCCCTTGTCACAGGTGGGCAAACCTGGGCTCCCTGGCAGCACCCCGCTCCCTGACCTCACTGGTAGCACGTGAGTGACCAACAGGTAGCTCCCAGCTGCCTGAGTGTAAACCCCTTTTCCAGAAGGACCCTGGACTCCCTGCCCAGCAATTTTAAGTGGACATCAGCACCCACCAGCAGGGCCTCAGTGCCCGGACGCTGGCAGGTGATGAAGACCAGGATGGCCCGCAGACCATGTGATCCCTGCCTGCCGCGGGCCAGCGACAAGGCCAGCCCGGCCCCCTGTCAGCTGGAGACTCTCCACAGCCGTCCTCAGGACAGTTCTCGGGACGGGGGACGCGCGGTTCCTCCTCCAGCCTCCCCACCCCTCAGGGCCCTGGGAGCGACCTTGTCTTCGTCTGCTTACTGCTCTGTCTTCCTCCACGAGGGCTAGGAGTGTGTTAGGCGCACCGCAGGGTCCCCGGTGCTAAGACTGGCAGAGGCTCCCAGCTAAACGGCTGAGGGGCGGTGACGCAGCAGTGCCAGGAGCCCCGTGTCCTGGGACGTCCTGTGTCTGAGCGGCCAGGACGCACCAGGGAACAGGAAAGGACCCTGAGCAGGCCTTCCTGGTCCCTGCCCAGTCCCTCCCCTTACTGCCTGCCAAGCGACCCCAGAATGTCACTCAACCTCCAGGAGCCTCATCTGTGGATGAAGGGTGACAGGAACAGTTAGCCCCAAGAATGTGGAAGGAGACAAGTCAGACACCCGGCCCGGAGGGGTTGATGGATAAAGCTGCTTCTCTCACCAGCTGCCTGAAGGTGTAACCGAGGATGTGAGCTCCCTGCCACTGGGCGGTGCTCGTGGGCAACTCTGCAGGGCTGGAGGGAAGGGTGACTTCTGTGGTGGGTGATGCAGGGCCTGGCACCGGGCAGGCTCCAGGGAAATGTTTGCTGCCTGCACCCATGACAGAGTTGGCCCAACCTGACATGCTAATAGCAGAGTCACATTTAAACCAAGGACGGCGCGTTCAGAGGACACGCTTGCTGGTCCTACGGCAGAGGAGTAACGCATGATGCAGAGAGGGGTGGGCAGAACTCCGGTGGTGGCACCTGTGTGGGCGGGGGTGGCATCAGTGTGGGCAGGGCAGCCAGTTGAGGAAGCATCCCGGAGCCCTCTGGTTTCCTGCCCAGGAGGATGAGAACCAAGAACAAGGTGACTTTCCAAACTGGTGTGAATGGATGCAAGGTCACAGAAGCAGCCTCATAGCCCTTAACCCACGCCCAGGGCCCTGTCCCCAGAAGGTCTTAAAGAACCAGGTTGAGGCTTTACATGTGCACGTGCTCAGGCCAGAGATGCCTTAGTTTGGGCTGCCCTAGCCACACCTGGAGATACAGATTCTGGCACAAGGAGTTTATTTGGAGGTGAAGGCAAGGGTGTAGGGAAGTGAGAAGAGGAAGAGAAGGTGACTGACTATGGCTGTTAGCAAGCTGCCCGCCGCTGCGGAGCCCCCACTAGAGGATCCCCCCACTGCAGGATCCCCCCACTGTGGGCAACAGGAATCGGCCCACTAGGGAGCCTGGGAGCCAGTGCAGAGAGGCAGCTGGGGTCCTGGCTCAGTCTGCTCCTTGGGACGCTAAGCCTCCACACTGCAGCCTGCCTCAAGGAGGCCGAGGGGTCTCCAGCAGCAGAAGTCGCCAAGCAGAGAGGTGCTGGCATTTGGAAGTGAGAGGAGGCCAGGGCGAGGGGCTCTGGGAGCCAGCACTGCCTGGACTGAGAGAGAGCTTCCTGCTGTCCTTATCATAAGACCATGGATAACTGGCCCACCGTGTGGACTTCAGAAGGTCAGGGGTACACGTGATCGTCTTGTCACCCTTGCCTTGCTTCTGTAGTGGATCCTGCAGACTGAGTCATTCAACCTGTGTGCCACCCCCTCCTTCCATGCCTTTTGTCGCTGGAAAACCTGAAATCTATATTTCCCAGACACCCGTGCAACTAGGGTTCTGCAGGTGGCCTCAGCTCCTCTGGACAGATGCCTGCCTGAGACCTAAAAAGCGGAAGTGAGCAACACAGGGTGGTGGAGGGATGGGGCTCCTGGGTGGCAGGGAACAGAGGGGTCTGGTTCTCCCACAGCAGCAGCATCACAGACATTGGGGTTTCCATAGCAACAGTCTTGGGTGGAGTCAGGGGATTGTCTAGGCTGTGTTGTACCTGGCTGTGGGGCCTCCACTCTTGGTTCCCTGGTAGTCCTGGAATCTCAGTCTTAACACCCAGGAATAAGCCCCCTCTGCTCAAACCACAAAAAGTGGATTCTGTCATCTGTAACGAATTACTGTGACCAATACAAATTCAGATTCTGCAGTCACCTCCATTTTTCTTCCTGTGAGAAGAAATACAGGAAACTTAAGAAAAGCAAGTAAAAATCATCTGTAATCCCACCATCTGTAGGTAATTGCTGTAATATTTTTGCATGTTTCCTGTTTTTTTCTATATTCAAAATTACACAGTTTATATTATTCTCTGCCAGCTTTGCTCACTTAATGTGGATTATAAATGTGTCCCAGTAGCTTTGTTCATGTGGCCTTCAGCTCCCTAGACCAAATCAGGTTCTATTCACTTTTTTAAAACCACCATATTGATGTACAATTGACATAGAAAAAGCTGTAACTATTTAATGTATACAACCCGATGACTTTGGAGATAAGCATGCATCTGTGAAACCATCACCAGTCTATGCCATAAGTACACCCATCAGGTCCAAGTTTCCTCCACCCTCGCTATTTATTATTGTGATAAGAACACTTAACGGGAGACCTACCTTCTTAGCCAAGCTCTAAGTATATAACATGGCATTAAGAACCACAGGCACCGTGCCGTGTGGATCTGTGGAACTTACTCATCTTGGGTACCTGACACTTTGTACCCTTTGACCATCACCTCCCCGTTTCTCCCCTCCCCAGCCCCGAACAACCACCCTTCTACTCTCTTCTAAGGGTTTGGCCATCTTAGATTCCTCATATAAGTGGTACTATGTAGTATTTGTCCTTCTGTGTCTGGCTTCTCTTAGCATAATGTCCTCCATGTTCATCCATATTGTTGCAAATGGCAGGATTTCCTTCTTTCTTTAAAGGCTGAATAATATCCCATTTTGTGTATATACCACATTTTCTTTAGCCGTTCATCAGGCAATGCACATTTAGGTTGCTTCCATGTTTTGGCTATTGTGAACAATGCTGCAGTGAGCATGGAGTGCAGATACCTCTTTCAGATCCTGACTTCAATTCCTTTGTGTGTATGCACAGAAGTGGCATTGCTGGGTCATCTGGTAGCTCTATTTCTAATTTTTTGTCTGGCTTTGGTGTCAGGATCATGCTGGCTTCAGAAAATGAGTTTGGAAGTGTTCTTTCTTCCATTTTTGGAAGAGTTTAAGAAGGATTGGTATTAATTCTTCAAATGTTGGGTAGAATTGCTTGTGAAGACCTGGCCCTGAGTTTTTCTTTGCTGAGAGGTGTTTGGTTACTGATTCAACCTCCTTATTTATTATTGGTCTGTTCAAGCTTTCAATTTCTTCGCAGTTCCGTCTTGGTAGATTGTATGTTTCTAGGAATGTATCCATTTTTTCTCAGTTGTCCAATTTATTGGCATATAATTGTTCATAATAGTTTCTAATATTTTTTTATTTCTGTGACATCTGTTGTAATGTCTTCTCTATTATTTGTGATTTTATTTATTTGAGTCTTTCTTTTTTATTTCTTAATCTTGCTAAGGGTTTGTCAATATTGTTTTATCTTTTCAAAAACCACCTCTTATTTTCATATATTTTTTGTTTTTCTATTTTCTAATTTTATTTATTTATGCTCTGATCTTCAGTTTTTTCTTTCCTTCTGCTAACTTGGATCTTAGTTTGCTCTTTTTCTAGTTCCTTGAGGTGTAAATTTAGGTTATTTGAGATTTTTCTTTTGTGAGGTAGGTATTTATTGGTATCTCTTGGTACTTTCCATTTGACTCAAAATATTTCTAATTTCCCTTTAAGTTTCTTCTTTGAGTCAGTGTTATTCAAGAGGGTGTTCTTTAATTTCTGTGTGTTTATAAATGTCCCCATTTTCCTTCTGTTATTGATTTGTAATTTCATTTCACTGTGGTCAGAAAATACATTTGGGATGATTTCAATCTCCTTAAATTTGTTAAGACTTGTTTTGTGATCTATAATGTGATTTATCCTGGAGAATCCATGTGTGCTTGAGAAGAAGGTGCATTCTGCTGCTGTTGGATGTTCACTATATATCTGTTTGGTCCATTGGTTTATAGTGATGTTCAACTCTGCTGTTTCCTTACTGATTTTTGTCTGGATGTTCCATCCATTTTTGAAAGTGGAGTATTCGAGTCTCCTACTATAATTGTATGGCCATCTATTTCTCCCTTTAGATCTGTAGATGTTTGCTTTATATATTTAGGAGATCTGATGTAGGATGCATATATATTTATTTTTATTATTTATTTATTTTATAACCATTTTAAAAATTGAAGTATAGTTAATTTACAATGTTGTGTTAATTTCAGGTCTACAGTAAAGTGATACATATATGTATATGTATATAAATGCATATATATATACTTTTTCAGATTCTTCTCCATTATAGGTTATTACAAGATATTGAATATAGTTCCCTGTGCTATAGAGTAAGTCCTTGTTGTTTATCTATTTTATATATAGTACTGTGTATATGTTAATCCCAAACTTATTTATTTGTATTAAAATTTTTTTACTTTAAAACATTTGTAAAGGTTACTTTCCATTTTTAGTTATTACAAAATATTGGCTATTTCCCCATATTGTACAATACATCCTTGAGCCTATCTGACAACCAATAGCTTGTACCTCCCACTCTCCTACGCCAATATTGCCCCTCCCCGCAACTGGTAACTACTAATTTGTTTTCTATGTCTCTGAGCCTGCTTCTTTTTTGTTATATTCACTAGTTTGTTGTATTTTATAGATTCCACATATACGTGATTTCACACAGTATTTGTCTTTCTCTGTCTGACTTATTTCACTTAGCATAATGCCCTGCAAGTTCATCCATGTTGCTGCAAATGGCAATATTTCATTCTTTTTTATGGCTGAGTAGTATTCCATTGTGTGTATATGTATGTGTGTGTGTGTGTATATATATATATATATATATATATATATACACACCACACCTTCTTTATCCATTCATCTGTTGATGGACACTTAGATTGCTACTATATCTTGACAGTTGTAAATAATGCTGCTATGAACATTGAGGTGCATGTATCTTTTTGAATTAGTGTTTTTGCTTTTTTTGGATATATACCCAGGAGTGGAATGGGTACATAGATAATTGTTATATCTTCCTGTTGAGTAAACCTTTTTATCATTATATAATCATCTTCTTTATCTTGTGTAGCAGTTTTTGGTTCAAAGTCTATTTTGTCTCATATAAGTATACATACATTCCTGCTTTCTTTTGGTTACCATTTGTATGTAATATCTTTTTCTATCCCTTTACTTTCCACCTTTGAGTGTTCTTAAAGCTATAGTGAGTCTCTCGTACACAGCGTATAGTTGTAGCTTGTTATTTTATCCATTCAGTCACTTTTCATTAGTGAGTATAATCCATTTAAATTCTTTTAACTTTTCAACTAGGGTTAAAAGTGACTTGTGCACCACCATTACAGTATTGCACTGTTCTTTATTTATCTATATATTTACCAGTAAAATTTATACTTTCTTATGCTTCTGTGTGGTTGTTTAGTGTCCTTTTGTTTCAACTTGACAAACTCCCTTTAGCACTCCTTGTAAGGCAGGTCTAGTGGTAACAAACTCCCTCAATTTTTGTTTGTCTCTCCTTCATTTTTAAAGGACAGTTTTGCCAGGCATAGTATTCTTGGTTGGCAGATTTGTTTTTACAGCACTTTGAGTATATCACCCTACTCTCTCCTGGCCTTCAAGCTTTCTGCCAAAAAATTCTGCTTATAATCTTAATGGAGTTTCATTTTATGTGATGAGACATTTTTCTTTTGCTGTTTTCAACATTCTCTCTTTAACTTTTGACTATTTAATGTGCCTCAGTGTAGGCCTTTTTTAGGTTCAACCTATTTGGGGTCTTTTGGGCTTTATGAATCTAGAGGTTCTTTTCCTTTCCCAGATTTGGGGAAATTTTAGCCATTATTTCTGTAAATAAGCTTTCTTCTCCTTTATGTTCTTCTCCTGGAACTCCCATTATGTTATATTGTTTTTCTTGACTGTGTCCTGTGAGTCCTGTGGGCTTTATTCACTCTTTTTCATTCCCTTTTACTTTTGCTCCTCTGAGTAGAGCATTTCAAGTAACCTGTCTTCAAGTTCACTGATTCTTTCTTCTGCCTGATCAAGTCTGCTATTGAAGCTCTCTATTGAATTTTTCAGTGCAATCATTGTATTCTATGCTCCAGAATTTATGTTTTGGTTCTTTTTTTATGGTTTCTATCTCTTTGTTGAACTTGTGATCATGTATTGCTTTTTCTGACTTTGTCTAGTTGTCTGTCTGCATTCTCTTATAGCTCAATGAGCTAAGATGATTATTTTGAATTCTTTGTCAGCAATTCATAGATCTCCATTTCTTTGAGGTCAGTTACTGGAACTTTGTTTTGTTCCTTTGGTGATGTCACATTTTCCTGATTCTTTGTGATCATTTTATCCTGTGTTGATGTCTGCACATTTGAAGGAATAGTCACCCCTTCCAGTCCTTATGTACTGGCTTGGGAAGGGAAAGACCTTCACCTGGCTAGAGATTCTGGGAATCTTTTAAACCTTTTGTACTCTTCTCATCCCTCCTTGGGGGGCTAGTTTTAGGATTGTGTGCCTTCTCCTGATCCCATAGAGCTGTGTAAGGTGCTGAGAGCTGCCTATTCCTTCTCTCTAGGGTGTGCTCGGCTAGGCCAGGGCATTGGTTGCAAGCACCACTTCCATCCCTCCCTTCTGAAAGGTATGTCTTAGAATTTTGTGCCTTTTCCCTACCCCACAGAGCCATGTCGAGTGCCAGGCATCACCCACCCGTTTTCCATAGGGCAGTGCACTGAGTTGCTAGGACAAAGAGCTCAATCCCACTCTGTCCCTCCCTCCTGAAGGAGCAGTCTCAGGGTTGGGTACCTTCCCCCAGTCCTGCAGAGTCAAGTTGGTCGCTGAGATCTTCACTGGCTGCTGAGGTTCATGTACCATCTGTGGATGTCTGTGGGGCACCATCTTTGGGGAGTTGTTGCTTTGGGGGTGTATATGTTGGTTGCTATGAGCCTCCACCCTTTTCTTTGTTCTTAGCTGCTCCCAAACAATCCAGCCATGCTGATTTCTTCAGTGTTCTGGATGCATCAAGATAAACAGAGCTTTTAGACATTGCCCCCAAAGGCTGGGGAGTGAGACCCTCACCTGTTCTCTCATTAACCTGTGGCAGAAATCGTGGGCTAGGCGATCTCTCTTGGTTCTGAGTTTTGTCAGCCTGGGGGAGAGGTGATGCAAGCAAAGTGACACCGCTCTTTCTGCCCTTCCAGTGTGGCTGATCTTGCATTTTGTGGTCCACTGGGGTGCTGGAACCTCTCAACTGGACTCCAGAGCTCTCACAAAGGAATTTTTGCCTGTAGATGGTTGTCAAATCATCAGTGTTTATATGGGGGAATGAGGGCTGGAACCTCCTGTTCTGCCATTTTACCAATATGACTCCCTCTCTCCATGTACTCTTGTAACACTTGGCCCTTAGAACAAAACTCAAACTTCACTCACAGCCTGCAAGGTCTGAGGGATCTGGCCCTACTCACTTTTCCACCTTCCTCAGCTTCCAGCTTCCTCTGGCTTATCCCGCTCCAGCCACACATCTTCCATTACTTCCCTCTCACAGCCAAGCTCCCTGACCCCAGCATCTTGGTAATTCCTGTTCCCCTTGCCTGGAAGATCTTTTCCTGGCTGTTTCTTTGGCTGGCTCCTTCTCAACTTTTGGACTTCATTTTAAATGCCAGCTCCTAGAGTAGGGTTTCCCTGTTTCCCCATCTAAGAAACCTCCCCAACCCTCCCATGGTTCTCTACCACATTACCCCTTCTTCCTTCTGTGTACTTGTCACATTTGTCCACTTGCTTATTGTCTGTCTTCCCCCATAGAATGTCAACTCCAAGAGGGCAGACACTGTATCTGTCTTGTTTATCACTATATTCCCTGCCCATTCCCTGTACATTTCTTTTAAAAGAATATTTCAAACGGCAACATAACAATCAATGTATAAAGTGCCACACTTGACTTCACCCTTTTCTATTTGTGTATATGCAATGATTTCTGATTATAAATAATACTACAATGAACATCTCCATGCATAACATTCTTTGTCCCTGCCTCTGGTGATTTTGTTCAGTAATGTCTCAGAAGTAGAAATATTGGCTTCATGATAGAGCATGACTATGTTTAAGGCTCCTTCATAAACATGGCCACACTGCACTCCAGGAAGTCTGACTGAAGACCTAACATAAGTCTCACCACCCCTGAATGTGAGGGCTATGAGACAAGAGACGAGTATTTATTTATTTGTTTGTTTGTTTGTTTATGGCTGTGTTGGGTTTTTGTTGCTGCATGTGGGCTTTCTCTAGTTGTGGCGAGCAGGGGCTACTCTTCATTGCAGTGCATGGGCTTCTCATTGTGGTGGAGCATAGCTCTAGGCACGCGGGCTTCAGTAGCTGTGAGATGTGGGCTCAGTAGTTGTGGCTTGCAGGCTCTAGAGTGCAGGCTCAGTAGTTGTGGCTCACAGGCTTGGTTGCTCCGCGGCATGTGGGATCTTCCTGGACCAGGGCTCGAACCTGTGTCCCCTGCATTGGCAGGCGGATTCTTAACCACTGCACCACCAGGGAAGTCTCAAGAGATGAGCAGTGCACATGGATCACCTGGGGATCTGATTAAAATTCAGATTCTGATACAGGAGATCTGGAGTGGGACCTGAGATGCTGCATTTCTAACAAGCTCCCTGGAGGATTCCCCCAGAGGCTCTCTACCTGCCTGCTCTTTCCTGTCAGTGTCTGAGCTCCGTATTGACACAGCCCCTGGGCACCTGTGCCACTGCCCAGACCTCAGCCTGCCAGGCCAGCAGCCCCAGCAGGAAAGCCTGTGCTCGTTTCTGCTCTGCTTGCCTCAGGCCCTGTCTCCATTTGGCTGTCAGCTCCAGGCTCCATGACCCCTGATGTATGTGTGGTTCTTAGGGGTTCTGAGTTGTTTTCCACGAGGTGTGTGTTGAACTTAACCCTTCAGATTCCAGGATGCACCACTGCCCTGGGTGGGGTAGTGGACATCTGTGACCACCTTTCCTTCCAGTCCTCTGCTTCCTCATCATATGACAATAATATCTGTTTTTTTCTGAGAAGACCCTCCCCAACCCCCAGCCTTTCCTGGTCCATGTGGTTTGGGGGAAGTTAACCTTCTATAATACCAGAATCTAAAGGTGAGCCTATAACCTAGATCTGGCCAATCAACAGATTTCATCTCCTTGCTTTCAGTAATCTGTTTGAGGGTGGACATGTGACCTGGTCCCAGGAAATCTGTGCCAGGACTTACAACAGAACTATTGTGAATGAGAAGCTCTCCCCCGTCTGGGGGGCTGCCAGGGCCACTACATAAGCTAACTGACCAGAGAGTAAGGCCAACATGGAAACCAGAGATAAGGTAACTCCTGATGTCATAATTTGAGGCCCTGGGTCAAGCTGGACCTGAAGCTGACTTGATTTCAGTGGGGTTGGGCCATAGTGGAGCTAGGACCAAAATCATCATCACAGCAAGACACCAGCTTAGGCACTGAGGCTTGTGTGTGTGTCAGTGTGTTCAGCACAAACTAAGGAGGGCAGAGGGCTCCAGAAAGAAAAACCTCAAAAGTGAGCCTGCCCTGTACACACACATGTACCCACAGGCACGTGGGCACACACAGTCCAGGCCAGAATAGTGGGGATCATGGTGGGGGTGGGGGGACTGCCACCAACAGAGAGGAGGGCTGCTCCTGTCAGATGGGAGGTTTTCCCACGTTACTGGCATCTTTGCATGATACACAGTGAGCTTTGAAACAAAAATAAGAGACAAATTGGATGGGTAAGAAGTAGCTTAATGTAAGTGTAAGTCGAAACAGCATTTAGATCTGGTGTAGCCTCTAAACAACTGTGCGCCTTCCATCTCCTCCTGGAAAGGAAGTCCTGAATTCTGTCACTTTGTCTTATGCATGTACAGGGGCTTCAAATGCACCATCCTGGGGGGATGTGGAGAGGTAATGCAGAGAGGACAGGTGGCCGGGTCAAGGTCGCACAGCCCATTGTGTCCAGTGCACCATCTGGGGGAGAGGTGACCAGTGCAAGGTGACCAGAGCGGACATGCGGGCAAAGATTTTCTTACTAAAACCCCGGGTTTGACTCATCACCAGAGGCAGGTTTCCTGGGAAGCTATGGAGGCTGAAACTGCAGGGCCCTCAGTTGTTCAGCCCCTTCTTAAATCCCAACATAATTCTGGGTTCTTTTTCTTAAAAAACACCACCCAAAACTACGTAGATCCACAAGGTGTGGATCAGACCCAGCCCCCAACTGACCCAAGGCTGTTTCCCACTTCCTTCCCCATCACCTTTCAAGAACCCCAAACTCAAGGGCGTTGTCATAAACTTGAAATAGGTACTGAAAGGCCTTTGCTTCTAGGGTATCTCTGCTTGTCCTCACGTGCAGTTTCTTCCCTATTTCTGATGATTTAGGCACTTGTTATGCAAACGACATCTACGGAGACCCCTTCTGTGAAATGCTCACGTGCCTCTTTCAAGGTCCTCTGCTTCATCTTAAACATAAAACCAAATCCTCTTGCTTCTCCCTGGCCAGTGCTCGGGGGTCCCAGCCTGCAGAAGGGGAGAAGCCCATGAGACGCTCCCTAGCCATCCACCCAGTGACCCACGAGAGCACCGCCCACCTCCTGGCCAGTCAGTGCCCGTCAGTTGAATGCGGACTGTGTTTCGTAAGTAAAGTAGCTCCGTTTCGCCACAGGTGCTTCTGCCTGTCGGTGTCTGTTACTTCACTGGAAGCATCTGCAAAGCCCAGCTTGCTATCTGGTCCTGGGATGGGTGTTGACAAAACTCAGCAGGGAGCCACCTGCTCAGGGCTGGGTGTGCTTGAGAGGCTCCTGGAGGGGACACAGGTGGGGGCACGTGTCCCAGGGCGAAGGTTTAGGGGAACACTGAGAGAGGCTTCTGGGAGGAGACCTGAGGGCAACCACCTCCTGGAGGAGAGCATGAAACGTGTCTTCACTTCTCCAGAACCCGGGCAGGGATGCAGGCCCCACCCTGCATTAGTTCACGTGCAGGATGCACTTTATAGAAGCCGCGTCTGTGGGTAGGACACATCCTTCCTGTCCAAATCACATTTTGCAAAAAATTAAAATAAAGTTGGGCACTTTCTTCTTCCCATCTTCTCTAGCTGAGGCCTCCAAGGACAGTGGGGACTCAGCCTCCAGCCTGCTGACCACTGGTAGGCAGGGCCGGGTCTGGGACTACTGGCAGCAGTTTTGCTTCTCTGTAAAACTTTAGATCTCTCCATCAAATCTGAATGAGAGCCTTGCTGGGTAGAGTAAATTTGGTTATAGGATTTTCCCTTTTATCACTTTAAATATACCATGCCATTACTTCTGGCCTGCAGAATTTATCCTGAAAAGTCAGGTGCTTACATTATGCGAGTTCCCATGATGTAACTTATTGCTTTTCCTTTGTACCTTTTAATAGTCTTTACTTTTTTTTGCCATTTTAATTACAGTGAGTCTTGGTGTGGTCCTCTTTGGTTTGATCCTGTTTGGGGCTTACTGTGTTTACTGGACTTGGATGTCTGTTTTCTTTGCCAGGTTAGGGAAGTTTTCAGCTTTTATGTCTTTAAGTATGTTCTCTGCCCCTTTCTCTTTCCCTTTTCCTGCTGGGACTGAAAATGTTAGTGCACTTGATGTTGTTTCAGAGGTCTGTTAAACTGTCCTCATTTCTTTTTATCCTATTGTTTTCTGTTCATCTTCAGTGATTTCCAGTACTCTGTTCCTCCAGTTTTCTGATTTGTTCCTCTGTATCATTTTATCTACAGTTGTTTCCTTTTAGTGTATTTTCATTTCAGTTATTGTATTCCTCATCTCTGGTTGGTTGTTCGTTAAGATCATCTTTTTAAAAAACTTCTAAGGGACTTCCCTGGCAGTCCAGTGGTTAAGACTTCACCTTCCAATGCAGTGAGTGAGGATTCAATCCCTGGTCAGGGAGCTAAGATCCCACATGCCTCAAGGACAAAAAAACCAAAACATAAAACAGAAGTGGTATTGTAACAAATTCAATAAAAGACTTAAAAAAAAAAACCCCAAACTTCTAACTTCTCCCTCTTGTTGTCCATTTTTCTCCTGAGTTCTTTGATTATCTTTACAATCATTACCTTGAACTCTGTCTTGAGTAGATTGGCCATTTCCACGTCACTTAGATCTTCTTGTGGGTTTTCTTGGGTTATCTTGTTCCTTCATTTGGATCGTGTTTCTGTGTCACCTCATTTTTCTTTTTCTTTTGAATTTTCTTTTATTACTTTTTTATACAGCAGGTTCTTATTAGTTATCTATTTTATACATATTAGTGTATATATGTCAATCCCAATCTCCCAATTCATCCCACCACCACCACCCCTGCCCTCACTTTCCCCCCTTGGTGTCCATACACCTCATTTTTCTTAACTTGCTGTTTTTATTGCTATGTATCTGGTACGTTAGTTACATTTCCTGACCTTGGAGAAGTGGCCTTTTGTAGGAGATGTTCTATGTTCCCCAGCAGCCCACTCTCCCCTGGTCACTAGAACTATATGCTCTAGGTGTACCCCCTATGTGGGCTGCTTGGGTCCTTCTATTGTGGTGGGCTGACTACTGTGGATGGTCTGGTGGGCTTGGCTGCCACCAGTCTGGCTGTTTGCCAGGCTCTGCCTTGTATGGAGGCTGTCAGTGCTGCTTGGAGGGAGAGAATAATGAGGCAGCTGGCTGCACAGCCATGGGTGACATCGAGACTAGTGCTGGCTCACTTGTGGGTGGAGTTGGGGTCCAGGAGATATCAGGGCTGGTGCCCAACCACTGGTGTATAAAGCCAAGTCCTGGGGCTATGCTGGCTTACTGGCAGGCAGAGCCAGGCCCTGGGTTCTGGTTGCAGGGCCCAGGAGAACCAGAGCTGGTATCACACCACTGTTCTGGACACAGCTGGCTGCAGGATCTGGGGTGTCCTGAGTCTTGTGTTGGCATTCTGCTGTGCAGGGCAGGACCCAGCCGAGTCCATAGATGGTCCTTGCCTGCTCGTGTTTGGGCTGGGTCCGTAGGCTGCTGGGCTGTCCTAGGTAGTCCTAGGGCTGCTATCCGTCCACTGGTAGGTGGGGCTGGTTGTGAAGCTTGAGCAGCCTCAGTGGCAGTTGGCACCAGGGCCCAGCCAGTCTTAGGGCTGGTTCTGGCCTCCTAGTGAATGGTCCGGTTCACAGGCTGCTGGGCAGCAGGACTGGTGCCTGCCTGTTGCTTTGTGAGGCTGGTCCTGAGGCTAGAGCAGTCTCACTTGTGGGAGGGGGCTGGGATTCTGGTGCTGATGCCTGCCTACCTGTGGGTGGAGTTGGGAACCAGGGTCTCTGGCTGGAGGGTCCTACGGGGCCCTGGATCTAGTTCCTGTACACTGGTGCTTGGAGCCTGGTCCCGGGGCTTCTGGTGGTCGGGGTCCAAGTCCAGGGGCACCTGTGGGCTTGAGAGGGTCTTAAAGGAGCCTGAGTGCTGGTGGATGGGGCTGTGTCCCTGCTCAGTTAGTTGCTTGGCCTGTGGCATTCTAGTACTTGGACTAAGGGTACCTTTGGGTAGATTTCTAAGGGTGACCCCTTACACAAGCCTAAACCCACCTGCAATTTCCACCAAGCCAGCAGCATCTACCCTAAGCAACAACAAGGCCACACCTATTCCAGGAGGAACTCAGCCCCTAGGAATCAGGCCCAGGGAAGCTGCACTTCTGGAAGTTGTTACCCAAACCGTCACACTACTCAGCAGTCTCAGGTGTGCTGTGCCTGACATCTCTAGCTCAGTGCTACTGAATACGGGTCTGAGGGAGGAACATCTGCTTCAACAAAAACTTGTCAAAGATGTCATTTCATGAGCCCCACAGGAGGATCATAACTTAGAGTGGGTCCTGATTCCCCCGCAAACTTGTACTCACTTTAAAGCTTCAGAAGAAACATTTGCTACGTGGTTCCCATGCAGTTTCCCATTAGTATTACATGATGAGTATTTAGAAATAACATCACCTGTGCCCTCCCCACAGAGTCTGTCTGTTGATCTCGGTGGGAGCATCCGAGTTGTTTTAACTCCAGTTGATTCTAAGGTTAGGCCTGGTTTAAGCCCAAGGGCTACTGGTACCTGGTGACAGTTGTTTCCAGTCTTTTGTCCTTTTGCCTTTGGGGAGGCATCAGTGTCTGCTCTACATGGGATTGAAAGGGGCAGGGCATTGTAGCCCACTTACTCTGTGCTGTAGCAGAATTTTTGGACATCTGTGTGAGGGGAGAGCATGTATAGACAGGAAAGAAAAAGCTCACAGTTTGTTGTCCATGCAAGAGCTTATTGTTCCTGAATCTCTGTTTTTCAAAAGGTTGGCATTTGTGTTTTTTTTTTAAGATTCCACACATAAGCGATATCATGATATTTGTCTTTCTCTGTCAGACTTCACTCAGTATGACAATCTCTAGCTCCTTCCATGTTGCTGCAAATGGCGTTATTTCATTCTTTTTTATGGCTGAGCAGTGTTCCATTGTATATATGAACTATATCATCTTTATCCATTCCTCTGTTGATGAACATTTAGGTTGCTTCCATGTCCTGGCTATTGTAAACAGTGCTGCTATGAACTTTGGGGTGCATGTATCGTTTTGAATTATGGTTTTCTATGGTTACATGCCCAGGAGTGGGATTGCTGGATCATATGGCAGCTCTATTTTTAGTTTTTTAAAGAATCTTCATACTGTTCTTCACATTGGATGTACCACTTTATGTTCCCACCAACAATGCAGGTTAAAGTTAATAAATAAGCAAAGCCATGGGAATATTCACCACTATGATTTACATGGGAAAAACTCCACAGAGTCCAAAAATCTCATCTCAGGACCGGGCACTGCTGAAATTTTGCAATGACAGAGTTGGGCCCTTTAGCCAAGCTCAAAAAATTCAGACACTTGCCACCAAAGTCTGATAAATACCGTAGCTTCCTATTTACACCATAGTTACTCAGTTACTTAAAATGGATTTAGATTGACGAACAACTTGACATGTCAGTTTGCTAAGTACCATTTGACATAGGACTCTAATACCATCATGAGACAGTGCAGGGCTTGCATGTGTGTGTCCCCAAGCATGGTCTGGGTTTCCACCATTGTGTCACCCACCAGAGGTGAAAGATCACTGATTTCCCAGGGACAGGCTGCTCCTTGTGACTTCCCCTCCTCACTTCAACAGCCTCCAAGTTACCTGAAAGTGGAAGACAAGTCTTAGTTGCCCTCAGTGTCTCCCTCCCACTCACTATCTTCAGAGGAAGAGGAAAGCTGAAGGTCATCATAGAGGACACTTCAGGGACCAGAGCCACGGTGCTCCTCAGACTTCTTGCAGAGGGAGAGTTCTGACCAGGAGGGTTGGATTTCTGCCACAGGATGGAAAGAGGGAGATGTCATGGACCTGCAGCTCCACCAGCCTTTGCTTAATCTTGTGAAGGCCATCCTGAGGGGCTGACCTGGAACATGGTTAATTGGTGGAGGATGGGGTCTAGTGCAGGCTTGAACAGTATTGGGGTGAGATCTGTTGAGTGGAGGTTGGAGGTCAATGCTTTGCACCAGGGCAGGTGTCCTCCTGGCCCTTGGGGTGCCCTTGTTGGTCGATGTCCAGTTGTTCTGGGTGAAGGATGGAGATTCTGGAACACCCCCCACCCTGACCCAGATCTGGTCTCTGAGTCCTCTTCTGGGGAGTCTGGATAGGACTGAGTCTGGGTTTTTTTGCGGGGGGTTCAGTCAAGCTTGAATGGAGATCTGGGCAGATCTCTCACTTGGTGCCTGGATGCTGCTTTTGGAGTCCTGGACCAAACTTCTCTTGATGGGAGACACTGAAGGCCAGGTGGATTTCAGGTCATGTTTCCCGATAAGTGAGCTAACTGAGAGATCCGTTTCCAGGACAGATTTCCTCTTGGATGTCTGGAGGAGCATCAGCCTGCGTGGATGCAGTAGAAGAGCAAAAACCAGAAAGATGATACGTTAGAATTTTCACACCATCAGATAAAAGGTAAAATTAACTCAACGGCATCTCATAACATTAAATTTAACATCAGGAGATACGAGGAATCAATTTAAAATAGGACGAGTTACTCAACCTCAGTGGTGGTCACGAAAAAAATTACCATATTGCCTTGATACACTTATACATCAGAGAGAAAAAGAGACTGTAATAAATGTCTCTTGTTCAACAAATGGAAAGAAGCTTTTTCATACACACTTTTATGGATTGTACACAGTTTAGTATCTTGCAGGCACTGTGATGGTGAAATAAGTTTGATAGACAATTTTGGAGGATGTATCACTATTTAAAGATGCCTGGGGCTTCCCTGGTGGCGCAGTGGTTGAGAGTCCGCCTGCTGATGCAGGGGACACGGGTTCGTGCCCCGGTCCGGGAGGATCCCACATGCCGCGGAGTGGCTGGGCCCGTGAGCCATGGCTGCTGAGCCTGCGCGTCCGGAGCCTGTGCTTTTCCAAGGTCTGAAGAGTTGTGTCCTGAGAACATAGGTGGGAAGAGTTTGAAGGTGGCTTTAGTGGCTGTGCACAGTGAGGACCAGGGCTGCTGGGGAGGAAATTCCACTTAAAGAGATGAGGACTTGTGCTTCTATTCAGAAGTTCAGGGGGCATCAGTTACTTCCCAAGATCCCTGTGACTTTTGAAAGAAAACATACTTCAGGTTTACCAGCACCCTGTATTTCTCTACACTCTGCCTGTTTGCAGGGGGTTGCATGTTTTTGACCTCAGGATTCATATTAAGTATCTTTTTGGCAAAACAGTCATGCAGATGGCCAACAGGTACTGAAAAGATGCTCAGCATCACTAATCAGGGAAATGCAAATCAAAACCACAAGGAGGTATCACTTCACACCTTTTAGAATAAACGTCATCAAAAGGGCAAGAGATAACAAGTGTTGGGGAGGGTGTGGAGAAAAGGGAGACCTTGGCCACTGTTGCTGGGAATGTAAGTTGGTGCAGCCACTGTGCAAAAGAGTATGGAAGTTCCTCCAAAGATTAAAAATAGAACTATCATAAGATCCAACAATTCCATTCTAGGTATATATTGAAGGAAATGAAATCACGTTCTCAAAAAGATGTCTGCAGGGCTTTCCTGGTGGCGCAGTGGTTGAGAGTCTGCCTGCCGACGCAGGGGATGCGGGTTCGTGCCCCGGTCCGGGAGGGTCTCGCGTACCGCGGAGTGGCTGGGCCCATGGGCCGTGGCCGCTGGGCCTGTGCATCCGGAGCCTGTGCTCTGCAGCGGGAGAGGCCACAGCGGTGAGAGGCCCGCGTACCGCAAAAAAAAAAAAAAAAAGATATCTGCAGCCCCAAGTTCACTGCAGCATTATTTGCAATAGCCAAGATATGGAAACAATCTAAGTGTCCCTCAATGGGTGGAGAAAATGTGATATATTTATATAGAAACCAATCAATCTATTTATCTATCATCTATTTATCTCTATATATAGAAATGTGTATATATCTGCCATACAAAGAAAAAATTTCTACCATATTCCACAAAAAGAAAGGCCTTTGAGGGCATGATGCTAAGTTAAGTATGTCAGAGAAAGTTAGTGTATGTTCTCACTTACAAGTGGAATCTAAAAAACTCAGCTCCTCTTTTTCTTTCTTCAGTGGAAGCTTCTTTATATACTCTGTCTCTTTATTTCCAATTCACTGTACGTTGGCTCTTGATTTTCAAAAATGATGATGCCCTTATGTTCATCACTGGTCATGTAAAGGATCTGATAATAGAAAATGTTCAATAAAATACAGAAAAGGTGAGTGGAAATATAAAGGAAATTCACAGAACTTTATGATCACTGTTGCTTTCATCTTAATGGTCACCTTCTGGAGATCTCAGCATGTTGATCTAAGATGCTCACAAATATGAATTACATCATTCTCTTACCAATCCAGGTTCATTTGCCCGATGATCAGCAAGGCAAATGCCAAGATTCCAAGGTTTGCTGCAGAGAAAGGGTTTATTTACAAGGGAATCAAGGGAGGAGACAGGAGAACAAGTTAGAGATCTATCACTTCAAAGGGAAGGGAGCAGGGATATTTAGGGGTGAAGAGTAGAGGGAGGTTGGAGGTGAAGGGAAAGGTGATTGAAGGCAGGAAAAATGTGAGGTTATCGCTGTTCTGTGCAGGCATATCTCTGTTACATGCTAGTTCATGGGGTGCATGTTCAGAATGTGGTGGCATTAGCATGAGCTAAGGATGGAGCTTTTGGCCCCCTCATTTCAAATGGTCATCCACTGTGCACTCGCACAGGCCCAATTGAATGTTTGATGGTCTTGTCTGGTTTGAACAGAGCAAGACTAGATTCATGACCTAAAAAAAACAACTTAACCAACCATTACTATAGTGACCCGTCTGTCAGAGGAGTTATCTACAGGCGGTGGTTAAAGGAGTCTTGTAATATATTGTCTAAGCTATGGGAAGCTTTCAGGGTATGCAATTCGAAGGAACAATGAATGCGAGCTTGACGGTGAAGGCATGTTACAAGAGGAGGGTTTTAAACAAGTTGTTCCCTTATCTGCTGTTCTGTGAGACAAACTCAAGAATATCTATTAGTTACCAGTTTCTGTTAACCCTATGAGATGGGTTTCAATTCCACAAGGATTGGGTCCATGTAACTTTCACTTGCTAAACTCCATCTAGGCCTAGTGGAACCCGGGTATATAATAAACTTTTGTTAAGACATGATCTGAAATAATGAATGAAAGAATCATTGCTATATTCATAGGGAATTTTATTTAAGAACAGATTGATTATAAAGTCAGTCATGGGACCTGTATTTTACTTTAATGTACTATGGACAACACCTTTTTTTTTTTTTTTTTGCGGTACACGGACCTCTCACTGTTGTGGCCTCTCCTGTTGTGGAGCACAGACTCCGGACGCACAGGCTCAGTGGCCATGGCTCACGGGCCCAGCCGCTCCACGGCATGTGGGATCTTCCCGCTCCGGGGCACGAACCCGTGTCCCCTGCATCGGCAGGCGGACTCTCAACCACTGCGCCACCAGGGAAGCCCACCTTTGTTTTTTTTAACATCTTTATTGGAGTATAATTGCTTTACAATGTTGTGTTTGTTTCTGCTGTATAACAAAGTGAATCAGCTATATGTATACATATATCCCCATATCCCCTCCCTCTTGCGTCTCCCTTCCACCCTCCCTATCCCACCCCTCTAAGTGGTCACAAGACACCGAGCTGATCTCCCTGTGCTATGCAGCTGCTTCCCACTAGCTATCTGTTTTACATTTGGTAGTGTATATATGTCCATGCAACTCTCTCACTTCATCCCAGCTTACCCTTCCCCCTCCCTGAGCCCTCAAGTCCATTCTCTACATATGTGTCTTTATTCCTGTCCTGCCCCTAGGTTCATCAGAACCATTTTTTTTTTAGATTCCATATATATGTGTTAGCATATGGTATTTGTTTTTTTTCTTCCTGACTTACTCCACTCTGTATGACAGTCTCTAGGTCCCTCCACGTCTCTACGAATGACCCAATTTCATTCCTTTTTATGGCTGAGTAATATTCCATTGTATATATGTACCACATCTTCTTTATCCATTCCTCTATCGATGGACACTTAGGTTGCTTCCATATCCTGGCTATTGTATAAATAGTGCTGCAATGAACTTTGTAGTACATGCTTCTTTTTGAATTATGGTTTTCTCAGGGTATATGCCCAGTAGTGGGATTGCTGGGTCATATGGTAGTTCTATTTGTAGTTTTTTAATGAACCTCCATACTGTTCTCCATAGTGGCTGTGTCAATTTACATTCCCACCAACAGTGCAAGAGGGTTCCCTTTTCTCCACACCCTCTCCAGAATTTATTGTTTGTAGAATTTTTGATGATGGCCATTCTGACCAGTGGGAGGTGACACCTCATTGTAGTTTTGATTTGCATTTCTCTAATAATTATTGATGTTGAGCATCTTTTCATGTGCCTCGTGGCCATCTGTATGTCTTCTTTAGAGAAATGTCTATTTAGGTCTTCTTCCCATTATTTGATTAGGTTGTTTGTTTTTTTGATATTGAGCTGCATGAGCTGTTTGTGTATTTTGGAGATTAATCTATTGTCCGTTGCTTCACTTGCAAATATTTTCTCCCATCTGAGGGCTGTCTTTACGTCTTGTTTAGGGTTTCCTTTGCTGTGCAAAAGCTTTTAAGTTTAATTAGGTCCCGTTACTATTTTATTTTCATTACTCGAGGACATGGGTCAAAAAAGATCTTGCTGCAATTATATGTCAAAGTGTGTTCTGCCTGTGTTTTCCTCTAAGAGTTTTATAGTGTCCGGCCTTACATTTAGGTCTTTAACCTATTTTGAGTTTATTTTTGTGTATGGTGTTAGGAAGTGTTCTAATTTCATTCTTTCACATGTAGCTGTCCTGTTTTCCCAGCACCACTTATTGAAGAGGCTATCTTTTCTCAATTGTATATTCTTGCCTCCTTTGTCATAGATTAGGTGACTATAGGTGTGTGGGTTTATCTCTGGGCTTTCTATCCTGTACCACTGATCTATATTTCTGCTTTTGTGCCAGTACCATACTGTCTTGATTATTGTAACTTAGTATTATAGTCTGAAGTCAGGGAGCCTGATTCCTCCAGCTCTGTTTTTCTTTCTCAATGTTGCTTTGGCTATTGAGGGTCTTCTGTGTTTCCATACAAACTGTAAAGTTTTTTGTTCTAATTTTGTGAAAAATGCCATTGGTAAGTCGATGGGGATTGCACTGAATCTGTAGATTGCTTTGGGTAGTGTAGTCATTTTCACAAGATTGATTCTTCCAATCTAAGAACATGGTATGTTTCTCCATCTGTCTGTGTCATCTTTGATTTCTTTCATCAGTGTTTTATAGTTTTCTGAGTACATGTCTTTTGCCTTCTTAGGTAGGCTTATTCCTAGGTAGTTTATTCTTTTTGTTGTGATGGTAAATGGGATTATTTCCTTAATTTCTCCTTCTGATCTTTCACTGTTAGTTTATAGGAATGCAAGAGATTTCTGTGCAGTACTTTTGTATCCTGCAACTTTACCAAATTCATTGATTAGTTCCAGTAGTTTTCTGGTAGCATCTTTAGGATTTTCTATGTATAGTATCACGTCATTTGCAAACAGTGACAATTTTACTTCTTCTTTTCCAATTTGTAGTCCTTTTATTTCTTTTTCTTCTCTGATTGCCTTGGTTAGGACTTCCAAAACTATGTTGAATAAGAGTGGTGAGATGGATATCCTTGTCTTGTGCCTGACCTTAGAGGAAATGCTTTCAGTTTTTCACCGTTGAGACTGATGTTTGCTGTGGGTTTGTTGTATATGGCCTTTATTGTGTTGAGGTGGGTTCCCTCTATGCTTACTTTCTGGAGAATTTTTATCATAAATGGGTGTTGAATTTTGTCAAAAGCTTTTTCTGCATCTATTTAGATGATCGTATGGTTTTTATTCTTTAATTTGTTAATATGGTGTATCACATTGGTTGACTTGCATATCTTGAAGAATCCTTGCATTCCTGGGATAAATCCCACTTGATCATGGTGTATGATCCTTTTAACGTGTTGCTGGATTCTGTTTGCTAACGTTTTGTTGAGGATTTTTGCGTCTATGTTCATCAGAGAAATTGACCTGTAATTTTTTCTTTCTTTTTTTTTGTGTGTGATATCTTTGTGTGGTTTTGGTATTGGGTGATAGTGGCCTCATAGAATGAGTTTGGGATTGTTCCATCCTCTGCATTTTTTTGGAAGAGTTTGAGAAGGATAGGTTTTAGCTCTTCTCTCAATGTTTGATAGAATTCACATGTGAAGCCATCTGGTCCTGGACTTCTGTTTGTTGGAAGATCTTTAATTTCAGTTTCAATTTCATTGCTTGTGATTAGTCTGTTTATATTTTCTAATTCTTCCTGTTTTAATCTTGGAAAGTTGTACCTTTCCAAGAATTTGTCCATTTCTTCAGGGTTGTCCATTTACTGGCATATAGTTGCTTGTAGTAGTGTCTTATGATCCTTTGTATTTCTTCAGTGTCAGTTGTAATTTCTCCTTTTTCACTTCTAATTTTATTGATTTGAGTCCTCTCCCTCTTTTTCTTGATGAGTCTGGCTAAAGGTTTATCAATTTTGTTTATCTTCTCAAAGAACCACCTTTTAGTTTTATTGATCTTTGTTATTCTTTTCTTCATTTCTATTTCATTTATTTCTGCTCTGATCCTTATGATTTCTTTCCTTCAACTAACTTTGGGTTTTCTTTCTCTAGTTGCTTTAGGTGTAAACTTAGCTTGTTTATTTGAGATTTTACTTGTTTCTTGATGTGAGATTGAATTGCTATAAACTTCCCTCTTAGAACTGCTTTTATGTGTCCCATAGGTTTTGGCTCATCATGTTTTCATTGTCATTTGTTTCTATGTATTTTTTTATTTCCTCTTTGATTTCTTCAGTGATCTCTTGGTTATTTAGCAGTGCACTGTTTAGCTTCCATGTATTTGTGTTTTTTACAGTTTTTTTTCCCCCTGTAATTGATTTCCAATCTCATAGCATTGTGGTCAGAAAAGATGCTTGATACAATGTCAATTTTCTTAAATTTTCCAATGCTTGATTTGTGACCTAAGGTGTGATCTATCCTGGAGAAGTTCCCTGTACACTTGAGAAGAAAGTGTATTCTGCCGCTTTCGGGTGGAATGTCCTGTAAATGTCAGTTAAATCTAACTGGTTTATTGGGTCATTTAAAGCTTGTGTTTCCTTATTTATTTTCTTTCTGGATGATCTGTCCATTAGTGTAAATGGGGTGTTAAAGTCCCCCACTATAATTGTGTTATTGTTGATTTCCCATTTTATGGCTGTTAGCCTTTGCCTTATATATTGAGGTGCTCCTATGTGGGGTGCCTAAATATTTATAACTGTTATATTTTCTTCTTGCATTGATTCCCTGATCATTATATAATGTCCTTCTTTATCTCTTGTAACAATCTTTATTTCAAGGTCTATTTTATCTGAAACGTGTATTGCTACTTCAGCTTTCTTGTGATTTACATTTGTATAGAATAACTTTTTCCAACCCTTCACTTTCAGTCTGTTTGTGTCCCTAGGTCTGAAGTGGGTCTCTTGTAGACAGCATATATAAGGGTCTTGTTTTTGTATCCATTCAACCAGTCTGTGTCTTTTGGTTGGAGCATTTAATCCATTTACATTCAAGGTAATTATCAACATGTATGTTCCTATTACCATTTTCTTAATTGTTTGGGCTTGTTTTCGTTGGTCTTTTTCTTATCTTGTGTTTCCTGCCTAGAGAAGTTCCTTTAGCATTTGTTGTAAAGCTGGTTTGGTGGTGCTGAATTCTCTTAGCCTTTGCTTGTCTGTAAAGGTTTTAATTTCTCCATCAAATCTGAATGAGATCCTTGCTGGATAGAGTAATCTTGGTTGTCGGTTTTTCCCTTTCATCACTTTAAATATGTCCTGCCAGTCCCTTCTAGCTTGCAGAGTTTCTGTTGAAAAATCAGCTGATAACCTTATGGGGATTCCCTAGTATGTTATTTGCTGCTTTTCCTTTGCTGCTTTTAACATTTTTCTTTGAATTTAATTTTTGTTGGTTTGATTAATATGTGTCTTGGCATGTTTCTCCTAGGGTTTATCCTGTATGGGACTCTCTGCGCTTCCTGGACTTGGGTGGCTATTTCCATTCCCATGTTAGGGAACTTTGAAATATAACCTTTTCAAATATTTTCTCAGACCCTTTCTCTTTCTTTTCTTCTTCTGAGACCCCTATAATTCGAATGTTGGTGCATTTCATGTTGTCCCAGAGGTCTCTGAGACTGTCCTCAATTCTTTTCATCCTTTTTTCTTTATTCTGTTCCACAGCAGTTATTTCCACCATTCTAACTTCCAGCTCACTTATTTGTTCTTCTGCCTCAGTTATTCTGCTATTGATTCCTTCTAGGGTATTTTTCATTTTAGTTATTGTGTTGTTCATCACTGTTTGCTCTTTAGTTCTCTTCTAGGTCTTTGTTAAACATTTTTTATATTTTCACGATCCCTACCTCCATTCTATTTCTGAAAGTTTGTATCATCTTTACTATCATTACTCTGAATTCTTTTTCAGGTAGGTTGCTTATTTCCTCTTCATTTATTTGATCTTGTAGGTTTTTACCTTGCTCTGTCATCTGTAACAGTTTTTTTGATCATCTCATTTTTTTTTTTTGATGGGTGAGGCTGTGTTCCTGTCTTCCTGATTGTTTGCCCTGAGGCTTCCAGCACTGGAGTTTGCAGGCAGTTGGATAGAGCCGAGTCTTGGTGCTGAGATGAGGATCTCTGGGAGACCTCACTCTGATGAATATTCCCTGTGGTCTGAGTTTCTCTGTTAGTCCAGTGGTTTGGACTTGGCACTCCCATCACATGAGCCAGACCTGACCCCCGGCCTGGGAACCAAGATCCCGCGAGCCACATGGCACGCCAAAAGAAAAACAAAAGGAACAGTACAATAACAAAGAATAATAAAATTAGAAAACTTAAAAATTCATTAGAAAAATAAAAATATAAGTGAAACAACAGCAAAAAGGTAAAACAGAATCACAACAGCCAAAAAAAAAAAAAAAAAGGGCAGGGGGGACAAACCAAAAGGAGCAGAACAATAACAAAGAATAAAAAATAAAATAAAATTAGAAAAATTAAAAATTTATTAGAAAAAATTAAAATATAAATGAAACAACAATAACAATGAGGTAAAACAGAACCACCACCTCAAAAAAAGAAAAAAATAGTAAAAAAAAGGGCCAGAAAAGTCCCTGGCTGTGGGAGGTGGGGCTGAGGTGGCGGTGCGGTTTAGGGTGGGGGCGAGGCCTAGGCTCAGTACCCACACAGCCTGGAAAAGGCAACATGGCTGGAGAGTGTCTCAGAGTGTGCAGTGCAGAGGTAAGGCCCTAGGCGGGGGTGCAGAGGTAGGGCTTAGGTCCAGCGCAGGTGGAGGGTCACTCGGAGGGCAGAGAATCTGGCCCAGGACCTCAGCAGGCTCTCGGGGGCCCGAGTGGGCAGGGGAAATGCTGGCCTAGTTCCCTTCTGATCCTCCAGTCCCCCAAGGGTTTCTCCCCATCCCTACTGATCCCCTCACTGTGGGTGGGCCCCTCCTGAGCAAGGGAGTAGCTTCCTCTGCTGCTCTTCTTACCTGCAAAACAAAGCAGGTTAAGTTGCAGATCCCCAATCTCCTTGTCAGAGTGTGGTTGTGACAGTGGAACAGTCACATTGCCGAATTCCACAGTTTCAGTGGGGAATATCCCTGCCTCGCTGACTTATATAGGGCTTTAAGGTCACGTGATCTCCTTGAGTCTTTCTCACCCAAGGAATTTGATCTCACCTTTTTTCACACCTTACATCAAAGGGTGTGACTGCAAGCTGTGCCGTAGTGTTTTCATGCGTTTTAGGCTTATCTGGACATTTGTGTCTATTTTTAGCAGTATATTTATTTTTGGAAAGAACAACTAATTTATTTTTTTTTTAGGATGCCTATGTTTTCCTAAATTCCACAACGCTTATCATGGTAAAATATAGAGAACATAATATTTACTATTTAAATATCACTTGGAGTGTATTTCCTAGGGCCTCCCTTATCTTCGTATATTAGTGCAAACAGCAACATCACCGAGGTACTAAGCTCTAACGGCCACACATACTCTCCATAGAGAAGAGAAAATGAAATAGAATTTTTATTCAGTAAAATGGCAATCATACAAACATGGGGTGCCTTCATTTAATACTTTCATACAGGCATTTGAACATCAAAGCAAGTGTGCCTACTTTTAAAAAATAGCCTTTCCCATATGACAAAAGATGAGTCTACCTTTGTTTACAGGTTTACCTGGGGAATCTTTTCTGATCCAGTAGACTGGTAGCTTCATAGCTGGGTATTTGAACTCTTTTCTTTTAGCTTTTATCTTGGTGTGGGGTTGCATTTTCTTTATCATACGGTCAAATGAAGAGGTTTCAGGTAGGAAGGAACGAATAATGATTTGGCCTATTCAAGCCTATAGAAAGATAGCTACCACTTTGCTTCACAGCACTTGCATTGGGATTTTATGAATCCCAGTGGTTATGTCCATGTGATTGCATGGCCATCTTCATGAAATATATGGCATGCAGAATGATTTATCAGTCTGTTTCAGAATTTCTTATAAAGGATCTCTCAATTGCAATCTGGCATGCTAACCCAAACTCAACTCAAGAAATGCCATGAGTGGAGTACAGAATTAAAAATTTTACTATTTCTAGAGGAAAAGACAGGCTATACAATGCTTCATATCATTCCTAATCCGTGGACCACTGGGTCATGAAGAATGGATAATGCCTAAACAAAATGTGCAATTTCCCCCCTTAAGACCTCAGATGTTATTTATCATTTCTATTCCCCATTCTTTGGGAGGCAGAGACTCATCTCTGAGCTAAGTTTCTTGCATTTCATAGGACCATGACCTTGGCAGAAAAATGGGGGGAGATGGGGAGAGAAATTGCTTTAAAATAACACATTGTAAAATATCCATCTAATATCAGTCATCTTTGTATGAATATATGTATGTAAGTATGAATGTCTCTATCTATCTTTGTATCTATACATCTCTCTATTGACCTACCAAATTTCTTTTTCTCATTCCCTACAATTCATGGGTTCTATTTCACTCCCCTTTAGAAACCATATAAGTTACAAATAAATTTGTGATTCATTCAAATGGTGCCCCATCATTTTTCATAGTTTCTAAATATCTTGAAATTTCATTTTCCAGTATCTTTGTTCATTGGGCTGTTTGAAATATCATTTCAAAAATAGGTTAGCCAGTAAAGCAACCATACTCCAATAAAAATTAATTTAAAAAATAGGTTAACCAATTTTTTCTTACTCTGTCTGGGAATTTTCTATCAAGTATGAAGACAGAGTTTCCTGACTTGCCCTGGGTAGATTAAACAAACAAACAAACAAACAAAAAATACCTTGCCTTAACTGACATCACTTGATTTCACTGAGCCTCACACATCAATGCTGAATTACTAAAACGTAACATTCATGTGTCCTGGGACCATGCTCCCTGTGTTGGCAGGTCAAAGTTCTTGCACCCATGCCTTCATTCCAATCTCAAATGGCTTCTCTAACAGACGCCTATTCTTTACTTCAGTGAAGCTTAGAAGATTCTGGAAAGTAGAGTCAGTGCCTACTCAAACCCTATGCAATGATAGAAGGAAAGAATAGAGCTATTTGGTTTTTTGTTTGTTTGTTTGTTTACATCTTTATTGGAGTATAATTGCTTTACAATGGTGTGTTAGTTTCTGCTTTATAGCAAAGTGAATCAGTTATACATATACATATGTTCCCATATCTCTTCCCTCTTGCATCTCCCCCCCTCCCACCCCTTCAGGTGGTCACAAAGCACCCAGCTGATCTCCCTGTGCTATGCGGCTGCTTCCCACTAGCTATCTATTTTACGTTTGGTAGTGTATATATGTCCATGCCACTCTCTCACTTTGTCCCAGCTTACCCTTCCCCCTCCTCATATCCTCAGGTCCATTCCCTAGTAGGTCTGTGTCTTTATTCCTGTCTTACCCCTAGGTACTTCATGACATTTTTTTTCTTAAATTCCATATATATGTGTTAGCATACGGTATTTGTCTTTCTCTTTCTGACCTACTTCACTCTGTATGACAGACTCTAGGTCCATCCACCTCATTACAAATAGCTCAATTTCATTCCTTTTTATGGCTGAGTAATATTCCATTGTATATATGTACCACATCTTCTTTATCCATTCGTCTGTTAATGGGCATTTAGGTTGTTTCCATCTCCTGGCTGTTGTAAATAGAGCTGCAATGAACATCTTGGTACATGACTCCTTTTGAATTATGGTTTTCTCAGGGTATATGCCCAGTAGTGGGATTGCTGGGTCATATGGTAGTTCTATTTGTAGTTTTTTAAGGAACCTCCATACCGTTCTCCATAGTGGCTGTACCAATTCACATTCCCACCAGCAGTGCAAGAGTGTTCCCTTTTCTCCACACCCTCTCCAGCATTGATTGTTTCTAGATTTCTTGATGATGGCCATTCTGACTGGTGTGAGATGATATCTCATTGTAGTTTTGATTTGCATTTCTCTAATGATTAATGATGTTGAGCATTCTTTCATGTGTTTGTTGGCAGTCTGTATATCTTCTTTGGAGAAATGCCTATTTAAGTCTTCTGCCCATTTTTGGATTGGGTTGTTTGTTTTTTTGCTATTGAGCTGCATGAACTGTTTATAAATTTTGGAGATTAATCCTTTGTCAGTTGCTTCATTTGCAAATATTTTCTCCCATTCTGAGGGTTGTCTTTTGGTCTTGTTTATGGTTTCCTTTGCTGTGCAAAAGCTTTGAAGTTTCATTAGGTCCCATTTGTTTATCTGTGTTTTTATTTCCATTTCTCTAGGAGGTGGGTCCAAAAGGATCTTGCTGTGATTTATGTCATAGAGTGTTCTACCTATGTTTTCCTCTAAGAGTTTGATAGTTTCTGGCCTTACATTTAAGTCTTTAATCCATTTTGAGCTTATTTTTGTGTATGGTGTTAGGGAATGATCTAATCTCAAACTTTTACATGTCCCTGTCCAGTTTTCCCAGCACCACTTATTGAAGAGGCTGTCCTTTCTCCACTGTACATTCCTGCCTCCTTTATCAAAGATAAGTTGGCCATATGTGCGTGGGTTTATCTCTGGGCTTTCTATCCTGATCCACTGATCTATCTTTCTGTTTTTATGCCTGTACCACACTGTCTTAATTACTGTAGCTTTGTAGTATAGTCTGAAGTCAGGGAGCCTGATTCCTCCAGCTCCATTTTTCGTTCTCAAGATTGCTTTGGCTATTCGGGGTCTTTTGTGTTTCCAAACAAATTTTGAAATTTTTTGTTCTAGTTCTGTGAAAAATGCCAGTGGTAGTTTGATAGGGATTGCATTGAATCTGTAGATTGCTTTGGGTAGTAGAGTCATTTTCACAATATTGATTCTTCCAATCCAGGAGCATGGTATATCTCTCCATCTATTTGTATCGTCTTTAATTTCTTTCATCAGTGTCTTATAATTTTCTGCATACAGGTCTTTTGTCTCCTTAGGTAGGTTTATTCCTAGATATTTTATTCTTTTTGTTGCAATGGTAAATGGGAGTGTTTTCCTGATTTCACTTTCAGATTTTTCATCATTAGTGTACAGGAATGCCAGAGATTTCTGTACATTAATTTTGTATCCTGCTACTTTACCAAATTCATTGATTAGCTCTAGTAGTTTTCTGGTAGCATCTTTAGGATTCTCTATGTATAGTATCATGTCATCTGCAAACAGTGACAGCTTTACTTCTTCTTTTCCAATTTGGATTCCTTTTATTTCCTTTTCTTCTCTGATTGCTGTGGCTAAAACTTCCAAAACTAGGTTGAATAAGAGTGGTGAGAGTGGGCAGCCTTGTCTTGTTCCTGATCTTAGTGGAAATGGTTTCAGTTTTTCACCATTGAGGACAATGTTGGCTGTGGGTTTGTCATATATGGCCTTTATTATGTTGAGGAAAGTTCCCTCTATGCCTACTTTCTGCAGGGTTTTTTATCATAAATGGGTGTTGAATTTTGTCGAAAGCTTCCTCTGCATCTATTGAGATGATCATATGGTTTTTCTCCTTCAACTTGTTAATATGGTGTATCACATTGATTGATTTGCGTATATTGAAGAATCTTTGCATTCCTGGAATAAACCCCACTTGATCATGCTGTATGATCCTTTTAATGTGCTGTTGGATTCTGTTTGCTAGTATTTTGTTGAGGATTTTTTGCATCTATGTTCATCAGTGATATTGGCCTGTAGTTTTCTTTCTTTGTGACATCCTTGTCTGGTTTTGGTATCAGGGTGATGGTGGCCTCGTAGAGTTTGAGAGTGTTCCTCCCTCTGCTATATTTTGGAAGAGTTTGAGAAGGATAAGTGTTAGCTCTTCTCTAAATGTTTGATAGAATTTGCCTGTGAAGCCATCTGGTCCTGGGCTTTTGTTTGTTGGAAGATTTTTAATTACAGTTTTAATTTCAGTGCTTGTGATTGGTCTGTTCATATTTTCTATTTCTTCCTGATTCAGTCTTGGCAGGTTGTGCATTTCTAAGAATTTGTCCATTTCTTCCAGGTTGTCCATTTTATTGGCTGGAGTGGCTTGTAGTAATCTCTCATGATCCTTTGCATTTCTGCAGTGTCAGTTGTAACTTCTCCTTTTTCATTTCTAATTCTACTGATTTGAGTCTTCTCCCTTTTTTTCTTGATGAGTCTGGCTAATGGTTTATCAATTTTGTTTATCTTGTCAAAGAACCAGCTTTTAGTTTTATTGATCTTTGCTATCATTTCCTTCATTTCTTTTTCACTTATTTCTGATCTGATTTTTATGATTTCTTTCCTTCTGCTAACTTTGGGGTTTTTTTGTTCTTCTTTCTCTAATTGCTTTAGGTGCAAGGTTAGGTTGTTTATTCGAGATGTTTTCTGTTTCTTAAGGTAGGATTGTATTGCTATAAACTTCCCTCTTAGAACTGCATTTGCTGCATCCCATAGGTTTTGGGTCATCGTGTCTCCATTGACATTTGTTTCTAGGTATTTTTTGATTTCCTCTTTGATTTCTTCAGTGATCACTTTGTTATTAAGTAGTGTATTGTTTAGCCTCCATGTGTTTGTATTTTTTACAGATCTTCTCCTGTAATGGATATTTTCTCTCATAGCACTGTGGTCGGAAAAGATACTTGATACCATTTCAATTTTCTTAAATTTACCAAGGCTTGATTTGTGACCCAAGATATGATCTATCCTGGAGAATGTTTCACGTGCACTTGAGAAAAATATGTATTCTGTTGCTTTTGGACAGAATGTCCTATAAATATAAATTAAGTCCATCTTGTTTAATGTATCATTTAAAGCTTGTGTTTCCTTATTTATTTTCATTTTGGATGATCTGTCCATTGGTGAAAGTGGGGTGTTAACGTCCCCTACTATGAATGTGTTACTGTCGATTTCCCCTTTTATGGCTGTTAGTATTTGCGTTATGTATTGAGGTGCTCCTGTGTTGGGTGCATAAATATTTACAATTGTTATATCTTCTTCTTGGATCGATCCCTTGATCATTATGTACTGTCCTCTTTGTCTCTTCTAATAGTCTTTATTTTGAAGTCTATTTTGTCTGATATGAGAATTGCTACTCCAGCTTTCTTTTGGTTACCATTTGCATGGAATGTTTTTCCATCCCCTCACTTTCAGTTTGTATGTGTCTCTAGGTCTGAAGTGGGTCTCTTGTAGACAGCATATATATGGGTCCTGTTTTTGTATCCATTCAGCCAATCTGTGTCTTTTGGTGGGAGCATTTAGTCCATTTACAGTTAAGGTAATTATTGATATGTATGTTCCTATTCCCATTTTCTTAATTGTTTTGGGTTCTTTATTGTAGGTCTTCTCCTTCTCTTGTGTTTCTTGCCTAGAGAAGTTCCTTTAGCATTTGTTGTAAAGCTGGTTTGGTGGTGCTGAACTCTCTCAGCTTTTGCTTGTCTGTAAAGGTTTTAATTTCTCCATCAAATCTGAATGAGATCCTTGCTGGGGAGAGTAATCTTGGTTGCAGGTTTTTCTCCTTCATCACTTTAAATATGTCCTGCCAGTCCCTTCTAGCTTGCAGAGTTTCTGCTGAAAGATCAGCTGTTAACCTTATGGGGATTCCCTTGTGTGTTATTTGTTGTTTTTCCCTTGCTGCTTTTAATATGTTTTCTTTGTATTTAATTTTTGACAGTTTGATTAATATGTGTCTTGGCGTGTTTCTCCTTGGATTTATCCTGTATGGGACTCTCTGTGCTTCCTGGACTTGATTAACTATTTCCTTTCCCATATTAGGGAAGTTTTCAACTATAATCTCTTCAAGTATTTTCTCAGTCCCTTTCTTTTTCTCTTCTTCTTCTAGAACCCCTATAATTTGAATGTTGGTGTGTTTTATGTTGTCCCAGAGGTCTCTGAGACTGTCCTCAGTTCTCTTCATTCTTTTTTCTTTATTCTGCTCTGCAGTAGTTATTTCCACTATTTTATCTTTCACATCACTTATCAGTTCTTCTGCCTCAGTTATTCTGCTATTGATCCCATCTAGAGTATTTTTAATTTCATTTATTGTGTTGTTCATCATTGCTTGTTTCATCTTTAGTTCTTCTAGGTCCTTGTTAAATGTTTCTTGCATTTTCTCTATTCTATTTCCAAGATTTTGGATCATCTTTACTATCATTATTCTGAATTCTTTTCCAGGTAGACTGCCTATTTCCTCTTCATTTGTTAGGTCTGGTGGGTTTTTATCTTGCTCCTTCATCTGCTGTTTCTCTGTCTTCTCATTTTGCTTATCTTACTGTGTTTGGGGTCTCCTTTTTGCAGGCTGCAGGTTTGTAGTTCCTGTTGTTTTTGGTGTATGTCCCCAGTGGCTAAAGTTGGTTCAGTGGGTTGTGTAGGCTTCCTGGTGGAGGGGACTAGTGCCTGTGTTCTGGTGGATGCGGCTGGATCTTGTCTTCCTGGTGGGCAGGTCCACGTCTGGTGGTGTGTTTTGGGGTGTCTGTGGACTTATGATTTTAGGCAGCCTCTCTGCTAATGGGTGGCATTGTGTTCCTGTCTTGCTAGTTGTTTGGCATAGGGTGTCCAGCACTGTAGCTTGCTGGTCGTTGAGTGAAGCAGGGTGCTGGTGTTGAGGTGGAGACCTCTGGGAGATTTTCGCCATTTGATATTATGTGGAGCTGGGAGGTCTCTTGTGGACCAGTGTCCTGAAGTTGGCTCTCCCACCTCAGAGGCACAGCACTGACTCCTGGCTGCAGCACCAAGATCCTTTCATCCACACGGCTCAGAATAAAAGGGAGAAAAAAGGGGCTTCCCTGGTGGCACAGTGGTTGAGAGTCCGCCTGCCAATGCAGGGGGCGTGGGTTCGTGCCCCGGTCCAGGAAGATCCCACATGCCGTGGAGCGGCTGGGCCCGTGAGCCGTGGCTGCTGAACCTGCACGTCCGGAGCCTGTGCTCCGCAACGGGAGAGGCCACAACAGTGAGAGGCATGCGTAACGCAAAAAAAAAAAAAGAGAAAAAGTAGAAAGAAAGAAGGAAAGAAAGAAAGGAGGGAGGGAGGAAATGAAAGAAAGGAAGGAAGGGAGGAAGGGAAAAACAGGAAAGAAAGAAAAAGGAAGGAAGGAAAGAGGATAAAATAAAATAAAGTTATTAAAATAAAAAATAATTATTAAGAAAAAAAATTTTATTTAAAAAAAAAAAAAGACGGACGGATAGAACCCTAGGACAAATGGGGAAAGCAAAGCTATACAAAATCTCACACAGAAGCATACACATACAAACTTACAAAAAGAGGAAAAGGGGAAAAAATAATATATCTTGCTCTCCAAATCCACCTCCTCAATTTGTGATGATTCGTTGCCTATTCATGTATTCCACAGATGCAGGGTACATCAAGTTGATTGTGGAGCTTTAATCTGCTGTTTCTGAGGCTCCTGGGAGAGATTTCCCTTTCTCTTCTTTGTTCACACAGCTCCCAGGGCTCAGCTTTGGATTTGGCCCTGCCTCTGCGTGTAGGTCGCCGGAGGGCGTCTGTTCTTCGCTCAGACAGGACGGGGTTAAAGGAGCAGCTGCCTCGGGGACTCTGGCTCACTCAGGCCGGGGGGAGGGAGGGGTGTGGATGCGGGGCGAGCCTGCGGCGGCAAAGGCTGATGGGACGATGCACCAGCCTGAGGCGTGCCGTGCGTTTTCCCTGGGAAGTTGTCCCTGGATCCCGGGACCCTGGCAGTGGCGGGCTGCAAAGGCTCCCCGGAAGGGAGGTGTGGATAGTGACCTGTGCTCGCACACAGGCTTCTTGGTGGCGGCAGCAGCAGCCTTAGCATCTCATGCCCGTCTCTGGGGTCCGCGCTGCTAGCTGCAGGTCGCGCTCGTCTCTGCAGCTCCTTTAAGCAGCGCTCTTAATCCCCTCTCCTCGCGCACCAGGAAACAAAGAGGGAAGAAAAAGTCTCTTGCCTCTTCGGGAGGTCCAGACTCCTCCCCGGACTCCCTTCCGGCTAGCCGTGGTGCACTAACCCCCTGTAGGCAGTGTTCACGCCAACCCCAGTCCTCTCCCTGCGCTCCAAGCGAAGCCTGAGCCTCAGCTCCCAGCCCCCACCCACCCCGGTGGGTGAGCAGACAAGCCTCTCGGGCTGGTGAGTGCTGGTCGGCACCGATCCTCTGTGCGGGAATCCCTCCACTTTGCCCTCCGCACCCCTGTTGCTGCGCTCTCCTCCGCGGCTCCGGTTTCCCCCCTCCGCCACCCGCAGTCTCCGCCTAGGAAGGGGCTTCCTAGTGTGTGGAAACCTTTCCTCCTTCACAGCTCCCTCCCACTGGTGCAGGTCCCGTCCCTATCCTTTTGTCTCTGTTTATTCTTTTTTCTTTTGCCCTACCCAGGTACGTGGGGACTTTGCCTTTTGGGAGGTCTGAGGTCTTCTGCCAGTGTTCAGTAGGTGTTCTGTAGGAGTTGTTCCACATGTAGTTATATTTCTGGTGTATCTGTGGGGAGGAAGGTGATCTCCGCGTTTTACTCTTCCACCATCTTCCTGCCTCTCTTCGCCATTTGGGTGTTGTCAGAGTCCATCATTCAGTAAAAGGGCCAGATTTGGTCAGAAGACAGGGAGGAGAAGGCATAAACAGTGACGTAGGTCACTGGAGACAGGTTCATATCCACAGTTGTAGCAGGCTCTGGGTGTAGCACGAAGGGGAGCCTCTTTATTCCCTACATATTTAAAAGACCTTTTGGTTTCCTCCAACCACAGTGCTTTTTCTGTCCTGGAGTACAGAGTTCTGCAGAAGGAAGACGTACTCCCCAAACAGGTGTTCTCTAGGATGGAGGGAGCAGCCATTGGCTCCTCCCAGTAAGTTCCCTCTATAAAGCTACATAGTATTCCTTGGTCCTAGTCAGACTGTGTCCTATGTTAGAGAAAGGAGATGACATGGGACTTGGGGATATCCTGGCACACCACCTCCAGTGGTTCTCAAACATTGCCGCCTAATCCACTCATCTGGAGAGCAGCTGAAATCCCAATACCCGAGCCTCAAAACAGACAACCAAAACGTGGGATCCTTTGAAGTAAGATTGAGGCATATGTAGCTATTAAAATTCACCTTCAGAGTGGCATGTGGGCCTCAGTGAGAACAAGTCAGCTTACAGTGCTTATCACATTCTCCATGCCTGATATTGACAAGGGCACACTGTGTGTGCATACATTGTGGCCAGTGCGTGGTCTTGGGGGCAGGGGTGCCTGAGCGTCTGTGTTTCTGAACAGCCTCAGTCCTTCCAAGCTCCTCTGTCCTCCCAGTTCCATAAGCTTTGAAGATGAAAAATAAAAACCGTGTATGCCGTGACTTGTCTTGCCTAGAATTTTATTGGTATTGAAAGAAAAATTTTAAACAAAGCTTTAGAATAATGTTTACTAAGAAAATAATAATAATAATAATAATGAACAAAGCCACGGGAGCAGTCCCCTGTATGATTTACATGGAAAGAAGTCCACAGAATCCACAAATCTCATCTTAACTCAGGGCCCTGCTGTCATTCTGTAAAGCAGAGTTAGGCCCTTTAGCCAGCTGCAATATTTTCAGACATTTACCACCAATTCCAGATTCTCACCACAGCTTTCTATTTACACCGCAGTTAACACTTTCTCGTGGAATTGTCTCAAAGTTGTCTACAAAGGATTGAGTTTGCAAAAGAACTGACATTCCAGTTTGATAAGCACCATTTCCATGTTGACTCTAATTCCATCAGGAGAAAATGCCGTGCTTTCCACATGTGTGTCCCTAAGCAAAACCTGGGTTTCCACTATTGTTTCACCCACCCACACCCCAGAGGTGAAGAATCACTGATTCCCCAGGGATAGGCCACTCCTTGGGACTTACCCTCCTCTGTTCCACAGTCACCTCCAGGGTACCTGGGGCTGAAGGACATGTCTTAGTGTTCATTGGTGTCTCCCTCTCTCTCACTCTCTTCAGAGGAAGAAGAAATCTGAAGGTCATCATAGAGGACACTCCAGGGGCCTGGGGCACAGTGCTCCTCAGACTTCTTGCCCCTGGGTGGGCTCTGAGCAGGAGGGGTTGGCTTCTCAGCAGGAGACAAAGAGGGAGATGTCATGTATGTGCAGCTCCACCAGGCTTTGCCTACTCTCCTGAAGCGCATCCTGAGAGGCTGGCCTGGAACATGTTTGATGGGTGGAGGCTGGACTCTGGTGTAGGCCTGGAGAGTATTCAGGTAAGATGTGTTTCGTGGAGGCTGGAGGTTAATGCTTTGCACCTGGGCAGGTGTCTTCCTGGTCACTTGGGGTGCCACGGTTGGCCCAGGTCTGGTGGTACTGGGTGGAGGCTGCAGATTCTGGAAAACCCGCAGATCTGGTCTCAGGGTGCTCTTCTTGGGAAATTGGATGGCACTCAGTCTGAGTTTCTTTGTTGGGTTCAGACAAGCCAGGGTGGAGATCTGAGCAGATCTCTTGCCTGGTGCCTGGATGCTGCTTATGGAGTCCTGGACCAAACTTCTCTTGATGGGATGCCCTGAGGGCCAGGTGGATTTCAGGTCATCATTCCCGATCAGTGAGCTAATCGGGCGATCCATTTCCAGGACAGATTTCCTCTTGGATGCCTGGATGAGCATTGACCGTTGTGGAGGCTGTAGGAGAGCACCAAAAAGAGAAAGACAATATATTAGAATTTCCTCATTGTCCCGTAAAAATTAAAATTAACCAAACAACATCTCTTATATTAAATTTCAGAGTAAAAGATAGACAAGGAGTCAACTTTAATGAGTTACTCAGCCTCTGGGGTGGTCACCAAAAACCAAGCAGCCATATCCTGTTGATACATTTTAAACATCAGCTTGAAAAAGAGGAAGATTGTAATCAGTGTCTGTTCAACTAATGGAGACAAGGTTTTTTTTTTTTTTTTTTTTTTTTTTTTTGCTGTACGCGGGCCTCTCACTGTTGTGGCCTCTCCTGTTGCGGAGCACAGGCTCCGGACGCACAGGCCCAGCGGCCATGGCTCACGGGCCCAGCCGCTCCGCGGCATATGGGATCCTCCTAGACCGGGGCACGAACCCGTATCCCCTGCATCGGCAGGCAGACTCTCAACCACTGCGCCACCAGGGAGGCCCTGGAGACAAGGTTTTTATACACTCTTCTTGGGACTGTACACCGCTTAGTGTCTTGCAGGCCCTGTGATGGGGAAATGAGTTTTGATGGCCAATTTTGGAGGATGCCTCGCAATTGAATACTGGCTCTTCTAACTTCAAGGATTCAGCTTATGGCACGGTATGGCTAAAATGACTTTCATTTCCCCTGCCAACATACTCTATTCTTCCCAGAGAGGCAAGGAAGAATGCAAAATGAAAGAAATGGAGGAAAATGGCATCTGAAAGGTCCACTAAATGACCCCATTGGTCAGAAGGGAATGGGAACAATTTCCTCACACAAAAGGGGATGGGGAGACCAATCAGGGTTACCCAGGAGGGAAAGAGTGTAGGAACCAGGAGGGACTCACCCTCACAGAGTTGCAGGATTCTGTCACTTCCTTTCATTGCTGCTGGTGTTCCCCTTGGGGTCTCCTGGGAAATCTCCACCCCTCCCCTCCCCCAGCTACCCCTCAGGGGCACTGGTCCCCCCCCCTGCCCTCAGGACCCATGTGACCAGAGGGGGCCTAGGAAGGCAGAGGATAAAGCCCAGGACCTCAGCAGGCTCCCCAGGGCCCAAGTGGGTGGGGAACATGCTAGCTGCTTTCCCTTTCATTCCTCCAATCTCCTGAGGGTCTCTCCCTGTCTCCGTTGCTCCCCTCACTGTGGGTGGGCCCCTCCAGGTATGGGTACCCCTCCCCTCCCCCAACTTCCCTTCATGAGTGCTGGTCCCATCCTGCCTCCACTTCTCCTTTCCCCTCCCTCCCCCACTTGTCCTACCTGGTCACTCCGGGGTTCCTCCCATCCCATTAGGTGTCTGTGGTTCCCCACCAGTGCTTGGTAGGTGCCCTAATTGTTGGGAGACATGAACTCTGTGTCCTCCTACCCTGCCATCTTGACTCTGCTCCTATATCACATTGTTTTGATTCCTGTAGCTTTGTAGTAGTATCTGAAGTCTGGAAGGGTTTATGGTTCCTGCTTTGTTCTTTTTCCTCAGGTTGCTTTGTCAGCTCTCGGTCTTTTATGGTTCTGTTTAAATTTTAGGATTATTTGTTCTTGTTCTGTAAAAAATGTCACAGATAATTTGATAGGGATCACATTATGTCTGTAGGTTGCTTTGGGTATTATGGCCATTTTAACAATATTAATTCTTCCAATCCAAGAGCATGGAATATCCCTTTCTTTGAATCATCTTCAATTTCCTTTATTAATATTTTGTATTTCTCAGCATATAAGTCTTTCACCTACTTGGTGAGGTTTACTCCTAAGTATTTTTTTTTTGATGTGATTTTCAAAGGAATTGTTTTTTTACATTCCTTTTTTGATATTTCATTGTAAATGTAAACAAATGAAACCAATTTCTGTATGTTAATCTTGTATCCTGCTACATTCCTAAATTTGTTTATCAGTTCTGGTAGTTTTTTTATGGAGTCTATAGAGTTTTCTATATATAGTACTATGTCATCTGCATATAATGAAAATTTTACCTTGTCTCTTCCAATCTGGATACCTTTTCTTTTTCTTGTCTTATTGCTGTGGCTGGGACTATGTTGAAGAGAAGTGGTGAGACTGGGCATCCTTGTCTTGTTCCAGATTTTAGTGGTAAGTCTTTCTGCTTTTTACTATTGAGTAGTATATTGGCTGTGGGTTTGTCAGAAATAGCTTTTATTATGTTGGGATATGTTCCCTTTATGCCCACTTTTTTTTTTTTTAAGTTAATTTATTTATTTATTTGGCTGTGTTGGGTCTTCATTTCTGTGCAAGGGCTTTCTCTAGTTGCGGTGAGCAGGTGCTACTCTTCATCGTGGTGCGCGGGCCTCTCACTGTTGCGGCCTCTCTTGTTGCGGAGCGCAGGCTCAGTAGCTGTGGCTCACGGGCCCAGCTGCTCCGCGGCATGTGGGATCTTCCCAGACCAGGGCGTGAACCTGTGTCCTCTGCATTGGCAGGCAGATTCTCAACCACTGCGCCACCAGGGAAGCCCTATGCCCACTTTTGCAAGGGTTTTTATCAAGAATGGATGTTGAATTTTAGGAAATGCTTTTTCTGCATCTCTTTAGATGATCATGTGGATCTTGTCTTTTGTTGTTGTTGTTGATATGGTTTATCACATTGATTTGTGTATGTTGAATCATCCTTTTGACCCTTAGATAAATCCAATGTGGTCATGGTATATGATTTTTTCTGTGTTGATTCAGTTTGCTAATATTTTATTGATAGTTTTTGCATCTATATTCATCAGAGATATTGGCCTGTAATTTTTTTTTTTGGTAGCATCTTTGTCTGGTTTTGGGATCAGAGTGATGGTGGCTTCATAGAATGTCTTTGGGAGTATTCCTTCCTGTTCAACCTTTCGGAAGAGGCTGAAAACAATTGGTATAAGTTCTTTTTTGTATGTTGTTTGGTAGAATTTGCCTGTGAAGCCATCTGGTCCTGGACTTTTGTTGGTAGGGAATTTTTTAATTTACAGATTCTATTTCACTTCCATTGATAGGTCTGTTCAAATTGTCTGTTTCTTCTTGATTCAGTTTTGGTGGGCTCTCTGTTTCTAGAAACTTACCCATTTCTTCTAGGTTGTCCAATTTGTTGCCATAATTGTTCATTGTATTCCTATATATATATATATATATTTTTTTTTAATTGTTATTTCTGCAGTATTGGTTGTAGTTTCTCAGCTTGCCACCAAGACATTTGGTCTGAACCGTGTCCTCAACCACAAGGCACAACTCAAGTGTCTTGAAGTAGACTCAATGCACAGACCATAGCTTGTCAAACATAAACTTGGCCAGGACTCCAAACTCAGGCACTGGGCAAGAGATCTGCCCAGCTCTCCATCCAGACTTGCTAGAAGCTACCCCCGACCGTACTCCCCAAAAAAGTAAGACTCAGGTCCTCTTTATCCTCTGAGGATACTCAGAGACCTGACCTGTTGAGTTGTCCATAGTCTCCATCCTCTTCCCAGTACAACTGGACTTGGACACAGGCACACCAAATGACCATGAGGAAATCTGGCCCAATGCTAATAAGCATTGACCCCCAGCCTCTACTCAACTCACCTCACCTGAGCACAATCCAGGCCTGCATTGTCCTCCAACCCCCACCATCTATGCATGTTCCAGACCAACTCTTCAGAATTGTCTTCATGAGATGGGACACGGGATGGGGGGAGGTTGGGTCTAGGTTCAGAACAACACTTGCATTTCATCTGCCTGAGATGCCTACTCCTAAAAGTCATATGTTTCACATCTTGGAGTAATCTGAGTGATACTGATCCATGTCCAAGTCCATGTTCTCCATGAGGACCTTCTGGTATCTTCTGAGGAGAGTGACTCTCCCCGCCCGCAAGGCAGAGAAGCTTCAGCCTCCAATCTAACATGTCTAGGAGGTGACAATGGGAGTAAGAGAAAGAAGAAAAAAGCAGAATCAGCTGCTCTTGAATCAGTCTCATGAATCAGCACTCCCCCAGCTGTGGTATATGTAAGGATTTCAGAACACCAAATAATATTGAGGGTCTCACAGCCAATTTCATGTAATGTTATAAATTATGTAAACTTAACTTATGTTTTTTAAAATTTTTATTTTATTTATTTTTGGCTGTGTTGGGTCTTCATTGCTGGATGCAGGCTTTCTCTAGTTGGGGTGAGCAGGGGTTACTCTTCATTGCTGTGCATGGGCTTCTCATTGTGGTGGCTTCTCTTGTTGTGGAGCATGGGCTCTAGGTGCACAGGCTTCAGGAGTTGTGGCACGTGGGCTCAGTAGCTGTGGCTCGTGGGCTCTAGAGAGCAGGCTCAGTAGTCGCGGTGCACGGGCTTAGTTGCTCTGCTGCATGTGGTATCTTCCCAGACCAGGGCTGGAACCGATGTCCCCTTCATTGGCAGGCGGATTCTTAACCACTGTGCCACCAGGGAAGCCCTAACTTACGTTTTAAAAGGAGATAACCAAACTGTCATATAAAGTATTTAGTAAATTAGAAAAAGTTTTAATTGTTTGCTAATCCTTTCACAGTATATAAGTCATTATGCTGTACAGCTCCAACTTCTACAGTATTATGTCAATTATATCTCAATAAAACTGAAAGGAAAATATTAGTAAATTAATAAGAAACTGAGTCAACACACTGTAAAATATAGAGCTATGTCAGTAGGAAAATAATTCAAAATTATTTGTATTCATTGTGCAAGTGACTGGAATTTGGGAAACTCTGGATAAAATAGACACCTCTGGGGATGAAAAGGTCTGTACTTTTTTTTTTTTTGCAATACGCGGGCCTCTCACTGTTGTGGCCTCTCCCGTTGCAGAGCACAGGCTCCGGACGCGCAGGCTCAGCGGACATGGATCATGGGCACAGCCTCTCCGTGGCATGTGGGATCTTCCCGGACCAGGGCACGAACCCGTGTCCCCTGCATCGGCAGGCGGACTCCCAACCACTGAGCCACTAGGGAAGCCTGGTCTGTACTTTTTAATCTGAGCCTTTACTGAAACTAGAATTTCTGTCTCTGAGAGAAAGTTGTACTGATAACCATAATGGAGGATATTGTCTTCATTTTACATGTTTTGTTTATTAAATACTACTTGAAATGACATTTGGTTAGTTCATGATAATGAGATCCTCCCAATGTGTTATATTGTACAAAATATCCTCACTTCCAATCATCTCTAGTAAATTTTTTTCCTTGTCACCAAGTTTTATTTACTTGAGTGTAAAACAGGACCTTAGTAGTCTCATTGTAGTCTCTGTCCCTGAATTGTGTTCAGATTTCAGTCTTTTAGGCATAACTCAGGCCTCCTGGTCAGAAAGTGCGTTTTAAAAGTATTTTCATGTGACTCACACGTGTTTTCTTTTTAACGAAGTAGGGCAGGTGACTTATTCTCAATTTGATAGCATTTTGAATAAGCTGGTGATCTTTTTTTTTTTTTTTTTTAAAGGACTGTTGTTATTATTTCCAGTTTTTTTTTTTTTTTAAACCCACATTTGTTTATTTATTTATTTTTGGCTATGTTGGTTCTTCACTTCTGTGCGAGGGCTTTCTCTAGTTGTGGCAAGCGGGGGGTCACTCTTCATCGCGGTGCGCGGGCCTCTCACTATCGAGGCCTCTTTTGTTGCTGGAGCACAGGCTCCAGATGCGCAGGCTCAGTAGCTGTGGCTCACGGGCCCAGTTGTTCCGCGGCATGTGGGATCTTCCCAGACCAGGGCTCAAACCCGTGTCCCCTGCATTAGCAGGCAGACTCCCAACCACTGCGCCACCAGGGAAGCCCAGCTGGTGATCTTTTAAAAGTAAGGATGCCCAGAAATACTAATTTACTGAATGCTTTTAAGTTATGGACATGGGAATTTTTTAATGTTTTCCAAGTAATACTGATGTAAAGCACAGAGAACTCCTGGAGGTGAAGAAAAAGGGTAACAGCTCCCTGATTTCTTCTTGTCTTTTTACAGCATGGGAAGAAACTCTGACCTGGGTCAAGAAAGTGTGGGTGGTTTTATAGAGAGTGGGGTTCTATTAGGAGGGACAAAGGACCTAATCATTTTTCCATGTGAGAATCTATCATGTGGAATTGTCTCTCTCTCTCTCTCTCTCTACGACTTCTTCCCTTAATAAGAATGGGAGACTCCAGGTGGCCTCATGGTTGAGGTTTCAAGACGAGTGAAAAAAGATAAAAGCAAAGTAAAAGAAGCTCACGTTGAGTTACTCACTTTGACTTGAATATACTTCTGTGAGGAGTTACATCAGCATTATAAGTGAATAAGAGGTGTTTCATCATACCCCCCCCTTTAATAACAACTTGGCTTCATTCACAGACCAAAGCGTCTTTGTGGGAGCTGTGGGATCCAGCAAAATATGTCAAGGGGAACAGGAGGAATCTCACCCACCTATGCACAGGGTATTAGGCATAGAGACCTCAGTCCCAGCTCTGGACATTGCAGTCATCTGTTAACTGGCTCCATACCCTCTTGGCTACAGCCTGGGGGGTACCTGGAAAATCCTGTTTTAATCTATCACTTAAGAACAAAAGAGCTTTTGTGGATGTTCAGGTTTCTTGTAGAGAAGAAGTACTGGCATAATGTTGGGGCAAAAAAAAAAAATATGTATGAGTTTGCATGAATTGAACAAAGTAAAAGGAATGGTTTCACTTTACGAACATCAAGCCTCCCCCAAACCTGAACAACTAAAGGCCAAGAGGGCTCTTCCTGGCCCATGATTGATTTCCCCTGCAGGGGCAAGTGAGAGCATGTGAATTAACATGTAGCTGTTCCAACTGTGTGGGATGTTGCCAAAAAGGCCCATTGACTTCTTGCCCCATTCAGAGTGCTGAATTATGAGATGAATGGGGTGGGAAGAGGTAGCAGATAGGATTCTTAGAAGAAATTGATGTGGTGCAGATTCTACCTGCTGTATCACAGACTCTATCAAGAAGCACATCCACGAGTGAATAGGGATGCCTCACCCACGGATCCTCCCAACTGGCCAGTGGGCACCCTCAGTGCTCTGAACATATTATACAAATATCCACACTGTGGCTAGTTTCCCATGGGTGCTCACAACCAAGGCAGTGAGGGAAGGCATTCGCTGACAGCTTGAGAACACACAAAGTAAGCTGGCTCACTTCTGCAGGCCAGAGACCATAAATTTCTGCATTAGCACCACTCTTAGGAGAAGAAAAGGGGCTCTATCAACCCCCAGCCTATTGTGCTGCTAGATAAAAACAGAGCATATAAGCTCAAGAATTCTGCCAAAAGATTAAATAAGAAGCATGAAACACTTTTATCCATAGAAGGTCTGAGAAAGCTTCAGAAACTCTTAAGTCTAGAGGGCCAACAGAAGTATTCTTCTGAAGACAATTAGCAAACACTGGAGTAAGTGGCTGCTACTTCAAAAGTGAAGACAGAGGGACGAGGGGAAGATGGCGGAAGAGTAAGATGCAGAGATCACCTTCCTCCCCACAGATACACCAGAAATACATCTACACGTGGAACAACTCCTACAGAACACCTACTGAACGCTGGCAGAAGACCTCAGACCTCCCAAAAGTCAAGAAAGTCCCCACGTACCTGGGTAGGGCAAAAGAAAAAAGAATAAATAGAGAAAAAGGATAGGGACGGGACCTGCACCTCTGGGAGGGAGCTGTGAAGGAGGAAAGGTTTCCACACACTAGGAAGACCTTCGTGGGCAGACACTGCGGGTGGCGGAGGAGACCACAGCAATGGGTACGGAGGGCAAAGCGGAGAGATTACCGCACAGAGGATCAGTGCCGAGAGGCTTGTCTGCTCACCCACCGGGGCGGGCGGGGGCTGGGAGCTGAGGCTCGGGCTTCGCTCGGAGCGCAGGGAGAGGACTGGGGTTGTCAGCATGAACACAGCCTGGAGGGGGTTAGTGCACCACGGCTAGCCGGAAGGGAGTCCGGGGAGGAGTCTGCACCTCCCGAAGAGGCAAGAGACTTTTTCTTCCCTTTGTTTCCTGGTGCGCGAGGAGAGGGGATTAAGAGCGCTGCTTAAAGGAGCTGCAGAGACGGGCGCGTGCCGCAGCTAAAAGCGCGGACCCCAGAGACGGGCATGAGATGCTAAGGCTGCTGCTGCCGCCACCAAGAAGCCTGTGTGCGAGCACAGGTCACTATCCACACCTCCCTTCCGGGGAGCCTTTGCAGCCCGCCACTGCCAGGGTCCCGGGATCCAGGGACAACTTCCCCGGGAAAACGCACGGCACGCCTCAGGCTGGTGCATCGTCCCACCAGCCTCTGCCGCCGCAGGCTCGCCCCGCATCCACACCCCTCCCTCCCCCCGGCCTGAGTGAGCCAGAGTCCCCGAAGCAGCTGCTCCTTTAACCCCGTCCTGTCTGAGCAAACAACAGACGCCCTCAGGTGACCTACACGCAGAGGCGGGGCGAAATCCAAAGCTGAGCCCTGGGAGCTGTGCAAACACAGAAGAGAAAGGGAAATCTCTCCCAGCAGCCTCACAAACAGCAGATTAAAGCTCAACAGTCAACTTGATGTACCCTGCATCTGTGGAATACATAATAGGCAACGAATCATCCCAAATTGAGGAGGTGAACTTTGAGAGCAAGATATATTATTTTTTCCCCTTTTCCTCTTTTTGTAAGTTTGTATGTGTATGCTTCTGTGTGAGATTTTGTATAGCTTTGCTTTCCCCATTTGTCCTAGGGTTCTATCCGTCCGTCTTTTTTTTTTTTTAAATAAAATTTTTTTTCTTAATAATTATTTTTTATTTTAATAACTTTATTTTATTTTATCCTCTTTCCTTCCTTCCTTTTTCTTTCTTTCCTGTTTTTCCCTTCCTCCCTTCCTTCCTTTCTTTCATTTCCTCCCTCCCTCCTTTCTTTCTTTCCTTCTTTCTTTCTACTTTTTCTCTTTTTTTTTTTTTGCGTTACGCATGCCTCTCACTGTTGTGGCCTCTCCCGTTGCGGAGCACAGGCTCCGGACGTGCAGGTTCAGCAGCCACGGCTCACGGGCCCAGCCGCTCCACGGCATGTGGGATCTTCCTGGACCGGGGCACGAACCCACGCCCCCTGCATTGGCAGGCGGACTCTCAACCACTGTGCCACCAGGGAAGCCCCTTTTTTCTCCCTTTTATTCTGAGCCGTGTGGATGAAAGGATCTTGGTGCTGCAGCCAGGAGTCAGTGCTGTGCCTCTGAGGTGGGAGAGCCAACTTCAGGACACTGGTCCACAAGAGACCTCCCAGCTCCACATAATATCAAATGGCGAAAATCTCCCAGAGGTCTCCACCTCAACACCAGCACCCTGCTTCACTCAACGACCAGCAAGCTACAGTGCTGGACACCCTATGCCAAACAACTAGCAAGACAGGAACACAATGCCACCCATTAGCAGAGAGGCTGCCTAAAATCATAAGTCCACAGACACCCCAAAACACACCACCAGACGTGGACCTGCCCACCAGGAAGACAAGATCCAGCCGCATCCACCAGAACACAGGCACTAGTCCCCTCCACCAGGAAGCCTACACAACCCACTGAACCAACTTTAGCCACTGGGGACATACACCAAAAACAACAGGAACTACAAACCTGCAGCCTGCAAAAAGGAGACCCCAAACACAGTAAGATAAGCAAAATGAGAAGACAGAGAAACAGCAGATGAAGGAGCAAGATAAAAACCCACCAGACCTAACAAATGAAGAGGAAATAGGCAGTCTACCTGGAAAAGAATTCAGAATAATGATAGTAAAGATGATCCAAAATCTTGGAAATAGAATAGAGAAAATGCAAGAAACATTTAACAAGGACCTAGAAGAACTAAAGATGAAACAAGCAATGATGAACAACACAATAAATGAAATTAAAAATACTCTAGATGGGATCAATAGCAGAATAACTGAGGCAGAAGAACTGATAAGTGATGTGAAAGATAAAATAGTGGAAATAACTACTGCAGAGCAGAATAAAGAAAAAAGAATGAAGAGAACTGAGGACAGTCTCAGAGACCTCTGGGACAACATAAAACACACCAACATTCAAATTATAGGGGTTCTAGAAGAAGAAGAGAAAAAGAAAGGGACTGAGAAAATACTTGAAGAGATTATAGTTGAAAACTTCCCTAATATGGGAAAGGAAATAGTTAATCAAGTCCAGGAAGCACAGAGAGTCCCATACAGGATAAATCCAAGGAGAAACACGCCAAGACACATATTAATCAAACTGTCAAAAATTAAATACAAAGAAAACATATTAAAAGCAGCAAGGGAAAAACAACAAATAACACACAAGGGAATCCCCATAAGGTTAACAGCTGATCTTTCAGCAGAAACTCTGCAAGCTAGAAGGGACTGGCAGGACATATTTAAAGTGATGAAGGAGAAAAACCTGCAACCAAGATTACTCTCCCCATCAAGGATTCATTCATATTTGATGGAGAAATTAAAACCTTTACAGACAAGCAAAAGCTGAGAGTTCAGCACCACCAAACCAGCTTTACAACAAATGCTAAAGGAACTTCTCTAGGCAAGAAACACAAGAGAAGGAAAAGACCTACAATAAAGAACCCAAAACAATTAAGAAAATGGGAATAGGAACATACATATCAATAATTACCTTAACTGTAAATGGACTAAATGCTCCCACCAAAAGACACAGATTGGCTGAATGGATACAAAAACAGGACCCACATATATGCTGTCTACAAGAGACCCACTTCAGACCTAGAGACACATAAAGACTGAAAGTGAGGGGATGGAAAAACATTCCATGCAAATGGAAACCAAAAGAAAGCTGGAGTAGCAATTCTCATATCAGACAAAATAGACTTTAAAATAAAGACTATTAGAAGAGACAAAGACGACACTACATAATGATCAAGGGATCGATCCAAGAAGAAGATATAACAATTGTAAATATTTATGCACCCAACATAGGAGCCCCTCAATACATAAGGCAAATACTAACAGCCATAAAGGGGGAAATCGACAGTAACACATTCATAGTAGGGGACTTTAACACCCCACTTTCACCAATGGACAGATCATCCATAATAAAAATAAATAAGGAAACACAAGCTTTAAATGATACATTAAACAAGATGGACTTAATTTATATTTATAAGACATTCCATCCAAAAACAACAGAATACACATTTTTCTCAAGTGCTCATGGAACATTCTCCAGGATAGATCATATCTTGGGTCACAAATCAAGCCTTGGAAAATTTAAGAAAATTGAAATTGTATCAAGTATCTTTTCCGACCACAACGCTATGAGACTAGATATCAATTACAGGAAAAGATCTGTAAAAAAAATACAAACACATGGAGGCTAAACAATACACTACTTAATAACGAAGTGATCACTGAAGAAATCAAAGAGGAAATCAAAAAATACCTAGAAACAAGTGACAGTGGAAACACGACGACCCAAAACCTATGGGATGCAGCAAAAGCAGTTCTAAGAGGGAAGTTTATAGCAATACAATCCCACCTTAAGAAACAGGAAACATTTTGAATAAACAACCTAACCTTGCACCTAAAGCAATTAGAGAAAGAAGAACAAAAACATCCCAAAGTTAGCAGAAGGAAAGAAATCATAAAAATCAGATCAGAAATAAATGTAATGAAGGAAATGAAAGCAAAGATCAATAAAACTAAAAGCTGGTTCTTTGAGAAGATAAGCAAAATTGATAAGCCATTAGCCAGACTCATCAAGAAAAAAAGGGAGAAGACTCAAATCAGTAGAATTAGAAATGAAAACAACTGACAGTGCAGAAATACAAAAGATCATGAGAGATTACTACAAGCAACTCTACGCCAATAAAATGGACAATCTGGAAGAAATGAACAAATTCTTAGAAATGCACAACCTGCCAAGACTGAATCAGGAAGAAATAGAACATATGAACAGACCAATCACAAGCACTGAAATTGAAACTGTGATTAAAAATCTTCCAGCAAACAAAAGCCCAGGACCAGATGGCTTCACAGGCGAATTCTATCAAACATTTAGAGAAGAGCTAACACCTATCCTTCTCAAACTCTTCCAAAATATAGCAGAGGGAGGAACACTCCCAAAATCATTCAACGAGGCCACCATCACCTGGATACCAAAACCAGACAAAGATGTCACAAAGAAAGAAAACTACAGGCCAATATCACTGATGAACATAGATGCAAAAAATCCTCAACAAAATACTAGCAAACAGAATCCAACAGCACATTAAAAGGATCACACACCATGATCAAGTGGGGTTTATTCCAGGAATGCAAGGATTCTTCAATATACACAAATCAATCAATGTGATACACCACATTAACAAATTGAAGGAGAAAAACCGTATGATCATCTCAATAGATGCAGAGGAAGCTTTCGACAAAATTCAACACCCATTTATGATAAAAACCCTGCAGAAAATAGGCATAGAGGGAACTTGCCTCAACACAATAAAGGCCATATATGACAAGCCCACAGCCAACATCGTCCTCAATGGTGAAAAACTGAAACCATTTCCACTAAGATCAGGAACAAGACAAGGTTGCCCACTCTCACCACTCTTATTCAACATAGTTTTGGAAGTTTTAGCCACAGCAATCAGAGAAGAAAAGGAAATAAAAGGAATCCTAATCGGAAAAGAAACAGTAAAGCTGTTACTGTTTGCAGATAACATGGTACTACACATAGAGAATCCTACAGATGCTACCATAAAACTTCTAGAGCTAATCAATGAATTTGGTAAAGTAGCAGGATACAAAATTAATGCACAGAAATCTCTTGCATTCCTATACACTAATGATGAGAAATCTGAAAGTGAAATCAAGAAAACACTCCCATTTACCACTGCAACAAAAAGAATAAAATATCTAGGAATAAACCTACCTAAGGAGACAAAAGACCTGTATGCAGAAAATTATAAGACACTGATGAAAGAAATTAAAGATGATACAAATAGATGGAGAGATATACCATGTTCTTGGATTGGCAGAATCAACATTGTGAAAATGACTCTACTACCCAAAGCAATCTACAGATTCAATGCAATCCCTATCAAACTACCACTGGCATTTTTCACAGAACTAGAACAAAAAATTTCCAATTTGTATGGAAACACAAAAGACCCCGAATAGCCAAAGCAATCTTGAGAACGAAAAACGGAGCTGGAGGAATCAGGCTCCCTGGTTTCAGACTATAGTACAAAGCTACAGTAATCAAGACAGTATGGTACTGACACTAAAACAGAAATATAGATCAATGGAACAGGATAGAACGCCCAGAGATAAACCCACGCACATATGGTCACCTTATCTTTGATAAAGGAGGCAGGAATGTACAGTGGAGAAAGGACAGCCTCTTCAATAAGTGGTTCTGGGAAAACTGGACAGGGACATGTAAAAGTATGAGATTAGACCACTCCCTAACACCATACACAAAAACAAGCTCAAAATGGATTAAAGACCTAAATGTAAGGCCAGAAACTATCAAACTCTTAGAGGAAAACATAGGCAGAACACTATGACATAAATCACAGCAAGATCCTTTTTGACCCACCTCCTAGAGAAATGGAAATAAAAACAACAATAAACAAATTGGACCTAATGAAACTTCAAAGCTTTTGCACAGGAAAAGAAACCATAAACAAGACCAAAAGACAACCCTCATAATGGGAGAAAATATTTGCAAATGAAGCAACTGACAAAGGATTAATCTCCAAAATTTACGAGCAGCTCATGCAACTCAATAACAAAAAAACAACCCAATCCAAAAATGGACAGAAGACCTAAATAGACATTTCTCCAAAGAAGATATACAGACTGCCAACAAACACATGAAAGAATGCTCAACATCATTAATCATTAGAGAAATGCAAATCAAAACTACAATGAGATATCATCTCACACCGGTCAGGATGGCCATCATCAAAAAATCTAGAAACAATAAATGCTGGGGAGGGTGTGGAGAAAAGGGAACACTCTTGCACTGCTGGTGGGAATGTGAATTGGTACAGCCACTATGGAGAACGGTATGGAGGTTCCTTAAAAAACTACAAATAGAACTACCATATGACCCAGCAATCCCACTACTGGGCATATACCCTGAGAAAACCATAATTCAAAAAGAGTCATGTACCAAGATGTTCATTGCGGCTCTATTTACAATAGCCAGGAGATGGAAACAACCTAAGTGTCCATCATCGGATGAATGGATAAAGAAGATGTGGCACATACATACAATGGAATATTACTCAGCCATAAAAAGAAACGAAATTGAGCTATTTGTAATGAGGTGGATGGACCTAGAGTCTGTCACACAGAGTGAAGTAAGTGAGAAAGAGAAAGACAAATACCGTATGCTAACACATATATATGGAATTTAAGAAGAAAAATGTCATGAAGAACCTAGGTGTAAGACAGGAATAAAGACACAGACCTACTAGAGAATGGACTTGAAGATATGGGGAGCGGGAAGGGTAAGCTGTGACAAAGCTAGAGAGAGGCATGGACATACATACACTATCAAACGTAAGGTAGATCACTAGTGGGAAGCAGCCGCAAAGCACAGGGAGATTAGCTCGGTGCTTTGTGACCGCCTGGAGGGGTGGGGTAGGGAGGGTGGGAGGGAGGGAGACGAAAGAGGGAAGAGATATGGGAACATATGTATATGTATAACTGATTCACTTCGTTATAAAGCAGAAACTAACACACCATTGTAAAGCAATTATACTCCAATAAAGATGTAAAAAAAATGCAGAATACAGTGAAGTGTATTATGACATTAAAAATATAAAAGGGGGGGCTTCCCTGGTGGCGCAGTGGTTGGGAGTCCGCCTGCTGATTCTGGGGACGTGGGTTCGTGCCCCGGTCCGGGAGGATGCCACATGCCGTAGTGGCTGGGCCCATGAGCCATGGCCACTGGGCCTGCGCCTCCGGATCCTGTGCTCCACAGTGGGAGAGGCCACAGCAGTGGGGGGCCTGTGTACCGCAAAAAAAAAAAAAAAAAAAAAAAAACCACATATATATATATATATGGAGAATTAAAAATGGAACATTTACACGCCTACAAAGATAAGTTTCTATCAACATAAAATGGACTGTTTTAACTATGAGTTATTTTATGTATGCCTCATGGTAACCCCAAAGCAAATATTTTTAGAATCACAAACACTAAAATAGGAAACAGAGCATACCAACATGGTAAACCACCCATCATAAAGGTAGACAGAACCAGAGGGGAAAAAAAACCAGTGGAAATATAAAACGGGTCCCTAACCCCCAGACCATGGACTGGTACTGGTCCGTGGCCTGTTAGGAACTGGGCCGCACAGCAGGAGATGAGTGGTGGGCAAGCAAGAGAAGCTTCATCTGTACTTACAGCAGCTCCCCATCACTCGCATTACCAGCTGAGCTCTGCCTCCTTTCAGATCATCAGCAGCATTAGATTCCATAGGAACGCGAACCCTACTGTGAACTGGGCATGTGAGGGATCTAGGTTGCACGCTTCTTATGAGAATCTAATGCCTGATGATCTGAGGTGGAGGTGAAGCGGTGATGCTAGCGCTGGGGAGCAGCTGCAAATACAGATTAGCATTAGCAGAGAGGTCTGACTGCACAGAGACCATAACAAATCAATTGCTTGCAAACTCATATCAAAACCCTATCACGGGCTTCCCTGGTGGTGCAGTGGTTGAGAGTCCGCCTGCCGATGCAGGGGAAACGGGTTCGTGCCCCGGTCTGGGAAGATCCCACATGCCGCGGAGCAGCTGGGCCAGTGAGCCATGGCCACTGAGCCTGCGCGTCCGGAGCCTGTGCTCCGCAACGGGAGAGGCCACAACAGTGAGAGGCCTGCATACCGCAAAAAAAAGAAAAAAAAAAACCCTATCAGTGAGTGGCAAGTGAAAGCAAGCTCAGGGCTCCCACTGATGCTGCATTATGGTGAGTTATATAAGTATTTCATTATATATTACAATGTAATAATAATAGAAATAAAGTGGAATATAAATGTAATGCACTTGAATTATCCTGAAACCATCCCCACCTCCCACTCTGTGGAAAAATTGTCTTCCATGAAACCGGTCCCTGGTGCCAAAAAGGTTGGGGAACACTGATATAAAACATTCAGAAAGCAATTAATAATATGGCAGTAATAAGTCCTTATGTATCAAAATTCACTCCAAATATAAGTGGATTTAATTCACAAAGCCACAGAGCGGCTGGATGTATAAAAAATATATAAGGTACAATTATATTCTGCATATAAGACATTCATTTCAGCTTTAAGACACACATAGGGCTTCCCTGGTGGCGCAGTGGTTAAGAATCTCCCTGCCAATGCAAGGGACATGGGTTCGGGCCCTGACCTGGGAAGATCCCACATGCTGCGGAGCAACTAAGCCCGTGCACCACAACTACTGAGCCTGAGCCCACAAGCCTACAACTACTGAGCCCACGTGCCACAACTACTGAAGCCTGTGCGCCTAGAGCCCGTGCTTGACAATGAGAAGCCCGCGCACCGCAACAAAGAGTAGCCCCCACTCACCACAACTAGAGAAAGTTTGTACACAGCAACGAAGACCCAACACAGCCAAAAATAAATAAATTTATAAAAAAGACACACATATACTCAAAATAAAGAGATGGAATATTATATTCCATGCAAGTAGAAGCCAAATAATGTGGGGGTAGCCATACTTATATCAGACAAAACAGACTTTAACAAGAACAATGTCAAGACACAAAGTCATTATATTCAGTATAATGATACAAAGGTCAACATATCAAGAAGATGTAACAATTGTAAATAGATACACCCCAACATCAGAACACCTAAATATATTAAGCAAATGCTAACAGATCTGAAGGGAGAAACAGACAATATAATAATAGTAGGGAACTTCAATACTCTACTCTCAGCAGTGGATAGATCATCCATATAGTGGATGAGCAAGGATTTATGTATATAGACCAGTGTATATACACTGATCTATACATTACACCAAATGGACTGAACAGGCATATATGGAACATTCCATCCAGCAACTTGTTCTCAAGTGCTCATGGAACATACTCCAGGATAGATTATATGAAAAACAATGTCTTACCAAATTTAAGAAGATCAGAATCATACCAACTATCTGAACACAATGACATAAAACTAGAAAGCAACAAGAGGTTATCTGGAAAATCTACAAAGAAGGGAAAACTACACAGTGCACTTCCAAAAAAGTCTATGAGTCAAAAAAGAAATCAAAAGGAAAAATTTTTAAAAACTTTAAAGCAAATGATAATGGAGACACAACTTACCAAATCTTATAAGATGCTGCAAAAGCATTCCAGAAAGGAAAGTGTATAGCAATAAGTGCAAATGGCAAGAAATTAGAAAGTGCCTAAATAATCTAACTCTACATATCAAGGAACTAGAAAAATAAATTTATCCTAAAGTTAGCAGAGGGAAGAATATAATAAGACTAGAGTGGAAATAAAATAGATACAAGAAAATCAATAGAAAGGATCAACAAGCTAAAAGCTGGATTTTCAAAAATATATAATTCACAGACTTTTAGCTAGACTAGGAAAAAAGAGAGAAGACAAATAAAATTAGAAATGAAAGAGGAGACATTACCACTGATACTACAGAAATACATAGGATCATAAGAGACTACTATGGACAGTACATACAGTACTGCAAGTATTGGTATTAGCTGGAGCAATTAGGCAAGACAAAGAAAGGCATCCAATTAAGAAAGCAAGAACTAAAATTGTCATTATTTGAAGATATAATTTTCTATATAAAAAATCCTAATGAAGCAACCAAAAAGTTGTAACTAATCAACAAAGTATGTAAAATTGCACTGTATAAAATCAACACACATAATCAGTTGTATTTCTATACACAAATAGTGAAACATCTCTCTGAAAAAATAAAGACTTTCTCATTTACAATACCATCAAAAAAAATTACTTAGGAATAAATTTAACAAAGTTGGTGAAATGTCTCTACATTGAGCATGACAAGGCACTGATAAAATAAATTGAAGACACTAACAAATGGGAAGATATCCTAAGCTCATAGGTTGGAGGAATTTCTAAGATTTAAAAGTCCTTAATTCAACACCATCTGTAGATTCAAAGAAACCTCTCTCAAAAATCCAATGACATTCTCTACAGAAATAGAAAAATCAATTCTAAACTTTCTATCAAACCAGAAAAGAACTGAGTAGCCAAAACAATTCTGAGAAAAGAAGAAAACCAGAATCATCACACTTCCTAATTTCAAACTCTACTACAATCTATACTATTTAAAACAGTATGGTGCTAGCATCAAAATAGACACCCAGACCAGAGGGACAGAATAAAGAGCCCAGAATTAAACCCCCACATAGAAGGTTAACTAATTTTTGACAAGGTAGTCAAGAACAACCATGGGGAAATAATAGTGTCTTCAATAAATGGTGCTGGAAAACCTGGATAAACACAAGCAAAAAGTAAATCTGGACCCCTATCTTAAACCACTCAAAAGAATGAACTCAAGATGGGTGAAAGACTTGAACCTAAGACCTGATACCATACAAGTCCTAAAAGAAACATCAGATACTCCTCTACATTTGTTTTGATGACTTTTTGAATATGACACCAAAAGCACAAAAAACAAAGGCAGAAGTCAACAAAGGAGAATAAATCAAACTTCAAAGCTTCTGCACAACAAATTAAAAAATCAGCAAAATGAAAAGTCAACCTACTAAATGGGAAAAAATGTGGACCATATACTGGATAAAAGGCACATAATTAAAATACCTTTAAAAAAGCCTCATAAAATACACATGAAACCAAACAATCCAATGCATGAATGGGCAAAGGAAATATTTTTTTTTCAGAAAGACATATAGATGACCGAAGGTATATAAAAATGTCATCCTGACTAATCATAAGAACAGTGCAAATCAAAACCACAACACGGGGCTTCCCTGGTGGCGCAGTGGTTGAGAATCTGCCTACTAATGCAGGGGACATGGTTTCGAGCCGTGGTCTGGGAAGATCCCACATGCCGCGGATCAACTAGGCCCCTGAGCCACAACTACTGAGCCTGCGCTCCGCAACAAGAGAAGCCGTGATAGTGAGAGGCCCGCGCACCGCGATGAAGAGTGGTCCCCGCTTGCCACAACTAGAGAAAGCCCTCGCAGAGAAACAAAGACCCAACACAGCAAAAATAAATAAATTAATTTATAAACTCCTACCCCCAACATCTTTAAAAAAAAAAAGAGGGATGAGAGCCAAAAAATTTAAAAAAAAACAAACCACAACACGATATTATCTTGCACCGGTTAGAATGGTTATCACTAAATAACAAGAGATAATGAGCGTTGGTGAGGATGTGGACAAAAGGGAACACTTGTGAATTGTTAGTGGGGATATATGTTTTGCAGCAACTATGTAAAACAATATGAAGGTTTCTCAAAACTTTAAAAATACGGGGCTTCCCTGGTGGCGCAGTGGTTGGGAGTCCGCCTGCTGATGTGGGGGGTGTGGGTTCGTGCCCCGGTCTGGGAGGATCCCACGTGCCACGGAGCGGCTGGGCCTGTGGGCCATGGCTGCTGAGCCTGCGCGTCCGGAGCCTTGCTCCGCAATGGGAGGGTCCGGAGCAGTGAGAGGCCCGCATACCATAAAAAAAAAAAAAAAAAAAAACATATACTATATGATCCAGCAATTCCACTTCTGGGTATTTATCCAAAGAAAATAAAAGCACTAACTTGAAAAGATATATACACCCCCATATTTACTGCAGCATTATCCACAATAGCCAAGATATGGGATAAGCCTAAATTCCTATCAACTGATGAATGGATAAGACAGATGTGATATTTATATTTATATATTTATCTATATTTACATACACACAATGAATATTATCAGTCATTAGAAAGAAGAAAATTCTACCATTTTCAACATTGAGTACCTTGGGTAAGTTATGTTGAGATAAGTCAAAAAGAGAATGAAAAATACTATGTGATATCATCTATTTGTAAAATTAAAAAAAAAAAAAAAGCCAAACTCACAAAAACTACCAGTAGAATGTTGGTTGCCAGGGGCTGGGGTGTGGGGAATAGCAGAGATGTTATTTAAGGGTACAAACTTTTAACTAATAGTAAATAATTCCTAAAGATCTGATGCACAGTATAGAGAATCTAGACAGTGGTATTTTATTATAATCATCAAACTTGCTAAGAGACTAGAACTTAATTTTGCTAAACACAATAAAGAAATAGTAATGATAACTACTGCTACAATGGCAATCATAGTATAATACGTAAATGTATCAAATCACCATGTTGTACACCTTAAATTCAAATATTATATGTTAAATATATTGTAAGGAAGAAAAGAAATGCTAAAAAGTATCATCAATATCAAAACAGGTCAAGCAGAAGAAATTTTCTGTGAGTTAGAAGACAGTAAGTTGAAAATATCCACTCAGAGGAGAACAAAGAGAAAAAGAGTAAAGAATAACTATGTGATCTATAGGATAAACTCAAAAGAAATATTCTGTGAATTACAGAGACTTAGAAGGAAAAAATAGAGACAGAAAGCTTCTTTAAAGAAATAGTGGCTGTGAACTTTCCAAATCAGGGGAGAGATTTGGATATCCAAGTTCATGAAGCTCATAGGCACCAGACAAACTCAACTCAAAAAAATATCTTCTCCAAAACACATTAGAGTAAAACTGTCAACTATCAAAAACAAAGAATTTTAAAAGCAGCAGGAGGAGAGAAACTTATAACTTACAAGAGAACCCTCATAAGGTTATCCACTGATTTCTCAACAGAAACCTCACAGGTCAGGAGAGAGTGGGATAATAGATTCAAATTGTTCAATTAAAAAAAAAAAGTCAACCAAGATAATCATCTCCATCATAATTGTCCCTCTAAAATGGAGAGATTAAAAACTCTCTCAAAAAAAAAAAAAAAAGCCGAGAGAGTGCATCATCACTAGATCTGTCTTAAATTCTAAAAGAGTTTCTCAAGCTAAAATAAAACTAAATAGTACCATGAAAACATATGAGAATACACAATAGACTTGTAAACATAAGTATACAGTTAAGGTAGGAATACTTCAATAAATAGTGTGATATGGTGGTGTGTTAACCAGTTAACTTTAGTATAAAGGTTAAAGTATGTGATGATTAAAATAACTACAGCTATAATCATTTTAATGTATAAACAATATACAAAGAGCTAAAACGCCACAAAATTTTATGGAGGGGAGTAAAAGAGTAGATTTTTTTGTATGTGATGGAAGTTAAATTGTTATCAACATAAAATAGAGTGTTATATCTGTAAGATGTTTTCTGTGAGCCTCATGGAACCACAAAGCAAAAACCTAGAGTAGATTCAGAAAATAAAGAGAAGGAAATCGTAATATACCACTACACAATATCACTAATTCATAAAAAAAAGCAGCAGAAGAAGAAAGGAACAAGAAACAACAAAACATCCAGAAAACAATAAGATGGCATTGGTTAGTCCTGACCTACCAATAATCACTATAAACATAAATATATTAAATTCTTTAGTCAAAAGTCATGGAGTGGCTAGATAGATAAAAATTCATGATCAAACTATAAGCAGCCTATCAGAGACTCACTTCAATGTTAAAAACACAAATAGGCTCAAAGTGAAGCATTGGAACAAGATATTCCATACAAGTGGAAACCAACAGAAAGCAGAGGTAGCTACAGTTACACAAGACAAAAACAAAAAATCAGCCAAAAGCTGCAACAACAACAAAAATAAGGTCATTACATAATGATAACATTGTCAATTCATCAAGAATACAGTCATAAATAAATACGCCTTAACAGTGGGGGACTTTAATATGTTAAGCAAATACTAACAAATTTGAAGATAGAAATAGACAATACAAAAAAAAATTGTAGGGATCTTTCATACCCAACTTTCAACAATGAATCCAGAAAGAAAATCAATAAGGAAGTACTGAACTTGAATTATACATTAGACCAAATGGACTTAACAGACAAAAACAGAGCAGTCCATCAAACAGGGGCAGAATACATATTCTTCTCCAGTGCACATTGAATATTCTCTCAGACAGATCATGTGATGGGTCACTAAACAAGTCTTAGCAAATTTAAGAAGACTGATATCATACTAAGTATTTTTTCAACTACAATGGTAAGAAACCAGAAATGAATAACAAGAAGAATCTGGAAAATTTACAAATATGTGGAAATTAAACAACACAATCCTAAAGAATCAATGGGCTAAAGAAAAAAAATAAAAATAAAAAGACTGAATCATGAAGAAATAAAACAATCTGAACAGGCCAAATTACTATTATTATTATTAAGGAGATTGAATCCGTTCCAAAAACCTCCCAGCAAAAATTTGTATTTTATAAATACACTAAGTAGATACACACAATGATATAAAATAAGGTAGAGCTATTGGTTCTGAATCCCTGATTTCTTAGCAAATATTTATCATTTGAGTTGAGCTATATTTCAGAAATTTAACACAATTGAGCATACATTAACAATATGATTCTTATAAACTTTTTTGAAAATACAAAGAAGTGGTAAAGAAGAGTATGCCTGTTACATGAGTTGGAGTATAATGGAAACTTAAAAGAACAAGGCTTGACTGATTACAACTTCCACTTGTAAAGCCAATGTCTTTAATAAAGAAAGGTGAAAATGTTCATTTTTCACAAACAAACTACAAACAAAGGAAAACTAAGAAGACATGGGAATTTCCAGATTTACTGTGATGGTTTATGCACATTTCTCAGTGAATCACACAAAACCCTTATTAAAAGAAATATTTGAACATCATGGAGGAATCTGCAGAAAGCACCTAAACCAGTGAACATCAGGTGTATTGGGACAAATGATTATCAGGTGACTGAAGCACGCAAGACATTATCACTGCTGTGGTATTCTCAGTGAAAATACATAAGAAAATCATAATCTGAAACTATCATGAAAAAAATGTAAGTTTATGCAAATTTCAGTCCACATATACTTCTCACGTTCGCTGACTCTAGTTGTGTATTTAAATAGTAAGTCTTTCTTATAAATATAGAGAGCAAGTCTCTCCTAATTACTTTTTTTTTTTTCAGAACTTTGTGTTATTTAGATCACTAATGCCATCCCATTTAAAAGTGCATTTTCTGGGACTTCCCAGGTGGTTCAGTGGTTAAGAATCCACCTGCCAATGCAGGAGACACGAGTTTGAGCCCTGGTCTGGGAAGATCCCACATGCGCAGAGCAACTAAGCCCATGTGCCACAACTACTGAGCCTGCCTGCTGCAGCTACTGAAGCCTGTGTGCCTAGAGCCCGTGCTCTGCAACAAGAGAAGCCACTGCAACAAGAAGGCCACACAACGCAACGAAGAGTAGCCCCCACTCACCACAACTAGAGAAAGCCCACGGGCAGCAACGAAGACCCAACGCAGCCAAAAATAAATTTATTTTAAAAAATTTAAAAAAAGAAAAGTGCATTTGCTTAATCCTGGTGTGATAAGTTGTTGCATTCAGATGTACATTAATCATTTCACTCCCCCCCCCTTTTTTTTTGCGGTACGCGGGCCTCTCACTGTTGTGGCCTCTCCCGTTGCGGAGCACAGGCTCCAGACGCGCAGGCTCAGCGGCCATGGCTCACGGGCCTAGCTGCTCCGTGGCATGTGGGATCTTCCCGGACCGGGGCATGACCCCGTGTCCCCTGCATCGGCAGGCGGACTCTCAACCACTGCGCCACCAGGGAAGCCCCCCTTCTTCACTAATAGCTCAACATCCAAAATTATCCCTTAGGGAATTTTGGATATTAATGCCTTCCCATGTATATCTTTCACAAAGGGAATCATTTCAATAGTTGAATGTCATTCTCCACGCTCTATAGGGAGCCTGGATGCAGACAATGGGGAAAAGGCTCTGGAACACAGGGTAGAAGTATTCTAAAGTGCTGACTTTGACTATCACAAGAAGGAAAAAAGTAAGTAGTTGAAAATGACCTTGCTAGGCACATAAGAAGTAGAGAGTTAAAGATTTGTAGGTTCTTAATCCATGATATTTCAGGAGGAAAAGCAGACAGAGCCTCTGACCCAGGACAGGACAGTTACCTGAGAAGCTGCCATTCCTCCTCTCCTTCCTCCTGCTCTGGGTCGTTTTCTCATCGATATGATGTTGAGCAATCACATTGGGATCTTGAAAATATGCCTTCAGTGCCGTCAGCACAGCTCCTTCACCTCTTCCCACAACACCAGCAGGCTAAAGGACCTTGAAATGCTGAAACGGCAACCTTCTGAAAAAGAGATTCAGGAACAATGAGCTCCTGCATGGAGACCAAACTGTGAGCTTTTTCTTTCCTGCCGACACATGCTCTCCCCTCACACAGATGCCCCAAAACTTCTGCTACAGCACAGAGTAAGTTGGCTACACTGACCTGCCCTTTCCAATCCCATGTAGAGCAGACACCAATGTCTCCCCAAAGGCAAAAGGACTGAAGACTGCAAACAACTATCACCAGGTACCAGTAGCCCTTGGGCTTGGGCTTAAATCGGGCCTAACCTTAGAATCACCTGGAGTTAAAACAACTCAGATGCTCCCACCCAGATCAATAGACAGGCTCTGTGGGGAGGGCACAGGTGATGTTATTTCTAAATACTCATCATGTAATACTAATGGGAAATCGCATGGGAACCACGCAGCAAATGTTTCTTCTGAAGCTTTAAAGTGCGTACAAATTTGCGGGGAACCAGGCCCCACTCTAAGTTATGAAACTCCTGTAGGGCTCAAAAAATGACATCTCTTATGAGTTTTCTTGTTCATGCAGATGTTACTCCCTCAGACCCATATTCAGTAGCACTGAGATAGAGATCAGGCATAGCACACCTGAGACCACTGAGTAGTGTGAAGGCTTCTGAGAATTTCCACAAGTGCAGGTTCCCTGGGCCTGATTCCTAGGGGCCGAGTTCCTCCTGGAATAGGTGTTGTCTTGTTGTTGCCTATGGTAGATGCTGCTTGGTTTGTGGAAATCACGTGGTGGGTTTAGGGATGTGTGAGGGGTCACCCTTAGAAATCTTCCCAAAGGTACCCTTAGTCCTCAGGTCCTTTAGCCCCCTCTCCTCTCAGGGCCCACTTGACAGACAGGACTACCCAGGGACAGGGCAGGACCACCTGTCCTCAGGTGAGCTGAGACTCCATACCCCAAAAGATGCAGAAAGTTGTTTACATCACAGATCTGTTTGAAAATAAATGAAAGGCAGTAATGAAGGGTGGATTAACATTTTGGGCTGGGAATGGACAGAAGACTGTGCAAATGATGCCATGAATGCATATTTAATGATTAACAAAGGAAGTTGTGATCTATGTTAAGTAATAAAGCACATTATACCTGAATTAACAGATCAGATTTTTCATTCATTGTATGTTTGTCTATGTGTGTGTGTGATATAAATTGTGGTGCCACAGTTTGTTTTCCCCATCTCCCCTTACGTGTTTATACTTTCTCACATTTTTTATATATTTTTATTTATTTATTTTGGCTGCACTGGGTCTTAGTTGAGGCACGCAGGATCTTTGCTGTGGCGTGTTTAGTTGCAGCATGCGGGATTTTTTTTTTTTTTTTTTTTAGTCGCGGCATGTGGGCTTCTTAGTTGTGGCATGCATGTGGGATCTAGTTCCCCCACCAGGGACCAAACCCGGGCCCCCTGCATTGGGAGTGTGGAGTCTTACCCACTGGACCACCAGGGAAGTCCCTATACTTTCTCACATTTTAAAAAGCGCATTGAGGGGCTTCCCTGGTGGCACAGTGGTTGAGAGTCCGCCTGCCGATGCAGGGGACATGGGTTCGTGCCCCGGTCCGGGAAGATCCCACATGCCGCGGAGCAGCTGGGCCCGTGAGCCATGGCCGCTGAGCCTGCGCATCCGGAGCCTGTGCTCCGCAACGGGAGAGGCCACAACAGTGAGAGGCCCGTGTACCGCAAAAAAAAAAAAAAAAAAAAAAAAAAAGAACAACAGATTGGTTTCTGCACTTAAGAGTATATTAAAAGTCAGGCTGCAGTATTACTTGGATTCAGCACCAAGAATCAAGGTCATTGTGAATTACACTAAATTACATTAGAAGCTGTAACAGATTGATGGAGGAACTATAATCCCAATCTCTCTTTACCAGTTCAGCTCAAGCTTCAGAATTATTTCAACTTCCTGTATGGCTTTGGCACTGGACCAGAATCAAACCCTGAAGAATCACTTTTTCCGGAATAAATATTTACTTAAATACCTGATACCCTCTCATAGACAGTCATCCTTTCAGACTGAAGAAAAAATTGTCACCTGACTCCTTTCTGTTGCCAGGGTGGTAGGTTCAGTGTGACTGTCAAGACAGCCAGTACCCATGTTGGAGGGAAGCAGTCATAAACCTAGGTGTAGGTTTGTGATTCTCTGGCCTCATCTCCCCTCACAACTGCAAGTATCTTTTCACTTGTAGGTGCAATAAGAGATCAGTTTTGGGGAACAGAGGATATTTGTGAAAAACTTTATTCCAGCAGTTAATTACCAAAAAAACCCTTACAAACTACGAGTTATTTCCAAGGAGATCATTGAAGAGTTTTGAGAGACTGCTTTTTGTTTTGTTTTATGTTATCCCAAACGTAAAAGTCAGACAGAGTCTCATGCGAAAGAAGCAGGAAATACTGAGTAGGCTGTGGAAACTGGAAATACACAAGAGTCTGAAAGATCTTATAGAGGCTATAAATAATGCTTGAATCAAAAGTTTGGTGGCAGGCTTCCCTGGTGGTGCAGTGGTTAAGAATCTGCCTGCCAATGCAGGGAACATGGGTTTGAGCCCTTGTCCAGGAAGATCCCATATGCCACAGGGCAGCTAAGCCCAGTGCCACAACTACTGAGCCTGCGCACCTATAGCCTGTGCTCCGCAACAGTAGAAACCACCGCAATGAGAAGCCCGTGCACCACAATGAAGAGTAGCCCCCGCTCACCGCAACTAGAGAAAGCCCATGCACAGCAATGAAGCCCCAATGCAGCCATAAAGAAAGAAAGAAAGAAAGAAAGAAAGAAAGAAAGAAAGAAAGAAAGAAAGAAAGAAAGAAAGAAAGAAAGAAAAAAGTTTTGTGGCACATCATGGGGAAACAGAACCAACCTGAAAAAGCTCCCAATGGTCAAATGTAGATGAACTTGGACAACAAAGAGCATGGAACTGAATGATAATAACAAAATATTCAATAAATACATAGGATTCCATATCAATGTTAAAAATATAATTATAGAAATAAATGGAGAAAAGGAATACATTCTGTACATAAGGATGATGAATAAAATAAGGAGTTATTCCTCTTAAAGTGGGGAAGATTATTTTATCCCCTCAGCCCCTCCTTGCATATGAGATGCACTTAGTGATTGCCCTACAAAAAATAGAGTATGGAAAAGAAAAACACAGTAACTTCACAATGGAGAAAACTTGCAAATACTTTAAACAAGTGATGGACCACCTTAACAATAAACCATGTCAATTACCAAATGATATGACATGATGAGATGTGGAATCTTTCTCGAAAATTACTCATTTATTCTAATCATGAGGAACACATAACACAAACTCAGCTTTAGGGATATTCTAAGCAGTGTCTCATCAGTATTCCTCAAACTCATGAAGGTCATGAAAAATAAAGGAAGACTGAGAGGGTCATAGAGCACAAGAGACAGGGAACATATGATGACTATATGTACCTAATGTTCTCGACTGGTCCTGGAAGAGAAGAATGACATAGGGTCAAAACTGGTGAGATGCAAATAAAGTCTGGAATTCAGCTAACAGTAATGTACCAGTGGAGATTTCCTAGTTTTCACAAATGCAGCATGGCAATGTACAACGGTAACTATAGAGAAAACTGGATGAAAACATATTTGAGACCTCTCTGTATTATCTTTGAAGCTTTTCTACAATTCTAAAATTATTTCATAACAAAATATTGACTTATAATTATATAAAAGTTTATAATTGAATTACAAATAGTTATGTTAACTGATTACCTCTGAGTTTATACCCTTTTTTATTTTCTAAGGAAGGCACTTTAACTCTTTTCTTGATTTCAAAAATAAACTATTAAAATAGATTCATATATTCTGCCTTCTATGTTATTCCAAATTTAATGAAAAGATCCTCTATAAATGTGTTTTCTAAGGTCAGAAATGCAGGAGTTCCTCTTGAAACCTCTTTCTTTGTCAATAAAGGGGGTATCAGAGCAAAGTCTTCTTTGTGCAGATTATAAAAGCTCATTTTTCATGTACACCAAATCTCTAATCAGTTGTTGCCTCCCACATGCTGTTTCCTTAAAATCCAGTTGAAACATCTTCCTGTGTTCTTTGTAGTGACCCTACAGCTCATTCTTCCAGTGTTTACTGGAAAATTTTCAGTAAGTTAATCTATCTCAACAAGCATGATATTTCAAAGTTCCACAGTTTATGACAGCCAGAAGACATAAACCTAGGCCCCCCAAAATAATTTTCATTGAAGCAGAGCTTCCCAGACCACATTTTAAAACCAAGCTTCCTCCTTCACCTTTGGACATCACACCTGTGCCATCTGCTTTATTCATTCCCTACCAGAGGGTATGAATGTTATCTCCTTTTCTTCACAACCCCGCTCTTTCCTTTGCTCAAAAAAGGTGACCAGGTTCAGCTTAGAGACAGCAAGACCTGTTTATTTAGAAAAGGAACATGACTCATCCCGGGGATTCTACAATTTCCAATCCAGTACTGTGTTCAGCAGAGAAGAGAGGACACTATATGTTATAGAAAATGATTTCACCAAATAGTATTTCCTGACAGCCTCTTTAAAATACATAGGAAGAATTTCTAATTTGCAGACTTTGAGGCCAAAATGTGATATTCTCCTTGCCTGTTTTCACCTGCCCTTCCACCTCACAGTCAACCACTAATTCTACTACAGCAATAGGGAATGTGGTTTGCAAGGACCTGACCCGACCACACAGACTCTATTACCTTTTCTTGAACCAAAGGTTGGACTCAACTCTCACACCACAAATATACCTGAGAGCCCTCTTGCTTATTAACTCTGGTTTCACCCTGGAATTGCCTGAAGCATGCAGTTTAAAAAATTTTATTGTAATCTATATAAATTATGCTGTTCACCTGAAACTATGTTGTACACCTGAATCAAATATAATACTGTGGGTCAATTATACTTTTTCTTTTTTTAATGTGCTCTCAGGCAGAACCTGTGAAGGAGGACTTCCCAGGTGGCTCAGTGGTTACAAATCCGCCTGCCAATGCAGGGGACATGGGTTTGAGCCCTGGTCTGGGAAGATCCCACATGCTGCAGAGCAACTAAGCCCATGCACCACAACTACTGAGCCTGCGCTCTAGAACCCGTGAGCCACAACTACTGAGCCCACGTGCCACAACTACTGAAGCCTGCGCACCTAGACCCCAAGCTCTGCAACAAGAGAAGCCACCGCAGTGAGAAGCCCGCGCACCACAACGATGTATAGCCCCCGCTCACCGCAACTAGAGAAAGCCCGCGCACGCAACAAAGACCCAAATGCAGCCAAAAATCAAATTAATTAATTAATTAAAAAAAAGAAGAATCTATGAAGGAGGTCACAGGTGATACTGGTTATTATAACTCACCATGTCATCTGTATTGTAAGCCTAGCGTGATAAGCATTTATGTAAATTGTGCCTCTCGAATTTAAATATGCATACAAAGCATTCCAGGACCCATGGAAGAAACTGTCATTCTGCAGGTTTGGAGTGGGGCCCAGGAACTGGCATCTTTATCAAGTTTCTTCTTTGTGCCAATGCTGCTCCCCCAGACCAGTTTTTAGTAGCACCACACTTGCACTACTTAATAACCATGAGGATGCAGATGCTGGGACTCACCTTTCTGTCTCTTGTTCTGTTTCCCTACCATTGATTTTAAAAAGCGTTTGCATGCAATAGAAGCTAACTATAGATGGTGGAGGAATACAGAATGGAAGGGTATCTTAGAAGTTCAGAGATTTTTCATTGTTTTGTGCTTACTTTCACTTTTTTTTCCTAATAGGGTAAAGGTTTATGTTTATTAGGAAAAGTCAATCAGTTTTCCTAACTGGATATATTTTTAATTCTCCAATCAGCAACACAGGAGATTAATTACTCTTCATTCTCACTAAAATTTGATGATCCCAATTTGTATTTTATTTATCTATTTAATTTAGGCATCTAGAAATTTGAGGTGCCATCTATTGCTTCCCTGGTGTCTAGCATAGATAAAGAAATGTGATATATATGACTGTGGGGCAACCATACCAGGGTTATGAGAGAACAGAAATGTGTAAAGTGCCTGCATGTAGCCAACACCAGACAGAAGAAGTGAAAAAAGAAAAGGTATGTCATAAATTTTCTCAGCCATTTTTTCAGCTATGAACATCTACCTATGCACTGTGTACATAACAACAAATGTACATCTTTTCTATGCATATGCATAAGTCTGTTCTTGGTATAACTGAAAACAAACCACTAGCTACAGAAAAACACACATGATTATATTTTACTTATACCAAGGTTAAAAGTGAGCATAAACTGCTACCCAAGTCCATTGTATCAATTAGCACAACTGAAAAAAGTCCTCTTCCCATTCCAGGCAAGATTGGTAAAAAGACAGTATGGGCTATGAAAAAACTCAGAACTTCTAGCCTAAAAACCAAATAAACTGTTTGAAAAACAAATGCTCACTGCCTCTGACTGATAAACTTTTCCCCCAACTAAGCGACACCTGGTACAGATCCCAGAGCACATGACAAGGCCATCACTCTGTTGAGAGGAAGTGAAGATGCTCCCTGCCACCTGTGGGTCAGCTTCCCTGGAAAGTCACTCATTTACAGTAGATATATTTTATGTTGCTGGTATATACCTGGCACCTCGGTTTCTGTGAAACCACAGCACATGCCATGCTGACCTGCCTATTACACTGTCCGGAAGTCTTCCTCATCTCCACATCTAGTCTGCCACGGGACATTTCAAGCTATGTTCACAAAGATTGTTTCATTCCACACCCCATCTCCATCAAACTGCCACTGATCTAAGCCTGGAAAAATGTAATAATCTCTGTCTACTAATAGTATCCAGTCCTTAGTACTGCCCAGGAAATATTTTAAATCACTATGACAGAATTAGATTTCCTGGATTCTCAGAAACCCAGCACACTTGCCAAGTCTCCATCTCTGTCATTTGTACATCCGAATACACCACCACCAGCTGCCTAAGACCTTGGGGTGAATATGTGGAGTTTCCTTGCTACATTCCTTTCCTCCCTACATTTCCAAGGAACTCTCCATATGTACTTTCAACAAGTCTTATGTATCTCTCTCTAAAAAAAAACCCAAACAAACAAACAAAAAAACACCATTGTCCTATTTTATCAGTCTTTACAAGTCTCCTAGTGTTAACTGCCTGAGTTAAAACTCTGGTCCATTGAAGCTGCTCCATTCTTATCACAATTAAGTGATCACAATGCTGTATTTGAATCGTATAAGTGACCTCAAATTGATCACTTAAATTTCTCATTGCTTTCGAAATTTTGAAAGTATACATCAGAAACTACCAGGGCCTGCATGGATGACTGGGGGTGAGGAGAGCAGTGGGAACCCTGTGTCCATAATGAAAGCAAAGGAGGACAGTGACTGTGATTCATATGTAGCAAGGATGACAATGATTTAAAAAAAAAAAAAAAAACTGGAAATAATCAGGAAATGAAACAAGTAGATTTTTCTCCTAAATTCAGGGTGTGTCAATTGTGCAGTCAGAGAACAGGTGTCCTCTCACCACATGTGAAATCATGCAATTCTTCATCTTGTACATTTTCTGTCTTTTACATCATGCTACAGCATCACTCAAATTGGAATATTTTTCTCCTAATTTTACAAAATCTATTAAACATCCATCACAGTCACGTGTGTTTGTTCATGCCTAAACAACCCCATGACTTATGAATTCTCCAAATTTTCACCTGATCTAATTTTTTTTTTCCTTTTTTTTTTTTTGTATTACGTGGGCCTCTCACTGCTGTGGCCTCTCCCGTTGTGGAGCACAGGCTCCGGACGCGCAGGCTCAGCGGCCATGGCTCACGGGCCCAGCCGCTCCGTGGCATGTGGGATCTTCCCAGACCGAGGCACGAACCCGTGTCCCCTGCATCGGCAGGCGGACTCTCAACCACTGCGCCACCAGGGAAGCCCCACCTGATCTAATTTTTACAGTAAAGTGAATAACTTTGATAATGTTACATATAAGAGGTGGAAGAAACAATAACTGAAGAAAAGCCATCTTAGTGTTCCTCTCCAACTGAGAAGTAATAAACTGTATTAATTAAACAAAATCAACTTAATATGCTCACTGAGGAATTACTCTCATCTTTAATTTCTGAACATGAAAAATAGAATGAAAACCATCCTAAAAATGCCCCAGCATATAGTAAAAGCAATAGTCATGAATTTTGGACCACAAAAACCTCATAAACTAGATTTTTCATGACTAAAGGCAAGTAAAAATGATGGTTTTGTAAAGGGAAGAGCTAAATCGGACTCCACGTTCCATCTGTTTCTTTGACTTTAACCTTTGCTTTTCATTGCTTTTGTTATTATAATCATACATAATGGCCTGCCTCAGGGAACCCTGCCCTTCTGCCTGAATGTTAAACTAAAGTGTCTCGGTTCAGCTCACAGGTAGACAATCTGACCCTGTCCACCGGTGGATGGCTGCAAGAAAGAAGAAATTAACACATCCCCTCCCCAAGGCTGGCCGTTCCAGGGGATATTTGCAAAGCTTATGGCCTTTTCACTTTACTTCCTCATCTCCTCTCCCTCTCTGTGCTATAAAAGAAACTGGCATGCAAACCCCGCCCCCCCGCCCCCCATCCCCTGCCCCGCCAGTTAAGATGGTTTTTCAGAGACACTAATCTGCCATCTTCTCGGTCTGCTGGCTTTCCGAATAAAGTCGTATTCCTTTGCCTCAACACCTCATCTCCGATTCATTGGCCTGTCATGCGGCGAGCAGAGCGAGCTTGGACTTGGTAAAAAAATTTGGCTTAGCCAGCCAGGAGCCTTGCTGGTCATGGCTAGCCACCCTGGTCGGGGAATACTGGGGCAAGGCCCTAGCAGCTGCCGGGACAATTTGTCCTGAGGATCTTCCCTTCAAAGTTCCCTGAAGCGGCACCAGCTACCCCAGCGCTTGGCAGTTGAGGCAAGGAACCGACCAACTTCAGTGTGGGGCTACGAGTTGATGGACTCGATTCGATTCTGGAACTTCGGTTCCAATTTGGGGAACTTTGGTTCCATTTGGGGAACTTCGGTTCCATTTAGGGCTATGAGTCGACAGACTCTGATTCTGGAGGGTAAGTCGCTCCGGCGTGCACACCAGGAACATATTCCCCCCTCAGTCTGGGCTTTTCCTTTACGGGACAAGCCAATCTGGTTGGAATATCCTGTTGGCGGGGGCAATTGTTGTTGAACTCAACCTGATTCTGGGAATCGGTTCACTGGGAAAAAGTTCTTTGGTTTTGTAGGGTTAAGTCTACCTGATCTGGGAACTAGTTCATTGGTTTTGTCGTGGTTTTGTGTGCATCGATGCTAGAATTTGTTTGTGCCTTTTGTGTTGGAATTTGCGTCTTTTGTGTCTTGGTGTTATCAAACTTTAAAAAGTGGAAAACACTCCATCTATCCCAAAGGAGAGCACTTTGGGGAATATATTAGATAAATGGGCAAAACATAGCGGTCAATCTATGACTAAAAAAGACATGATAGATATACTATTGTAATAGGGTGTGGACCCAGTATATCTTAGGATCAGAAGAATGATGGCCTCTGAATGGCTCACTCGCAGTTAGAAATGTTCTGCAAAAGAGCAGGGAATTATGGTTTTTTCAGGGTATATGCCCAGTAGGGGGACTGCTGGGCCATATGGTAGTTCCATTTTTAGTTTTTTAAGGAACCGCCATATTGTTCTCCAGTGACATATATACACCACCAAATGTAAAATAGATGGCTAGTGGGAAGCAGCCGCATAGCACAGGGAGATCCGCTCGGTGCTTTGTGACCACCTAGAGGGGTGGGAAAGGGAGGGTGGGAGGGAAACGCAAGAGGGAGGGCATATGGGGATATATGTATACGTATAGCTGATTCACTGTTATACAGCAGCAACTAACACAACAATGTAAAGCAATTATACCTCAATAAAGATGTTTAAAAAAAAAAGAGAGCAGGGAAAAGAGATGAGATTCCATATGTAGGCGCATTTATGCTATTGCATCAGGAGGAAAAGGAGTCAGAGGGCTGCCACCTTATGGTGCAGCAGTCTGAAGGGAAACCCAAGGAGAAATCTGTTCTACAAAGGAAGAGAAAAAAAATGAGAGTGGGGACATGTTACTTCAAAACTTACACCCCCCTCCAGCCTATCCAGCTCCTTCAATGGCCGAGCAGGCTGCACCGGCAGTAGTTCCAACTGCTCCCCTCCCGTGCCGCCAACATATACACTGCCTCCTGTTTCCCCTACCCATGGGGATCAAATAGAAGTTTCTATGGTAAACCCCAGGGCACAGGGACCTGGTTTAGTATCACCATCTAAGACCCAACTGGGCACCCGATTTGGACCGGGAGCCACTTCTAGAGCAGAGCAATTTCCCTTGCCCCGATATCCTGGAAGAGGCCAGGACTCAAGTTCAATTTCCCTTGTACTTGAGGCGTCTGATTCTGATTTCCCCACAGGAGCCCCAGGTACCATTGACAGTGGGGAGCAAGTTGACTGATTTTCTAATAAATATGGGTGATCTTAAGAGGCTTGTAAATATTAAACAAAGGGAAAACAAAGTCATCCTAGGAGAAACTGGCCTGTATCTTTGAGATACAAATGTCCTATCCCGGCTTCTCAAAAACCCTTATCTCTGCCGTCTTTTTAAAATGCAAATTTTGAAAAAGAGAGTACAGCAATTTAGAACTTGACTTGTTTTCCATAAATATTAGTAGAAAGGGTTTAGCCATCTAGACAAGAGCTTGATTTGTTCCATCTGCCAGAAACCCAACTTTAATCCAAACTCTTTTGTAAACTGATGGGTTTTACATTGCTATACCTGACTCAGGGCTGAAAGTTTGAAATGAGAACTATGATGTCTCTGTTTGTTTGTGTGTTTGTATGTGTATTTGTCATTGGATAACATTGCTGGGGTTAATCTGTAAATGAGCTCTATTTAACTGGCTTAAAGAAACGTAATTGCTTACAAACCAAACAATTCTAACTACAAGAGAAATTAAGCTAAATGAGTTTCAGGTTCACGTGAACTGGGAAATATTTAGTATTAAATTAATGCCTGGTATTAATGTTTAAGTTTGTTGATCTAATTAATATAGACATGTCTTTAGAGCCATCAACATTAAGTATAGTACTTTCACTGCACCTAGATTTTTAAAAAGTTCAATGAAATCTTGTTATATCTGTTGCAAATTTGTCAGCAAGAAAAATAACTTGATATGATGAAATTTTAAATGTAAATGAAATAAGAGCTTTTAGGTAAACTATAAAAATAATTATGTTCTAAAAATCATCTAAATAGTTTCTCCAGATTTTGGTAACTATTACTTGCCTCTTGGTTGTCACTAGAAATTAAGGTTTTTAAGAGTCAGGGATTCTAATTTAAATATATAATTAAAGCAACTGAAAATAATAAAACATTTCAGTATGGTAAAATGTGTGTTTTCAGTAAAGATGGTATGAAGAATGGAATTACATTTTACTGGAAAGTTTTATACATGGTCAGGATTAACTAAATTTAGATTGAAGTTAACTAAGTAAATGGATTTTGTTAAGTAAGCTAATACAAGACTGGAACTTGATCTCTCTCTGTTAGAAGTGTTCCTTTTGATAACAGATTATATAAGTTTCTATGTCCTTAGGTGATCCGTATTTGTTTTCTTTTAATCATTTTGTGACTTTGGTTAAATGAATAAGTATTCTTTCACAGTGACCTACAATCCTGTTGTGTTTTAAAACATTTTTGATATTTTTAACAAACTTCTCAAATATCAAAAATCTGACCAAAGTTTTTTAGCCTCCAGCTGACTCTGGGGCACTTCGAAAGAACATCTCAGTGAGAAATGTCAAACTAAGTTTATTTGGTATGTTAAAATTACTTCAAAAACTTTGTCAAGTGATTGGAGTTGAACCTTAGGTTATAGTGTATGGGTAAATGCCATTTATATAGATATTCCAAAATTTATACGGGGTCCCTAACATCTGATATGTCCTGATATGTTATCAATCATAATACTAGCTATTCTAAAATGGTATATCCAAGTTTCCTGCTAATTACATTGTACACAAATCTTTAACCATGCTGTTTTAAGTTTTGTCCTGATGCTTTTACAAAATGAAGATTTTCAAGAAGACTGATAAAAAGGAACTTTTTAACAAATATAACTTTCTGATAGCCTTTAGAAAATATCACTGGACTGGGTAACAAAGGACAAAACTAATGGGAAACATGATTATTTCATCCAGATGAATGGGAATTAATTACATGGGACTGAATGAACTGGTAAATATGATTTATAACTTTATGACTTTGGGAAACATACTGGCTTTGTTGCTGAAATCTCGGCTTCTCTGTGCACCGATGCTGAACAGAAATACAGAGACAGATTTTGGAGGAAGAGAGAGATGGCTTTTTCTGCCAGGCAGAGGGGAAGACACAGCAGGCTAGCACCCCAAGAACCATGCGCTCCTTTGGGAATCGGAGATTTTATATGTGGGGCTCGCAGTCCAGGGTATATGATAAGGATCAAAGTAGTAAAGGTCTTGCATTCTTCTTCTTCCTGCATTATTTCAAAACAGTCACAGCTGGCGTCAGGCAGCCTGGTAATTGGGTCCGTTTGTCTCTGGGTTATCAGCCTGTGACTTTTTTCTGAAATGCAAATACTACAAGGGGTGATTTACTACAAGGGAGGGAAGGATGTAACTCACGTAGTGTTAAAGAGTAATAGGTTAGCTTCGTGAAGTACAAATCTACTGATAGTAACAGTTAAAAAAAAAAAAAGTAGGAGTGATTAACTCTTTCAAGCCAGGCTATGTTTCTTCTCTAGCCTGTTCACTGTTACCTTTATTTTCCTCGTTCTCAGGAGAAGGAAAACTTCATTTCTATTATTGCTGCAACAGCTTTAATCTTTGTTTTTAGGAAAAACCTTTTCTCTTATGCTATGACCTACAACAAGTTGATAAAGTATGCCTTTGTAAACAGAGAGGAAACTTATCTTTTTCTCTCTACCTGATCCTGTCAGAATTTGTTGTCTCCAGCTGACTCTCCTGTGAACTTGATATTATGTTAACCACTGTTTTAATTTGTTCTTTGTTTCAAAATTGCTTGTGCTTTGTCTCCCTGCTGTACTATGTCTTTGTCAAGGTTACTATCTACATTACTTATATCTTGTCTATTTTATAAGATCGTTGTCTCTTGCAGTACCCAGTGTATAACCAAGCCTCCAACAAAACTTCTATAGCTAAACATCTTACAGAAATAGATCACATTTATAGCATAAAATAATTGTAATAATGTGATTCTAGGTATGGGAAGAAACAACAAGGGAAAATGTCTCCTGGATCATAATTAGACAGAGGATCCAGAGAATCTTTAAATATCAATAGGGCCTAATCCGAAAATTAGCACCTGACCTGGGATGAGCCTCCCAGCACCATGGGACAAAATTTGATCATAAAAATGTCTCTCAAATATTGGTCAAATTCCTGTCCAAGAGGAGAGGCTCAATCATCAGCGACTGCAGCTCTCCAACATGAGCCAGTGAACCCTGAGAAAACTCAGGGAGGAGAAGAATACCTGCCATCAGCAGCCATAAGACTGCAGCCACTCCCTGTGGTAAGCCCTGAGGAAACTCAGGATGTGAAAATACAGCATACAGGCCACAGATAGGCGTGGTGCGTATCAAAGGAATTATTTTAGTGAGCCCTGACCCTTGCACTAAATTCCTTAACTTGAGATGCGGTCTCCAGGCTTGAAGCCCTCAAAATTCCTGATAAATCTCAACTTTAAGGCTGTAAATATTTTTCAGTCTACAGATGTAAAGTAGACACTTCCAAAGCGGAACAAAAGAAAACTCTCAACATTTGGAACATTGAACCGATGGCAGAAACTCCCGGGAAGATCCATCTGATGGAACAGTTAAAACGTTGTCACCCCTTTTTCCACAAGATTGTGGCATGTACATTGACAGTGGGGAATTGTAACAGGGAAGAGCTAAATCGGACTCCATGTTCCATTTGTTTCTTTGACTTTAACCCTTGTTTTCTGGTGCTTTTGTTATAATAATCATACATAATGGCCTACCTCAGGGAATACTGCCCCTCTGCCTGAATGTTAACTAAAGTGCCTCTGTTCAGCTCACAGGGAGACAACCCTGTCCACCTGTGGATGGCTGCAAGAAATAAGAAATTAACACATCCCCTCCTGAGGCTGGCCATTCCAGTGAATATTGCAAAATTTAAGGCCTTTTTACTTTACTGCCTCAATTCCTCCCACTCTCTGTGCTGTAAAAGAAACTGGCATCCAAACCCTGATAAGATGGTTTTTCGAGACACAGGTCTGCCATCGCCATCATGTTGGTCTGCCGGCTTTCCAAATAAAGTCGTATTCTTTGCCTCAACACCTCGTCTCCGATTCATTGGCCTGTTGTGCGGCGAAAGTAGTGAAATTGGACTCGGTAAAAATAGCAATTAGCAGAGACATGGAAATCAAACAAGGAGGGAACACATTGCACTGGTCTCAAAGGCCATCATAAAAATCACAATGAATAAACGGTTGAGAGGGCTTTGAGAAAAGGAAACCCTTTTACGGTGATGGTAGGATGTAAATGTGGAACAGCTACTATAGAGAACATTATGGAAGTGCCTTTAAAAGGTAAAAAGACACCTAACGTATGATCCGGCAGTGCTACCACAAAGAGTATATGCAGAGAAAACCAGAATTCGAAAGACACATGAACCCAAGCTTGCACTGCAGCACCGTTTACAATACTCAAGATGTGGAGACATAAAAAATGTCCATGGGGGCTTCCCTGGTGGCGCAGTGGTTGAGAGTCCACCTGCCGATGCAGGGGACACGGGTTCGTGCCCCGGTCCGGGAAGATCCCACATGCCGCGGAGCGGCTGGGCCCGTGAGCCATGGCCGCTGAGCCTGCGTGTCCGGAGCCTGTGCTCCACAACGGGAGAGGCCACAGCAGTGAGAGGCCAGCATATTGCAAAAAAAAAAAAAAAAAAAAAAAAATATGGTTACCAACCGGACAGAAGGGGTCGAGGGATAAATTGGGAGAATTAACAAATACATATTATTTCATATAAAACAGATATTCAACAGGGATCTATGTATACCAAGAAAGGGCTATCAACCCTCTCTAATAAACTAAATGGGAAAAGAAGCCAAACATGCAGAGATATGTATATATGTATAACTGAAAATGGTTCTGTATCCCTACAACATACACAACATTGTATATCAATGTCACTCCAAAAAAAAGAAATTAATTTATTAAAAAGTGGTAATGAGACACAAGATTTGAGTGTTTCTTCTGGCACATTCCTCTTTTTTTACAAGCCCCAAACACGATTTCCCCTAAGGCTCTGGTTGCTGGCATAAGCAGAGTTGGGCCTGAGGAAATGCTGGCCTTATGACCATTTGCCACAAAAGCAACCTCAAAAAGATTGCTTGGGCTTCCCTGGTGGCGCAGTGGTTGGGAGTCCGCCTGCCGATGCGGGGGACGCGGGTTCGTGCCCCGGTCCCGGAGGATCCCACGTGCCGCGGGGCGGCTGGGCCCGCGAGCCATGGCCGCGGAGCCTGTGTGTCCGGAGCCTGTGCTCCGCGACGGGAGAGGCCGCGGCGGTGAGAGGCCCGCGTACAGCAAAAAAAAAAAAAAAAAAAAAAAAAAAAAAAAAAAAGATTGCTTATGGGCACTTAATATTCACAAGGACTTCTGGACTCTAAATGATGCCTGACATCACAAAATGTCCAGGGCTAAGTGTTCAAAAATCATTGAAAAGAGGGCAGACTTTCAAGAAGGCAATTTCAACAGGTAAATTCTACTCACACTGTTTATGAATTAAAATAGCCCATAAGAACATGTTCAACACAGCAATTAGCAGAGACATGCAAATCTAAATCAAAATGAGGATTCACCTTCACCAGTCGGTAAGGCAATCATGAAAATTGAAAATGAATAAATGACATAGAGGGCATGGAGAAATGCAAACCCTTTTATTGTGCTGGTGAGATACAAACTGTAACAGCCACTATTGACAACATTATGGAAGTGCCTTCAAACCTAAAAGGAGAGATACCATATCATACACCATTGCTACCCTTAGGAGTATATGCAGAGAAAACCAGAATTCGAAAAGACATATGCACTCAGAGTGCACTGCAGCACCATTTACACAAGCCAAAACATGGAGGCATAAAAAATGTCCATGGCCAGGTGAACAGAAAAAGAACTAATATATGTACGCAATAAAATATGACTCAGACATTTTAAAAAATTAATTTTATTAATTTATTTTTGGCTGCATTGGGTCTTCATTGCTGTGCGCGGGCTTTCTCTAGTTGTGACGAGCAGGGGCTACTCTTCGTTGTGGTGCGTGGGCTTCTCATTGCGGTGGCTTCTCTTTGCTGTGGAGCACAGGCTCTAGGCGCGCGGGCTTCAGTAGTTGTGGCTCGTGGGCTCTAGAGCACAGGTTCAGTAGTTGTGGAGCATGGGCTTAGTTGCTCCACAGCATGTGGGATCTTCCTGGACCAGGGCTCAAACCCGTTTCCCCTGCATTGGCAGGCGGATTCTTAACCACTGCGCCACCAGGGAAGCCCCAGACATTTTAAGAATACATTTATTTATTTATTTTTATTTTTGCTGCGTTGGGTCTTCGTTGCTATGCACGAGCTCTCTCTAGTTGTGATGAGCTGGGGCTACTCTTCATTGTGGTGCGCAGGCTTCTCATTGCAGTGGCTTCTCTTGTCACAGAGCATGGGCTCTAGGTGTGCAAGCTTCAATACTTGTGGCACCTGGGTTCAGTAGTTGTGGCTCGCGGGCTCCAGAGCACAGGCTCAGTAGTTGTAGCACATGGGCTTAAATGCTCCTCAGCATGTGGGATCTTCCCGGACCAGGGCTCAAACCCGTGTCCCCTGCATTGGCAGGCGGATTCTTAACAACTGCACCACAAGGGAAGTCCCTCAGACATTTAAATAAATGAAATTATGCCATTTGCAGGAACATAGAAAACCTAGAGATAATCATACTAAATAAAGTAAGTCAGAATCAGAAAGACTAATACCATATGATATCACTTATAGGTGGAATCTAAAAATACACACCATTGAACAAATAAGAGAACACATAAACTCAGGGACTCATGGACTTAGAAATCACACATATGGTTAACAAAAAGGAAAAAAGGGGGTCAAAGGATAAATTAGGACAATGGAAATAATAAATATGCAGTTTTCCAATAAAAGAGATAATCAACAAGGACCTATGTATACCAGGGAGTTCTACCAACAGTCTCTAGTAACCTATATGGGAAAAGAAGCCAAAGGTGCATAGAATATATGGATATGTATAAGGGAAAACGATTCACTGTACCTACAACATACTCTACACTGTACATCAAAGTTCCACCAAGAAAAAATAAAAATTATTCTAATTAAAAATGTGGCAATGAGACACAAGATTTGGGTGTTTGTACTGTCACATTCCACTCTAATTTAGAAGCCCCAAACGGAATTTCCCCTTAGTGTCTGGTTGCCGGGGTAACCAGAGTAGGTCCCGAGGAAATACTGACGCCTAGTGGCCATTTCCCGCAAAAGCAACCTCAAAACGCTTGCTTAGGGGCACTTTGTATTCATAACGACTTCAGGGCCCAACATGATACCTGACATCAACAAATGTCCAGGCGAAAGTGTTTGAAAATCATTGAAAAGGGGGCAGACATTCAAGAAGGCAATTGAATCAGGTAAATTCTACTCACACGGGTATATGAAGAAAAAGAGCCTGTAAAAGCACATTCAGCGTAGCAATTAGCAGAGACATGCAAATCAAAACTACAATTAGAGATCACTTTGCACCGCACTAAAATGCCATCACCAAACTTTACAGTGAATAAATGGTGGAGAGGGCATGGAGCAAAGGAAATCCTTTTATGGAGCTGGTGGGAAATAAATGGTAACAGCCACTATAGAGAACATTAAAGATGTGCCTTTAAAAGCTAAAAAGAGTGCTACCCTATGATTCTGCAGAGTTTCCCCTAAGATTATAGGCTGACAAGTCCAGAATTCGAAAACACACATGCACGCAAGCGTGCACGGCACCACCATTTACAATACCCAAGATGAGGAGACATACAAAATGTCCACGGACAGAAGAATAGATAAAATAGAAGTGACGGGCTTCCCTGGTGGCGCAGTGGCCCCAATGCAGGGGACACGGGTTCGAGCCCTGGTCTGGGAAGATCCCACATGCCGTGGAGCAACGGGGCCCGTGAGCCACAACTACTGAGCCTGCGCGTCTGGAGTCTGTGCTCCGCAACAAGAGAGGCCGCGACAGTGAGAGCCCCGCGCACCACGATGCAGAGTGGCCCCCGCTTGCCACAACTGGAGAAAGCCCTCACACAGAAACGAAGACCCAACACAGCCATAAATAAATAAATAAGTAAATAGAAGTGATACATGTACACAATGGTATACAATTCCTCCATGCAAAAGCATGAAATAATGCCAATTGCAGGATCATAGATAAACCTAAAGATGATCATACTAAGTGAACTAAGTGAGATTCAGAAAGACAAATATTATATGATCTCACTTATACCTGGAATCTATACATATACATAATTGAAATAATTGAAAAACATAAACAGTCTCAGGGACTTAAGAAAAATCTAAACTTATGGTTACCTAATGCGACAGATGGGGTCAAGGGATACATTAGGACAATGGGATTCAAAATACAAAATATTTCGTATAAACTGGATTTTCCATAAGAATCTCTGTATACCTAGGAATGGCTATCAACACTCTCTAATAACCTAAATGGGAAAAGAAACCGAACATGTATAGATATATGTATACTTATAACTGAAAATGGCTCTGTATTCCTCTGACATAAATAATACTGTATATGAATGTATTTACAAAAAAAAGAGAAATTAATCTAATTAATTAAACTGTTATAATGAGATACAAGATTTGAATGCTGGTTCTACACGTTCGTCTCTAACTTACAAGCTCCAAACAAGATGTCCCCTAAGGCTCAGATTGCTGGCTTAAGGAGAATTGGGTCGGAAGAAATCTTGCGCCTTAAGAACGTTTACTGCAAAAGCAACCTCAAAAAGATGCTTCTGGGCACTTAATATTTCCAAGGACTGCTGGGCTCTAAATGGTATCTGAGATCACAAAATGTCCAGACTTAAGTGTTTCATAATCAACGAAAACAGGGCCGACTTCCAGCGAAAGCATTTTCAACAGGTAAATTCTACTCACGCAGAATATGAATAAAAACAGCCCATAAGCACATGCTCAACATAATAATTTGCAGACACGTGCAAATCAAGCTCACCACGAGGAGTCACCTTGCACCTGTCAGAAGGCCATCATCAAAAATTGACAATGAATAAATGATGTAGAGGGCACAGAGAAGTGCAAACCCTTTTACTGTGCTGCTGGGTTGCAAATTCTAACAGCCAATTTAGAGAACATTATGGAAGTGCCTTCAAACTTAAAATTAGAGCTACCATAAGATTCGCCATTGGTACCCTAAGTGTATATGTGGAGATAACCAGAATTCGAAAAGACAAATGCACCCAAGTGGGCACTGCAGCACCCTTTACACAAGCCAAAACATGGAGGCACACAAAATGTCTATGGCCAGATGAACAACTAAAGAAGTGACACATGTTTGCAATGCAATATGACTCAGACATTTAAATAAGTGAAATTTTGCCATTTGCAGAAACACGGAAAACCTAGAGATAATCATACTAAATAAGGTAAATCAGAATCTTAAAATCCAATATCGTATGATATCACTTCTAGCTGGAACTGAAAAACACACACCATTGAACCAATTAGAGAACACTGAAACAGACTAAGGGACTTGGAAATCAAACAAGTGGTTACTACAAAGGACAGGAAGGGTGAAGGGATTAATTAGGACGATGGAAATAACAAATACGCAGTATTTCCAATAAAAGGGATAATCAACAAGGACCTATGTATACCAGGCAGTTCTATCAACACTCTCTAGTAACCTATAAGGGAAAAGAAGCTGAAGATGCATACATATATGTCTGTGTATAAGGGGAAAATATTCACTACACCTACAACATACACAACATTGTCCATCAATGTTCCTTCAAGAAAAAATAAAAATTAATCTAATTAAAAATGTGGTAATGAGACAAGATTTGGGTGTTTGTACTGTCACATTCCACTCTAGGTGAGAAGCCCGAAACAGAATTTCCCCTTAGTGTCTGGTTGCCGGGGTAACCAGAGTTGGGTCCGAGGACATACTGCAGCCTAGTGGCCATTTCCCGCAAAAGCAACCTCAAAACGCTTGCTTAGGAGCACTTTGTATTGACAAGGACTGCAGTGCCCTAAATGATACCTGACATCAACAAATGTCCACGCGAAAGTGTTCGAACGTCACTGAAAAGGGGAAGACGTTCAAGAAGGCAATTGAATCAGGTAAATTCTACTCGCACGGGTATATGAATAAAAACATACTCAACACAGCAATTAGCATAGACAGGCAAATCAAAACTACAGTGAGAGATCACCTTGCACCGGAGTAAAAGGCCATCACCAAAATTAAAAATGAATGAATGGTGGAAAGGGCATGGAGAAAAGGAAATCCTTTTATGGAGCTGGTGGGAAATAAATGGTAACAGCCACTATAGAGAACATTAAAGATGTGCCTTTAAAAGCTAAAAAGAGTGCTACCCTATGATCCTGCAGAGTTTCCCCTAAAATTATAGGCCGACAACTCCAGACGTAAAAAAAACACACGCACCCAAGCGGGCACAGCAGCACCATTTACAATACCCAAGATGTGGAGACATACAAACTGTCCATGGACAGATGAACAGATAAAAAAGAAATGATCCATGTACACAGTGGTATACAATTCCTCCATGCAAAAGAATAAAATAATGCCAATTGCAGGAACATAGATAAACTTACAGATAATCATACGAAGTGAAGTAAGTGAGAATCAGTAAGACAAATATTATATGAGCTCACTTATAGTTGGAATCTATAAAGACACAGCATTGAAATAATTGAAAAACATAAACAGTCTCAGAGAGTTAAAAAAAACCCCAAACTTATGGTTACCTAATGGGACAGAAGGGGTTAAGGGATACATTACGATGATGGGATTAAAAATACAAAATATTTCATATAACTAAATATCAACAAGAATCTATGTATACCTAGGAACGACTATCAACACTCTCTAATAACCTACATGGGCAAAGAAGCCAAACATGTATACATATGTGTATATGTATAACTGAAAATGGTTCTGTATCCCTACAACATACATAATACTGTATATCAATGTTATTCCAAAAAAGATAGAAATTATTCTAATTAATTAAACTATCATAATGAGGCACAAGATTTGAGTGTCTGTTCTGCACATTCCTTTCTAATTTATAAACCCCAAAGAGGATTTCCCATAAGGCTCTGGCTGCTGGCCTAAGCAGAGTTCAGTCAGGAAATCCTGCGCCTCATGAACTTTTCTCGCAAAGGAACCTCAAAAAGATTTCTTATGAGCACTTAATATTCCCAAGGACTCCTGGGCTCTAAATGATACCTGACATTACAAAATGTCCAGGCTTAAGTGTTCCAAAATCATTGAAAACAGGGCTGACTTTCAAAGGAGACATTTTCAACAGGTAAATTCTACTCACATTGGTTATGAATAAAAACAGCCCATAAGCACATGCTCAACATAGCAGTTAGCAGAGACATTCAAATCATAATCACAATGAGGGATCTCCTTGCACCGGTTGGAAAGGCGATCATTGAAAATGTACAATGAATAAATGATGTAGAGGGCACGGAGAAATGCAAACCCTTTTACTGTGCTGGCAGGCTGCAAATTTTAACAGCCAATTTAGAGAACAACATGGAAGTACTTTCAAACTTAAAATTTGAGCTACCATATGATCCTCCATTGCCACCCCTAAGAGTATATGTGCAGAAAACCAGAATTTGAAAAGACATATGCACCCAAGTGTACACTGTAGCACCATTTACACGAGCCAAAACATGTAGGCCCACAAATGTCTAGGCTGAATGAACAGATAAAGAACTGACACATGTAAGCAATGCAATAACACTCAGACATTTAAATAAATGATATTATGCCATTTGCAGGCACATTGAAAACCTAGAGATAATCATACTAAAGAAAATTAAATCAGATTTTTAAAATCTAATATCATATTGCTTATAGGTGGAATAAAAAAACACACAACATTGAACTAATTAGAGAACACTGAAACAGGCACATTGAGTTGGAAAACAAACATATGGTTGCCAAAAAGGACAGAAGGGGTCAAGTGATAAATTAGGAGGATAGAATTAACAAATACACTGTATTCCAATAAAAGAGATAATCAAAAAGGACCTATGTATACCAGGGAGTTCTATCACCACTCTCTAGTAACCTAAATTTGTTCTCTAAGTCTGAGTTTTTCTGTTTTTTTGCTGGGTCCTCAGCATGAGAGATCTTAGTTCCCCAACCAGGAATTGAATCCACACCCCTTTAGAGCCTTAACCACTGGACTGTCAGAAAAGTGGTTTTTGTCATACTGAGTGAAGTCAGTCAGACAGTGAAAGAGAAATATTGTATGATATTGCTTATATGTTCAATCTTAAAATAATAATAGAAATGAATTATTTACAAAACAGAAAAACTCACAGACTTAGAAAACAAATTTAGGGTTCTGGGAGGGATGGGTGAGTGGGAGGGTTAGTTAGGGAGTTTGGGATTGACATGTACCCACTGTAATATTTATTTATTTATATTAAAAAAATTTTTTAAATATAGAGAAAGACCCAACACAGCTAAAAATAAATAAATATAGAGAAAGACCCAACACAGCTAAAAATAAATTAATTAAAAAAAATTTTTTTTTAAATTTTTCACACGAGAACATGGTTTCTTTTATTTATTTATTTATTTTTGGCTATGTTGGGTCTTCTTTTCTGTGCGAGGGCTTTCTCTAGTTGCAGCAAGTGGGGGCCACTCTTCATCGCGGTGCACGGGCTTCTCACTATTGCGGCCTCGTTACGGAGCACAGGCTCCAGACGCGCAGGCTCAGTAGTTGTGGCTCACGGGCTTAGTTGCTCCACTGCATGTGGGATCTTCCCAGACCAGGGCTCGAACCCGTGTCCCCTGCATTGGCAGGCAGATTCTCAACCACTGTGCCACCAGGGAAGCCCCCCCACTGCTATATTTAAAATGAATAATAAACAAGGACCTACAGTATAGCGCAGGGAACTCTGCTCAATATTATGCAACAACCTAAATGGAAAAGAATTTGAAAAAGAATAAATACATGTATATATATAACTGAATCACTTGTCTGTACACCTGAAACTAACACAATATTGTTAATCAACTATACTCCAATATAAAATAAAACTTAAAAAGAAGTTTATGTTAATTGTTGACAAGGGCTTACAATTACTCTTTCATTATTTTCTGTTGGTTGTTGTAGTTCCTTTGTTTTTGTTTTGTTTTTGTTTTTTTGGTTTTTTTTGATGTGGTATGAATTCACTCTTTTTCTGTATCTTTTGTGTAACTACAATAGAGTTTTTCTTAGTTTCCATGAAATGTACATAAAGTATACTTAAGTTAATAATAACTAATCTTTAACTTTATAAAATAACAATTTTAGGTACATTTTATATATATTTCCTCATTATTTTATGTAAACAATATATTATCAATCTCCAGAAAAACATCTGTGTATATATACATACAAATATATACAAATATACACATATCTATATCTATCTCTCTATATATATCTCTACACACAAATATACATATGTATACATATACACATATGTGTATTGGAATTTTTTAATTGATATAAAACATTTGTTATTATATTTAAGGAAATAGCTTGATTTTCTTTTCCTTCAAATCTGTATTATCTATATAAGGAGTTCATGGTAATTTTTTTATATAGGCTTTTCTCATGTGTTGTTAGTTTTTTTGTGTGTGTGTGGTACGCGGGCCTCTCACCATTGTGGCCTCTCCCGTCGCAGAGCACAGGCTCCGGACGTGCAGGCTCAGCGGCCATGGCTCACGGGCCCAGCTGCTCCATGGCATGTGGGATCCTCCCGGACCGGGGCACGAACCCGCGTCCCCTGCATCAGCAGGCGGACCCCCAACCACTGCGCCACCAGGGAAGCCCCTAGATTTATTTTTATTTATTTTACTTTATACTTGTAAAATTAGAGGCTTCCTTTTTATGTACTTTGTAACTGCTTGGAATGTGCCTGTATGAATTGTGTACTATATGCTTATGTTATACTCTTTACTATATTTTGTTGTCTTATTTTCTGTAACAAATTTCCATTGATTCCTTGGGCTTACTAGATATACATCCATATGCTCTGCAATTGGAGGTGATTTTAATCCTTTTCCAATGGTATTTTTTTTACTGATACCTCAAAGTGTAAGTAAGTTGGGTGTTCATGTCTCCTAGTGATCTCTCTGACAATGAGAGGAAATTATTTATTATTTATCTGTAGGTGAACTAGTGTTGGGGGTCTGTGATATTTCTTTGAGTACATATGCATGAATTTTTTTTTTTATTTCAAGATACTTTATTTTAAAACAGGCCACAACACTAAGCTTCTGGCCCATTCTGCCAATGCACAAGCTACAAATGCTTGCTCAGCAGCTGAGGGGCACGCTTTAGTAGCATGTTTGAAAAGTGAATAAAAATCCATATAAAACAAATATTCAAATAGTTTCCATAGGAACACAGGTAAGTGTGACCCCATCGCCTAGTCTTCCACATTGTTGCATCTGTGCCAACCCTATTTACATAGACATCTCAAAACTCACAGTAATTAAGTTAAATGGTCCCCCCCAAACCCTTAAATCAAGCTAAACTCGCAGTTAACAGCTACAAGAATGGCATCTACACATTAATAGGAGCTGAAGCACAGGCTGCTGGGTGCCATTTCATTCCACTCTTCCAAGCACAAGACACAGGCACAGTGCCAACATCTTGCTCCTCTACACTGGGTGGGAAATCGTGGTTCTGGATTTGCTTCATCAGTTGCCATGTTGGCCCTGGCATCACATAGTAGATGGTCGGTCTCTGGAATCCATTGAAAGTGGAAGCAGCAGCAACAGTGTAAGCACCCATGTTTTCAAAGAGCATCCAATCGCCCACATGCATCTTGGGCAAGTTACAGTGCTCAACCAGGCAATCCAGGCCATCACAGGTCTGTCCTGAGATGCTGGATGAATAATACTGCTCATCTGGTTTGGGTCTCTTCTGCAGAAGAGGCTTCACGTGTGCATTTTCGTAGAGGATGCAGCTGAATGATCCATATTCTCCATCATTCACATAATACATAAATGTCTGTTCACTTGACTCATCTTCATCATCACAGCCTGTCTGTTCCTTTAATACGAGTTTTTTTGGCAATGATATTAACTGCTAGCATGAAAGCTGATGCAACATAGTATCTGCCTGGCTCAGCTATGATTCTCACTCCAGAGTCTGATGGAAAATACTTGTCCAACGCTGGATTGATTACACTGGTGATCTCTTCAAATTTAAGCTTTACATCCTCAGATTCAGGAAAGCCACCACCAATATCAAGCAGATACATGTCAAAACCAACCTCAGTTCCTATGTCAAAGTCACAGTGGGCATCAGAGATGGCCTTCACAAAGGTCTCCGGATCAGTACAACCACCTCCCACGTGGAAGCTGACACCAATGACAACAATATCTAGCTCTTTCGCCCGTTCCAAAAGAAGCCTGCTGGTTTTGAGTGTGGCACCAAATTTGACACTGAGGCGACAGACTGCTTTGGAATCATCAGTGGCAATCCGCAAAACCAACTTGGCCTTTGGATGTGCCCTGGCAACTTTCATCAACTCAACTTCACTATCAAAAGTCATCATCTCGGGCTTCCCTGGTGGCACAGTGGTTAAGAACCCACCTGCCAATGCAGGGGACATGGGTTCGAGCCCTGGTCCAGGAAGATCCCACATGCTGCAGAGTAACTAAGCCTGTGAGCCACAACTACTGAACCTGCATGCCACACTACTGAAGCCCGGGCACCTAGAGCCCGTGCTCCACAACAAGAGAAGTCACTGCAATGAGAAGCCCACGCACCGCAATGAAGAGCAGCCCCTGCTCGCAACAAAAGAAAGCCCGCGTGCAGCAACGAAGACCCAATGCAGCCAAAAATAAATAAATACATACACACATACATACATAAATTAATTAATTAATTTTAAAAAAACCAAACAAACAACAAAAAAGTCATCATCTGGACTCCATTATTGGCAGCGTATTTAATCTGAGACACTTGTTCACAAGGATTTGCATAGATAATCCTCTCTGGAGGCACCCCGAGACTCTGCACCAACTGGATTTCAGTCTTGCTGGCATAGTCAAATCCTGTCCCTATGGCAGCTAGGGTCTTCACTATGGTTCTGCTATCATTGCATTTGACTACGTAAAAGGGGGTGACCCGAGGAAGAGCTTTAAACCATCTCAGATGTTTCTTTAGAATATCTCCCAGGTCCACAACATAGAAGGCATCCTTATCATCAAAAGAAGAAACTTCATTAATTTTTTGGTCCAGAATGTCCTTGGCAGTAAAGCCTTCATCCAAGAAATGGCAGTCAAACTCTTCATTACTAAAGTTGTTCATGGTTTCTTGATATCTTTCTGAAACAACAAAATGGGAAACTAAGAGATGAAATTTAAAGAAATTAAGCCAGCTTTCACAAAGGCAATGAATTCTCCCGGAATTCCAAGTCCCGCTGAAGATACGTGTGCCCTCGGTGCAGCAGTGAAAATGTTCTGACAAACGCACAATCTGCTGTCCACCTTAAAGTGTCGGGCACCACGGGCAGACCCCACGGAGATTAGACGCCGTTGCCGCCGAGCGCGCAGGACCGCCGGCCGCCCTGCCGCTGTCCCCGCTGCCCTGTCAGCCACCCGCCGCCTCGCTCCCTCCCACGGAGAACCACCGTCCGGAGGTGGTGCCGGAGCGCTGGCAAAGGGGCGGCGGCAGCGGAGGCTGAGGGGACTGCCCTCTTCTTTAATTTTATAATTATTACCTGTAGAATTCTACCATGCTCCTTTGTCTGTACCTGTCACTCTGATCACATGCCTTTCCTAAATTTATAAGCTGATTAATTATATTAATATATTTCCTAACAACCAAAACATTGGAGTTTTGGTGTAGAATTCACTTAATCTTGCTATAATTTTTTTCTGAAGTTAGGTTTATTAAGGTATTATTTATATTTTTTAGTAGGTTGCCTTTTTATTTTGTTGGTGTTTCCTTTGATATACATAAGCTTCTGAGTTTGATGTCCTCCATTTTGTTATTTCACTTTTGTTGGTTTTGATTTTTTTGTCCATTTCAAAATATCATATCCAAGACCTAGGTCAAGGAACTTACTGCCTTTATGAGTTGTTCTTCTATGAGTTTTATGGTTTTCCATCTTCCATTCAAGTCTTTAACCCTTTTAAAGTTATTTTTTCTGTATGGTGTAAGATAGTGGTCCAGTTTCATTCTTTTGCATGTGGCTTCCCAGTTTTCCCAACAACATTTAATAAAGGAATTATCATATTTCTCAATTGTATATTCTTGGCTTCAGTGTCATAAATTAATTACCATATATGCTTAGATTTGCTTCTGTGCTATTGTTTCCATTGATCTATGTGGGGTTTTTTTTATGCCAATGCCATACTGTTTTTATGACCATAGATTTGTAATAGAATTTGAAATCTTGAAGCATGAAGCCTCCAGTTTTTTTTTCTTCTTTCTCATGATTTCTTTTGCTATTTGGATGCTTTTGTGGTTCTGTGCAAATTTTAGAATTGTTGCTTCTATTTCTGTGAAAAAAATGTGATAGAAATTGTGATAGGGATTGCATTACACCTGTATATTACTTTGAGAAGTATGTACATTTTAATAATATTTATTCTTTTAATTAATGAGCAAATACTATCTTAACATTTATTTTGTTGTCTTCAATTTCTTTCCGTAATGTCTTGTAGTTTTCAGAACACAGGTCTTTCACTCTCTCAGTGAAATTTATTCCTAGGTATTCTTCTCATGCCATTGTAAATGAAATTCTTTTCTTTGTTTCTTTCAGATATTTTGTTATTAGTGTACAGAAAAGCAACAGATTTATGTATGTTGATTTGGTATCTTCCAACTTTATTGAGTTTATTTATTAGTTCTACCATTTTGGGTGTTAGTCATATATAAGATCATGTTTTCTAAAATGAGAGAAAGCTTTACTTCTTCATTTTGGATGCATTTTTATTTCTTGATTTTGTTTCAGATTGCTCTGGCTAGGACTTCAGTACTGTATTTAATAAGAGTAGTGAGCATGGATACCCTTATCTTGTTCCTGATTACAAAAAAAAGCTTTCAGTTTTTTTACCAATGTGTACAAATTTAGTTGTGGGTATTATACGATTTTATTTGGAGGTATGCTCCTTCTGTTCCCAACTTGTTGAGAGTGTTTGTCACAAAAGATATTGAAGGTCAGTGTCTTTTTCTGCATATACTGAAAGGATGATATATTTATTCTTCACTTTATTAACATTGTATATCACAATTATCGATTTATATATATATAATTTTAACTGATTTGTATATTATACTATATGTATATTATATATAATATAGTGTGCCATTCTTCTGTGGCAAGAATAAATTCCATTTAATCATGGTGTATGATCTTGTTAACTTGCTGCTGAATTTGTTTAGACTTTTGTATTTATATTCATCAGACATATCTGCCTGTAAATTTATATTCTTGTAGTGTTCTTTATATGGCTTTGGTGTCAGAGTAACACTGTCCTCAGGAGGAGCTTGTGATTCACTCCTCAATTTTTTGGGAAGAGTTTGAGAATGATTGGAGTTAATTATTTTTTTAATGTTTGGTAGGATTCACCAGTGAAACCGTCTGGCCTTGGGTTTTGTCAGGAGGTTTGTGTTCATTGTTTCAATGTCCTCATTTATTATTTGTCTGTTCTGACTCTATTTTTGATTCAGTTTTGGTAGTTTCCACACTTCTGGGGTTTTATTTATTTATTATAATTTATCAAATTCGTTGGTGTATAATTCTTAATGATATGATCTTATGGTCCTTTATATTTCTTTTATGTCTCCTCTTTCATTTGTCATATTTTTTTACTTCTTTTTCTTTTTCCTTGGTTAGTCTAGCTAAAATTTCATCAATTTCCTTTATTTTTAAAAACACCAACTTTTAGTTGCATGAAACTGTAAATCTACCACAGAAGAAGAAATGAGAAAAAAATGATTACATGGAGAATAAACAACACATTTCTAAAAAACGAACGGGTCAATGATGAAATCAAAGAGGAAACTGAAAAATACCTTGAGACAAATGACGATGAAAACACAACCATACAAAATCTATGGGATACAGCAGAGGCAGTTCTTAGAGGGAAGTCCATAATAATACATGCCTTCCTCATAAAACAAGAGAAATCTCAAACAACCTAACCCACCGCCTAAAAGAATTAGAAAAAGAAGAACAAACAAAACCTAGAGTGAGCAGAAGGAAGGAAATAATAAAATCAGAGAGGAAATAAATAAAACAGATTTTAAAAATAGAAAAAAAAATCCATAAAACTGAGAGCTGATCCTTTGAAAGGGTAAACAGAATTGCTAAACCTCTTGCCAGGCTCACAAAGAAGAAAAGAGAGAGGACCCATATAAAATAAGAAATGAAAGAGGAGAAATTACGAGGGACCTCACAGAAAATTTTAAAAAATATATTATGAACAATTACAAGCCAAACAATTTGGAAAACCTAGAAGAAATAGATGAGTTTCTAGAAACATAAAGCCACCAAAACTAAATCAAGAAGAAATAGACAATTTGAACAGACTGATAACTAGAAGTGAAATAGAACCTGTAAAACAACAAAAACAAACAAAAAATTTCCTACAAACAAAAGTCCAGGAACACATGACTTCACAGACAAATTCTACCAAACATACAAAGAAGAACTTATACCAATTCTTCTCAAACTTCTCCAAAAGACTGAAGAGGAGGGAACACTCCCAAAGACATTCTATGATACCACCATCACCCTGACACTAAAACCAGACAAAGACACTACCAAAAAAGAAAATTACAAGCCAATACCTGTGATAAATATAGATCCAAAAATTATCAACCAAATATCAGCAAACTTAATCCAACAGCACATAAATAAAACATACCCCATGACCATGCTGGATTCATTCCAGGGTCACGAGGAGGTTCAACATATGCAAAACAATCAGTGTGATACACCACATCAACAACAACAAAGAAAAAATCCACATGATCGTGTCAATAAATATAGAAAAAGCATTTGATACAATTAAACATCCATTCATGATAAAACTCTTATGAAAGTGGGTATAGAGAGAACATATCTCAAAATTATAAAACCTATTTATGATAAAACCATAGCCAATATAATACTCAACAGGAAAAAACTGAAAGACTTCCCACTGAAGTCTAGAACAAAACATAGATGCCCACTCTTACCACTTCGATTCAGCATAGTGTTGGAAGTCCTAGCCACAGCAATCAGAAAAGAAAATAAATAAATAAAATGTATCCAAATAGGAAGGGACAGGTAAAATTGTTATTATATGCAGATAACATGACACGATATATATAAAATTCTAATGACTTCACACACACAAAAAAAAACTACTAGAACTGATAAATTCAGCAAGGTAGCAAGATAAAAGTTTAACATACAGAAATCGGTTGCATTTCTTTACATTAACAATGAAATATCAGAAAGGGAATATAAAAGAACAATACCTTTTAAAAGTTGTATCAAAAAATAATAAAACACTTAAGAATAAACCTGTCCAAGGAGACGAAAGACTTATATGCCAACAACTATAAAATATTAATATTGAAGATGATTTAAAAAATGAAAAGATATCCCACGCTCTTGGATTGGAAGAATTAATATTGTTAAAATGGCCATATTACCCAAAGCAATGTACAGACTTAATATGATCCCTATCAATTTACCCATGACAATTTTCACAAAACTAGAACAAATAATTCTAAAATTTTTATGAAACCACATAAGACCCAGAATTGCCAAAGCAATGCTGAGGAAAAAGAACAAAGCAGGAAGCATAACGCTCCTAGAACTCAGAAAATGCTACAAATCTACAGTAATCAAAACACTGTGGTATTGGCACAGATACAGACATATAGATCAATGGAACATAATAGAGAGCTCAAAAATAAACCCACACACCTATGATCAATTAATCTTCAACAATAATCAATTAATCTTCAACAAAGGAAGCAAGAGTATGCCATGGGGAAAAGACAGTCTCTTCAGCAAGTGGTGCTGCGAAAGTTGGACAGCTGCAAGCAAATCAGTGAAGTTAGAACACACCCTCACACCATACACAAAAGTAAACTCAAAATGGTTTAAGTATTAAATATAAGACAATACCATAAAACTCCTAGAAAAGAACATAGGCAAAATATTCTGACGTAAATTGTACCAATGTCTTCCTAAGTCAGTCTCCCAAGGCAATAAAAATAAAAACAAGTGGGACCTATTCAAAGTTATAAGCTTTTGCGCAGCAAAGGAAACTATAAATACAACTAAAAGACAACCTATGGAATGTGAGAAAATATTTACAAATGATGTGCTGACAAGGGATTAATTTCCAAAATATGCAAATAGCTCATAGAATAACAACAACAAAACAACCCAATCGAAAATTTGGGCAGAAGATCTAAATAGACATTTCTCCAAAGAAGACGTACAGATGGCCAATAGGAACAATGAAAAGATGCTCATTGTTGCTAATTATTAGAGAACTACAAATCAAAACTACAATGAGGTACCACTTCACACTGGTCAAATGGCCAATATTAAAAAGTCTACAAATAAGAAATGCTGGAGAAGGTGTGGAGAAAGGGGAACTCTTCTACATTGTTGGTGGGAATGTAAATTGGTGCAGACGCTACAGAAAACAGTATGGAGGTTCCTCAAAAAACTAGAGTTGCCATATGATGCCGCAATCCCAGTCCGCAGCACATATCCAGGCAAAACTCTAATTCAAAAAGATACCTGCACCTCTATGTTCATAGTAACACTATTTACAATAGTCAACACGTGGAAATGACCTAAATGTCCATCCACAGATGAATGGATAAAGCAGATGTGGGGGGGGTGTCTGTGTATGTGTGTATAATGAAATCCTACTCAGCCATATAAAACAATGAAATAATGCCTTTTGCAACTACATGAATGGACCTAGAGATTGTCATACCAAGTGAAGTAAGTCAGAAAGAGAAAGAAAATACCATATGGTATCACTTATATGTGGAATCTAAAATATGACACAAATGAACTTATCTATGAAACAGAAGCAGAATGACAGACATAGAGAACAGACTTGTGGTTGCCCCAGGGAGGAAGAGTAAGGGAGGAATGAATTGGGAGTTTGGGTGGGATTAGCAGATGCTAGCTATTATATATAGAATGGATAAACAAGAAGGCCCTAATGTATAGCACAGGGAACTATATTCAGTATCATGTAGTAGGGCTTCCCAGGTGGCTCAATGGTTAAGAATCTGCCTGCCAATGCAGGGGACACGGGTTCAAGCCCTGGTCCAGGAATATCCCACATGCCGTGGGGCAACTAAGCCCGGGTGCCACAACTACTGAGCCTGCGCACCTATAGCCCGTGCTCCACAAGAGAAGCCACTGCAATGAGAAGCCCATGCACCACAACGAAGAGTAGCCCCCACTGGCCGCAACTAGAGGAAGCCTGTGCACAGCAATGAAGACCCAAAACAGCCAAAAATAAAATAAAATAAAAACAATATCGTGTAGTAAACCATAATGGAAAAGAACATTAAAAAAGGATATGTTTGTGTGTGTATACACATACACACACACACACACACACACACACATCCTCCCTGGGGCAACCACAAGTCTGTTCTCTATGTCTGTCATTCAAATTTGCTAGATAAGTTCATTTGTGTCATATTTTAGATTCCACATATAAGTGATACCATATAAATCTATGTTCTTCCCATTAAGAAGTCATATAGACTCAGAGGAAAAGTTCTTCATATACTTATTTCTCCATCTGGTGTTGAGATGCAGTAGAGTACTACTTAACCACTAAACAACACCCCACAACCTTCTACTCTTCCCCCCAATTAATGCTCTCTTTGTGCACATGTCAGTACATCATCTGTTTAAATCTGAATGCTTTGTTTACAGTCAAATATTTGTTTCTGAAAAGTTACCATCTTCACACATTGGCTTTTATTATTGTTTATTTACATAGATATAGTGGTGAATATTTCCTTTTCACTAGTGATACTGCTATGAATAACTTTGGGCACATCTCTTTGTTGTTATAAATAGAATGTTAGGAATGGAATTCCTGCTGCATCATTTTGTGCACTTTGGGTGTACTCCATCTGACCAGTTTGTCTATCTTCCAAAATGGTTAAATCCATCTCACTACTACTAACCTGGAGGAGACTCTCTATTTTCCCACATCACCACGCCTCTGGTTAATGTCAAAATTTATTAATTATATGTGTATGATATGTTATTATTGACTTAATTTGCATTTCTTTGATAATTACTAATGATGCTGTTTATTGTGCAGTATTTGCCCACCACCTGAAGTTACATCTCTGTAAGTTGCCTGGTCATAGCCATAATTCTATTATTTGTGAGTTATTTTCAGTTGTTTATAAAATTGTATTGTTTTTTTAAAAATCTATTCTGGACCTTATTTTGTTCCAGATGATGGACATTTACAATATATCCTTCCATTTCAAAGATTAAACTAATTTGAGACAGCATTTACTATTTTTAAAATCTCAGAGTATTAATCTACTCCTTTGTAGTTTGTATTTTGTATCTTCCTAAATAAACCTTCCTATGCTCGGAAATCATAAAGTGTTTATTTTCAATTTTCATTTAATGTTTTCAGATTTTCAAATTTCGTTCTGTTCATTTCATTCATCTAACATTAATTTATGTAAATAACTTAATGTAGGAATATGTTAAAGTTTTATCCATTGATGATTATTTACTATTCCATTATTTCCTTACTGACTAGAACCACCTCATACATTTCAGTGTTCATTATATACGAATCTCCCTTTAAGGGCTACGTATTCTGTTTCATGCATTTTAGGATTAATATTATTCCGTCACCACCTTCTTTGCATTACCGTTTTGTTGCAACAGATTACGGTATATGGTAGGGTAAGTTCCTTATACTGCTGTTTCTTTCCTATTTTTAGCCCTATATGTTTGTTAATTTTTTCAACAATCTGGTCATTTTCTATAAAAAAACAATCTGGTCATTTTCTATATGTTGATTGGAACTGATGGAATCACATATTGCTTTCGAGAGAATTATTTATCATTATTTATCATTTTTTTGTAAATATGGATTTGGATCACTCTCTACTTTTTTAATGTTTAAGTCTTCCAGAACATAATGTTCTTCATAATGCTTTGCACAGCTTTTCTGAGGTTTATTTTCAAAACATTTAAATATGACTGGTAAATAATACATTTGTAAAATTTTTATTGGAGTATAATTCATTTACAATGTTCTGTTAGTTGCAGGTGTACAGCGAAGTGTATCAGTTATACATATACATATATATATATATATATATAAAACATATCAGTTATACATATACATATATCTACTCTGTTTTAGATTCTTTTCCCATATAGGCCATTATAGAGTATTGAGTAGAGTTCCCTGTGCTATATAGTAGGTCCTTATTAGTTACCTATTTTATATATAGTAGTGTGTATATGCCAATCCCAATCTACCAATTTATCCCTCCTCCCCTACACCCTGGTAACCATAAGTTTGTTTCTACATCTGTAACTTTATTTCTGTCTTCTAGATAAGTTCATTTGTACTCTTTTTTTTTAGCTTCCACATATAAGCGATATCATATGATATTTGTCTTTCTCTGACTTACTTCACTCAGTACGACAATCTCTAGGTCCATCTGTGTTGCTGCAAATGACATTATTTCATTCATTTTATGGCTGAGAAATATTCCATTGTATATATGTACCACATCTTCTTTATCCATTCCTCCACTGGTGGACGTTTACGTTGCTTCCATGCCCTGGCTACTGTAAATAGTGCTGCAATGAACTATTGCAGTGCATGTAATTGGGGTGCATGTATCTTTTCAAATTATGGCTTTCTCCAGATATATACCAAGGAGTGGGATTGCTGGGTCATGTGGTAGCTCTATTTTTAGTTTTTAAAGGAACCTTCACATACTGTTCTCCACAGAGGCTGTACCAATGTACATTCCCACCAACCATGTAGGAGGGTTCTCTTTTCTCCACACCCTCTGTAGCATTTATTGTTTGTAGATTTGTTTGATGATGGCCATTCTGACCAGTGTGAGGTGATACCTCATAGTTTTGATTTGCATTTCTCTAATAATTAATGATGTTGGGAATCTTTTCATGTGTTTGTTGGCCATCTGTATGTCTTCTTTGGAGAAATGTCTATTTAGATCTTCTGCCCATTTTTCGATTGCGTTGTTTGTATTTTCGTTGTTGGTGTGAGGATGTGTTCTAACTTCATTGATTTACATGCAGCTGTCCAACTTTCACAGCACCACTTGCTGAAGAGACTTTTTCCCATTTTATATTCTTGCCTCCTTTGTCAAAGATTAATTGCCATAGTTGTGTGGGCTTACTTCTTTTTTTTTTTTTTGGTGGTACGCAGGCCTCTCACTGTTGTGGCCTCTCCCGTTGCGGAGCACAGGCTCCAGACGCGCAGGCTCAGTGGCCATGGCTCACGGGCCTAGCTGCTCCACGGCATGTGGGATCTTCCTGGACCGGGGCACAAACCCGTGTCCCCTGCATCGGCAGGCGGACTCTCAACCACTGCGCCACCAGGGAAGCCCCATTGTCGGTTTTTGATGATGATTATTCACGCCAGTGCCAGGTGAGGCCTCGTTGTCATTTGGATTTGCATATCTGTGCTAAACGCTATGTAGAGCATGTTCTTATGGGCTGTTTTTATTCATAATCAGTGTTGAGTAGAATTTACCTGTTGCAATTGCCTTCTGGAAAGTGTACCATGTTTTCAATTATTTTCGATCACTTAGGCCTGGACCTCTTTTGAGGGCAAGTATCATTTAGAGGCCGGCAGTCCTTGTCAATATTAACTGCCCATAAGGAATCATTTTGAGGTTGCTTTTGTGGGAAACGGCCAAAGGGAGCAGAATTTCCTCAGGCACAACTCTGGTTGTCCCGGCAACCAGAGACTTAGGGGAAATCCTGTTAGGGGCTAGTAAGTTAGAGTGGAATGTATACCAGAACAGACACCCAAATCTTCTGTCTCATTACCAGTTTTTAAATTACATTAATTTTTATTTTTTATTGCTGTAACACTGATATACAAGGATGTGCTGGTTGTAGGTTTAGCGAATCTTTTTCCGTTAAACGTATACCTGTATCTATGCATCTTCGGCTTCTATTCCCATATAGGTTATTAGAGCGTTTTGACAGCCTTTCCATGGTACATATAGATCCTTGGTGAATATCTGTTTTATATGAAATAGTTTGAATTGGTAAATTCCAACTTCCTAATTATTCCCTTGACCTCTTCAGTCCCCTTATGTAAACATATGTTTGCTTATTAAGTCCGTGAATCTATGTTTTCTCAATTATTTCAATGGTGTTTATTTTTAGATTCTGCCTATAAGTGATATTGTACAACATTGGCCTTTCTGTTTCTGATTACTTTACTTCATATGGTTAACTGCAGGTTTCTCTATGTACCTACAAATGGAATTATTTCATTATTTTACATGGTGGAGTCACATACCATTGTGTACATGTATTACTTCTTTTTTATCTGTTCTTCTGCCCATGGACATTTCCATGGGTCCACATCTTGGATGTTGTAAATGGTGCAGCTGTGCACGCTTCAGTGCATGTGTCTTTCCCAATTCTGGTTTTCTCCTCATATACTCTTGGGGGTAGGACTACTGGATCATATGGTAGATATTTTTTGACATTTTAAAGGCACTTCCATAATGTTCTCTATAGGAGCTATTATCATTTATACCACACTAGCACCATAAAAGGATGTGCTTTCTCCATGCATCTACCACTTTTATTCATTGTTGACTTTTCATGAAAGCCTTAGAGACAGGTGCAAGGTGACCCCTTGTTGTATTTCTGATTTGCATGTCTCTGATAATTGCTATGTTAAAAATCTCCATATGGGCTGTTTTTCTTCATAATCAGTGTGACTAGAATTGACCTGTTGAAATTGCCTTCTTGAAAGTCTGCCTTGCTTTCTATTGCTTACGGACACTTAGGCCTGGACATTTTTTGAGGTCACGTATCATTTAGAGCCCAGCACTTCTTGTGAATATTAGGTGCCCATTATCAATCCCTAGGAGGTTGCCTTTGGGGAAATGGCCACAGGGCCACAAGGTTTCCTCAGGCCCATCTCTTCGCCCCGGCATCCAGAGCCTTAGGAGACACACTTTTTGTGGCTTATAAATTAGAGAGGAATGTGCCAGAACAAAACACCCAAATCATGTGTCTCATTACCAATTTTTTTTTCCTTTTTTTTTTGCGGTACGCGGGCCTCTCACTGTTGTGGCCTCTCCCATTGAGGAGCACAGGCTCCAGACGCGCAGGCTCAGCGGCCATGGCTCACGGGCCCAGCCGCTCCGCGGCATGTGGGATACTCCCAGACCGGAGCACGAACCCGTGTCCCCTGCATCGGCAGGCGGACTCTCAACCTCTGCGCCACCAGGGAAGCCCCCAATTTTTAAATTAGATTAATTTTTAGTTTTTGTTGGAGTAACATTGATACCATGTTGTGTATACTGCCAGTATAAAAAATCATTTTCATTTATACATATGGATATATCTATGCATGTTCGTCTTCTTTTCCCTTATAGGTCATTACAGAGTTATGATAGCCCTTCCTTGGTATACAGAGATCCTTGCTGAATATCTGTTTTATATGAAATAGCTTGTAATTGTTAATCCATCCTCCTAATTGATCCATTGTCCCTTTTTGTCCTTTTGGGAACCATACATTTGCTTTTTAAGTCCCTGAGTCTGTTTATGCTTTGTAAATTATTTCAATGTGTGTATATTTAAATTCCAACTGTAAGTGAAATCGTATAATATTTGTCTTTGTGATTCTGACTCACTATACTTAGTGTGTTTATCTTTAATTCTCTCTATGGTCGTGCAAATGGCATTATTTAATTCTTTTACATGTCAGAGTCATATACCCTTTTGTACATGTATCACATCTTTTTGATCTGTTCATCTGTCCCTGGGCATTTTGTATGTCACCACATCTTGGGTATTGTAAATGGTGCTGCAGTGCACGCTTGGGTGCAGGGGTCTTTTCGAATTCTGGTTTTCTCCACATATACCCTTAAGGGTAGCACTGCCAGATCATATGTTAGATCCCTCTTTACCTTTTAAAGACACTTCCGTAATGTTCTCTATAGTGGCTCTTACCATTTACACCCCACAAGCAACATAAAAATATTTCCTTTCTCCATGCACTCTCCACCATGTATTCCTTGTAAATTTGTGTGATGGTTTAGACCAGTGCAAGCAGATCCCTCGTTGGAGTTTTGATTTGCATGTGTCTGCTAACTGCTATGTTGAGCATGTTTTTATGAACTGTTCTTCTTCATAAACAGTGTTGAATAGAATTGACCTGTTGAAATTGCCTTCTTGAAAGTCTAACCTTTTTTCAATTATTTTCGAACAGTTGGCCTGGGCATTTTTTTTTTTTTTTTTTCTGCGGTACGTGGGCCTCGCGCTGTTGTGGCCTCTCCCGTTGCGGAGCACAGGCTCTGGACGCGCAGGCTCAACAGCCATGGCTCACGGGCCCAGCCGCTCCGCGGCATGTGGGATCTTCCCGGACCGGGGCACAAACCCGTGTCCCCTGCATCGGCAGGCGGGCTCTCAACCACTGCGCCACCAGGGAAGCCCGGCCTGGGCATTTTTTGAGAGCAAGTATCATTTAGAGCCCCGCAGTCCTTGTGAATGAATACAAAGTGCCCTTAAGCAAGCGTTTTGAGGTGCCTTCTGCCGGAAATGGCCACTAGGCGGCAGTATTTCCTCGGGCCCAACTGGTTCCCCCGGCAACCAGACACTAAAGGGAAATTCCGTTTGGGCCTTCTAAATTAGAGTGGAATGTGACAGTACAAACACCCAAATTTTGTGTCTCATTACCACATTTTTAATTAGATTAATTTTTATTTTTTATTGGAGTAGCACTGATACACAATGTTGTGTATTTTGTAGGTACAGATAATCTTTTCCATTATGCATACACAAATATCTATGCATCTTTGTCTTCTTTTCCCATATAGCTTTTTAGAGAGTGTTAGACCTCCCCGATGTACATCGGTCTTTTTTGAATAATTGTTCTATGGTGTGTATTTTTAGATTCCAACTATAAGTGGTATTAGTCTCTCTCATTCTGGCTTACTGTATTCCGTATGATTATCTTTAGGTTTATCTGTGTTCCTGCAAGTGGCATTATTTCATTTTTTACATGGAGGACTCATATTCCGTTGCGTACCTATATTACTTCTACTTTATCTGTTAATCTGGCTGTGGACATTTTGTTTGTCTCCATGTCTTTGTCATCAAATTTACTGTGATAAAAATGCAAATTAAATTTAAAAAAATACAAACGAGAAGTAATGAAACATAAACTATTGGGGATTTGTCCTGGCATATTAAACTCTAACTTACAACCTAGGAACATGACTTCCAGGAAGGCTCTGTTGCCCTAGTATCCAGAGTTGGAAATTTAGAAATCATGCCAACTGTGGCCGTTTCCCACAACAGCAGCTTTAAAACCAGTGTTATGGGCCCCTTAATATTCACAACGATGGCAAGGCAGTAAATAACACCTGCCCACCCAAACTGTCCTGGGTCGGGAACTGACAAAAAATTACAAAACATGGCAAATTTTCAAGACAATAAATTAAAGAGGTCACTTTTACTCACACTTTTTTTTTTTTTTTTTTTTTTTTCTTTTTGCGGTATGCGGGCCTCTCACTGTTGTGGCCTCTCCCGTTGCGGAGCACAGGCTCCGGACGCGCAGGCCCAGCGGCCATGGCTCACGGGCCCAGCCGCTCCGCGGCATATGGGATCCTCCCAGACCGGGGCACGAACCCGCATCCCCTGCATCGGCAGGCGGACTCTCAACCACTGCGCCACCAGGGAGGCCCTCTCACACTTTTTTTTTAAGAAAGAAAGGAAATGAAGGAATGCTCAACATCATAATTTAAAAGAGACAATCAAATCCAAAGTACAAAAAAATTATCACCTCACACCAGTCAGAAAGGCCATGAGATAAACTTTACAAACAATAAATGCTGTAGGGGGTGTGGAGAAATGAGTACCCTTTAAGATGTTGGTGGGATGTAGACTGGTATCAGCTACTAATGAGAACAGAATGGAGTTTGGTTGAAAGTTAAATACTGAGCTGCCATATGATCCGGCTGTCCCACTCCTGGGCATGTAACATGAGAAGGCCAGAATCAAAAAGACACAGGCACCCAAACGTCCACTTTAGGGAGATTTACAATAGCCAAAACATGGAGCAAACAAAATGTCCATCAACAGATGAATGGATAAAGAACAAGTAGTACATGTAACCAATGGAAACTTAGCCACAAAAAAGAATGAAAGACTGCCGTTTGCAGCACCACAGGTGAGTACAGATAATTATACTAACTGAAATAAGTCAGAAAGAAAAAGAAAAATATCCTATGATATCATTTGTAGGTGTTATCTGAAAATTGATACCACTAAACATATTTCCACAGAGAAAGACACTCAAAGACTTAGGAAACAAACTTATGGTTACCCAAATGAAAAGGTGGGAAGAATGGATAAATTAGGATATTGGGGTTAAAACACATACACTAATAAATATAAAATATATATATCAAAACGACCTACCATATACTAAGTGAGGTCTACTAAACACCCTCTAATAACCTGCATGAGAACAGGCTCCGAAGATGAATAGGTAGTTGTATATGTGTAAATAAACCAGACTCTGTAACCCTAGAACAAACACAGCATTGTAATCAAATTTATTCCAATACAAAAGAAAAATTAAATTAAGAAAACAAGCTTTTTGGTTTGTCCTGGCACATTCCACTCTAATTTACAACCTAGGAACTTGACTTCGAGGAAGGTTCTGTTTCCTTAGTAACCAGAGTTGGGAATGGGGAAATCTTGCTGCCTTGTGGACATTTCCCACAAAAGCAGATTTAATTCCAGTGCTAATGGACACTTAATATTCACAAGGACTGCAGGGCTGTAAATGACACCTGACCTCAAAAAATGTCCTGGTGTCGAAAATTGACAAAAAGTTTCAAAACAGGGCAAACTTTCAAGAAGATAATTTCATGAGGAAGATTTTTCTCACTGTCGTTTTAAAGGAAACAAAAGGGACATAGTTAATTGCTCAACATCATGATAATTAGAGACATGCAAATCCAAACAAAAAAGAGGTATCAACTCACAACATGCAGAACAGCAATCAGCCAAAAGGTTACAAACAATAAATCCTGATGGGGTTGTGGAGAAATGCATACCCTCCCCTATGCTATTGGAGATGTGAAAACTGGTAACAACCACTAACGAGAACAGAATGGAGGTGCCTTTAAAAGGTAAAAATTGAGCTACGATATGACCCAGCAGACCCACTACTGGGCCTGTAAACCAAGAAGACCCGAATGGATAAGGCAGAGGACCCAAAAGAGCACTGCAGCAATAGTTACAATAGCCAAGAGCTGGAAGCAATCAGAATGACCATCGACACATGAATGAACAAAGAATAAGTGGAACATGTACACAGTGGAATATTAGCAAGAAAAAAGAATGAAACATTGCCCTTTGCAGCACCATAGGCGAAACCAAGACAATCATTTTCTGTGAAGTAAGTCAGAAAGAGAAAGACAAATATCCTATGATATCATTTGTAGGTGTTACCTAAAAATTGATATGAATGAACACATTTCCACAGAATAAGACACAGAGTTAGAAGACAAACTTATGTTTAACCAAAAGGAAAGGTGGGAGGAATGGATAAATTAGGATACTGGAGTTAACAAACATATACTAATACATGTAAAATATATAATCACAAAGACCACCGTGTACCAAGGAAGGTCTACTCAACACGCTGTAATAACCTACATTGGAAATAGATCTGAGGATGAATAGATATATGTATGTGTATAAATGAACCAGATTCCGTACACCTAGAACAAACACAACACTGTAATCAAATTTACTCCGATAGAAAATACAAATTAAATTAAAAAAACAAATGACAGGGGGCTTCCCTGGTGGCGCAGTGGTTGAGAGTCCGCCTGACGATGCAGGGGATGCTGGTTCGTGCCCTGGTCCGGGAGGATCCCACATGCCGTGGAGCGGCTGGGCCCGTGAGCCATAGCCGCTCAGCCTGCACATCTGGAGCCTGTGCTCTGCAACGGGAGAGGCCACAACAGTGAGAGGCCCATGTACCAAAAAAAAAACAAAAAACAAAAACAAAAAACGAGAAGTAATGAGACATAAGCTTTTGTGTTTTTCTCCCGGCACATTCCGCTCTATTTGATATCCTAGGAACAACTTCCAGGAAGGCTCTCTTGCCCTTGTAACCAGAGTTAGGAACGTAGAAATCCTGCCGCCTGGTGGCCATTTCCTGCAACAGCAGCTTTAAAACCAGTGCTAAGGGCCCCTTAATATTCACAAAGATTACAGTGCTGTAAAAGACACCTGTCCTCTAAAAATGTCCTACGGTCTACAGGTGACAAAAAAATCAAAATGGGACAAATTTTCAAGAGGAAAAATATCACAGGGTAAAAGCTACTCATTATTTTTTTTATTTTTTAAAAAAAAGGACATGGAAAAATGTAAACGTCACAAATACTTAGAGACATGCAAATCCAAACAACAAAGAGGTACCACCTCAAATCAGGCATAATGTCACCAGAAAAATGGCTACAAACAATAAATGCTGATGGGGTTGTGGAGAAATGCGTACCCTCCTATGCTGTTGGAGATACGTAAACTGGTAACAGCCAGTTAAGAATGAGAACAGAATGGAGGTGCCTTTAAAAGGTAAAAATTGAGCTACCATATGATCCGGCAGACCCACTACTGGGCTTATAACCTGAGAAGACCAGAATGGAAAAGGCAGAGGAACCCAAACTAGCACTGCAGCAGTACTTAGAATAGCCAAGACATGGAAGAAACCAAAATGTCCATCGAAACATGAATGGCCAAAGAGTAAGTGGTACATGTACAAGGTGGAATAGTAGCATGAAAAAGAAATGAAACATTGCCCTTTGCAGCAACATAGATGAACCTAGAGATAATCCTACTACGTTAAGTCAGAAAGAGAAAGACAAATATCCTATGATATAATTTGTAGATGTTATCTAAAAATTGATAACAGTCAACATATTTCCACAGAGAAAGACACTCACAGGCTTAGAAGACAAACTTATGGTTAACCAAAAGTAAAGGTGGGAGGAATGGATAGATTAGGATACTGGAGTTAACATACAGATACTAATACGTGTAAAATATATAATCACCAAAGACCACCGTACCAAGGAAGGTCTACTCAACACTCTGTAATAACCTACATGGCAACAGGATCTGAAGAAGAATAGATATATGTATATGTATAAATGAACCAGAGATTCTGTACACCTGGAACAAATGCAACACTGTTATCAAATTTACTCCGATAGAAAATTCAGATTAAATTAAAAAAACAAACGAGAAGTAATGAGCCATAAGCTTTTGGGGGTTTGCCCTGGCATATTCCACTCCAATTCACCAACTATGAACAACATTTGCAGGAAGGCTCCCTTGCCCTAGTAACCAAAGTTGGGAATGTAGAAACCGTCCGCCTTGTGGCCATTCCCCACAACAGCATCTGTAAACCCAGTGCTGATAGTCACTTAATATTCAAAAGGACTGCAGGGCTGTAAATGACACCTGCCTTCAGAAACTGTCCTGGGGTCGGGAATTGACAAAACATTTCAAAACAGGGAAAACTCTCAAGAAAATAATTTCAAAAGGAAAACTTTTCTCACTATTTAAAAAAAAAAAGGACATGGAAAAATTCTCAACATCAGTCATAATTAAAGCCATGCAAATCTACACTAGAAAAAAATATCACCTCACATCAGACAGAATGGCCACCAGCAAAAAGTCTACAAACATTAAATACTGAACTTGTTCTGGAGAAATGCGTACCCTCTTTGCAGTTGGTGGGATGTAGTGTATTAACAGCCACTAATGAGAAAGAATGGAGGTGTCGTTAAAAGGTAAAAATTGAGTTACCATATGATCTGACCAACCCACTAGTGGGCCTATCAACCGAGAAGACCACAGTTGAAAAGACACAGGCACCTGAAAGTCCACTGCAGCAAGATATACACTAACCAAGACATGGAAACAACCACAATGTCCATCGACACATGAATGGACAAAGAATAAGTGGTACATGTACACAGTGGAATAGTAGCGAGAAAAAAGAATGAAACATTGCCCTTTGCAGCACCATAGATGAGCCTTGAGATAATCATACTACGTGAAAAAAGTCAGAAAGAGAAAGACAAATATCCTGTGACATCATTTATAGGTGTCATCTAGAAATTGATAGCAATGAACAAATTTCCACAGAGGTTTATTCTGTTAAATAAAAATTAAATTTAAAAAAAACAAGCAAGAAGTAATGAGACATAAGCTTTTGAGGGTTTGTCCTGGCACTTTCCACTCTAATTTAAAACCTAGGAACACGACTTCCAGGAAAGCTTCTGTTTCCCTAATAACTAGAGTTGTGAATGTAGTAATCCTGCCGCCTTGTGGCCATTTCCTGCAACAGCAGCTTTAAACCTAGTGCTAATAGTCACTTCATATTCACAAGGACTGGTGGGCTGTAAATAACACCTGCCCTCAAAATATGCCCTGAGGGACTTTCCCTGGTGGCGCAACCCGCCTGCCAGTGCAGGGCACACGGGTTCGAGCCCTGGTTCAGGAAGATCCCACATGCCGCGGAGCAAGTAAGCCCATGCGCCACAAGTACTAAGCCTGCGCTCTAGAGCCCGCGAGCCACAACTACTGAGCCCACGCACCACAACTACTGAAGCCCGCATGCCTAGAGCCCGTGCTCCACAACAAGAAAGCCACTGCAACGAGAAGCCCGCACACCTCAACGAAGAGTAGCCCCCCCGGCCGCAACTAGAGAAAGCCCGCGAGCAGCAACGAAGACCCAGTGCAGCCAAAAATAAATAAATTTTTTTAAAAAATGTCCTGAGGTCGGTAACTGACACAAAAATTCAAAACTGGGCAAATTTTCAAGAAGACAATTTCAAGACATAAATTTTACTCACACTGAGAAAAAGAAAAGGACATGGCAAAATGCTCAATATCACAAATTACTAGAGACATGCAAATCCTAACTACAAAAAGTAGGGGAGAAGGAAGGAGACACAAGCCCTTGGGTGTTTGTCCAGGCACATTTCACTCTAATTTCCAATCAGGAAAAGGACTTTCCCTAAGGCTCAGTTTGCCCCAATTACCAGAGTGGGGCATGCAACAACAACATGAAAACTGGTTCTTGGGGGCCCTGGATATTCATAAGGCCCTTGAGGCTGTAAATGACAGCCTGTAAATGACAGGCTGAAAATGACACCTGTGTCTCAGGGATAGTTATGGAAAACAAATTCAAAACCAGGCAGGATTCAGGAACCAGATATCAAGATGTAAATTTCCCACACAGTGATTTTATATATATTTTTTAAAGTTCACCAGAAGCTACTCAACATCGGAAATTGTCGGCTAATGCAAAAAAAGGTATACCTAATTGTAGGCTAATGCAAAAAAGGATACCTAGAATGAGGTATCACCTCTCACCAGTCAGAATGACCATCACCACAAAGTCTCAAAAAAAGAAATGCTGGAGAGAGGTGAAGAAAAGGGAACCTTGTTACACTGTTGCTGGGAATGAAATTTGCCAACAGGCACTCTGGAGAACATTATGAAGGTTCCTTAAAAATAGAAAAATAGAGCTACCTTAGGATCCAGCAAATCCACTCCTCGGTGTAAATCCGGGGAAAACCAGAAATCGACAAGACACATGCACCACAACATTCACTGTAGCACTGTTTACAAGACCCTAGACTTGAAAGCAACGAAAGTGTCCATTGAAGGATGAATGGATAAAAAACATGTTGTACATATATACAATGGAATATTACTCAACTATGAAATGAATGAAATAAGGTCATTTGCAGCAACTCGGATGGACCTTGATATACTAAGTGACATAAATCAGACAGAGAAAGGTAAATTTCATATGATATCACTTAGAGGTAGAATCTAAAAACTGATACAAATGAACTAACTTACAAAACAGAAACAGAGTCACAGATTTAGAAAACAAACTTATGGCTACCAATGAGAAAGGTGGGGAGGAGGCATAAATTAGGAAGTTTAAATTAGCATACATATTCTTATATAGAGAAAATAGATAATAAGGACCTACTATATAGCACAGGGAATATGACTCAACAGATTCTAATAATTGAAAAAGAATATGTAAGAATGTTATGAATCCAAAAAAGAATACCTAGATGTCTTTGTATAAGTGATTCCAGTTGCTGTACTCAAAAGAGGAACACAACTTTGTAAGTCAGCTATACTCCACTATACAATAAAAATAAAATTCAAAAAAAAAAAGAGAGAGGGCTTCCCTGGTGGTGCAGTGGTTGAGGGTCCGCCTGCCAGTGCAGGGGACACGGGTTTGTGCCCCGGTCCGGGAAGATCCCACATGTCGTGGAGCAGCTGGGCCCATGAGCCATGGCCGCTTGGCCTGCGCATTTGGAGCCTGTGCTCCACAACGGGAGACGCCACAACAGTGAAAGGCCCGCGTACCGCAAAAAAAAAAAAAAAAGAGAGAGAGAGAGAAATAGTTTCTAAATTGCTTCAGGCGCAGTGCCCCAAACTGGCGTCACATCCCTGGAGCCAGAGCCAGAACGGGTTTGGGTCCCAAGGCTGCACTGTCATTGGGCTGAGAGAGTTGGGGAGACAGTGCCAGCAAATGAGGGGCCCCTGGAATTGTACTGGCTGACCCCACTACATAGATCCAAAATCTCCAAGGCCAGGCAAGCCGCCCTACTGCTAAAACATGGCTCAGACACCCAATGGATGGTGAATCCCCTGGGCTGGAAGAGATTTAAAAAGTCACCTGGTCTCCCCATCTGCTGGTGTTGGGGTTCGCACCTCTAGCCTTTTTTTTAGAGTCGTCCCACCAGCTGAAGACAGTACCTTAAACAGCCAGTTTTGCATGGCTTGGAATTTGTCCGGGGGAGGGAGATGCAGGGGAAGGTGGGTAAGGAATGAGACACAAACCCTAGGGTCTTGGACAGGCACATTCCACTCTAATTTCCAATCAGGAAAAGGACTTTCCCTAAGGCTCAGGTTGCCCCAATTACCAGAGTGGGGTATGAAGAAATCCTGCCGCTTTGTGGCCAATTCCCGAAACGACAAATTGAAAACCGGTGCTTGGGGGCACTGCATAGTCACAAGGCCCTCGAGGCTGTAAATGCCACTTGCATCTTGGGGTTAGTTATCAAAAATGACTTCAAAACAGGGCAGAATTTCGAGAAGCAGACATCAAGATGTAAATTTCATTCACAGTTTTTTTTTTTTTAAAGCCCACCAAAACCTGCTCAACATCGCAAATTCTAGGGAAATGCAAAAACACTATAAGGAGGTATTACCACTGAGGCAGGACGACCATCAGCACAAAAGTCTAAAGGAAGAAATGCTAGAGAGTACGGGGAGAATATGGAACCATGACACACTGCTGCTGAGAATGTAAATTGCTAACTGCCACTCTGAAGAACAGTATGAGATTCCTTAAAAATCGAAAAATAGAGCTACCAGAGGGTCCAGCAATTCCACTCCTGGGTGTAAACTGGGGAAAACCAGATTTCGAAAAGATACATGCACCCCAACATTCACTGTAGCACTGTTTCCAAAAGCCTAGACTAGGAAGCAAGGAAAGTGTCCATCGAAGGATGAGTGGATAAAGAAGATGTGGTACTTATGCACAATGGAATATTACACAACCATGGATATAAATGAAATAAGGCCAGTTGCAGCAACTCAGGTGGACCTATATACGATCATACTAAGTGACATAGACAGAGACTTATAATATCACCTAGGTGGAATCTAAAAATGGATGCAAATGAACTAACTTACAAAACAGAAACAGAGTCACAGATTTAGAAAACAAGTTTATAGCTACCAAAAGGGAAAGGTGAGAAGGGGGAAGGCATAAACCAGGACGTTGAAATTAGCATACATATACTTCCATAGAGAAAAGAGATAATCGATAAGAACCTACTGTATAGCACATAGAATTCGACTCAACACACTGTAATCACCAGTAAGGAATACATAAGACTGGTAAGAATCTGAAAAAGAATATATAGATGTCTCTCTGTAAGTGAATCAAGTGGATGTACACCAGAAATAAACACAGCATTGTAAGCCAGCTATACTCCACTATAAAAATAGAGATAAATTACAAAAAGAGAGAGAGGAAAATTCTTACTAAATTCATTCAGGGGTGGTGACCCAACCTGGCGTCACATCATCTAGACCCAGAGCTGGCTAGGGTCCTAAGGCTGGACACTCCTGGGGCTGAGCGACCTATGAGGATGTGCCAGCGAATGCAGCCCCATTGGAGTTGTACCGCCTGGTCCCCACTCCATGGGTCCCAAATCTCCAGGTGCAGGGGAGCCAACCTACAGCCAAACATGCCTGTGACCCCAAGGATGGTGGACTGTCTGGTTGGGAAGAGTTTGGAAAAGTCGCCTCATCTCCACATCTCCTGGTGGTGGGGTTCCCCCCCACCAGCCTCTTTCCTTAAAGTCTCCTCACCTGGGGAAGACAGCACCCTCAACAGCCGGTTTTGCACGGCTTGGAATTTGTCCGGGGGATGGGGGGAAGGGGGGGAAGGGGGGGAAGGAATGAGACACAAGCCCCGAGTGTTTGGACAGGCACATGCCACTCTAATTTCCAATCAGGAAGAGGGCTTTCCCAAAGGCTCAGGTTGCCCCAGTAACCAGAATGGGGCTTGAAGCAATCCTGCTGCGCTGTGGCAGGTTCCCAAAACAAGTTGAAAACCGGTGCTCAGGGACACTACAATTCACAAAGCCTACAGGGTTGTAAATGACACCTATCCTCCACAAACGTCTTGGGGTAAGTAATCGAAAAGGGCTTGAAAACAAGGCAGAATTGCAGGAACCAGATTGCAAGAGGTAGATTGGACTCGCCTTTAAAGCACATGAAAAGCTGCTCAACATCGCCAATGATTCAGCTGGCCAAAAAGGGTGTACTGGTTTTTCCTTAATATACTAAGTAATTAAATGACAAACTGATGTTTTCTCTAAGTAACAAACTGACGCTGACCCTACTAAGGCCTTGATGCTGTCCCTGAGGCCCTGACACTGAGCCTAAATCCCTGAGCTGTCCCTCATCGTCCTCAACCTATCCCTAGGTAACGACCTGATGCTCTTCCCTAGCTTTCGCCCTGACTCTGTCCCTAACTAATGAACTGACACTCTTCCTAAGGCTCAGATGCCATACCTAACTAACACTCTGGTGCTGACATTAACTAAGGCCCTGACACTGTCCCTAACTAAGGCCCTGACAGTGCCCCTAACTATCACCCTGAACTGGTCCCTAACTAATAGCCTGGTGCTGCCTGAAGGTAATGTCCTGAGACTGTCCCTAACTAATGTCCTGACACTGTCCCAAACTATTACCTTGATGCTCTCCCTAACTAAGGCCCTAACACAGTCCTTATCTAAGGCCCTGATGCTGTCCCTATCTCCCTGAATCTGTCCTTAACTAACGACCTGATGCTGTCTATAAGTAATGAGCTGACACTGTCCCTAACCATCACCCTGATGCTGTCTCTAACAAAAGCCTGACACTGACCTAAGTCCCTGATGCTGTCCCCTAGTATTGCCCTAATCCTGTCTCTAAGTAATGACCTGATGCTGTCCCTAAATAAAGTACTGATGTTTTTCCCCAGCTCTAGCCCTGACGCTGTCCTTAACTAATGACCTGATGTTATCTGTAAGTAATGACCTGATGCTGTCCCTAACACCCGACACTGTTGCGAACTATTGCCCTGATATTGTCCCTCCCTGAAGCCTGATGCTAACCCTAAAAGTCCCTGACACTGTCTCTATTGCCCTGAACCTGTCCCTAAGTAACAAGCTGATGCTTCCTCTAAGTAACAAACTGATGTCCCTAAATAAGGCCCTGACACAGTCTGTAACTATCACTCTGAAACTGTCCCTAGGTAACGACCTGAGGCTCTTCCCTAGCTATTGCCCTGACACTGTCCCTAACTAACACCCTGATGCTGTCCCTAACTAAAGTCTTGATACTGGCCCTAACTATCACTCTGAACCTGTCCCTAACTAACAACCTGATACTGTCTGGAGGTAATGACCTGATGCTGTCCCTAACAAAGAATCTGACACTGTTCCTTACTAAGACCCTAACACTGTCACTTACTAATGCCCTGACACTCCCTAACTAATAACCTGAAGCTGTCCTTCACTAATGCCTGATGGTGAACCTAAGGCCCTCACGCTGTCCCTAAGTAAGGGCCTGATGCTGTTATTAACTAAAGCCCTGATGCTGTTCCTAACTATCTCCCTGAACCTCTAACTAATGACCTGAGGCTGTCTGTAAGTAATGGCCTAATGCTGTCCCTAACCGATGCCTGATGCTGTCGCTAACTATTGCATTGATTCTGTCCCTAACTAAAGCCCAATGCTGACCCTAAGTCCCTGATGCTGTCTCTAAATGTCCCCCTGAGCCTGTCACTAAATAATGACCTGACAAAATCCCTAACACTTGAGGCAGTACCTAACTAAATTCCTGATGTTGTTCCCTAAGCTCTCGCCCTGACCCTGTCTCTAAATAATGCCTGTAGCTGTCCCTAACTATTGCCCTGATGCTGTCCCTAATTAAAGCCTTACCATGTCCCTAACTAATGCCCTGACGCTATCCCTAATGATCATCCTGATCTGACCATAAGTCCCTGATGCACTCTATAACTATTGCCCTGAACCCGTTCCTAAATAACGACCTTTCCCTGTTCCTAACTAAATTCCTGATGCTGTTCCCTACCTATCCCTCTGAACATGTCCCTCAGTAAGGAACTGATGGTATCCCTAGCTAAAGACCACATGCTGTCCCCTAGCTATCACCTTGAACACATCCCTAAGGGCCTAACGCTGTCCCTAACCCTAACCCTGAGACATGACTATGTCCCTGATTCTGTCCCTAATAAGCACTTTAAACCTGTCTCTAAGTAATGACCTGATGCTGTCCCTAAGTCCTGATGCTGTTCCCTAGCTTTAGCCCTGATGTTGCCCTTAACTAACCACCCGACAATGTCCCTAACTATCATCCTGATGCTGTCCATAACTAAAGCCTGATGCTGACCCTAACTATTGCCCCGATGCTGGTCTGAACTAAAGCCAGATGCTGACCCTAAAGAAGTCTCTGACACTGTCTCTATTGCCCTGAACCTGTCCCTAAATAAAAACCAGATGTTTTCTGTAAGTAAAGAACTGAAACCTAACTTAAGGCTCTGACACTGTCCCTAACTGTCACCCTGAACCTGTCCCTAGGTAACGACCTGATGCTCTTCCCTAGCAATCGCCCTGTCACTGTCCCTAACTAATGCCCTGAACTGTTCCTAACTAAGTCCCTGATGCTGTCCCTAATTAATGTTCTGATGCTGGTCCTAACTAGCACCTTACTCTGACCCTACCAAAGGCCCTGTTGCTGTCCCTAAGACCCTGACGCTGTCCCTAACTCAGACCCTGATGCTGTCCCTAACTAATGACGTGAAGCTGTCCATAATTAATGCATGATGCTGAACCTAAGGTCCTGATGCTGTCCCTATCTCCCTGAACCTTTCCCTAACTAACGACCTGAGGCTGTCTGTAAGTAATGACATAATGCTGTCCCTAACTAACACAAATTCTAATGAGAAAACACCCACTCTCATCACCCTCTTGGGCATCAGCACAAGGCAGGAATCAGCTGCATTCTTTATTTATCCCTCCCATTTTTCCAGAACCTTTCCTTCAAGGAGAAATCTCTGGGCTCTGCAGGAACTATGAGTGGTGACCATCAGGTAATCTGAGACTGAAAAGCAAGAGACAGGGGAGGAGATGAGAATTGGTGATGGGGAGAAGCAGGGGAGTCCACGTTCAGTCTCAGGCTGAGAGTCTGGGTTAATCTCCAACGAAGGTAAGGACCACCAGGAGCTAAGCCCCACTGGCTTTGTCACCTGGTGTGGGGATTGGGGACAGCCAAACCACCATGGCCACTCTCAGAGAAGTAAAGAAGGTGAGAGGGCACCCCTGGCAGCCAGATTGAAAGTGGTCACTGCTATGAAATAAGATGCCCTTTTCAGAAAAGCAAAGGATGTTCTCTTCGTTCTCAAAGACTTGCAAATACTCTGTGTTCTTCCGGAGGCATGCTGAAGCCTTCAGCGTTTGAGGGCAGTAATGGAAGGAATCTGGGCTCAAAACAATCCAGCACTCACTCCTTGAGGGTGCTGAGGATGACCAGTGTTCACCCCTTGGGTGCTGTGGGGCCTGAAATTCCCTTATCACCTAGGACGGGAGGGGCCACACACACACTCCCCTGGACGAGCACGGGGCTGGGCTTGTGGGCTACAGACCTTTATCAGATACATGATTTGCAAACATCTTGTGCAATTTTGGATGGTGGATTATCTTCTTCCTTGCTCCCTTTATTCACAACAGTTTTTCGTTTTGAGGAAGTCCTATTCATCTATTTTGTCTTTTGTTGCTTGTGCTTTTGGTAGCAGATCTAGGAAATCATGGCCAAATCCAAGGTCATGAAGATTTACTCTCATGTTTTATTCTCCAAGTTTTATAATTTTGGTTCTTACATCTAGGCCTTTGATCCATTTTGAGTTGATTTTGTATACAGGAGGAGGTAAGGGTCCAACTTTATTCTTTTGCATGTGGGTATCCCATTGTCCCAGCACCTGTGCTAATGGTTTGGGAGAAAATATTTGCAAATGATGCAACGGACAAGGGCCTAATTTCCAAAATATACAAACAGCTCATACAACTCAAAAAAAAAAATCAAAAAATGGGCAGAAGCTCTAATTAGACATTTCTCCAAAGAAAACATACAGATGGACAATAGGCACATGAAAAGATGCTCCACATCGCTAATTATCAGAGCAATGCAAATCAAAACTACGATGAGGTACCACCTCACACTGGTCAGAATGGCCATCATTAAAACGTCTACAAATAACAAATGCTGGAGGGGGTGTGGAGAAAAGAAAACCCTCCTACACTGTTGGTGGGAATGTGAATGGTGCAGTCACTATGAAAAACAATATGGAGGTTCCTCAAAAAACTAAAAATAGAGTTGCCATATGAACCAGCAATCCTACTCCTGGGCAAATATCCAGACGAAACTATAATTCAAAAAGATATACACCACTATGTTCATAGCAGCACTATTCACAATAGCCAAGACATGAAAACAACCTGAATGTCCATCAACAGAAGAATGGATAAAGAAGATGTGGTATATATATATACACACACACAATGGAATGCTATTCAGCTATAAAAAAAAAGAGTGAAATAATGCCATTTACAGCAACATGGATGGACCTAGAGGTTATCATACTAAGTGAAATAAGTCAGACAGAGAAAGACAAATACCACATGATATCACTTATATGTGGAATCTAAAATGAGACACAAATGAACATATCTACCAAACAGAAACAGATTCATAGATATAGAAAACAGACTTGTGGTTGCTAAGGGGAAGAAGCAGGGAGGGATCGATTGGGAGTTTGGGATTAGCAGATGCAAACTATTATATATAGGATGGATAAACAACAAGCTCGTACTGTATAGCATAGGGAACTCTATTCAATATCCTGTAATAAACCATAATGGAAAAGTATATGAAAAAGAGTATATATATTTATATATCTATATATCTGAATCACTTTGCTGTACAACAGAAATTAACACAACATTGTAAATCAACTATACTTGAATAAAATAAATTTTTAAAAAATTAAGTTGAGGGCTTCGCTGGTGGCACAGTGGTTAAGAACCCACCTGCCAATGCAGGGGACACGGGTTCGAGCCCTGGTCCGGGAAGATCCCACATGCCATGGAGCAGCTAAGCCTGTGCGCCGCAACTACTGAGCCTGTGCTCTAGAGTCTGTGAGCCACAACTACTGAGCCGCGTGTCACAACTACTGAAGCCTACACACCTAGAGCCCGTGCTCCACAACAAGAGAAGCCACCTCAATGAGAAGCCCATGCACCACAACAAAGACCCAATGGAACCAAAAATAAATAATAAATAAATTTTAAAAAATTAAGTTGAGATTATAAAAGTGGCTTCAAACTAATTGGTATAAAGTAGGCCTTATTCCTCTTGTCCTTTCATACTGGGACAAATGTATAAATAGACAGAAACTAAACCAGGATTTCTCCAGTCTGAACTCATATCACACAGAACTTTAATTGTTGAAAAAACCATTAACACCAGTTACACCATTGGGATGTCCTGACGCAGTATCAAGGTTATAAAGGTTGTATCAAGGTTGTATCAAGCCTGCAGAATCCACTAAATATGGAAATTCAAACTGAAATGAAGCCAAATATCCCATGACTTCTCCAAAACTAGTTATACGACAATCAACTGGAAACCATATACAATCAAATGAATGTAGACAGAAACAACTATATCCTTCCTTTTTTTTCTTTTTAGATGAGGATGGTATTTAAGGTGATGTCTTGGGCCATTTCAGGGAGTTACTCAATTTCCTGGGTCTCTCCCATGCACACAGGAGGTACACATGTCATTTAACTTGTTTGTGCAACTATGTGAAGGTAGTTAATACCACAAAACTGTATACTTAAAATGAATTAAATGTTAATGTCATGTTTTGTATTTTTAATAACAATGAAAAAAAAAGCGTAATGCTGATATTTTTTACCACATAAATGAACATTAAAAACATCCTTAGTGGAAAAAAGCCATACAGAAAAGGCCACCCAGATCCCATATTTATCTTGTCTGCTTTAAATCCATCAAGGTTGTCCAAATGAGGGAAAAACTCAGTAATGGTTCTAGAAAAAGAAAACTAGATCAGGATGGAAAAAGACATTTTCATACAGTTGGGACAGCAGGTGAAAGTTGATGTGGGCCTGTGTATTAAATTATAATGTGGAAATCATGATTTCCTCATTTAGGGGTTATGTGCTAGTTCCTCAGGAGAATGTCCTTGTTCTGGGTAAAACACACTGAGCATTTTGTGTGAAGTGGCAGATGTGAGTACTTTTTGCCACTACTGAAAAGTTTTCCGTACACTTTAAATTACTGGAAAGTGAATTACTTTTCCAAACAACCATGTCAATACCATACCAGAAAATCAGATAAGACAGCCATCAAACTTTATTATAGAGGCCAAGACTTACCCAGACCAAGTTCAACCAAAGTTGTGATACTTATTTCCCTTGTACACATGATGTTAAGAGGCACCATGGGAAGGGTATATTAGTAGCTACCATGTTTTGGGTCCTGTGGATTACCTGGGATGCAGTAGAAACAGTGACCTTTTAGCATTACAATTTTTCACATTACTTCAAAAAACATGTTAAAAAAATCAGTAAAGTTGCAAAGTATGGAATCAATATGCACAAATCAGTTTTGTTTCTATACACTAATAACAAACAATCAGAAAAATTAAGAAAAGAATCCCATTTACAATTCCATCAGAAAGAACAGTTTAGGAATAAATTTAACCAAGGACATGAAAGACCTATACTCAGAAAACTATAGGACACTGATAAAGAAATTGAAGACACAATAGAAAACAATATTCCATGCTCATGCATCAGAAAAATTACCATCATTAAAATGTTTATTCTACCCAAAGCCATCAACAAACAGTGCCAGGAAAACTAGACACCAGACTCCAAAGAACGACACTGGTCACCATCTACACTGCACAAAAACTAACTAAAAGCCCACAAGGTTCCATATTAAACCCTTTCTCTCCTGAGTCCCCTGAAGATGCACCCCACCCACCCAGCAGTCAGCTGCACTGGAAGTTTCTCCCCACTTGCTCATTTCTTCCTCTTGTGGTATCTCCTCACCATTGGGTCCTGAGAAAACCCAGCTCCTGTCAGTGTGGACACTGCCCCATGGTCCAGAAACCTAAGCCCTGACGGGAGACAAAGCTCCTTGTCCACTTGTCATGGAGCAAAGTCTGTGGGCAGGATGCACCTGTGCCCGCAGGGTCAGAGAGGTGGGTTCAGCGCCCCCTGTGGGACATCAGAGAAGTGCCGGGAGCACCACACTCAAACCCAGAGGCCTCATCCCAAATGCAGTTCTGCTGTGTGTACTAAGTTTGAAAATCCAAACTGAAATGGAGCCAAGTATCTCACTGTATCTTCTCAAAAGATAGTTAAAGAACAATTAATTAGAAACCATATGTAATGAAATGAATGTAGACACAAACTTTACAATTTAAACCAAAATTCACTCAAAATTGCCCATAGACAAATTTAAATTACCAAACTATAAAAATTCTAGAATCTGAGAACAGAAGAAAATCTACATGACCCTGGGTCTGGTGATCCATTTTAAAACACACAACACCAAAAGTCTATCAACAAAAGAAAAATAATTAATAATGTAGACTTTATAAAATTAAAAATTTCTACTCTATGAAAGACCTTATTCAGAAAACCACAAACTGGAAGAAACTATTTCCAAAACACATATCTGATTAAGGATTTGTACGCAATTAAAACTTGGTAAAGACTGAAACACACACCTGGCTAAAGAAGATAAACAGTAAATAAGCATACAACAATATACTCAAGATGCTGGTGGAATGAATGTACAACCTACTTTAGAAGACAGTTTGGCAGTTTTTTCCAAATCTAAACAGTCTCACCTTACGATCCAAGAAGAATACCTCTTGTATTTAGACAACTGTTTTGAAAAACTGTTCAAACAAAAACTAGCATTAAGTAATGCACAGCAGCTCTATTCATAATGGCTAAAAACTTAAAGATATCAGGATGTCCTTCTGTAAATGAATTCATAAGCAAATTAAAGGACATACATCTCAAGGGGAGCAGAATACACCACCCTAAAATACGCCCATTTGACAAAAGGATTATTTTGGACTGATTAATTAAAAAAATAGCAGACCCAGGAGAATCCTTGAAAACCAAGTAGAAAATGCCCTTTTATGAAGTAAATTTACATTTACTAAGGATATCTCCATTTGTAAGGGTGTGTCCTTCTCTGGATCAGGAATTGAATGATGACTAAATATCAAGAAAAATTTGTCAATGGAATAGGCCTGGATATAAATCTGCATAACAACCATGCCCTTGTTTACTGTGCTTTGCCTAATAATCTCCCTTAAATGGCTTCCTCCATTCCCTAACATCTTTCTTTTGTTCTCAGCTGAAGGTAGCATTTAAGGTAATGGCTTGGGCCATTTCAGGGAGTGACTCAGTTTTCCTGGGTATCTTTCAAGTATACAGGAGGTATGCATGGTATATATTAAACTTCTTATTGTTTTTCTCCAGTTCATCTCCCTTTCATTACAAGGGGGGTCCCAATGAAGAACATAGAAGAGTAGAGGGAAAATTATTTTCCCTCTCATAAAATGCAATGCAATAGCATTCGGAGATATAAAGGAATGAACCATTAACCCGTGCAAAAAAAAAAAAAAAAAAAAAAGGATAAATCTAACACATTGCTAAGTCAAAGAATCCAGTCTGAAGTGCTACACACTGTATGACCTCATTTATATGACATTCTAGAAAAGGCAAAACAGACATGGTAAACAGTTTACGGAATATGTGGTTGAAATAGTCCATATGATACTTTAGTGGTGAATACCTGTCATTATGCATTTGTCTACATCCACAGATTTTTACAACCCAACAAGTAAATTATAATCTATTCAAATTTATTTACTTAGGATATGGGAGTGTCAAAGACTGGAGTACAGAATATAACAAAGAATCTAACTGATTTAGAAATGTATGAAAAAAACTCACTGTTGGTGGCGGAGTTACAGACAAAGGTTACAATATCCATGTCATAACAGATCAGGTTGGAGACATCAGTATAAACTATCTTTAGCCTAATAGAGATACACATAGTTCCACATGGAAATCTTTACAATTATGTGTATATGTATAGGCTGGGATACATGCATATATTTCCATGCATTGTCAGCTGAGCCTATTTAGCTCCCACATGTAAGTTTTTAATACTATTCTCTAATAAAAGGAACAAGGGCTCTTTGAAGAACGGGCTGATACTAGGACTGAGACAGTAAATCTGTGAAGCAGGATAATCTTAAAATATCAGAAAGTAAAAAAGTACCAAAAAAAAAAAACCACACTTAAGAAAAATTATGTAAAATGAGAACAGGAGCAAATGGAAAAGGCTCTCAAAAGCCAAGGCAAGAATGAACTAAACAGTCTAATAATGCAATACTGGATTATAACCAGAAGTTTACAATAATTGTTTACATGTCCAAAAAAATTACACAGTTTTCTATGAATGGTGTTAAATAGAAATCTCCTATGCAGAAAGATTCTAAACAATTCACATAGACACTCAGCTATCTATCAAGGATGTGAAGCTAACTCCCCTCTCCTCAAGTGTGGGTTCTGCATTATGACTTCCTCCTAAATAAGACACACAGGATGGACGTGGGAAAAAATTAACCTCACTGTGGGAAAACTTGACAAACACTACCTCAGCTAGGTGACCAAATTTAAGAATATAAGTGATGAATTCCCTTGAGAGCCTGTTCTCTTGATATATAGTGAAGAGGAAGCACTTTACCTCTGTAATCTGCATTTTCAAAAGCCAAGTCTAATCACAACAAAAACACCAAGAAAATCCCAGTGCAGGGCAGTCTACAAAATACCTGACCAGTCCTCCACCACACTGTCAAGGTCATAGAAACAAGTAGAGTCTGAGCAACTGTCAAGGCCCAGGAGAGACTAAACAGACATTATGACCACATGTCCTTTGTGATCCTGGAACAAGGAAAGGTATAACAAAGGGAACATGAATATAGACTTCAGTTAATAATAAAGTATCAATATTTGTTCATTATTTGTGATGATTCTGTAGAAGATTAGACAGGAAAAATTAAAAGTCAAATAAGAGAAACCTATTGTAACAAACTGGAAATCTAGAGGAAACAGGTGATTTCTTTGTAAAAACACATTACCAAAATGGACCCTAAATTAAGGAAAATACAAAAAGACTAATTAAACACTGAGGAACCTCTTCCCCCTACTGGTTATCCTCTATCACTGTTTCAGGGTTCCCCTCTCCCAGGACAGGGAGGGAACAGGCACAGAGCTGCTTGGCAGCTCCCCAAATATCTGACCCCACCCAGTATCTTCATCTCCCCCAGCCATGCCCCACCCAGTGAGGACACCTGAGGTGGATCAGGGATTTATTGATTCAGATGTGTCAACTAGGACTTTTTTTTATTCCCAGTGACTGGACACACTTACTGAAGTAAAATAAATTAGTATTTATTGTAAGGGTAGAAATAAATTAATACCGGCAAGTGGCAAGTTTAAGAATGGGTTTGGACCTGGCAGGTCCAGTGACTCATACTATCTCAGTGTGGTCTTGCTCCTTTCCAAAACTCTGTCCTGCTCAGTGCCTTTGGGTGATCCCATTCACAGGCACAGTCTCTCTCACTGCCCTTGGGCCAACAGCAATTCTAGGCTGACAACCACTCACCATCCTTTTTCCTAGAAAGAGCTTCTCCTTTTCTTGGATACCAAGAAAAGTCATGGTTTTAAATTCCTTTGGCCTGGCTTGGGTTACATTCTCACCCTTGACCCATCATCACAGGAACCAGAAGATGGAAAATGGGACTGGCTAGATGCGGGTTGTAAACCCATCTTCGAGCTGGGTGGAACGTGGGGTCATTCTTCTGGAACTGTTTGGACTGGAAGCAGGTGAGATGTAATTCCCAAAGGAAAACTGAGGCACTAGACTTGGGCATGAGAACAGATGCTGGTTGAGAGAAAGCAGCAGATTCTATGTCAATGACAGCTCACTGCACAGCACCCTTTTTCCAAAAGGAAAAAAGGGGTTCACTTAGGGTCAGGGGCTGCAGCTACTCATCCAGTGTGCTCTTACTGCCCTCTCAAGACTGCAAGAAGTTCTTTCACTTGCTGAAAAGGCAGGATCATTGTTGGTGGTAAACTCAAGCCTCCTGCCTTGGGCATCAGGTCCTCACATCTCAGGGTTTGGCCCAGGATAGCCTATGTGCCCTCAGAAGACACAGAGACCTCATTCCTGCCCCCGAGAGGTGGGAACCCTTGAGTCATGCCATCTCCCTGGCCATATTAATTACCCACCCCTGAAGAACAAGGCTGCTCATTTTCCAGTTTCTTCTCTCTCCTTTACCAAGGGAAGAAACCAAATGCTAGGGTGGTAAGGAAACTCTTGTGCAATGAAGTAATGGGAGGTTCAAGAATTATTCCAGGCCATGGAACCCATAATTGGCAGGCTTTCCAGAGGCCACATGGATGCATATGGCTCTCCAAGACCATGCAGCCTCAGTATGAACCTCCCATTGGGAGGTCCAGTTACTCCCATATCTTTGATTCTTAATGACTATGAATGTCAAAATTTCTAACAACTGAAGGGACAAAGGATTGCAGGGCCATGGTCTGCTGTATGGTTGTTATGTCAGGGACACACTCAAATGTTCAGTGTTATTACCTCTCTTGGCAAGCTACGAGGCTGTGAAGGCTGTGAAGAGGAGGACCTTTTCTCAACCACATGGACACTGATAGTTGAAACATCTCAAAGGAATGTCTATACTGCCCAGGTAGCTGTTCCATTGCCCAGCAGCATGGTCAGCTCAGTAATTGTCCATGGGGTCTTGACAGGGCCCAGGCTGGACTGAGCTAGAGGACCACAGATGCCTGCCTGGATGCTCAGAGGTCAAGGACTGTCCTGCCTGAGACTTGATTGTCTATTCATGCCCACTCAGATGGGACAAAGCATGCCTGCAGTCCCAGGAGGGTCCCACCGGCCCTCAAGTAGGCTGGGGGCTGGCAGGTTGTTACACCCAGTCCTGCATAAATCCACACATGTCCATTGAGTGCCCTCCTGTCTGGGCTCTGCTGGAACCTGGGGCTGCCCAGGCAGAGTGGAGCCAGCACCACCTTTCTCAGATGGGAGGGCAGGAAGAAACCTGCGTGACTTGACACCTTCCACAACCCTTGACTAACATCGAGTTTGATTTGAAACACTCAGAAACAGTACAGACATTTCATTCTTCTCTCAGAGTCCAGGACTGGGGGGTAGAAAAACAATGGTCCAGCTCAACTCCCTGACTCATGTGTGACCCTGGGCAAATCGTGTCCATCCTGGAGACCTCAGAGAGGAGAAGGGAAGAGCAAAGGGGGCCAGTTATGCTTAAACCTAACCCTAACCCTAAAGAAATCTAACCTCTAACCCTAACACCCTAAGCCCAGACCCCTAGACCCTCTACCCTGACTCTCCAACCCTGACCCCTGACCCCTAAACCCTGACACTGACTTAAACCTCAGACCTAAACCCTAGCCTAGTGGATACCGAGGGTATATACCCTGGAATAAACCAAGGGATTCATGACCTTGCATTTAGCAATAGTTTCTTATATCTCAAACTAAAGCTCAAGCAATGAAAGAAAAAAAATAGATCAACTGGAGCTCCTCAAAATTACAAACCTTTGTACATCAAAAGAGGCTATCCAGAAAGTAAAAAGACAGCCCAAAGAATGGAAGAAAATATTGGCACATTATATCTGATGAGAGCCTTTATCCAGAATCTATCAAGAACTTTTACCACTCAAAAAAAGAGCAACCCAATTTTTTAAATGGACAAAGGACTTGAATGGACTGTTCTCCAGACAAGGCATACAAGTGGTCAGTAAGCACATGAAGAGATGTCAAACATCAGTAGTCATGATGGAAATGCAAATTAAAACCACAACTTTTCACACACACTAGAATGGTTATATTAAAAATAAATAAAAATAACAAATGTTGGCAACAATGTAGAGAAATTGGAACTCTTTATTTGTGGAAATGTAAAATGGTGCAATCTATGTGTGCTAAATTTTGGCATTTTCTCAAAAATATAAAAATGTAATTGTCATATGTTTCAACAACTCCACTCCTAGATATATACCCAAAGAATTTTAAACAGGTGTTCAAATAAAAACTTGTACACCAATATTCATAGCAGCACTATTCACAATAGCCCAAGGTAAAAACAATTAAAATGTCCACCAGTGGGTGAATGGACAAGCAAAATAGGGTAGATCCATAGAATGCATTATTCTGCCATATAAAGGAATAAAGTAAAATGGTGCAAGCAGCTGTGGAAAACAGTAGGGGGGCTCCTCAAAAACTTAAACATAGAATTAACGTAGAATCCCTCAATTCCACCCCAGGGTATACACCCAAAATATTTAAAAGCAAGGACAGGAACAGATATTTGTACCCCATATTCATGGCAGCATTATTCACAGTAGCCAAGAGGTGGAAGCAACTGGAGTGTCCTTCAGCAGATGAATGGATAAACATAATGTAGTATATACACAATAGAATGCAATTCAACCTTTAAAACTAAGATAATTCTCACACAGGCTACAATGTGGATAAACCTTGAAGTCATTATGCTAAGTGAAACAAGCCAGACACAAAAGGACAGACATTCTATGAGTCCACTAGTATGAGATATCCAGATAAGTCAAATTCAAAGACAAAGCAGAATAAGGTTGCCAGGAGTTGAGGGGAATAAGTGTTTAATGGTTACAATTTCACTTGGGGAAAATGAAAAAGTTCTGGAGATGGATGGTAAGGATATTTTTACAACAATGTGAATGAACGTAACGCTATAGAAGTGTATACTTAAAATTATTTAAATGATAAATGTTATATTTTTTAATCACAATGAAAAAAACTGATACATGTTACAGCATAGAAAAACACTGAAAACATCCTAAGTGAAAGAAGCCATACAGAAAAAGTCACACAGATCATACTCATCTTGAATACTTTAAATTCATGAAGGTTTTCAAAACGAGGGAAAGCCCCAGTGATGGTTCCAGAAAAAGAAAACTGGATTAGAATGGAAAAAGACATTTCCACAAAGGTGGGGCAGCTGCTGAAAGCTGAAGTGGTCCTGTGGATAGGATTATAATGTGGAAACCATAATTATTCCTCATTCTGGGGCTATGTGCTGGTTCCCTGGGAGACCCCAGGGTGTTTGGTGTGAATGTAGAAAATTTTGTACTGCTACTTAAAGTTTAAACAATTGAAATTTACTAGAAAATAAATTACTTTTCAATACAACCATGTTAGTAACATGCCAGAAAATCAGAGATGACATCAAACATTGCTATAGAGGCCAAGACTTACCCAGACCAAATTCAACCAAAGTGGTGATGCTAATCGCCCTTGTAGGAGTCCCCACGGTATTAAGAGGCACCGTGGTAATATTATATTAGTAGCCACTATGTCTTGGGTGCTGTGGATGACCTGGATAGAGTTGGAACAGTAGGATTTCTGAATTCTAGTTTTCTACGTAAAACCACCAAAAGACTGTCAGAACTAAAAAATGAGTTCAATAAAACTGCAGGATCATTTGTGATTCTATACACTAATAATGAACTATCAGAAAGAGAAATTAAGAAAACAATTCCATTTACAATCGCACCCTCCAAAAAACTAGCAGTAACTTTAACCAAGGACTTGAAAGACCTGCACACTGAAAACTGTAAGACATTGATGAAAGAAACTGAACAGACAGAAAAAAATGGAAAGATATCCCATGCTCATGGGTGAAAATATTGTTAAAATGTCCATTCTACCCAAAGCAACATACACATTCACGCAGTCACTACCAAAATTTCAATGACATTTTTCACAGAAACAAAAAACAATTTGTGTGGAGCCACAAAGGACACAGAAGAGCCAAAGGGACACTGAGAAAGGAAAACGGGCTGGAGGCATCTCCTTCCCTGACTTCAATCTACATTATGAAGCTAAAGGCACCAAAAAAGTGTGGAATTGGCACAGAAACAGGCACACAGACCAGAGATCCCAGAAAGCAACCTACAGGTACGTGGTCAGTTAATTCACAAAAAAAAAGGAGCCGAGAACATACACCTGGGAAAAGACAGTTCCCTCAGTAAACGGTGCCGGGGAAAATGGACGACACACGCCAAGGAACAACACCGGCTAAAACCTGACTAAAACCCCACAACTTTCCACAACAAGCCATTCCAGTCCTGGGTCCTATGAAGACAGACACCCCTCAGGAGTCGGCCGCACACAGGAACCTTCTCCACTCTTCTCACTTCTCCTCACCTTTTCCGTCAGCAGCATCACTCCCGGCCGGTCCTGAGGAGACGCGGCTCCCGTCAGCGTGAACAGGACTCCACGACGTCCCAAAGCCGAAGCCTCAGCAACTCCTGAGAAGACTTGGCTCCCATTAGCGTGGACTCGACCCTGTGCTGTCCCGAAGCCCCCGCGCTGTCATAACTGACTCAACCCCATGTGTTCCAGAAGGCAAAGCCCCAGTGGGTTCTGAGACCAGGTTCGCGTCAGCTGCCGGGGCGGAGCCAGGTCCGCGGGCGGAACACGCGTTCCCAAGCGGGATCAGAGAGGCGGGCTCTGCGTTCCCTGCCAGCCAATGGGAAAGTGCAGACCAAGCCGCCCTCACAGTTTACTGGAGACCCCACCTCTTGAGGGCGGTTCTGCTAGATCCATTAAACTGGAAATTCAAACTGAAATAGAGCCAGTAACCCGTAACTTCTCCAAAATAGTTAAGGAACAATTAAGTTAAAACAGTATGGAATGAAGTGAATGTAGACACAAACTTTAAAGCTGACAGCAAAGTCACTGAAATTTATTAACAGACAGTTAAAACGCGAAACTATCGAAATTACAGAGATAAACGTAGAAAATCTACAGGACCTTGGGTTTGGTCTGTAGATAGTAGCTTTGAGTTTTAACACACAAAAAGCCAATCCACAAAAGAAGAAAGTAATATTGTGGACTTTATAAAACTAAAGATTTCTACTCCGAAAGACCTTATTCAGAAAATCACGCCACAAACTGGTAGAAAAATATTTGCAAAACTTGTATCTGATAAAGGATTTGGCCTCAAAATAGACAAAGACCTCTAAAACAACCCCATAAAAAAAAAAGAAGGGTAAGGATCTGAACAGACACCCAGCCGAAAAAGATATATAGTAAAAATCATAGAAAAACATGCTCAACATTATATACCTTTAGGGAATTACAAATTAAAATCATGAGATAGCACACCTATTAGGACTGCTAAATTCAAAATATGACAATACCCACAGCTAGAGGGTGAGGAACAACAGGAACTCTCCCTCCTTGCTGGTGGGATGCATGTACAGCCACTTTCTAAGACAGTTTGGCAGTTTTTTCCAAAGGTAAACAAGTCTCACCTTGGGATCCAACAATGACGCTCCCAGTATTTAGGCAACTGCTTTGAAAATCTATGTCCAAAGGCAAAGATGCAATTATGCACAGCAGCTCTACTCATAACGGCTAAAAACTTGAAGAAATCAGAATGTCCTTCAATAGATGAATGCATAAGCAAATTGGGGTACATCCATGTCAAGGCGAGTAGAATATGCCACCCCAAAATATGCCTATCTGGCATAAGGATTATTTCAGTCTGCTAAAAACAAAAATAAAAAAATCTCAGAAAACTGAGAAGGACATTTACAATAGAGAAATCTCCATTTATAAGGTCATGTCCCTCTTTGCACCAGAAATAGAAGGATAATTAAATCTCAAGTAACTCTTATCAGTGGAGGAGTTCTGACTTAAATCTGCAAACAATCATACCCTTGTTTACTGTGCTTTGCATGATAACCTGTCATAACTGGCTTCCCCCCTTCTCCAACATCATTCTTCTGTTTTTAGCTGAAGTAGGTATTTAAGGTGATGGCTTTGGTCATTTCAGGGAGTGACTCAGTTTTCCTTGGTATCTCCCCTGTATACAGCAGGTATACATGTTATTAAACTTCTGTTTTTCTCCTGGTAATCTATCTTTTATTACGGGGGTGGGGTGTCTCAACCAAGAACCTAGAAGGGTAGAGGGAAAATTGTTTTTCCTCCCACGCACATGCAATGGAATACTACTCAACAGTAGAAAGGAATGAACCAACAACCTGTGGAAAGACATAGATAAATCTTCAGTATATATTGCTAAGTGAAAGAACCCAGTCTCAGGAGGCTGCACACAGTATGACCCCATTTATGACATTCTAAGAAAGGCAAAGCTATGCTACATAAATGATAAGCAGATCATGGGGTGGGGGGTTTGAAGTATCCCATGTGATACTTTAGGATGGATACTTATCACTATGCATTTGTTTAAGCCCATAGATTTGTATAGCCCAAGGGGTAAATCATAGTCTATTCAAATTTAGTTATTTAGAATGTAGGAGTGTCACAGGATGGAATACATAATGCAACAGAATCTAACTGTTGGAAATGTATTGAAAAAACTCACTGTAGGGGATGGGGTAAAAGGTGCTGACCTAAGTTAACTTTGGAAATGAATGGAACCTGTAGACTAAGGGCAAAATGGACCATACCTAAACAGAGGACTTTATTTTATGAAGTTCTTTCCAGGATGTAGTAGCTAACAATTCTGAAACCACTGTACATGTAATTTGAAAAGGAGAAATTGAGGCAGGAGATAGATGGGCTCCAGGCTAGACATTTACAGCTGGCCTCCTGTTCACACTTTCTGGAGTGAGAAGAAGATGGGCTCCAGCCCGGACATTAATTACCAGCCCCCGGTTTACATCTCCTGAGACAAGAAACAAACAGGCTCTGGACTACGTATTTATGACCGGACTCCTGTCTATATTTCGAGATCTGCCCTTCGATATAAGAAACAACAACAGAGGACTTCCCTGGTGGTGCGGTGGTTAAGAATCTGCCTGCCAATGCAGGGGACACGGGTTTGAGCCCTGGTCCGGGAAGATCTCACATGCTGCGGAGCAACCAAGCCTGTGCACCACAACTACTGAGCCTATGCTCTAGATCCTGCAAGCCACAACTATTGAGCCTGTGTGCCACAACTACTGAAGCCCATGCACCTAGAGCCCATGCTTCACAACAAGAGAAGCCACCGCAATGAGAAGCCGGCGCACCACAACGAAGAGTAGCCCCCACTTGCTGCAACTAGAAAAAGTGCACAGCACACAGCCCATGCACAGCAACGAAGACCCAACGCAGCCAAAAATAATTAATTAATTATTTTTTAAAAAAAGAAACAACAACAGGAATAGGGTAGATAACCGGACATTGGACACTTTTATGGCAGGGACAGAGAGGGGCAAAAATAAACCCTGTTAAAAGATCGAGGTCCTACAGTTCCCATCCTTGGGGCAAGGGAAACATTGCACATGTGCAGAAAGGCTCCTTGGGGGTCAAAAAGGAGGGGGCAACACCCCGTAATATGTGATGCTAAGGCCATCCCATAGGCCGCTGGGCTGTAATCCATCTTGGAAAAAAGTTGGGCATGCATGTTAGGGACAGTCCTAGGGCAGGGCAGGTGTGGGAAAAGAAACCAGATAATTGGCCAAAGGTAAACAAAGACCTGGAAGAATTGCCCTATATAAATGACTTAATCGCCTCTTTACTGTGCTCCACCTCGTCAGGGAGGCTGCCCACACCCTTTCTCTCCGGCTGTGCATCTCTGCCTTGCTTCTATCTTAACTAAACGAACTGTTTCTCTGTGTGCCCTCCCGTGTGTTGTTGTGCTATGTCTCATAATAAAATTTGTACCTGTTTTTACAGTTTTTGCCTCCATGAGAAATGCATTTTCACTGGGGGCAAGAGCGAGGGGGTGTGGTGGCTAGGGTTCCTGGTCTTCATCCAGGCTACCCAGGTTCAATTCCTGGGCAGAGAATTAAGATCTCGCTTCACGCCACCAGTCACCGCTGCCTCACTGAGATAAAAATGAATTGATAAATGGCAGATGGTGGGAGCCAGACTCCTCACTGTGGGAGTGGGAATTTACAGATAAGCAAAGCAATAAGAGAATGAAGCTGATCCCCTGACAGAAAGGAGTTTCTGGCTCTGAGTTGCTTCCAACAGGACCGCAGTCACCTGCTTGTAGTCTGCTGTGGCCCATCTGCCATTTCCTCTTCCTCCCTGCCATGATCCCAGTGACATTTCCAGCCTGGACCCCTCTCCCAGGCCAGATGTATCTGTCCAGCCACTGCACCCCCATCTCACCCTGGGGGCTAACAGGCCCCTCAGAGGACTGTGATCCCGCTGCTCCCCAAACCCCAGGAGGCAGCCCCACCTTCCCTGGTTGCTGAGCCCAGACACCTGGTGTAAGAGAGTAGGACCCTATGGGGCCTTCCCAGGACAGACCCCTCCCCCCATATCCTCTGCTGTATCTCCTCTCTGAAGTACATAGATAATAGTATCTGATGCACACTTCCTGAGTTGTTTTACAGATGCTAAAACCACCACCAAATGGAAGAAATTAACTACTTGATGATCATCAACACAGAGTTACTGGTGCAAATAATTTGTAATGTTAACTGCTCTGTTACCTCATCATCAACCAGAGAATTGGGCACCAGCTGATCACATACCCTGTGACCACCCTCCCTCACCTGACCTTTAAAATAGCTTTGCTGAAACCCTTCAGGGAGTTTGGCGTTGTAGAGCACAAGCCACCTGTCCTCCTTGTATTGACACTTTTACAATTAAAGTTTCACTTTTCTTCACCACAACTTGGTGTCAGTAGACTGGCTTGACTGCACTCTGACACATGGACCCAAGTTTGGTTCGGTAACACTGGAGCCTCCTCGGCTCCCACTTCCTTGTGCCCCAGTGACTGTCAGCTCCTCCTCCAGAGTCTATGGCCAGTTCCCACGCTAATTCCCCTCTACACTGACAGCCCCGGCCCAAGCCCGATCTTGTGCCTGGTTCCTCCATCAGCCCCTGACAAAGTTCCCTACCCTCACCGTGCACCTCACATGCCACCCCGAATTGGTCTTTCTGAAGCATAAACAAGACCGTGATTCTCTCCCACCTGTAATCCCCCAAATGTTTCCCCACTTTGCTGGGGTGTCTGGTGGGAGAGACATGTGCCAAGGCTCTGAGAGTCCTGACATCCCCACTAGGCTGCTGGCTCCTGGGTCCCCTGGCACTGAGCACCTCAGCAGGCCAGGCGACATAGCACAAAACCCCAGAACTGCTCACCTCAAGATGAGGCTGGCACTGCTGCTGCCTAATCAAAGAGAGCAGAGGAGGGTTCCCCAGCTGGACACAAACTCTGCACAAGTGGCCTTTCCCTGAGCCATCAGATGATCCCCGTGTGACTTGAGGGAAGGAGGGACCAAGGCACATATTAGTTCCTAAGCAGGATGGTGTGGACTCAGTCGTGTCCCCCAAAATTTACATGCTGAATCCCTAACTCCCAGGACCCCAGAATGTGGCTATATTTGGAGATGGAGTTTTTAAAGAGGTGATCAAGGTAAAATGCAGTCACTAGGGTGGATCCTAATTCAATAGGACTGATGTCCTACAGGAAGAGATTAGGACACAGACCGACACAGGGGGAGACCATGTGAGGACACGGAGAGAAGATGGCTGTCTACACGCCAAGGAGAGAGGCCTCAGGAGAAACCAGCCTGCAGACATCTTGATTTCACACAGCATCCAGGACTGGGAGATGTCTGTTGTTTAAGCTGCCCTGTCTGTGGTATTTGTAATAGCAGCCCCTGAGCAGACTCACACACAGGATAACTCAGGGCTCAAACTGGACAGAGCCCACTCTCCATTCCCCCATACGTGAGTTACAGGAGCCTCAGGAACTAAGGACAGGGTCCCCGAGGAGACGGACAAGATACAAGACCTTAGGCATAACACGACTGCATTCATGTTAAACGTGGCTGAACTACATTCACATGAGATGGTTTTGTCCTGTATGTACACCCACATCAGCACCTTCAGTCTGAACTGCAGACCTTTGGCTTTATCACCTCCACTGAGAGCATTAGCTTCACCTGCTGTAAACCACCTCCTATAGGATTTCCAGAACCACAAAACATCGAAGAGCTCATGCTGACGTGTAATCACATTTCGCAGGCCCCAGAGGCTGTGTGCTGGTGTCTGGGTGACCCTCATAGCAGAGCCTCCCAGCTGCCCTCCAGAACCCATTTCCCTTTTTCCTGTTCACAGCTACCCTGCATGTTGCAGCTGGGGCACAGTGTCTCGTGTTTCCAAGAGGAAGCAGTGGAGGTGGTGAGGCCCTTGGCCAGCCTGCATCCTTGGACAGAGGGCTTGGTGTCCACGTGGTCACCCCACCCTGTTAGTTGGAGCCCTCACCTGGAAGCAGGGAGGAGAAACAAGGTAGACAGAGCCTGGGCCCCTACACCCACCTGCCCTGGACTCTCACATGAAGGGGACAGAGACATCTTGAGCTTCAGCCCATTTTTGGGGGGACACTTTGTTCCAGTAACAAACCTTTGCCGTAAAAGCCAAGGTACTTTACAAACCCCTCCCCCACTATAACAGAAAGTAAGGCTTAATCTCATTACTCTTTTCTCAAACCACAGCTCTTGTTGAGACCACCACTCAGGTGATGGTGATTCAGAGCAGCCCCTTTAAAAGATCCCTGCAGTTCAGCTCCCCCAGCCCTGCCTTCAGTTTAAGGGAGAAGTTTCCTTGACAACCTTGACAAACCTGCTCGGTTTCCTTGACAACCAAGCTTCGCAATCTCCCAAACTCCTCTCCTTCAAACATTCCTACTCTAGGCTTGATGAGCCTAAAGTGACAGTGCTGTCATCACGTGCCAGAAAGTGATTCCTCCAAGCCCGTAGTTATTGGTTACATGATGCTATTGATGATGAAGTCCCAGAACAGCCAGCTTTACAAGGTAAACACTTCTGTACTTAACACTGTGTCCCTTTCAACAGACAGGATGGAGTGGCTGTTTTCATGGGTCCCGTAGTGGAAGAGCTCACCTTCTGATGAAGCCAGGCCTTGATCCTTTCCAGGTGATTCCAGGGTCCTAATTCTCCCCAGTCCCCCACCCACATGGCTGCTGTCTGTGCCAGTCTATATGGGACCTTGGTAATCTCCTAAAATGAGGGTTATTTTATGGGTTGAATGGTGACCCCAAAAGATGTGTCCCCCCAGAACACGTGAACAGGACCATATCTTGGAAAAGGGTCTTTGTAGATGTAGTTAAGGATCTCGAGGTGAGGTCATCTTGGGTCAGGGTGACCCTCAATCCAATGGTAGCATCCTTATAAGAGACAAAAGAGGAGAGACACAGACACAGAGGAGAAGCCACGTGAAGACGGAGGCAGAGATGGGATGCAATGGCAAGCCTGGGGACGCCTGGAGCTCCCAGAAGCTGGAAAAGGCAGGAAGAACCCTATTCTGGAGCCTCTGGAGGGACTTCAGTCCTGCGACACCTTGATCTCAGATGTCTGGTCTCCAGGACTGGGGGAGGATGAATTCCCGTTTTAAACCACCCAGCTTGTGGTCATTTGTTAGAGAAGCCACAGAACAGTCACACAGACCCTGCTCTGTAGGATCCTGGAAGTGTGGGTTTCACTAAAGACAGAGGCTGGATTACAGAACCCTTAGAGCCAGCATTGGCCCCCAGAAATCCTAAAGCAGTGGCTGGACACCAGAATGCTGAGGGGTCAGTCAGAAGCCCATCCCTAAGGGTGCCGGCTGCATACGGCCTCCCCAGGTTCTTACACCTGTACTTATGGGGGGTAAGTATTTCCAGCGTGATTCAGGACCTTTGATGTCACCATTCATGTTGCTAATTAAGAACCCGCCAGTTCTGCAGATGAAACCCAATCAGGACACTTGCTACACTGATGAACAATTCTAAAGATGGTCAGAGGTGGGGGATTGTCTCACATACAGCCAGCAGCCCCCCTGACCCCCGCAAGGAGCATCCTCATTGGAGAGCTGGTGGACCATGAGGACGCGTCTCTGAGTCAACGTTACCCCAGGCCAGCTGCTCCAGAACCTTATCCACCCTTCCCAGGTAAAACACCTAAATATGTGCAAAGACTTTAAAGGCTGGAGGAAAGGGCTGGGAGCCACACCAGCGACAGCACGCAGGCCGAGTTGGTACCTGCGGGCCAGGCAGGATGGTCCTGGCCCCGGGCGCCCTTCTGGAAGCTTTCCATTTCCCTACCTAAGTTACCCCTCCTCTCCTGGCTCCCACTGCCTTTTTTCTTGCTTCCTCACCTCTGTCCCGGGAGAACTTCCAACGGCAGGTGTAGGCGACATATCCTCTTCCTTAGCAGGTGGCAGGCTGGCAACACCTGCAGAGAGTCCAGCAGAGCCCCACTCAGTCCGGGCCACCCACAAAGCCATGGTCCCTCACTCCCTCCCACCAGCCCAGCTCCGTGGCTGCTGATGGGGCAGAGAGTATGACCTCAGATACAGCTGCGGGTGCTCTTGCTGCCTGGAGGGTGTGTTTATACAGACCTCAACCTAGGGCTGGCCGGCCAGGTCAGACTGCCCGGGTCAGCCAATCCTCACCCATCAGGGGCTCATAGTTGCAGAAAATGGGCCTTGCTGCATCGGCCAGGTCCAAGGAACAGGTGTGGTGTCCTGAGGGTCAGGATAGACATGAGGCTGCAGCTCTGGCTTGTTTTCTAATCATTTTATCTGGCCCACAAGTGGGAGACAATTTCAAGAAGACCCTCTCTTACTGAGAAGAACCCAGGAGTCAGGGAGAGGAGGGTTGGTGGGTGGAGACAGGAGCCCAGTTCCCCAGGTGCAGCGGAAGCCTCTGGAGGACCCAGTGGAGGGAGGCCACACAGAGTGAAGCCCAGGGTCACAGACCTGTCCAGGAGCTGCTGTTTGTTAGTTCAGGTCCTGCTCTGAGGTGCTCAGGGTCAGCTCTGACCAACAGGTGAGCTGGGGGTGCTCCACAATGAGGGCTATGTGAGGGTTTCTGTGCACTGAGCCCTGCCAGGTTGCCTGCCCAGATGAGGCCCATATCCTGGGAGGGACCTGCCCACATGAGCCCCGTGGGCTGCTGGGTGCCTGCCCAGGTGAGCTCCATATCTTGGGAGGTGCCTGTCCATAAGAGCCCATGTGCTGTGACGAGGCGTGTCCTCTCTGTGCAACCGACACAGAGTTGCTTAGCCACTTCCCTGTGAGCAGTGCTGGGTTGAAATGAGAACCAGGAGATGCTGCAGGCCCCCTGAATCCCTGCCTGGGCCCATCCAGAGTGATGAGGTCAGTAGGCGGGTGCTGGCCACTGTGCTGCGTGAGGGAGGCCCCATAGGTACCACTTGTTTCTTCCACCTGACACCATAGAGACCTCCCCAGGACAGAGCAGACAGCCTGCCCCAGGCGGGTGGGAGTTCCTGGTGACACTGCAGGGGACATGAAAGGGAAGGACCAAGCAGGAGGGAGTGGGAATCCAGGCAGAGCCATGGGACTTGGGGCCCAAGGGGGTCTTCCTGGGTCTGAGCTGGGAGTGGATGAACAGGTGGTGAGTGTGATTCAGGAAAGGTACTCTGGTGACGTGAGACTGAACCTGGTTCAAGCCTTCCGGATGATCCCAAAAACAGGATAGTAAGACGGATCCAGTTAAAAGAAGGTAAATGAATCCCCCTAAGAGGAGGCTCTGTGAGCTGGTCACCGGAGGGGGATGAAGGTAATGGATATGGAACCTGATGGGAGTGGGCAGTCACCCTGGGCGGGCGGTGGGTGCAGACCCCACTCTGTGGCCGCACATCTGTGCTTCTGGCTGGGTTACTTGGTTTCTCAGAGCCTCAGCTTCCCAGTCCGCTTATGGGGTGATGGTAGCATGGATTGGCTAGTAATTTTCTCAGAACAGGGTAGAAAGGGATCTAGTGGAAATTCCACAGAACACCGTCAGTATGGGAATCGCAGGCCCTGTTTCCCGCAGGTCTGTCTTCAGGATCAGGAGAGCAAATCCGAGGAGACGTGCAGCAGAGCCTGGGGATGGGCTCAGTTTGGTGGGTCCTCCTGTTTCCTGAATCTCGGAAGGAGCAGACTCCAGTGCACAGTGACAGGTTCATCCCACACCTGGAAGCATCCAGACCTCAAGGCCCAGCAGCCCCTGAGCCCTGTGTCTGGGCCCCCAGGAGGCAGACAGGACATCCAAGCCTCCTTCTCAGCCCTCTTCCTGCCCAGAACATTTGAGATCCAGGCCATCATTAGGGAGAAGCAGGGATGGGGGCATCCCATGCAGGAAGAGGACATGGGGTAGCTTCTTGTGTACGTGGATGTCCACACCAGGGATGTGGGTCGGTGGGACATGGGCACTGGGAGGGGCAGACAGTGGGCCTGAGTAAGCAGGCGGGGCCGGGGGTCCCAAGGAGGGGGCACGTCAAGCTTTGCCTGAGCCGGACCTCAGACTCCACTGGCCTTCCCTCTCCTGGTCACTGGGGAGGAGGAACTGAGCAACATTGGTGGAATGACCACTCTCATCCCCAGGCCCTGCCAACGTTGGCCCTTCAGGCTCTGGGTCGGGGAGCCTGAGGAGTTCAGGTCCAGCTGTGTGCACTAGGGAGGCCTGGAGGGGTCGGGCAGGAAGCTCTGGTGTGGTCATCAACTGTGTGGAAGCTTCCAAGCCTGTGTCCAGTAGGAGCTCTCACCTTGCATGTGGGTTTCAAGTCCATAGCACAGATCGCCTTCTGCCACTTGGTTTGTTTTCTAGACACAAAGCAAAGTCCTAATATTTACTATGTTCACTGCCTGTAAAAAGGCACATCTGATCTGGCACCAGATGCTGCCTCTGGGTCCCTCCTGACTGGATGCCCGGCAGCCAGTGTCACCACGTCAAACTGTCAGGTGGTATCAGGCGTGGGGGGACAAGAGCACACGGTCCAGGCCCACGAGGGGCCATGCTGTCCATGGAGCCAGTGCTGTGGCTGTAGGTGTTCCCTCCACCCATCCCACAGGCAGAGACCACTGTCTCCTTACAGATTGCTACCAAGTTAAGTCGTATGGACCCTGCTCGGGCCCTAGCCTGGCCAAGGCTCTCTGCCTGGATGGGGAAGATTTCCTTTTTCCATTCGGGTTCAAGTAGGTGAATAACGAAACCAAAGCTGACACCGACACAGCACAGGCTTTATTCAGTGGCCAAAGAATGGAGAAGTGGGAGCTAAGTTCACAGATCAACTTCTCGCCCACCTGGAGAGAGTGGTTTAATTTTAAAGAGTAAAGGCAAAGGGAGGAGGAGGGAGGCTAATGATGGGGAGGCATATGCATTTGTCTACCGGGGAAGGGGGCAGGGCTTTTTCCAAGGGAGTAGGGTATCACTTCCTTTTTACCCTTTTTTGGTCCTTCATGTCTAGTCATGTCCACAGGTAGATGTGTCACTTAACATGCTGATATGGTAAATTCAACATATAATGAGACTCAGGGTCTGTTGGAGGTCAGATTCATAGCCATCTTGGTCCCAGCTGGTTCCATCTGATTTTTTTGTTTGTAGCTTCCTTTCTTATCTCTGGACCCTTTAACTTAAAGACTTCTGTTAACTCCTGCTGAAGGTGGGGGGTGGAGGACAGCCCTATTAAAGGTGGGTTCATGGGTTTTGAGCAGGGTCTGGAGCAGCTCTGACAACAAGAGGAGGAGGCTGAGATGGGCAGTCGGTCTGACACCTGCACTGGGGCCTGTGGTCGGCATGTGGAGGCAGTCAGCAGGGGGCTTGTGTCAGGGAAGGTTCTCAGTGTTTACAAGGAAGATGTGAACGTGGGTCCAGATGCAGAGCTGCCTGCAGATGCTGCTACAGAAACCCCTGATTCCTTCCTAAAGATATTGGAGGGGGGGGCATTCAGGCAACAGGGCGAACAGCTTGTTCTGGAGGCTCTTGTGGGGAAGCGGGGACTTAGCAACAGGGGCTCAGCCTGCAAAACCCCAGAACCCCTCCCAGAACAGCTCAAGAACCGCTCCTGGAATGGCAAGAAGTGCTTCTTCCCACCTACTAGACGTGGAGGGAAGGGGTGGGGTCTGCAGGGCCACCCTTACCTTCGGGGACTTGCTGGGAGGCTCACAGGACTCAGCACATGCTTGTGGCTTGTGTGCTCACAGCTGAGATGGGTCACAGCATGCAGTAGGTATGCACGGGTGGGAGGGTCCCTGCTCCAGTCACCTCATGACCCTTCATGCCCCCTCCTTCCCTCGAGGGTCTCTAGGGTGTCTCTTCCCCCAGCGACGAAGGGCAGAACCATGACAGTTACCCCCGTCCCCAGACCCCCAGGGAAGCTCATTAGAGACTTGGCACCCGGCTGGCACCCGCCATCCCTCGGCCCTGCCCCAGCCTTGGGATGGTGTGTCTCACCTACAGGCCTGCCCTGGGGAAGCATTTTAACACTGTATGAGAGTCCAGTGTGGCTGTCCTGTGTGTCCCTGGAGGCTCAGAAAGCCACAGAGTTGGGGCATCTCCAGCACTGGGTGTCCCGGGTCATTTCACAAATCCAGAGACTGGGCTGAGGAGTGGAGGGAACTGGCCTCTTTCTGATCCGCAGGGCTAGGATGCCCTATATGCAGGAGGGCCCTGGACTCAGCTTAACTACAACCTGGGGTCTCCTACACCTCCCCTGGTAGAGGCGCCCTGCAGATTCCAGGGCCTGGAGACCATCCCCACTTTTGACCCCGACTGAGGGGTTGGGGGCCCTGAGACCACTCCAGTTTTTTTTTTTTTGTAGTCTCCCAGGACTCACTGAAACTTTATACTCAGTGTCAGAGTTTGTTATGGTAAAAGGATGCAGATACAATCAGCTGAGGGCAGAGGTCAGGAGTAGAGTTGGGGGTCCATGAGGTGTGGCTGCCCATGGAAGTGCACCTGAACCCTGGGGTACAGGTTTTCACTGGGGTCCATCTCGTCAATGTGGGGGACACGGTTTGGCCGACCTTCAACTCCAGCCCCCGGGGGGCACTCAGGAAGCCCCACCATGTATCACGCGTCAGCACAGACCAGCCTGGAGCGAGGCCCACGTAGCACGGACCCTCCAAGGTGACCTCCTGGAGCCAGGAGCAGAGGCCCGGCCTCTCTGTGGGCAGGTGAACCCACACTGCACAGGCCGTGGTGCAGTGCCCGTTCTGTGCGGTCAGCACGGGCACACGCCGGTCAGCCAGTGTCCCTGTGCCTCAGCCTGGGACCGCTGACCACACTGTCCCGCTCTGCTCACAAGAGCGAGGCCAGTGGAAGGACAACGGCGGGTGGGAAGGAGGCCGGGTCGTGGTCAGGCCGAGTGGGAAAGTGTCTGAGAAGGGAGATCACAGCTGCCCTTGCCTGGCGAGCCGGGACCTGACATGGTCAGTGATGCCTCGCCACCTCCGGGGGCGGGGCTGCCACCTCCGGAGGCGGGGCTGCCCCTTCCCGCGTCCTGGGGCAGGGTCACACATGTGTATACAGCAGGACGCCCAGCACTGCGTGCAGCAGGCCTCATGCCTGCTCCTGCCATGCGCTTGGGGGCTTGGTGATGGTGGAATATCCCGGTAGGACACGCCCCCGACTCCAGGAAGGATGTTGGGGTGAAGCGTGTGGGAGCATCTGGAGGGACCCCTCACCTGTCTGCACAGGTAGATTGAGGACCCCGACCAAGGGTGGGCAGGCGGGGAGCCCAGGGAGGGTCCTGGGTCAGCCCTGAGGCTGGACAAGGGCTGTGGAGCTGGGGGTGAAGGCGGTGGAGATGAGGGGCGGACCCCACAGGAGACAGACCAGCCTAAGCAGCAGCATGGGGGTGGGGCTTGTGAAGACTGTGCAGCGGTGAGGGAGGCGGGGCCTGCAGCAGAAGGGCGGGGCCCGCGCGGGGCTGCGGGGAAGGGCGGGGCCTGCGGGTTAGGGTTGAGAGAGGGGCAGGTCGCCCTGACAGGTACGCACGGGGTGGGGCATCCAGGGCCTCAGGTTCCTCCCAGAGGAGGAGCGGGGGTCATGCCCGGAGGGGAGGCGGCCAGTGACGGTCTTGGGTTTCAACAAGCACCGCGCCCAACCCCCCAAACCCCGCCCCGGGTGTGCGTTTCCTGCGGCCCCCAGCACAAAGCGCCTGACAAGGGCCTGGAATATGAGACGCCTGCTCTCTGTCCTGGAGCCCGAGATCGAGGTGTCAGGGGCCGCTCCTCCTGAGGGCAGGTTCTGGGGACAGTCGGTCCCAGGCTTCTCCTAGCTCCTGGGGTTCCATCCTGGGCATCCCGTGGCCCATCACCCCATCTCTGCCTCTGCCATCCCATCACCTTCTCCTCCCGTGTCTGTATCCAAACTTCCCCTCGTGAGGACCCCCCCAACACACACTGGTCAGCGCCAAATGGGTGGCCTCATCTCAACCCCGGCGGCTCTGCAGTGACCCACCTGCACACGAGGTCCCATTCTGAGGTCTCAGGGAGTCCATTCATCTTCCCGGGAGCCTCTTGGGGTGACAAACACTTGGTGGTGACAAACAGCTCCTGGGGGTATGGGGGCGGGCGCTGCAAGGCAGGAATCCAGGAACTTCTTGGAGGAAGCGGTGTCCTGATTGGGGGAGGACAGACGGACAGGCAGAGGCAGAGGGAGGCGGAGGGGCCATTGCCCCAGCCCTCTGAGAGTGAGGGATCTCTAGAGGGCCAGGCAGGGGCCAGCAGGACGGGGATGTCAGAGGCGGACGGCCTCGTCTGCGATGTGCGCGGTCACTCAGGGGCCGAGGGCACGCCCTCTGTCTGCTCCCAGGAAGGTGCCGGCTGTGGGCTCCCTGCCAGGTTGGGCAAACGTGGAAGGGTTTGAAGACACGTCCCTGGCCGCATCCAAGGAGACGTACCTTGGTCATGTCTGGGGACATAGAGCTGCCAGCCCGCTGGGGAGTGTGCGGGGTCAGTGGCACGTGGGGCTGCATCCAGGGCCCTGAGGAGCTGGACTTACCTCCTCCAGGCCTGGCCCCAACATGGACAGAGGGAGGCTGCCACTGTGGGCACTGCCTCTGGGCTGGGAGTAGCCAACACCTCTGCTGACCTGTCACTGCAGCCAAGCCCAGGCTGCTGAGTGGCCCTGCTCCTGCTCAGTCCCTACGGGTGGGATGTGTGTGGACGTTGCAGGAAAGCTATGGGGCTCCTGCATCAACAGAGGCTGGTCATCCACTGGACTCAAGACAGGAGTGAGCTGGATAGCAAGGCCAGCTGGAGGCACGGCCCAGGTGGGGAGGCCGCTGCATGTCCGTGTGTTCAGGACCCAGATGTGTTTGTAGAGACACTTGTCCAGGTACCAAGGGGCTCTTTCCTCAGATGCCTCGTGTTTCATCATCTGGCAGGTGTGGGGATCCTGGGGCAACCGTGACAACATGCCAAAGCCCTGGGGGTCCCAACAGCAGAGATTTATCTCTCGCAGCTCTGGACGCTGGAAATACAAAATGAAGGTGTGGTTGGTTCCTTCTGGAACCTCAGGGAATCTGCCCCGGCCTCTCCCAGCTTCTCTGGTTTCCAGAAATCCTTGACGCCCCTGGACTTGGGGCTGCATCACCCCACCTCTGTCTCTGTGGTCATGTGGCTTCTCCTCTGTGTCTGTGTCCAGATTTCCCTCTTCTTATAGGACACCAGCTGTTGGATTTAGGGCTCTCCCTAATCCAGCATGACCTCATCTTAACCATATATGCAGAGACCCTGTTTCAAAAATAAGGCCTGATTCTGGGTTCAGAATGGATATAAATCTGGGGGGACGCTATTGAACCGACAGCAGTAGGTGAGGTTTGGAGGATGGAGGGAACGAGAAGTGCCCACTGAACTGACAGGGCATCGTGAGACCAAAAACCAAGGCAGGCAGCTCCATGTAATCAATGGATCCACTTATTATTGGGTAATTTACTCACAGGGTAGGATCAGGATATGGTGGACAATGATTGGAAGCATTTGCAGCTGTGCTCTGCATGGCCAAGGGGTCACCGGGACAATTTATGGTTAACATCGGGGGGTGCTTGGAAACAGGACATGCATTCCTAAGTCAAGTTTCATGACTGGGTAACTGGTCACATGGGCGCCAGGAACACATCGCCAAAGGTGTTCATCGTTTGGGGATTAATAAAGCATAGAGGCCACCTGGCCCCAATGATTATTAAACAGCCTCTATTAACTAGAAAGGCCTTGAGGACAGAGAAGTGATTGACCACACAGTACAGTCCTGGGTAGGGTCAGTGGACGGACAGGAGGAGCTGTACGGGCCCAAGATGGCATCAGTTATGCTGACAGACAGGCTTACACGGTGCTGGGGTTGGGGGGGGCGGCGGAAGCAGGGCTGGGGAAGGTGTGGGCTTGAGCTCCGCAGAGAAAGGGACTTCGGCCGGGCCGTGGGGTGGGCCTGGCGCCTCAGGCGGGACAGGGGTGTGGCCCTAAAAAGTGACCTCACACTTGCTCGTAGGGACCCCTCTGTGCAGGGTGGATGCGTCTGTGTCCAGGGTCATGTCCTGCTGCTTTGGGACCTGACTGCTCAGACCTCTGTGTGATCTCTGCAGGTCAGCCTGAGCGGGAGCATATTGTGTCAGAAGCCTCAGGCAGGACACATCCTCAGGGTTCGGAGAGGACCCCAAGTGGGCCTTGGAGGCCAATTCTGCAGGGTGGCGGGGGGCAAGGGCTCAACTCCAACCATCGTGGGTAAGGTGAGCAGGGCAGGGGGCGTCCACACATGGCGGGGGTGGTGTTATCAGCTCACATAAGAAAATAACCTTTCACGGCTCCTGTGTGTTATGTAAAAATCATGTTTCTACCATACGGGTTTTCAAGTAACTGGAGGTGCTCCATTCTTACTCTGCAGCTGTGCTTGTGGTCCAGCAGCGACCATGGACTGACTGCAGTGCTGTCCACTTCACCTGGCAGTTCCCAGCCTCGGGGTGAGAGGAATCAGACCACAGCCCCTGGCGTCCAGGGCTGTGGTCAGTCAGTCACCAGTGCACAGCCACCGGCCCCACGAGGCTGTTCACAGCTTGATGATAAAGCCGGCCAACTCTCCCAGTGGATTCTGTCCTGCGCTGTTGGGGATGCATCTACACGTGTGCTGAGCACCAGATCTGCCTCTGGACCGTCCCTGTGTGGGGTCGTTCATGCCCTCATCTACACTCCACAGCCCCAATGTTGTCACCCAGGAAGCACCTGGGCAAGCAGATGGGGTCTTTCAGCAGAAGTGGGAATTCCCTGTGCTGTCAAGTTGTTGATGTGATGAACAATGATTTTTTTTAATTGTGGTAAGATATATGTAACATAAAACTCACCATTTACCATTAAAGTGGACAACTCAGTGGCATTTATCAAGTTCACAATGTTGTGCAAGCACCACCTCTATCTGGTTCCAAAACATTCTCAACCCCGCAAAGGAGACCCCATCCCCATGCCCATGAGCAGTCATTTTCCATTTTTCTTCCCCACACCCAGCACCTGGCACCACTAACCCACTTCCTGTCTCTGTGGATTTGCCTGTTCTAGATGTCTCCTATAAATGGAATCATACAGTTTGTGGTGATTCTTGGCTGAATGTTTGTGTCCCCCCAAAATTCACATGTTGAAATCCTAACCTCCAAGGTGATGGTATTAGGAGATGGGGCCTTGAGGAGGTGATGAGGTCATGAGAGTTGAGCCACCGTGAATGGAATCAGTGTCCTTATAAAAGAGACCCCAGAGAGTCCCCTTGCCCCTTCCTCCATGTGAGGACACAGTGAGAAGACACCATCTGCCACCAAGAACAGAGCTTCACCAGAACCTGACCATCCTGACACCCTGATCTCAGACTTCTGGCCTCCAGAACTATAGGAAATATATTTCTGTTGTTTAAGCCCCCAGCCTGGTATTTTGCTACGGCAGCCCAAGCAGAATAAGACAGTGTCCTTCTGTGCCTGGCTTCTCTCACTGAGCATCTTGTTTTCAAGGTTCATCCATGTTGTAGCCTGTGTCAGAGCTTCACTCCTTTTCATGGCTGAGTAATGTTCCACTGTGTGGATGGACCACACAATGGACCACATTGTGTATCTGTTCTCTGTTCACCTGTTGATGGTCATTTGGGTGGTTTCCACCTTTTGGCTCTTGTGAATCATGCTGCTATGAAAATGCATGTACAAGTGTTTGTGTGGACATGAGTTTTCCTTTCTCTGTGTTTATATGTAGGAGTGGAATTGCTGGATCATGTGGTGACTCCATGTCTGACATTTTGAGGAATTACCAGACTGTCTTCCAAAACAGCAGCATCATTTCACATTCCCGCCAGTGGTGTTTGAAGGTTCCAATTTCTCCCCTTGTCATTGTCTGTCTTTTCAATTCTAGCACCTTAGTGGGAATGAAATGCTATGCCATGGGGCTTCTGTCAGCCCGTCAGACCCTCACCCCTTTTGTAGCAAGTATTTTGTGACACTCCCCTCACTTTCTGAAATCAAATGCAGAGATAACATAATCTCTCTACACATATAATTTAAATATAATTATATTTATGTATGTATCCATGCAGTTATAGTTACAATAGAGGAGCGTTAAAGAGAAATATATTTTAATGAAATAATACATAATTTAATAGGTGAGTGCTTGGCTTCAACTGCACTAAGTAATCAGATGTTTGCTTGAGATTTTCTTCAATTTAGACTTTAAAAATGTAAATAACATTCAACTCGATTCAACCTTTATATTTAATGTTTTTAAATGAGGGCAAACAGGCATCTTTGTATATAATTTGAATTACTGTGCTGACAGCAGTCCTGGTGCATTTACTGGCAATTCAGAAACTCTGAGCCAGGAGATGTGATTTTCTAAAATGTTGGAGAATTCTTGTTAAAGTTCTGAATAACTATGAGAACAAGCTTTCCTAGAACCACATCATTGTGATATTCCTGCATAATTTAGCTTATCTTAAAGATATACAGAAATAACTTGTTTGAAGTGGAACAGAGTCAGATTCTCGGCTCAGAAAATCACTGGCAGGTCCTTCCCAGGAAGAGCAAGCAGGCACAGGGCAGCCCTTCCTGCAGGATGCCTGACAGCTCAGGGCACACCCACAATGTGCCCGAGAACTGCAACCTTTGTGTTGACCACAAATACACAATTCCACCTGTACCTGGGAGACCCCAGCTGAGACCAGAGGTTCCCAAACAGGGACATGTGCCCCGCTGTCCAGGGCCCAGGAGAGTGCATGGTTTGGAAGGGGTCACTTTGCAGCTGCCCCTGAAGCTGGCCTGCCTGAAGCCCCTGCGCGCAGAGCAGCTCACAAGCAGAGGGACCCTGGTGCAACCCCCTCTTTCTAGGACAGTAAATCCTTAAGTCCCCATAAATGCAAGGCATCTTAACTTGGCTACTATAATAAATACAACACACAGGGCTGCTTAAAAAACAGACATTTATTTCTCACAGTCCTGGAGGCTGGAAGTTCCAGAGCAAGGTGTCAGCAGGGCTGGTTTCTCCTAAGGCCTCTCTCCTTGGTGTGTAGACAGCCGTCTTCTCCCTGTATCCTCATATGGTCATCCCTCTGTGTGTGTCTATGTCCCAATCTCCTCCTCCTTATAGGGCACCAGTTACGTTGGAGTATAGCCCACCTTAGTGACTTCATTTTACTTTAATCTCTTCTTTAAAGACCTCATCTCCAAACACAGTCCATTCTGAGACCCTGAGGGTCAGGTCTCAACATATGAATTTTGAGGACACGATTCAGCCCAGAGCAGGCACATGCCTGTAACACAAGACTGCCTGCCTTTCCCGGCCCAGGGACGTTTGTGTTGAGGGCGAGACATAAGATAGGGCAGGTGGCCTCACCGGGCGGCAGGAAATCAACTGTGGGGTTGTGCCCTGGAGCAAGCACTCTGTGACTTCTTCCCAGTGGGTGTGCTTTCCTGGAGTGGCCAGAGCTTCTTTTGTTTACTCCGGGTGTGGCTGGTCCTCATCAAATCTTAGAAAATGTTTATAACTTTCTGTTAATAGAGTATCTATCTGTACACTTTTATATTAATACAGTGTATTCTACCTGCAGACCTGATCTGCCCGCCCCTTTGCATTTTCTGGAAATGTACTCATATGTACATTTCCAGAAAATGCAAAGGAATCTGTAGGGACAGAGAGCAGATCCGAGTTTGCCTGGATTGGGGAGAGTGGGAGGAAAGTTCTGGGGATGAGGGTATTGAAATAAAAATTCATATTTTAAGGTAGGACAAGAAAAATTTAAAACATAAACTTTTTCTCTGCTCTTTGGCCTCCTCCCTCTCCGCTAGTATGCATTGTGCATCTGCATTATGTGTTCACCTGACGTCCCCAATGGCAGAAATATCTGCTCAGCCACAAAAATCAATTTTTCTCCAGGAGACAGCCATGTAACTCCTTAGAAGATAACATTTCTTTCCTTATCCTGTAAGCGGTCACGATAACCCACCACTCACCTTGTACGTGCAGACGTCTTTGGTGGACTTTATGGACAATGCCAATATATCATTTCCCTTACAGATAATGATTGGTGCAGAACAGACTGGTCAGATGACCTGGGGAGATACTGGGCCACACCTAAAAGAAGTGCTTAGCTTAAATACTTACTTATGACCTTATTAATGTCATTAACTATATTACTTGTATTCTACCTATTTTACAAGATTTTTGTTTCTTTCATTACCAAATGTGTGACTGAGCCTCCACTAAAAATAATGATGACTAGGGGACCTAAAACAATTGTCAAGGGCTTCCCTGGTGGTGCAGTGGTTGAGAGTCCGCCTGCTGATGCAGGGGATGCGGGTTCGTGACCCGGTCTGGGAAGATCCCACATGCCGCAGAGTGGCTGGGCCTATGAGCCATGGCCACTGAGCCTGCACGTCCGGAGCCTGTGCTCTGCAACGGGAGAGGCCACAACAGTGAGAGGCCTGCGTACCGCAAAAAAACAAAACAAAACAGAAAAACAATTGTCAAATACATAGTTCTATAAGATCAGTGATTGTAATAATGTAACTCTAAATATGGGAGGAAGCCACAAGAGGGAACCATTTCCTGGACCATAACAGACTAGTAGGACAGGCAGCCCAGAGGCTTTGGGCTACTGTTAACCAGGTCTAGTCCAGTAACAGCACATTGAGTGGCCTATCAAGGAAATCCTCACCTGACCTGGGAATGGGCATTCCTAGCGCCATGGGCTAAATTGGTCATGAAATGCCTCCCAAAGCTTGTTCAAAATTAAGACCAAAAGGGAGGGGATTGTAACTTAAAGAATGTTGCCCACCATCCAGTTCTACAAGAATTAAGTCATCAGCCACCACAGTCGCTGACTTACAATACACCCTGAAGGGAATTCAGGGTGAAGATCAGGATGAGGTACTTTGTGCTCTGGCAGAACTGGCCCTCAGAGAGTTAGGTATTTTCAGGAGAAAATTTTTATGAACCTGGATTCTTGCCTCTTCCCACACTTAGAAAAGCACTAAAACCATTAAGGTATCTGTTCCTCCTGAATAGCAGTAACCTCCTACCAAGCTCTGTGCTTGGTTGCACATACCCCTTTGTCAAAATCACATATAGGGCTTCCCTGGTGGCGCAGTGGTTGAGAGTCCGCCTGCCGATGCAGGGGACACGGGTTCGTGCCCTGGTCCGGGAAGATCCCACGTGCCACGGAGCGCCTGGGCCCGTGAGCCATGGCCGCTGAGCCTGCGCATCCGGAGCCTGTGCTCCGCAACGGGAGGGGCCCCAACAGTGAGAGGTCCGCGTACCGCAAAAAAAAAAAAAAAAAAAAAAATCACATATATACTGGCCTCCCCCTTACCTCTTCAGAACAGTCCTCAGAGCTTTCTGACAAACTGCTTCCTGGGTTATAATCCTCAGGTTGGCGCAAATAAAATTTTCCATTTCTTTCATAGATTGACCACTGATTAATTTTTCATCCACAGTACAATCAGTATCTTGATGGAGTACACCTGTTTCAAAACCTATCAAACTGTACACTTTAAAGGTGTGCATTTGTCATAGGTCGATTACACCTCGATAAAGCTGTTAAAATATCCTGGAGTTTTAGCTAATAATGCATCATTGCACCTTCAGTGGCTTAATGAGAAGTGGCATTTTGATCTCTCTTGTTATTGTGACTTAAATAGGAACCATGTTCACCCCAACTCCATCTTATTCTGATCTGGGCGGGGCTGCTTTTAGGGATGTGTCCTGCAGTTTGCCCCTCACCTGTTTGGTGAGCCTCCTCTCAACACAGACACACCCATTTTTCTTGCAGTGAACATTGAAATGAGTCTTGACTATCAGAGAATCCAACCAGGCTGGTGGGCCAAGCAGGGAGGATGGACGTGCCAATCATCTTCCACAAGCAGAATAAGCTAAATATGCAGATTTGAAGAAAATGCACTTAAAGCACACCCTGAAGTAAGAACCCTTTATTAAAGTAAAATACTACATGCACAAAGGTGGAATAAATGGACAGTTTTGCAACTTTCCTGGGCCATCAGGTTAAGCAAGACTTTCTCAGTGAAAGAATAGCTGGCCATATTGACAGTTGCTCAGTTGCTGAGCCTGGTGAAGGCTGCTTCCCAGACACTGAGAAGGGATTCTCATAAATCCTCTTGAAATTTACCCATGGTTTGCCTTCAATAAGATTGAAAGAAAAGCTAATCACATTGTCAGCTGATAGGTTACCAAACCTTTTGTGTAATATTTGGGTATGTAATTGGGAAGGAATTGAAAGAATAAGTGACATTTTATAACAAAACTCCCACTCTTATCTGAACAAGGTGTCTCAGTGCTAATATCTAAAAAATACAAACTAGGAATAGATCTAATTATTGAATCTTTTCTCTTCCTAGCAATTAGTTATAACTGAATATAAAAAATAAAAGGGAAAATTCACATTCCTTCTATTAAAATATGTTTCAAATAAGTATTTATCTTTAATAATTATAAAAATGTGTAATCATACATATACTGTTTTAATGAGTTGGAACTACTTATAATTGTAATAATAATTTAGAAAAAATATAACCCTTAGAACTCTATGGTCATAGTAAATAAAACAAAAATTTAATTATCTGTTTATAGACATGGATATGCTGGGTAGTCTGTGAGACTTCTAGGCATCAAAGTCCATTGCATTGGAATAATATTCTCTGAGTGATGTGGAATGAAAAGACAATTTCAAATAAAAAAAGAACAGGAAGTTGGTCTGAGACACTACATCCTTTGTGATTCCAACCAAATGACATGTTGGGGAGGGCAGATTACAGAGACAGTAAGTGGGTGGTGTTGCCAGGGGCTGGGGGCATCAAACAGGCAGAATACAGAGAATTTTTAGAACAGAGAAATACCCTGTATGTTACTATAATTGTGGATACATGACATTATGTATTTGTCTAAATATATACATATGTTGATGTGTACACACACACATATATGTAAAATAACCCAATAAACAATTGCCATATATATGTCCCATAAATAGCCCAGCAGAAAACTGGGTCAGTCATGAACAGCATTTCACAGGAGAGCAAACTGAATGGGCCAGCCGACAGTGGGGAGGTGGTCCTCGACACGCGCCTTGTCCTACGTGGTCTGAGGTCCCACATGGCTCTCCTTTCACCCACTGTGTTGGGGGAAGCTGAACCAGAATGTCCGGCCCCGTGTGTCTGACATGGCCCCCTGACCCCCCTGGACATGGGTCTCCCGGTGGGGGAAAACACAGCCCCTCAAGTCCTTCTCTTTGGTCTCAGGTGCAGTGACCACCCCTCTGCAGCCCGGATGCCTTGGTGCAGAGCAGCCACTAGCAGGGGTGACCTCCACTGAAGCAGCAGAAGAGGAAGGTCACCATCACCACGGAGGTGACCCTCTTCAAGAAGTACTTGTCCAGGGGAAGTACTCTGTGCCGGTGCAGCCACTGATGGGGGAGCAGTTGGGGGCATGGGAGCTGCTGGGGCACATGGTGGGAGAGGGATGGGGGGGTGGGGGAGGGATGCTCCACACCAGGCAGGGTCAGTGGCTCGAGCCCATGGCAGCACTGCAGCCCTGTGGTGGGTGCCCTGCCGGCCAAGATGCCACGTGCACCTGATGACATGTGTGTGTGCACTGCTGGCCCATCACATGCACCTGATCTCTCACACATGTGTGCTCACTGATGATCATCACATGTGCCTGATGTCACACACACACACGTGTGCTCACCTGCTCACTGCAGGCCCATTACATATGCTTTATTACATACCCTCTCACTGCTGCCTGTCGCCCCCAGACCACGTGGGTCGAGTCCTATAAAGAGGACAGAGTTACCCTGCTGGACCTCATCAGCTGGTTCAGTGCTACAGCTGCGAAGGGGAACCTCACACGAGTGCTTCCTGGCATCTTTCACACTTGGGCCGTGAACCTCACTCTCCTGCCCAGGTCAGTTTCCAAGAGACCAGGCAGGTTTGGACTTCGTCGAGGGACTAGCTTAGGTAAGGGGGTTGCTTGTTTTCTGGGCAACATTATCTGTTAACTCAGACTGAAGGGGAATTGTGTAGCCCCCAGGGAAAGAGATATCCATGTCCTGACCCCAGAGGCTCAGGACGTGACCTCATTTGGAAGTAGGGCCTAGTCGTGTAAGTAGGTAAGACAAGGGCCATTAGGTTGGTCCCAATCCTGTGTCCTTATAAAATGAGTAGAGACTCAGACACAGAGGAGAAGCCATGTGAAGATGAAGGCAGAGATGGGAGGGCTGCAGCCACAAGTCCAGGGATGCCTGGAGCCCCCAGAAGCTGGAAGAGGCAGGAAGGGCCCTCCCCTGGAGCCTCAGCACTTTCTAACTAGACAGTTACCATGAGTGGACCTGAAGTGAAGGCAGCGCCGTGGCCCCTGACCATCTGTCTTGCCCGCATGGCTCCCTGAGGAGCAGCTCTCACAGGACACCAACCAGTGAGTTGGTGTCACGTGAGACCATAGGGCGTTGGTCCTATAAACATGCAGGCCCATCTCACCCTTCCTCCTGGGCTCTGGTCATACAGGGTGACTGTGCACCACGTGGTGCTGGGCTTTCAGCCTCTGCGCAGGACCCCCAGGTCTTGGTTAAAAGTGCAGGTTACACCCCAAGAATGACAGAAGGTGAATTTCTCATCTGTCTCTGTGGATCTGACTGCTCCAGGGGCTTCTTGTAAGTGGAATCACACAGTATTTGTCCTTTTATGTCTGGCTTATATCACTGAGCAAAATGCCCTCAAGGGTCATCCATGCTGTATCCTGTGTCAGAATTGCCTTCCTTTTTAGGCTGAATAACATACCCTGTGTGGAGGGACCATGCTTTGGTTTTCTGTTCACCCATCAATGGACACATTTAGTATCTACATTAATTTCTCATGTCTTATAATATTTAGGGAGTAATTTCTCAGCACAGCCCCAACTCTGATGGGGTCAGGACCTCTTTCCTCAGAGGGTCTTGTTTTCCAGTGAAGGGAGTTCATTCACCTCAAACTCAGCGTCAGGAGTGGAGGGGTTGATAGCCCCCTCTGGGTCTCCTTCATGTGAGACTCTGTGCTTTTGAAAGAGCAGGCACTGTGCACACAGGGGTGGTGGGGGTGAGATGTAGGCCCCTGGTAGACAAATGGGTCACTGGGCGGAGATGGCCCAGTGCACAAGGAGCTTGGCCTGTGGGTCCTCTGCTTGGATGGCTTCCCTCGAAGAAGACAGCGTGGTGCCCATGCTGGGTGTCATCCCAGTGCATGAAGTCACTTGACCAGGAGCCATAGGAGACATCAGCAACCCCCGACACCTTGCACATGCTGCTGGGAAGCAGGACCTGAGTGTGGAGCTCCCAGCAACCCTGAGCACGCTCCACCTGGAATCAGCCTATGGGATGGACTGTTCTGCCCAGGCTTCCAGGGTGGCCACCTTCTGCTGGAAGCCCAGGATGCTGGGTCAGGCCACTTCTGGTCTGTCCTTGCAGGATCCTGGGCTGCACTACATCAAGCTCCCTGCTCACCCTATTACCAAGTCCAAGCTCACTCTGCTCACCACACAACAGTCCAATAAATTGGGAGATGAGGTATTGAGGCAAGGAATAGTGACTTTATTTGCAAAGCCAGGCATCTGAGAAGATGGTGAACTAATGTTCTAGAGTCCCATCTTATCGGGTTCTGGATGCCTGCTAGCTTCTTTTATAAAACAGAGAGGGGAGGAGGTGAGAAAGTAAAGTAAAAAGGCTATTTGTCTTGCAAAATATCTCCAGACTTGGCCAGCATCAGGGAGGGGATGTGTTAATTTCTTCTTTTCTGCAACCTTTCACAGGTGGGCAGTGTCAGAATGTCTCCCTGTGAGCAGACCAAAACACTTTAGTTTAACATTCAGGCAGAGGGGCAGGGTTCCCCAAGGCAGGCCATTATATATGCTTACAGTTATAGACAGCATCCTTTTAATGATAATAATAACAAAAGCAATGAAAAGCAAATGTTAAAGTAAAAGAAACATGGGCTTCCCTGGTGGCGAGAAGAGGTGGTTGAGAGTCCGCCTGCCGATGCAGAGGACACGGGTTCATGCCCCGGTCCGGGAAGATCCCACATGCTGCGGAACAGCTGGGCCCGTGAGCCATGGCTGCTGAGCCTGCACATCCGGAGCCTGTGCTCCACAACGGGAGAGGCCACAACAGTGAGAGGCCCGCGTACCGCAAAAAAAAAAAAAAAAAAAAAACCCACAGAAAATAACAAGTGTTGGTCCAGATGTGGAGAAATTGGACCTCTTATGCCCTGTTGGTGGGGATAGAAAATGTTACAGCCACTGTAGAAAACAGTATGACAGTTCCTCAGGAACTTTAAAATAGATATACCATAGGATCCAGCAATTCCACTTCTGGGGATATAACCAAAAGAATTGAAAGCAGGGTCTCAAAGGGATATTTATATACCCACAATCACAGCAGCATTATTCACAACAGCTAAAATGTGGATGCAACTGAAATATTCATCCACAGATGAAAAGATAAGAAAAATGTGGTATATACGTAATGGAATATTATTTAACCTTAAAAAGGAAGGAAATTCTGCAATATTGTATAACATGGATAAACCTTGGGAACATTATGCTAAGTGAAATAAGCCAGTCACAAGAAGACTTATACTGTGTCTTCTTACATGAGAAGTGTTTCATGTGTTTGTTGGCATTCCACTTATATGAGATACTTAGAGTAGAGAAGATATACAGATGGGAAATATGCATATGAAAAGATGTTCCTTAAAACATGTCATCAAGGAAATGCAAATGTTCATAGATGAGTGGACCCAAGTTTGCTTTGATAACATTTATGGAGTGGCTATTTGGAGAGGGGCAGGGGGTATATGGGAAATCTCTGTACCTTCCTCACAATTTTGCTGTGTGTCTAGCACTGTTATTTTCAAATGTCTCAAAAAAGAGAGACTTAGGAATGTGATAAACGTGAAAGAAAAATTTAGATAAACACAGGTTAACAATATTAAAGTTCATAAGAAAGCATTTAACATATATCTAGATATGTTACTCTTTTAAATTTGCTCTAATTTTTCTATTACATGGTTTAAAGTAATCAATATGGCATCAATAATATTAATTCATTGTAGAAAATGAATTAAGTGACATATGATATGCTGATATGGCAGATCCTTAGTAAATTACTAAATCCCCAAGTTATTTTGGACAATTGAGAGAATAAGAAAGTAAGAACTAAGAAAAATGAAGGAAGCCAATCTCCCTCCCACAGTCCATGATATTTTGACTCTTTGCTTCAATTTTCCTCATATACAAAGGAAGAAAAACACCAGGAAATAGAGTTGATGGTTTAGTCAATGTTCAGAAATTTTAAATTGTCAGTTTTAACCTTCACTAAACTTGAAAAATGTACTATTTTTGTTCACATTTCCTGTGTTGGTCAAACTGGTTTAGCCAGTTTTTCACTCTTTGTAATCCAGGTAGACTCAAATAAAAAATGCCTATTGTTGACAGGTGAGTACCAGAATACACATCCATATGTTTATCATCTAGTGTGAATGATGCCTGAGGAGGCAAGACAAGGCTTTAGGTACTACTAAAAGTAAATTTACAGTATTTGAGAAACATGGTCAAGACGGTACACAAAAATAAGGTAGAACATTATATACAATAGTAGATAAAGTCTGAGTATCTTAAGGAAATGCAAGAAAAAAACAAGCTGACTAAAGCAAAAATATACAAAATGTGGCAAGACTGACCATGTGTTTGTAATTGTTAAAGCTGGATAATAGTACATGGCAGTGAATCATTCCATTCCCTTGACTTTGTGTTTGAAATTTTCCATACAAAAAAAAAAACAGGAGAAAAATAAATCTGAAAAAATCCAACTTGTGTTTTTTGAAGACCTTTATTAACAAGTAAATAAAAATATAGAAAAATAGTAATGAAAACATGATGCATTGAATTATAAGCTTTCTAGGGAAAAATAATACAATACAGAATATTGAATTAATAACAGGAGGAAAAAGACCATCAATTAACCAAGAAAAGGTTGTGACTTTTAATGAAATGAATAAGTTCAGTATTTTTCTTTGTTGTTGTTTTAAGCTTTTAACAAGATAAATGAGAATGCTGGTTTAAAAACACACACACGTGCGCGCACACACACACACACACACACACTGTCCATTGCCCCAAACAGGAAAGGGGATTCTTAGGAAATTGCAACTTATATAAGCAAGTACAATTGACCCTTGAACAGCATGGGTTTGAACTGCACAAGTCCACTTATATGTAGATTGTTTTTCAATAAATGCGTACTATGTTACTACATGATCTAAGATTGGTTGAATCTTTGGATGCAGAACCATGAATACGGAGTGCCAATTTCAGACTGTGTAGGAATGGGCACCTCTAACCCTGGTGTTGTTCAAGGGTCAGTGGTAGTTTTAAATAAATGATTTGCGAAAGTTTTTGTACTAAGCCAATTATTTTTTTAAATCACTGGGGGGCCTCCCTGGTGGCGCAGTGGTTGAGAGTCCGCCTGCCGATGCAGGGGATACGGGTTCGTGCCCCGGTCTGGGAGGATCCCATATGCCGCGGAGCGGCTGGGCCCGTGAGCCACGGCCGCTGGGCCTGCGCATCCGGAGCCTGTGCTCCGCAACGGGAGAGGCCACAACAGTGAGAGGCCCGCATACCGCAAAAAGAATAGAAAAAAAAAAAATAAATAAATCACTGGGTGCTAGGAAACTAAATGTTTCTAAAATACAAATATGGTACCAATTCAAAGACAAAAGAGACGTTTTTGGTTAAAATGATATTACGTTGAGTCCAATACAAATACCTTAGTAAAATTATGTGTAGCCAAAAAGTTTTGGAAATAGAATCAATTGAAAAACAAAAGTAAAGTTTTAAAGAAAAAACAGGCCTAATATTTAATAGTTTTTGTTAGTAGAATCACAGTATTAGTGAGGTGGAGGATCTTAGTATGTTACCCATTGTTTGGTCTAAAATAAAATATATACACTGCCTCAGGAAATTTTGTCTGAAAATTGAATCTGCATTATAGACTAGCTCTCAGTGAAGAACCTCAAGCTGAATGATGAGGGTGACTTGTTAAAGAAAAATAAAATAAAGAGTTTGTATCATTAGGAAAACAATAAAAATTACAAGCCTGCATATTTTGTTCTCAGAAGTTCCCTTTGGAACGAAAAAAGCACAAATGCCCTAGCATACTACCTACCCTGGTCTGAGGGCTTTCTTTGTTTGCTACTTTGTTCCCCTGTTTCTGAGCACTTCTTAGCACCCCTGGACCCTGTCTGTAATCTAACATCCAATTCTTATCAGAATTTTCTGTTCCCTGAATCAATCGTGTCAACTCCTTAAAGCTAATTTTGTATAGAACAAGATTTATTTAAACAATCTTTTTGACAAATTTATTTAGACTCTTAATTTAGAAGGAAGAAAAGCACACTTAAGAGGTAACTAAATAGTTTAGTGATTCTCACAAGGAGACCTAAGGGAAAACTTAGGAGTGCACATGGGTACTTATTTTTTCTACTTTATTGAGGTATAGATGACAAATAAAATTGTAAGATAATTAAAGTGTGCAACATGATGATTGGATATACATCTACGCTGTGAAAGGATTCCCCTCCCCCCGGTCAAGTTAATTAACATATCCATCACCTAACGTATTTGCCTTTTTTCTTTTTGTGGTGAGAACATTTAAGTTGTACTCTCTTAGCAAATTTCAGTTATACAAAACAGTGTTATCAACTCATAGTCACCATGTTATACATTAGATCCTCAGACCTTATTCATTTCATAACTGACTTTTTCCTTTTTACCAACCTCTTATTTCCCCCATCTGCAGTCCCTGGAAACCACTTTTCTACTCTGTTTCTATGTGTTCAACTTTTTTTTTAGATTCCCCATCTAAGTGATACTGTAACCGAAAGTGGGGTCTGGCTGCTGACCACTCAAAAGCCAATAAAGGGACTTCCCTGGTGGCTCAGTGGTAAAGAATCTGCCTTCCAATGCAGGGATGCAGGTTCAATCTCTGGTCAGGGAGCTAAGATCCCACATGCCTCGGGGCAACTAAGCCCATGCACCACGACTAGAGAGAGAGAAGCCTGTGCACCGCAGTGGAGATCCTGCGTGCCGCGACTAAGACCCAACGCAGCCAAAAATAAATAAATATTAAAAGCCAATAAAGAGGCAAGGTTGGTGGAAAGGAAAGTTTGCTTTATTTTGGACGCCAGCAAGTGTGGGAGAGGGCGGATGCCTGTCCATAGGCCAACTCACCCCCACTGAAAATCAGGGGGAAGAACTTTTATAGACGGGGGGGGGGCTACATGCAAAAATAGCAGAGTCAGCTCTGACAGTCATCTTGAAATTGGTCATCAGTGGTCTGATCAGCGTCATCTTGATTGTTTTAAGTACAATTAATCTTTATTTCCAGGGTAGGTTTGTTTCCATTCCTTGAGGCCAATTCTCGGAATTGTGGCAGCTTATGTCATGGCTACAGTCTGGTCATCATGAAGTTAACTTCTCCACCTGGTGTGGGTTTCAGTATCTATAAGACAGCTCACAGGATATGGCTCAGAATATTATCTATAGCCCTTGAGAAGGAACTAAAGGTCCTTGACTATGCTTAATGACTAAACTATTATTATTTGGTCTCCTTTGACTCTTGTCCTTTGTTTCTGCATTTTCTCACTTCTCTGATTAAACTTATTCTTTGGCTAAAGTTTTTCCACAGACAAAAGGCAAGCTGAGGACATGGGGGGCATAGACCATAGGGTTCTGCTCCATTTCAATACCATACAGTGTTTGTCTTTGTCTGGCTTATTTCATTTAGCATAATGCCTTCCAGGATATCCACATTGCCAAAAATGACAGGATTTCCATTTTTTTTAAGGCTGAGTAATATTTCTGTGTGTGTGTGTGTGTGTGTGTGTCTGTAAGTGTATCTAATAATTTCTTGATTATTCTTCCACTGACAGACACTTAGGTTGTTTTCATACCTTGGTTATTGTGAATAATGCTGCAATGAACATGGGAGTACAGCTATCTCTTTGAGATAATGGTTTTGTTTCCTTCGGATATATACTCAGACGTGGGATTGCTAGATCATATGGTAGTTCTATTTTAATTTTTTGAGGAACCTCAAAAATTGTTTTCCACTGTGGCTGTATCAGTTTACATTCCCATCATGTGTGCATAAGAGTTCCCTTTTTTAAATATGAAAGCATTTATTGTGTTAAAAGATAAATTTATAATATATTACACATGAAAAACTTACAACTTACTTTGTAGGACAGTTTCTTAGAATGTAAAGTTAATTTTAAATTACAATGAATGTACAGCACTATATAGTATAAGCTCCTGTCTTTTTGAACAGTGTAATGATCATTCTTGAGAATTAAAATAAGTTTCTGTAGTATTCATCGCTGTAGCTATACAGGAATAGCACAGACACCTTTTTTTCTACTTTGATGTTATAAATTCCATCACAGACTAATTTGAGGTATCTTTATTTTGACAAGCATGACAGCAGCTACTTCACAGTTGTGTTAAATGCCTGTTCATCAGCATCCCACTCTAATGATAAAAACTGTAAGATTGTTTCTTTGGGTAGATCCACAGCCAAAATTTCAATTTCACTGTTTTTCTGATGTAAGTTGGCAAGGCAGGTATGAAGTGTTTTTATCTGAGTTTCATACCATCCCCTAGTGTTGGCTGACAGCTTCTCTGGGACTATCACACTCACAATATGAACAAATGTTGCTTCATGGATTTCAACAAACCTGAAGCATTTGAAAATGACCCCTTCAGATTTTGTACTGCAAGATTTTCAGAAACTTCTCTGATAGTCCTTTTGTAACCGAGCAGGACCCAAGGGGCCTTTCTTTGACACCTGCCCCCCACGTCCTCCACTTGCCTCTTGTCTGTAGAAAAACTTTAGCCAAAGAATTAATTTAATCAGAGAAGTGAGAAAAAGGCAGAAACAAAGAAAAGCAGTCAAATAAGACAAAATAATAATAGTTTAGTTATTAAACAAAGTCAAGGACCTCTAGTTCCTCCTCAAGGGCTATAGATAATATTCTGAGCCATGTACTTTGAGCTGTTTTGCAGATACAGAAACCCCAATCAGGTGGAAGAAGTTAACTGCATGATGACCAGACTGTAGCCATGACATAAACTGCTCCATCTTACACAATTCCAAGAACTGGCCTCAAGGAAATGGGAATAAACACCCTGGAACTGAAGATTAACTGTACTTAAAACAATCAAGATGACACTGATCAGACCACCACATGACCAAATTCGAGTTGACTGTCAGAGTTGACTGTGCTGTTCTGCATGTAGCCCACTCCCTCCACTTATAACTCCTGAAACTTCCCTTTAAAATCTCATGCCCCTTGATTGGCAGTTGGGAGTTGATTCTTTTGGGACATGAGTCCACCTTCTTCCCAGGACTGCTGGCCTCCTAAATAAAGCAACCTTTCCTTTCTACCAATACTTGTCTCTTGAGTATTGGCTTTCAAGCAGCGAGCAGCCAAATCTAAGTTTAGTAACACTTTCATCACTGACTTTAGTCCTCAGTTTCTGCCCAATGTGGACCACGAGATTGGACTCCAGCACTCATTTCTCTGTTAGCTATTCCTTCTCAAAAGATTTAACCTTGACATGGCTTCCTTCTTTATCTGAGACAAGGGTCACATAGGTGAGTTCATCATGTCTGCAGTATTCCTGTAATTCCTCTTGGGACTGTGACAAGTCATACATGATTTCTGCTGTGATTCTCGCTGACCAGAGTTTCTGGGCTCGGTTGATGGCCCTGGTCATGGACATCTGGCCAGCACTTACAACAAGGAGGTCACAAGAGCTTATTATAACAGGTTCTTCCAGGTTGAGGACAGCAGATTCCCTTTTCTCCACATCCTTGCCAACACCTATTATCACTTGCCTTTTCATTAATAGTCCTCCTAAGTGGTGTGAGGTAATATTGCGGTTTTGATTTGCATTTCTCTGATGATTAGTGATGTTAAGCCCCTTTTTATGTGCCTGTTAGCCATTCGTATGTCTTCTCTGGAAAAACTCTATTCCAATCTTTTGCCCATATTTTTTTTTTTTTTTTTTTTTGCAGTACACGTGCCTCTCACTGTTGTGGCCTCTCCCGCTGCAGAGCACAGGCTCTGGACGAGCAGGCTCCAAACGCGCAGGCTCAGCAGTCATGGCTCAAGAGCCCAGCCGCTCCGCAGGATGTGGGATCCTCCCGGACCGGGGCACGAACCCGCGTCCCCTGCATTGGCAGGTGGACTCTCAACCACTGCGCCACCAGGGAAGCCCTGCCCATATTTTAATTGGATTGTTTGTAGGTTTTTTGCTATTAAGTTGTATGAGTTCCTTGTATATTTTGGATATTAATCTCACTACAGTTATGTGGTTTGAAATATGTTTTCCCATTCCATAGGTTGTGTTTTCATTTTGTTGATGGTTTCCTTTGCTGAGCAGAAACTTTTTCCCCACATTTGGTTCACTGGTATGATATTAGCAGAAATACTATTGTCAAGTTTATAACAACTCTAAATTGAAAGGTATGAAACAAAAAATAGAATAAACAGATTATAGAATTATCCATGGGAGAAAAACCTTCTGTGATAAATGACTTCCGACCTTTTAAAAAATATTTATTTATTTATTTATTTGGCTGTGTGGGGTCTCAGTTGCAACACAGGGGATCTTCGTTGTTGTGTGTGGGATCTTCATCGTGGTGTGCAGGATCTTTAGTTGCAGCATGTGGAATCTTTAGTTGCAATATGCGAACTCTTAGTTGTGGCATGTGGGATCTAGTTCCCTGACCAGGGATTGATCCCCTGCATTGGGAGCACAGAGTCTTAGCCACTGGACCACCAGAGAAGTCCCGACTTCTGAGTTTTTAGCGGTATTCAGTTGGGAGTTCCAGGAACTGAAATATTTTGTCTTAAGTTTCAGTAGTTTTCTGTGTAAGACTTAACTTTGTTTTCCTAGAAACTTGATGATAATTTTTCAGAGACACATAACCAACAAATGATTCTCTGCCTCATTTAAAAATTGCATTCATTATTTACCAAAAAAGGAGAAAAATATAATAAATTTTAGAAATATTTATTTCAAATGTATTAATAAAATAGGTCTTTGACACTGCAATTTTTAGTTTCCTGGAAAATTCACTTATGTGGAATGGCTTATTCCCTGACAGGGGCACAATACAAGATTTTTAGTTTTATATAATCCCACTTGTTATTTTTGCTTTTGTTGCCTTTGCTCTTGGTGTCAAATCCAGAAAATCATTGCCAAGACCAATGTCAAGGAGCTTACCCTTTATATTTCTTCTAGAAGTTTTACAGTTTCAGGTCTTATGTTTATGTCTTTAATCCATTTTGAGTTGATTTTTTTGTATGGTGTAATATAAGAGTGCAATTTCATTCTTTTGCATATGACAATCCAGTTTTCCTAACACCATTTATTAAAGAGACTGTCCTATTGAGATGATCATGTGATTTTTATCCTTCATTTTGTTAATGTAGTGTGTTGTATTATTGATTGATTTGCAGATGTTGAAGCATCCTGTATCCCTGGAATAAATCCCATTTGATCATGTTGAATAATTGTTTTCATGTACTATTGAATATGATTCACTAATATACTGTTGAGAATTTTTGCATCTATGTTCATTAATGATATGACTTGTAATATTCTTTTCTTGTAGTGTTCTTGTCTGGCTTTGGTATCAGGGTAATGTTACCCTTGTAAAATAAGTTTGGAAGTGTTTTTTTAATTATTAATTTTAATTTTATTTATTTATTTATTTATTTGAGGTACGCAGGCCTCTCACTGTTGTGGCCTCTCCCGTTGTGGAGCACAGGCTCTGGACGCGCAGGCTCAGCAGCCATGGCTCACGGGCCCAGCTGCTCCGTGGCATGTGGGATCTTCCCGGACCGGGGCATGAACCCGTGTCCCCTGCATCGGCAGGTGGACTCCCAACCACCGTGCCACCAGGGAAGCCTTATTTTATTTTTTTATACAGCAGGTTGGAAGTGTTTTCTTGTTTTCTATTTTTGGAAGAGTTTGTGAAGGACTGGTATTAGTTCTTTAAATGTTTAGCAGAATTCAACAGTGGAGCTATCTGGTCCTGGAATTTTCTTTGTTGGGAGGGTTTTTTTATTACTGATTCAGTCTCCTTTACTAGAATTGGTGTGTTCATATTATCTATTTTTTCATAATTTAGTCTTGGTTGGTTGTATATTTCTAGTAATTTCTCCATTTCTTCCAGGTTGTCCAATCTGTTGGTGTATAATTGTTCATAGTAGTTTCTTAGGATCCTTTGTATTTGTGTAGTATCAGTTGTAATGTCTTCTCTTTAATTTCTAATTTTATTTGAGTCTTCTTTTCTGGTAAGTCTAGCTAAAGGTTTGTCTATTTTGTTTGTCTTTTCAAAAAACTGCTCTTAGTTTCATTGATCTTTTCTCTTTTCTTTCTTTTTAGTCTGTATTTCATTTATTTCTGCTCTGATCTTTGTTATTTCCCTTCTTAACTTTGTTCTTCTTCTTCTAGTTGCTTAAGGTATAAAATAAGTTTGCTTGTTTGTGATATTTCTTTTTTTCTTAATATAGGTATTTATAGCTATAAACTTCTTTCTTAGAACTGCCTTTTCTTCATCTCATAATTTTTGTATTATTTATATATTTGTTATAACAATTTTATTAGAAGCTGTTGTATTTTGGGGACTTCCCAGGTGGTCCAGTGGCTAAGACTCCGTGCACCCAGTGCAGGGGGCCCGGGTTCGAACCCTGGTCAGGGAACTAATCCCACATGCTGCAACTAAGAGTTTGCATGCCACAACTAAGAGTTTGCATGCCGCAACTAAGAGTTCACATGCCGCAACTAAAGATCCCGCATGCCGCAGCTAAAGATCCCATGTGCTTCAACTAAGACCTGACGCAGCCAAATAAAATAAATAAATAAATAAATAAATAAATATTTTAAAAAAGAAATTATTGTATTTTTACATACTAAGATAGTCAAACTTTCTTTTAAAGTATTTATAAATCCCTTCACAATGGTTTATTATTTGACCTATGGACTATCCCTGTGCTTTTAGTGATAATGACAGGCCTACTTTGGTCTCAGACAAGCACAAAATAGTGAATGGAAAAATCATGAGTGCTATGGACTAAACTGTGTCCTCAAAAATTCATATGTTGAAAACCTAACCCCCAATTTGGCTTTATTAAGAGTAAGGCAGTAATTAAGTTTAAATGAGATCATAGGGGTGGTGCCTTGATCTTGTAGGATTAGGGTCCTTATAAGAAGAGACCAGTTATCTCACTCCCTCACTCCCCCACTCCCTGCCCATGTGAGGACACAGCAAGAAGGCAACCATCAGCAAGCCAGGAATACAGTCCTTATCAGAAACCTAATCAGCTAGCACTTCAATCTTGGACTTCCTAGCCTCTGGAAGTGTGAGAAAATAAACTTCTGTTGCTCTGTTAATAAATTTCAGTCTAAGGTATTTTCTTATGGCAGCCCGAGTAGACTAATACAATGAGCAAATTACAAGTTCATATCTTCCAACTAAATTGTATTTGTATGCTTTTCTCCTCAAGCTAGTATTTGACTAGAGCTTTTATCAGTTAATTTTATTTCCCCTTCCTCAATTCCAGTTTTATAAAGCCATATCAGTAGCAGAAGAGGGAAAAGGGGAAGTAAGGAATATGCATAATACACATGGCAGGCATGTGCCTTATAAAATGCTAACTATATTCATTATTTACAGTGGTTAAGTATATTAGATCAACATGTGTTTTATGAAAATTACGGTGAATCCAGATGGAAGAAGGGTCCCTTGATTCAGCCCCTCTCTGTCCAACCAAGCCAGGATTGTAGACATAAATTTTTGTAGTGTAAAGGCAAAGAGCACTGCTTTGGATTCAGAGAGACTTGGGTGTGTGATATTGAAAAACCTACCTAGACATTCTGAACTTTAGTTTCTTCATATGTAAAAGAGGGATAATAATACCTACCTCATAGAGCTTCGTGAGAATTGAGATAATATATGGCACTCAATGAATGGTTGATATTATTACGAAGGGAAAATATTTAATTCAGAGGAACAATGGTGTTTGAACTGAATTAGCAATGAAAGCTGACTACAGTGCAAACCTTTATTGGGTCTTAAGAACTATATACCTAAACTATGCACTACACATACAAATGCTTGTAAAAAATGGAAACCTAAAGCTATTTGTGTGTTATTTTAATGGGTGAAGCATCACAAGAAGCCTCCATTCCAGATGTAGAAGAATCCATTCCTTCCCTCATTTCCATAGCAACTGGTGGCCTTAGACTTGAGAATTTCTGTTGAAGCAGAGCCCTTGTTCTGAAGCATGCAGTTCTGCCTCTGGTAGTCAGAGTTTCTAAACACATCCTTGTGATTTCTTTTTTTTTTTTTAATAGTTGATGTACGATATATAAGTTACAGGTATGCAACATAGTGGTTCACAATTTTTAAAGGTTATACTCCATTTATAGTTATCATAAAATATTGTCTACTTTCCTTGTGTTGTACAATATATCCTTGTAGCTTATTTATTTTATACATAATAGTGTGTATATCTACCCCTGACATCTTTGTGACTTTTTTTTTTTTTTTTTTTTTGCAGTACGCGGGCCTCTCACTCTTGTGGCCTCTCCCGTTGTGGAGCACAGGCTCTGGACGTGCAGGCTCAGCCGCCATGGCTCACGGGCCCAGCTGCTCTGCAGCATGTGGGATCTTCCTGGACCGGGGCATGAACCCGTGTTCACTGCATTGGCAGGCAGACTCTCAACCACTGCGCCACCAGGGAAGCCCCTTTGTGACTTTTAACATCCAAATTAGCTAGGGGTTTCACTCTTTATTTACAGAGATGAAAATTTTGATTATTTTTATTTTTGAAACCTATCTTTCATTTGGTTAACCTCATATTCATGAATATAATATAACCTCATTCTTATGATCAAAAAGAAGTCAGCAGTGATGGGAAACAAAAACTGATCCCCACTTAGAACCTACTTACTTATTAAGAAGGTGCTTAGAAGGTATGACTTCCTGAGGCATGTAAATTCAAACACCAAAAAGGGACCAACTAAACTTGAGTTCAAAATAAAAGAAATAGACTTTGGTAGACTGTGAGTTGGCATACATTACCAGACCCAAGAAATGCAAGATCATACAAAGTCATCCTGCCTGAATTTCATGTAATGTCACAATGCCACCCAAAATGTCAAAAATTATGGAGTAAACCACCAACGGGCAACTTATCTACTGAAAACAAAGTCTTGAAATAAGATATTTTGTCAATAAATGAGGAAAGAAACATTTTTCAGATGCTCTATTTTGACAAACCTTGCTTAGAATAACTTAGAAAAATTCAGATACTTACTTATAAGGTTTTAGAATGAATTCTACATACATTAAGATGGAAAGGATACATATTAGCTCCAAATACACCAGGACAGGACAGAAACAGGATTTCCCACAAAATATATTTCTTTTCTATTTTTTATTGCCTGAATTTCAAAAATAACTATATATAATACTATGTAAGTAAATACATATAATATGAAGTGAATTAGTTAATTTCACTTCCCATATTAAATCTTTCTTGTGGCTTCTTATTTTCTTAATTTTGTGTACAAGAAACTTACATCTATGAGTATTATGTACACAAAGCTCAATTCTAAGAACTCTCTACAGTTACCTATTAATATACTTAATGGGGAAATAAAGAATAGTGTGTCACTTAACATAATGACACAGGAGACCTGAAGATAAAATGATCACTTCCGTAATAAGGCTTTTCTCAATTAAAAAATAAAAAAACAAAGCAATGGACAATAGAACCCACCCTCACCCAGAAGAGAAAAAAAAACCCAGAAGGAAGAAAGCACACAGATTTATATACCAGGCAAAGAGGTAGTCACTCTGGACCCCTTTTGAATGAGAGAAAGACCTCAAGAAATCTTGGAATTCAACTGGGCTTATTTTTTAAGTGGACAGACCCTTTATAGCCTAGTTCCTTTGTGAGCTTCACCACTCCCAACCCCCATCCCCCATCTGTGCTACTTTCAGCAGAGCAGTGATCCATTTGTTGCCAGGGGATGTATCGTGGGTTTCAATGGCAAAGCTCCCAGAGAAACTCCCTGCGGGGTCAGAGTTTCTTCCTGGGAGGAGTGGTTAGAACAACAAGTAGTTTTTCCCTTCATAACTCTCATCTCCCCAAGGTTTTCCTCTGTAGCTTCTTTACCCCAGGCTTATGTGTAGATTTGGTAGCTGAACTGATGCTGTGAGGGAGAGCAGTTAATCTGGTTAAGTTGGTGACATTGTCTGAGCCATACTTCAAATCAAGGGATGGGAACAAAACCTTTGTTTTGGCATTGAGGGGTTTCTTTCAAGCACAGAAACACTGCATTATTGGTGTCTCTGTACAATGTTGTTCCATCATCACAGTCTTTAAAATATTGGAATGCCAAAACTCAATGATTTTATGTCTCTTTGTAATGTAATAAATAAACTCTTTGTAGGACAAAGGCTGAATATAATTGGTGAGATCGACAATGCCTAGCAGGTATTTAAAAAAAAAAGGAAGATATGCAAGAGAGATGAGAAACAGTAGGGAAAAAAACCTTTTAACTCACGAAGAATTGAGGGAGTATGAAGTATGCATGTGTCTCACCAAATTTCTGAAATAGCAACTTCTAAAAGTCATATATAGAATGAATAATAGGAGATTAATTAGGCAGATTACTTTTTATTTATAATAAATATCAGTAATATCAAGATATATCAATTCTATTATTGCATCATAATAATGATAATTAAATCCCTTTTATCTCAAGGTATATTTTATGGAATACATGTTCCCTTGAAAAATTTCTGTTTCTTATGATCATACTTAGGCATAAGAATCATTTAAAGTTCTTAAGTCTACACCAAGTTATTAAACTATAGAAAGATTCAGTGTAAAATTTGTTACATTATGATTACGGATCAGGCTATTCTTCTTAGTTATGGGACAAGAATTATAATCTTCTAAACATATGTCTGAGGATAACAAATATTTTCTTAACTAGCTAGAGGCAAACAACGATAAGGCTATATTATCCAAATGTCAGCAATTAGCCACTAAAATTAAATTAAATTAAATTAAATTTACACTTCAGTCCATCAAATACACTGGCTATATGTTAAGTGCTCAAAAGCCACACATGTCTAGTAGCTACCTTATTGGACAGTGCAGATACAGAACATTTCCATCATCACAGAGTTCTCCTGGCCATTGCTGCTCTAAGGAGAAGCCTCTAAAAAAAGAGGATCTGGTAGATAAGTGGGAAGGAGAAATAAGCTCAGTGACCCAATGTGAGGCTATGCTCTCGCTTTTTTATATCAGTTTCACCTCATTATTTAGGAAGAGATAGATGAACGTGTTTCTCTCAGAGTTTGAAGGAAGTGTTGCTTGTCCTGTGCTGAGCTCAGTCAGAAAAATTGAATTATGATGTCTTACTCTCACGTACAAGATGTAGTCCAACAAGACTCAAACAGACACAGTTTTCAGTTATTTTATTAACTAGTTTTAAACTAGCAATTAGGGACTTCTGTGGTGGCACAGTGGATAGGACTCTGCTCTCCCAATGCAGGGGTCCCGGGTTCGATTCCTGGTCAGGGAACTAGATCCCACATGCATGTCACAACTAAGGAGCCTGCCTGCCGCAGCTAAGACCCAGTGCAACCAAATAAATAAATTAAAAAAAACAAAACAACAACAACTAATGAAGGCATAAGGAATCTAGATTACAAGAGAAAAGTATGCCCTTGACAAACTGGGAGAAGTTTAATTTAACATTTTCACAATCTCTTAAATATCTATGACCTCTTCTAACAAAAAGCATCAGTAAGCTTTATGAGCCTTCAAAGGTCTCTTCATTACAGATGCAGGCCATTTTAAACTGCTGCTATGCAGGTTCAAATAGGCAAAACAATTTTGGAAAAAAAAAGGGAAAAAACAAAACAAAACATGTTTCAGTTGAAAACTTTAGGACCTAAAAGAGACAAATGTATTTGCACTAAAACATAGCCAGAACAGAGAAAAAAACATTTATTGCAAAGGAATTGATATTGAATATTTAAAGATTTTATGAAGAAGAATTTGTGCTTGGGCCAGAAGATTGCATTTCTTTTCCTATTGCTGCTAGATAAACTAGAGATGTGTGTTTTCATTACAAAAGAACTCCTTGAATTAAAAAAGTGCTCAAAAAATAAATTAATTAAAAAGTACTCAAATCAGTTTACTTAAATAGAAAATTCCCATAAGTGCTTGTGTTTGTGTATGTGTATGGGTATATTTTTATATGTGAATAAAAGTGTTGAGAGAAGGTAAACTTAAGTGGAAGTCTTCAGAGTCATTGATACATGCTCTAGCCTACATCACTTCATCTCCAGAAAAGATTCAACAGCAAAGCAAAAATCACAGAGCCACAGTTTCTGACTGGCTTAAGAAGAAGTGGGAAAACAAAGTAACAAAGTAAAAAAATAGAAATCAACTACTTGAACCTGGAGGGAAGTCAAGAATAACTAAATACGTACAGAAAGAAAGAAATAAAAACTATTTTCTGGGTGAAAAACAAAAAGGGAAAGATGAAATTAGACTTCTAATCCTTTCTCCCTTAATAGAGAAAAATAAAAGAAGATGTAATCCTTTCAACTTCCTCTGGAAATTGGTGAGTTCCTTATACATAAATATATTATTAATATTCTCTATTATATTGATATAGTTAGTATGGTATGTATTGGATTGAATATATGCTCCCTTTAGCTAAAGAAATTCATTCCACTCACCCAGTATCTCTGGGAAAATCATCATATGGCAGCAGGGGAAACTTACTGGAGTACTTCTTTACTAGAATTGGTATTATTGGAATTTTAACTATTCCAGCTACTAATTTTCCAAAATAATTTTTGACTACTCCCTCTGTCTAATTTTGTAGAAGTGTATTGTCTTGAGAGAGATTTAATTCAGACTTAGTTTCTTCTTCCGGGACATGATTAACAGACCTTTAGGTATACAAACCTCCATTTGAAGAGAAGGCCATCCTCATAACTGCTTTAAGTATAACAGACAAAGTTGAAAATTCATTCCCCACAACCTAGGTTATCTCCACCCTTGGCTTGAGTGGGGCTGACTCCTCCCCCAAGTTCTCAGGACTTTTGATGCTGGAACTCCAGGGACCCTGCAGAAACCACACACCTTTCCCCTGCCCATATCCCTCATCGGCCCCCGACTGTTCAGAGAATATACTCATTTCTACTGAAGAGCTCAGGGAAGGCCACCAGCTGGACAAAGAGACTTCAGGCAAATACCTTTTTTGTGAGTAATATATTGAGCACAAAATTCAGAGTCAGCTGGCCTCACTGATTATTAATCTCCTGATGTAGATTATTCATATAAACTAGTTGGTCTGATTTTCCTGGAGATGTTATAGGAACGGAACAACATAAAGGCTTGTGGACATGTCCTTACATTCTTCTCTTTTTTCAAAAGATAGAAAGAGGAAATGAAGTAAGAAAGACAGGCTTGGGGCTTCCCTGGTGGCACAGTGGTTGAGAATCTGCCTGCCAATGCAGGGGACACGGGTCCAAGCCCTAGTCCGGGAAGATCCCACATGCTGCGGAGCAACTAGGCCCGTGAGCCACAACTACTGAGCCAGTGCTCTAGAGCCCGCGAGCCACAACTACTGAGCCCACGTGCCTGGAGCCCGTGTTCCATAACAAGAGACGCCACCACAATGAGAAGCCCATGCACCGCAACGAAGAGTAGCCCCTGCTCGCCACAACTTGAGAAAAGCCTGCGTGCAGCAACGAAGACCCAATGCAGCCAAAAACAAATTAAAAAAATAAATCTATATAAAAAAGAGAAAGACAGGCTTATGCTATGAGTGCTGCTCCCATGCCTGTGCATTTTTGATAAAGAAATCTGAGTCCCATAGGAATATAGGGTGTTTGTAAGGGTGAGCCACCGGTTCTATAAATGTGCCACCTAACAAACTATTTTGACTACATGGCTTGCCAGGGGGTATATTCATTCAAAACCAAAACAGACATAGCTAATCCACTCTCCCAGCAACCACACAGCAGGCTGCAGTGACTACGGGGCCATTATTCCCTCCAGCCAGGCATAAAAATAGAGGCTGAGTATCCAAGGAGGTTTGTTTAATGGTTACAATCAGAGCCCATGTAACCAAGACCCACAGGGAATCAAAAGAGGGAATTCTTTACAGTATGCTGAGATAGTGCCTTCTGAGAGAGAAAATTCCTAATGTACTATCAATACTTGGAGAGATTTTGTTCCCCAATCTTTGGTGAATCCATCGTTGAGTTCACGTCCAGGGTTAAGCAGATCTGCTAAACAATTCTTTAATGGTGATTACTTTCAAATGAAGGACTTGAAGTTTAACTTTACCCAATTTTATCAACATGCAAGGTAAACATTTATTTTCTTCTAAAACACATTATTTAACAAGAATATATTTAAGTAGAGAAAAGCTTTCTAATTCTCTTTGGTAAACGTTGCACCTTGTGTGAAATGACTGCTAAGTGCGGAGCTGAAGGGAATCTCTGCCTGCCTGTTCAGATCTGGGGAGGGGACTCACTGGCCCCACACAGGATCTAAGCCATACGCTCAATAAAAGGATTGTAATCTATCACAATCGTACAAAAGGAATGAAGGCAAACTTCTGATGAGGATGAACGAAGTAGGTAACTGCCATTCATGAGTTAACTCTAAAAGGCAGCTACTTCTTTGATCTCTTCTGAAAAAGAAATAAGAAAAACTTCTTTATCAGAATAGAGGAAGTTCAAATAAGGGAATTTATTTCTATTTCACGTTGTTACATTGTCTGAATTTTAGAAAATATTCCTGGAATAAAACAAAATATTTATGTATTTCATAAGCACTGGAATTTTTAGCACTAGTGCTTTCCTTTGTAGGAACGGCATAAGTGAAATGTCCCTTGACTGATATAGGGCCGTGTGTGCTGGATGGGAAAAGCACTTTACGTTTCTGAACTTAATAAAAAATACTACATAAGCCTTATATTAGTTTTGAGATTGCATCAGCCATGCTCTTCTAACTTGTTTCTAAGTATTCTGAGTTCAGTTATTAGAATTATTATTTTATAGAAGAATCTTATTTTCTTTTTTTTTTTTTTTTGCTGTACGCGGGCCTCTCACTGTTGTGGCCTCTCCCGTTGCGGAGCACAGGCTCCGGACGCACAGGCTTAGCGGCCATGGCTCACGGGCCCAGCCGCTCCGCGGCATATGGGATCCTCCCAGACCGGGGCACGAACCCGTATCCCCTGCATCGGCAGGCGGACTCTCAACCACTGCGCCACCAGGGAGGCCCTTATTTTCTTTTTAAACATATAGAATTATGTATCTTCATACATGAGATTTTAAAATTTTTGTAATGGTGTCTACTAATTCCATTTTTTAAATGAGTGCTAAGACCAATTATTTTTCTTTTTTTAAAAAATATTTATTTATTTGGTTGCACTGGGTCTTAGTTAAGGCAGGCAGGCTCCTTAGTTGCAGCTCACCGGTTCTTTAGTTGCGGCATGCATGTGGGATCTAGTTCCCTTCCCAGGGATAGAACCTGGGCCTCCTGCCTTGGGAGTGCAGAGTCTTAACCATTGTACCACCAGGGAAGTCCTTATTCTTTTTTTCACTGAAAATGATTGAAATTCTGCATTTTTCAGGGAAGGAAACAAGCACTAAAATATTTTACTGACTTTAATGATCATGTAAAATAGGGATTGTACTGTTTGTAAAGTACTTAAAAAATACTTACCATGAAGCTATTATATAGATTTGAAACTTTGATACTTTTAAAAAAATTACCAATAAATAAATTACCTTAGTAAAATATGTACAAAATAGATAACTAATGAGAACCTGCTATGTAGCACAGAGAACTCTACCTCACTTCACTGTACAGTAGAAACTAACACAACATTGTAAGACAACTATACCCCAATTAAAAAAAAAAAAGATTTACATGCATATCAAAGGAAAAAAAGATTAAGAGACATGAATCTCATATCTGAACATGGGTTTCATTTTGTATGATATCTTCAGAGCTGGATGAGGACAAGATTGCCGACACCATGAAGAAAGCTGTCCCTACCGTGGGCTGGGATTGGCACGTCTGTTCTCGGTGGACTCTCCCTTCGTCCATGGGAATGTTGTGATTAGTGTTACTCACCTGGGAAATGAGGTCTGAAGGAAGGATTGGAGCAGGGTGATCATTCTATAAAACCCAGACTTAGGTGGGAAAATGCAGAGGGAACAGTAACGAATGTGGAACCAGATAACTGTCTCACTCCTGGACAGATTCTGTAGCGTTTACATCTATAACACAATTATGAGGGCATTTATAAGGTACAATGTCTTATAAAAGTGGAATTATACATATGAGTTGTCTTAGTTACAATATGGAAAAGATGAACAGGAAGATAGTTTAAAGAAAAAATATTTTTCTCCTCTTTCATTTTACATGAAGGATAAAGCATGAAATTCTATTAATTTTCTTACTTAGGTTTTTTTTTTTTTTTTTTTGTGGTATGCGGGCCTCCCACTGCTGTGGGATCTTCCCGAACCAGGGCGCGAACCCATGTCCCCTGCATCGGCAGGCGGACTCTCGACCACTGCACCACCAGGGAAGCCCTCTTACTTAGGTTTTAATAAGCATTTTGTGTACTTCCTAAGATTGAGGTCAAGAAAACCTGATGAGTAGGGTGCTCTGAGCAAGCCTTCCTAGAAGCAGTGTCCAGATGGACTCTGGTCGCCATTGTACTGGGCACAGCATGGAATCATGTGCACATCTTCTTTGACCCAGTAAATCTCCTTGGACATTCACACACCCTCTCTGCACACCCCTGCACACCCCCACTTAGACAAGCCCTTCACAGAACCCCCCTCTCCCTGGCATCCCAGATATTGTCCTAAATGAAAATAGCTAGCAAAGAGAATGAGATCAAAACAATGACTTAAGTGACTATTAAATTTCAGGCTTGTTTTGACAAAATTATATATTAATTTTCTAAACATTCTAAACAATTCATCCTTCAGAAATTTTAATACCTTCTGTAAACTTTCTAAATGTAACTATAAATTCTAGGACACCTTTCTGCTTTCTCATTAATCTCTCACCAAGACCATAGCATACTTTGTAGGTTGAGACACGGAGTGGTAGAAATTGTTGAAGTAATAAATATAGTGGTTAAGAATTTAAAAGGAAGAGTATTGTACAGAATCTCTTCCCCATGTATTCCATTAAGCACTTTTATTCATGAAATATATCTGCTTAACATAAAATTATATTAAGTCCTGTTTAGTGTCTACCAAAAATCACTTTTCCAGCTCCCTCTATTAACAAATAAACAATGATTTTAAGTTGTTCCCCTGGATGTTCTATAACAGAACTGTGCTGAATTGTGGCCACTGTTATCCCAAAGGCCGTGATATACACTGTTCAAGAGAAAGTCCAGCAAATGGAAAAAATAGAAATACAAGCGAGTTTGCTCATTTAAGAGTATACTTCAACCACTGGTAAAAGACTAAGTTAAAATGAATAAATTGTGCAACTATTAAAAAGAATTAGTTGTATCTAAAAAAAATTTTTTTAATGAGTAAATTAAAAACACGTTGTATTTTTTTTCCCCTATCTGCAGCAATGTCTGGAGACAAGGAAATTCCATGATGTCAGCAGTTGAAAGATGACACATTACTGATTTGGCATGTCACTGCAAAGAAGTAAATGAATAATTCAGAATGAAAGTAAACCCTAAAAATTGGAGAGGAATTCCCTTATTAACTGTGGTTCCAGCTAAAGAGCCTAGTTATTTCAGTGAGAAATAAAATTTATAAGTATTAATAATGAAATACCATTTTGTCTATTTTTCATATTTTATTTTATTTTATTTTATTTTATTTTAGTGTGTGTGTGTGTGTGTGTGTGTGTGTGTGTGTGCGCGCGGTACACGGGCCTCTCACTGTTGTGGCCTCTCCCGTTGCGGAGCACAGGCTCCGGATGCGCAGGCTCAGCAGCCATGGCTCACGGGCCCAGCCGCTCTGCGGCATGTGGGATCTTCCCGGACCGGGGCACGAACCCGTGTCCCCTGCATCGGTAGGCGGACTCTCAACCACTGCGCCACCAGGGAAGCCCTATTTTTCATATTTTAAATGAACAAATCTTTATTAAGCACTTACTATTTACCTAATAATTCTAAAAGCTGCTGTTTATTGGGTACCTAGTATGTGTCAGTATGTATGTACTGACAAGTTAAATGTACAAGTTATCCACACAGTTATATCATACAAGGGGTATGTACCTTAGCCCAGTATACAAAATAATATGACATATGGGTATTGAATTACAATTCTCCAGGTTAGTGAGTAAAGTGAAACTCAGATATTGTTTTCTCAAAATCTGTCTAAGCTCAAAATGGCATTCTCCTCTTCTCTGTGGTTGATAATATCCAGAGTTTTACAGACTAAAACCCAGTTTTTGCCACTAAAGATTAAAAAAAATTTATTTATTTGGTTGCACCAGGTCTTAGTTGTGGCAGGCGGGCTCCTTAGTTGCAGCATGCAAACTCTTAGTAGCGGCATGTGTGTGAGATCTAGTTCCCTGACCAGAGATCGAACCTAGGCCCCCTGCATTGGGAGCACAGTCTTATCCACTGTGCCACCAGGGAAGTCCACCACTAAAGATTTTTTAAAAACTTATGAATACAGTTTCTGGTTCTGCATGTAAGGAGCTTGGAAGTTACTACTCCATCCTAACAACAAGTAAATGTTGAACAAACTGCAAAATCAACAACTCTTCTTGGATCTATAAGGGGAGGACACAGGGCATGATACTCAACTCTAGCCCATTCTAGCTATCCTGTTCCAACTAAAAGAGAAGAGAAAAAACCTAAAAAACACTTGTGCAGTTCACAGACCAGAGGCATAGACCCACTAAAAAACTGAGACCTAATTGTAGACGTAACACATACCTCCCCACCAGAATATTAAAAGCCTATTTATAGCAATTCCTTTTGCTCAGTACATCATGTTTGGCTATCAAGAAAAATTACAATCCCCCTAAAAGGCAAAAAAAAGCTCCCCCAAACAAAAAAAGCGCCACAATTTGGAGAGACAGAACAAGCATCAGTACCTGGCATGGCAGGGATATTGGAATTATCTGACCAGCAATTTAAAACAATTATCACTAATATGCCAAGTGCTCTAATGAATAAAGTAGACAGCATGAAAGAACAGATGGGGAGTGTAAGCAGAGAGATAAAAGCCCTAAGAAAGAACGAAAAAGAAATGCTTGAGATCAAAAGTACTGTAACAGAAATGAAGAATTCCTTTGATCAGTTTATTGGTAGACTGGACCTGGCTGTGGAAAGAATCTCTAATCTTGAGGATACATCAATAGAAACCTCTAAAACTGAAAAGCAAAGAGACCAAAGACTGGAAAAAAACAACCCCCAAAACAGAACAGGATGTCCAAGGACAGTGAGACAACTACAAAAGGCATAACATATGCATAATGGGGTTACCAGAAGGAAAAGAAAGAGGGAAAGGAACAGAAGAAATATTTGAAACAACGATGACTGAGAATTCCCCCAAATTGATGTCAGACAGAATACTACGGACTCATGAAGCTCAGAGAACACCAAGCAGAATAAATGCCAAAAAAAATTACACCTAGGCATATTGTTTTCAAATATAGAAAATCAAAGATAAAAGAAGAAAGAAGACAGAGGGGGAAAATCACCTTATTTATAGACGAGCAAAGGAAAGATTTACATCATTTAAATTTAAACCATTACATGGTTTAAATTTAAACCATTATGTGGTTTCTCCTCAGAAACCACGCAAGCAAGAAGAGAATGGAGTGAAATATTTAAAGGCTGAGAGAAAAACCCCACCAACCTAGAATTATGTACCCTTTGAAATTACCATTCAAAAGTGAAGGAGAAATAAAAGCTCTCTCAGACAGACAAAAATTGAGGGATTTTGTTGCCAGTAGACCTGCCTTGCAAGGACATGTTTAGAGGAAGTTCTTTAGAGAGAAAGAAAATGATAAAGGTCGTTAACTCAGATCTACATCAAGAAAGGAAGAGGTTCTCTCGCCTTCTCACTTCCAAGATGACCAAGGAAAGAAGGAACAATGGTCGTGCCAAAAATGGCCGTGGCCATGGGCAGCCTATTCCCTGCACCAGCTGTGCCCGATGCGTGTCCAAGGACAAGGCCGTTAAGAAGTTCGACGTCTGGAACATAGTAGAGGGTGAAGCCATGAGGGACGTTTCCAAAGTGAGCGTTTTCCATGCCTGTGTGCTTCCCAAGCTGTATGTGAAACTACATTACTGTGTGAGTTGTGCCATTCACAGCAAGATAGGAATAGTTCTCCTTCTTGGGAAGCCTGGAAGGACCAAACACCTTCACCCAGATTTAGACCTGCGGGAGCTGCCCCACAACCTCTCCCAAAGCCCCTGTAAGGAGTTAGGTCCTTAGAGACTGAAGAAATACTGTTCTCTGAAAAGACAATAACCTGGAAATTAGACTTAAAAAAAAAAAAAAGCTAGAAAAATGGTACTGATGAACCTATGTGCAGGGCAGGAAAAGCGACGCAGATACAGAGAATGGACTTGTGGACACAGTGCGGGAAGGGGAGGGTGGGACCAACTGAGACAGTAGCATTGACATACATACACTATCATGTGTAAAACAGATAGCCAGTGGGAAGCTGCTGTATAGCATAGGGAGATCAGCTCAGTGCTCTGTGAATGACCTAGAGGGGTGGGATGGAGTTGGGGTGGGAGGGAAGCTCAAGAGGGAGGGGATATATGTATACATATAGCTGATTCACTTTATTCTACACATCACTGTAAAGCAATTATACTCCAATAAAAAAAAAAAAGAAAGAAAGAGCATCAGAGAAGGAATAAAAGAAAGTAAAATTAAAAGTTTTATTTTTCTTATTCTCAATTGATCAAACAGATAACAGTTCATTCAAAATATTAACAGTAACGTATATTTGACTATGTATGCTTAGGTGTAGATTTTATATATATACATATAGATATATAGATATGTGTATGTGTGCTTATATATAAGTGAAATGAATGAAAGCAATGATGAAGGGATAGGAGAGAGGAATTAGGATTATTTTGTTATTATAAGGTACTCACATTACCTGTAAAGCGGTACAGTGTTATTTGAAAGTAGAGTTGGATTAGTTATAAGTGTATATTGTAAAATTTATGACAACCACAATAAAAAGTTAAAAAGCAATTGGCAAACTATGTAGACTCAAATCTGAACCAAAGTTTTTAGCATGAGAATAGGATATGCTACAGAATCACACACAAAGATGAATGTGATCTTATAAAAGTAGCAATAATAAAAATATTTCAATTCAAATTATAATTTAAAACCCTGCCATCCAGGCTAAATTTTTAATGCTTTGATAAAAGGGTTAATATTAAAAGAACCTAGGGACTTCCCTGGCAGTCCAGTGGTTAAGACTCCATGCTTCTACTGCAGGGGACCCTGGGTTCGATCCCTGGTCAGGGAACTAGATCCCACATGCATGCCACAACTAAGAGTTGCATGCCACAACTAAGGAGCCTGCCTGCCACATCTAAGACCAAAAAATAAAAATAAAATTTAAAAGTTAGGAAAAAATAAGATAGCAATGTCTAAAGTAAAAAAAGAAAAAAAATCACTAAAAAAGAAACTAAATAAAAGAACCTAAGAATTGTAACTCTCACACCTGATGAGTTCTTCTCTTTTCCTGGCATTATCAACCTAATCTTGCCAGAGCAGAATCTAAGCATTCTAGACTTCTTAAAGGAAGTGAAAAAGGCAATAACCAAGGTGAGCCCAACTGTGAATTCTATGGTCCTAAGCAGTAGATGATCAAAGGGAAAGTTTTTCTTTTTCACTTTGGGTGACTCATTTGAATACAGTATTTTGGGTTTCTTTTCTTTTGTTTGTTTTAGAGTTTTTCGCATATCTAAAATCCTTTGTTTAATGAATGTGTATCTTCTATTTTAAAAATTTAATTTCTTATGTGACTTCCCTGGTGGTCCAGTGGTTAAGACTCTGCGCTTCTACTGCACGGGGCACGGGTTCGATCCCTGGTCGGGGAACTAAGATCCTGCGTGCTATGTGGCCAAAAAAGAAAAAAAATTAAAAATTTAATTTCTTATTCTGATGGCAGAATAGAAATTTTAATGCAAGGCAGAGAGATTTTTTGTGTGTGTGATATTATAGGTAAATTCTTTTTAAAAATGTGTTTCTAACTGAGGAATACATTTGAAATGATATCAAGAATAGCCCAGACTTCAGATTCTGTCAGTAGGTAACCCTGGATGCAAGTGTGAGTTCAGTCTTGCCAGCTCTGAGCATAGGAAAGATATTTTATTGTTCTCAATCTCAGTTGCCTCATGAGTAATATGTGAGTAACGAAGTTATCAGTTGCTAAGGATGAAATGAGCTAGTGTGGTAAAGGGCATTTCACTCCCTACAACATAGAACTCAGAATATTCTAGTTTTTTGAATAAAGGTCTTTATTGTATAAGGGATTTAACAATCAAAGTTACATTTATAGATGAGATAAACTTTGTAATTGTAACTCCTCACTATCATATGGAAAGTTTCTTACTTTTATAATCTGTGTGAGTTCAACATCATTATAATTTTCAGTGTAAAATATTGAAGTGACTTTTAAAAACTGAGTTTGAGGGAAAACCTACATGAAATGCCATGAGCACTTTCTTCTAATTGGATTCCAGCTTATTCTATTGGATTACCATTTTCCTAAAGAACACACTTAAGTCTGGCTTAACTCTTATTTTTTAAATTTATTTATTTATTTATTTATTTGGTTGTGGCAGACGGGCTCCTTAGTTGAGGCAGGCAGGCTCCTTAGTTGCAGCTTGCCTGCTCCTTAGTTGCGACATGTGGGATCTAGTTCCCTGACCAGGGATTGAACCTGGCCCTCCTGCCTTGGGAGCTCAGAGTCTTAACCACTGTGTCACCAGGGAAGTCCCTTAACTCTTATTTTTATTTTTCAAAAATCCCACTCAGGGAATCTGAAGACTAATGTTATTAGGTTGAACAATATAAAAGTGTCAATATTCAATTCCTTTGACCTAGAAAAATATTTTATTTTCACAACCTTTTTTTAATAACTGCAAAATGAATACAGTATCAAGAAAATAAAAATATAAAAAAGAAAAAGTAAGCCACATATAATTTTACTTGCCAGAGATTAATATATTTAGCAATTTATCATATTTCCTTCTTGTCTTTTTTCAATTAATATGTATTTTTATGTGGTTGTGATCATTTTCTCCAATGAATATCATAGTTTTTCACTTAATATGGAAAAATAATCTTTATCAACAACTTCTTTAATGATTACATAAATCATATCTATGAATAAATCACAATTTATTTACCCACACTGCTATTGTGTGTGTGTGTGTGCACGTGCACGTGCACGCATGAGTACTTGCTGACATAATACGCCATTTACGTAAAGGATTCCAAAATGTGTTTAACATATAACAACTAAGCACCTCTCTAACAGAAACTCTTGTTTAAATGTTAACAAGAAATAAATACATATACATTTAAAACAGATGGCAACTGTTTATTTCAGTTATAGGCTTACCTAGAATGGAGGCATACACTAAGACAGTTTTATAATTAGCATTCAGTACATTAGCAACTATGTAAGAAACTCTGTACTTATCCCTTGATGTTCTAATCTGTAGATTCACTTAGTTTCTCTTTCAGCAACTTTCCTTTAAAAAAAATACGATTACTAATAAAAAACCAAAAATGTGCTGAGTTTCACTTTTTCTTTGACTTTCTTTGCCCATATTCTGGAGGAGTTTTCAAAATGGCAATAAGAAAAGAGAAATGAGTACAAATAAGAAATGACAATTCACCCTTGAATGGCATGTGTGTGAAAGTTAACCCAGGCCTTCACCATGAAGAGGGAGGCAGAAAAAGCCTCGATTGCAAGAGGTGGCCTTTTGGACAGACTTGCGTCAGAAACAGAAAGAAATGCATTGGTTTTTGCGTGCAGCTGTCGAGGAAGCAGAACTTCCTGTGTTTGAAATTCTGTGTCTGCAGTTAAATAAAAAGGAAAAAAAAAGAGGAAGTATGTAATGCTCTCTGAAGCTTTTCTCCAACTTTACCTAAATACTGCATATGAGCAAAAGAGACCATCAAACTGCAGATGTAGAGACAATGAACAAATGATTCAGGAAATATTTCTGGAATGTAATAATTTTTAAGAAAGTATAATTTGGTGCTACAGTTATTTACTTTCATTTTACTGTTCATCTAGATTTTTAATTCCTACACATTTCCCCTGGGAGATCTAAAATGTCTCATACATTTTTCTTCTGCTTTTTAAGGGATTTATCGCTGGGCAATTCAGTGAGATAGTTTCCTTCAAATACTAGAGAGAAGGTGAGAACAGAGAAGGACATTTTATATTTCACTGCTAATAGAAGACAATTTTCTCATGAACTATTTATTTAGAATTGTTATCTCTAGTGTTCCTGTCCCTAAGGCTTTAAAAAATTTCTCTCAACTCTATTGGTATTACAAACCCAAAACATGCATAAAGATAACATCACTTTTTTTTTTTTTCTGGGGGGTGCGCAGGCCTCTCACTGTTGTGGCCTCTCCCGTTGCGGAGCACAGGCTCCGGACGCGCAGGCTCAGCGACCACGGCTCACGGGCCCAGCCGCTCTGCGGCATGTGGGATCCTCCCGGACCGGGGCACGAACCTGTGTCCTCTGCATCAGCAGGAGGACTCTCAACCACTGCGCCACCAGGGAAGCCCGATCACTTTTAATTTTATGTCAATTATCCACATCTGAAAGAAAGCTTCTCTAAATATCAAAGAATGGAGGATCCTTCAGAACAAGATACAATTAATTCCAAAGTCTATGATAAAAAATACTCTGACATTTTCTTTTATTATTGATTAATTGATTAATTAAAAAGTTGAAGTATAATTAATTTACAATGTTGTGTTAGTTTCTGGTGTACAAAGTGATTCAGTTATACATAAATACATATATATTATTTTTTGTTATAGTTCATTACAAGGTATTGAATATAGTTCCCTGTACTATACAGTAGGGCCTCGTTGTTTATCTATTTTATACACAGAAGCTTGCATCTGCCAATCACAAACTCTTAATTTTTCCCTCCCCCCAGTCCCCTCTTTCCCCCTTGGTAGCCATAAATTTGTTTTCTATGTCTGTGAGTCTGTTTCTGTTTTGTAAATAAGTTCATTTGAATCGTATTTTAGATTCCATAAAGTGATATCATATGATATTTGTCTTTGTCTGACATATCATTTCATATGATAATCTCTAGGTCCATCCATGTTGCTGCAAATGGCATTATTTCATGCTTTTTTATGGCTGAGATGTGATATATATATCACATTTAGGTTGCTTCCATGTCTTAGCTATTGTAAATAGTGCTGCTACGAACATTGAGGTGCATGTATGTTTTTCAATTAGGGTTTCCTATGGATAGATGCCCTAGGAGTGGGATTGCTGGATCATATGATAACTCTATTTTTAGTTTTTTGAGGAACCTCCATACTGTTCTCCATACAGTGGAATGGTGGAACCGATTTACATTCCCACCAACAGTGTGGGAGGGTTCCCTTTTCTACACACCCTCTCCAGCATTTATTATTTGTAGACCTTTTAAAGATGGCCATTCTGACCAGTGTGATGTGATACCTCATTGTAGTTTTGATTTGCATTTCTCTGATAATTAGCAAAGTTGAGCATCTTTTCACATGCTTATTGGCCATCTGTATGTCTTCTTTGGAGAAATGTCTATTTAAGTCTTCTGCCCATTTTTTGCTTGAGTTGTTTGGGTTTTTTGTTATTGAATTGTATGAACTGTTTGTATATTTTGGAAATTAAACCCTTGTTGGTCTCATCTTTTGAGAATACTTTCTCCCAGTCCATAGGTTGTCTTTTTGTTTTGTTTATGGTTTCATTTGCTGTGCAAAAGCTTTTAGGTTTGATTAGGTCCCATTTGTTTATTTTTGCTATTATTTCTTTTGCCTTGGGAGACTGACCTAAGATAACATTGATATGATTTATGTCAGAGAATGCTTTGCCTATATGCTCTTCTAGGAACTTTATGGTGTCATGTCTTTTTTTTTTTTTAGTATTTTAAAAAAATTATTTATTCTTTTGGCTGTGTTGGGTCTTTGTTGCTGCACGCGGGCTTTCTCTAGTTGCGGCAAGAGGGTGCTACTCTTTGTTGCAGTATGTGGGCTTCTCATTGCGGTGGCTTCTTTTGTTGCTGAGCACGGGCTCTAGGCACGTAGGCATCAATAGTTGTGGCTCGCAGGCTCTAGAGCACAGGCTCAGTAGTTGTGGTGGATGGGCTTAGTTGCTCCGTGGCATATGGAATCTTCCCAGACCATGTATCGAACCTGTGTCCCTTGCATTGGCAGGCAGATTCTTATCCATTGCACCACCAGGGAAGCCCTATGGTGTCATGTCTTATATTTAAGTCTTTAAGCCATTTTGAGTTTATTTTTGGGTATGGTGTGAGGGAGTGTTCTGACTTCATTGATTTACATGTGGCTGTCCAACTTTCCCAACACCACATGCTGAAGAGACTGTCTTTTCTCCATTGTATATTCTTGCCTCCTTTGTTGAAGATTAATTGACCACAGGTGTGTGGATTTATTTCTGGGCTCTATATTCTGTTCCATTCATCCATGTGTCTGTTTTTGTGCCAATACCATGCTGTTTTGATTACTGTCGCTTTGTAGTAGTGTCTGATGACTGGGAGGGTTATGCCTCCAGCTTTGCTCTTCTTCCTCAGGGTTGCTTTGGCAGTTCTGGGTTTTTTGTGGTTCCATATAGACTTTAGGATTGTTTGTTCTAGTTCTGTGAAAACTGTCATGGGTAATTTGATAGGGATAGCATTAAATCTGTAGATTGCTTTGGGTAGTATAGCCATTTTAACAGTGTTAATTCTTCCAATCTAAGAGCATGGGATATATCTTTCAATTTCTTTGAATCACCTTCAATTTCCTTTACCAATGTTTTATAGTTTTCAGCATATAAGTCTTACACCTCCTTGGTCAGGTTTATTCCTAAGTTTTTTTTTTTTTTTGATGTTCTTTTAAAAGGGATTTTAAAAAAAATTTCCCTTTCTGATATTTCATTGTTAGTGTAAAGAAATTTAACAGATTTCTGTATGTTAACATTGTATCCTGCTACCTTGTTGAATTTGTTTATCAGTTCTAGTAGTTTTTGTGTGGAGTCTTTAGGGTTTTCTATATATAGTATCTTGTCATCTGCATACAATGACAATTTTACCTCTTCCCTTCCAATTTGGATACCTTTTATTTCTTTTACTTGTCTAATTGCTGTGTCGAGGACTTCCTATACTGTGTTGAATAGATCTGGCATTTTATTAAATATGAATCTGTGTGGGAAGGGACATAACTACCCAATAACAACTATCATGAAGCTGAAGGAAGGGAATAAAAAAGAATATATTAAATACTATACACCGCAGTACTGGATTTTAAAGAAACAGAATAGTTCCCAAAGGTTCTCATTTGTTGGGTGCAATGAGAGAAAAGAATTTATGTAAAATGTAGCATTGAAAAGGGCCTTCTGTTCACAGTTCCATGTGATCAGATTTGTTCATCTGCCATCACTGAGAGTGTAGACCTTAGTAATAATGGGCAATGCAGGTGTCTCTTATTTTAATGTAAACTCACTATAAGAAATTCTTAATAAGATGACAGTGTAGAATGTGACTAAATTTTGTCCTCCCTAAAAAAGTGACAATGTTGAAAAGTTATCTCTGACAAGAGGTTGGAGGATGATTATAAAAATGCAGATGTGGGGCCTCCCTGGTGGCGCAGTGGTTGGGAGTCCGCCTGCCGATGCAGGGGATACGGGTTCGTGCCCCGGTCTGGGAGGATCCCATATGCCGCGGAGCGGCTGGGCCCGTGAGCCGTGGCCGCTGAGCCTGCGCGTCCGGAGCCTGTGCTCCGCAACGGGAGAGGCCGCGGCGGTGAGAGGCCCGCGTACCGCAAAAAAAAAAAAAAAAAAAAAAAAAATGCAGATGTGCATTTCCTAGTATATTCTATGTTTAGATAAAGAAGAAGGAGAGAGGCCTCTACCTGGAGTTAACAGGTCTGGTGGTGTCTGTTCAGAGGCCAGGAATCATTTAACACTCTGCCAAAAACAATCAGAAGGGGGAAAATGAAAGTAAGGAAACCAGGGGTAAAGAGAATAAGGGCACATGAAGAGAAAGAACATCTGATAAACAAACTTTCACAAGAGTCCTTAGAACAGTAGAGATGAAAGGACCTCTGGGAACAGGTGTGAGGGTAGCACTTTAGAGATTGTAGAACTTTGGTGCCAATGGGAACCTGAAAAGTCAGTGAGTAAACCTCCCTCATTTACAAAGGAGAAAACCGATGCCTGGAGAGGTTGCTGTGACCACTACCCACATATATTCACATTCATTTTTATTAGCTTCAATTGCCCAACAGTTATATTTTTGGGGCTTTTTATATAAATTTTTGGATGTGAGCTATGGATAGACTGCATGCACAAAATCTCCCTCTACACTGACTAAAGAAATCAATGGAAAATAAGATTCTAAACAACTTAATTTTATTAGTTTTCTGAAAACATATATTATTTCAAGTAAGGGACACATAGTGTTGTGGGAATAACCAGTCTCTTAGGCTAGTATTATTAGTAATCTTTTCCTAATTATGAAAAAAAGATTTAAAAAAAAGAAGATATCTGTAACCCAGAGAAATGTTCAGTTAACATTTCCTTCCACAGTATTTCCTTTTAATATTTCACAAAATTGAAATCATATGCATCTGTGATTTTATATTCCTTTCCAGTTAACAGTTTCTAATGCTGCATTTTTATCTTATTTCGACTTTATTTTATTGGTAATACAAAAAACACTGTGATGAATCTCATTCATTAATTCATCAAATAGTTTTGAGTGCCAAATATTTTTGAGTTACAAATATTTGGAAAGTGTCTAACCCTAAGTGGTTACAAACCTCACTACCAACTTCCTGCCTCCTCTTCCCGCCCAGTTTCATTCCAGCCCCAACCCTGGGTGGTGAAGTTCAGGTCTCCTATGCCAGATCTGTTTGTAAAAATGTTAAAAAAGGAGAAAAAGTGATTTGGAGAATTGTGTTATCTCTGAACAAAGCCATGCTTGCAATCCATTCATCTTGCTGTAGATTAATATTTCTTATTTGGAGTGTCAGCCACTTGATATTGACTTTCTGTCTATATAAATTCTTGCTGTGCCAATCCTAATGCCCTCCAAGGTACGCAGATGCCTCAGGCTAACTAGGGACCTCGTGCATGAAAATGCAAAGAAGAAAAGCGTGTTAATATGCTTCAAAAATATCACCCCAGGCATATATACCTGCCTGTTTCACACACACACACACACACACACACACACACACACACACACTCTCACTCATGCGTGCATGGCCAGAGAGAACATTACTTGGCTCTTCTCAGGGCTTGGGAGACCTGCATTTACAATATCCTTTATCCCACAGCCCTGAGCTATTAACCTAAGTATAACATGATTTAATTAACATGTATTTTTGATTAACATGCATTAAGAAGGACTACAATACTTGAGTGACAGAGCCACTGGTATTATGTTATTTAAAAGCAAAACGCTAGTACCTTGACAGTACCCTCTCAAGTGAAATGAGACCACCAATTTTGTCCGTGCCAGTTTTGCATTTACCATATTCATTGGGTGTCTGGGTATGCTATGGAGAGCAAATCAGCCCGTTAGTCTATAAACTCTAAGGTAAATATATCATTTCAATAATCTTGTCTTATGGAGAAAAATAGAGAGTGCCAACTTAGATTGTGGGCTCACTTTTTGGAAAAAGTGACAATTGAATAGACACCTGAAGAATGAGTAGGATTATCCCCAGGGAGACAGGGGAAGGATGTTCCAGAAGGAGGGGACAAACTTTGTACTGTTCTGATATGGGACAAAGGTTGGTGAGGCAGGAATGAAATGTAGAATGAGGTTAAAATTAGGAAGTAGGTAGGGGCCAGGCAAAGCTGGGCCCTGTGAGCCGAAGAACAGGGTTTGATTTATTCAAGATGCTGCAGAAAATCATTGACGTTTTTTAAGCTGGGAAGAACAATTTGTGCATACATTCTTGCTTGTCTTTCAGAAGATATATTTAGGATAGATTTCTAAATGTGGACGTCTGGCTTAAAGATATAAATATTTTTAAGGCTCTGGTATTTCAACCAGTATTCATACCAATTCTATTTCCTATCAATAGTGTATGAAAGAGTGTCCATCTCACTAACCCTCAATAGCATTATCATTGAAGAAGAATTCTGCCATTGAAGAAAAGCAGTGTTGTGTTATTTTGTCATTATATTACTAGGGAATTTGAACATTTGTTAATATTTATTAATAACTTATATTTCTTTTTTCCTAAATTATCCATGGCCTTGTTTCTTTTTTTGGTGGTGTGTGTGGTATTTATCTTATTGATGTGACATAGCTTTTTATATTTAAAGACTATTACCCTAGTTCTTATTTCTTGCATATATATATATATATTCTCCCAGTTTGTTTGCCTTTTAATTTTACTTGTACAGTCTTCCTCACCTTATAAGAGTAATTTGTTGTAAAAAAAACATTATTGTAAGTTGAAAATGGAGCTACTATTATTATTATTTTTTTTTTTTTGCGGTACGCGGGCCTCTCACTGCTGTGGCCTCTCCCGTTGCGGAGCACAGGCTCCGGACGTGCAGGCTCAGCGGCCATGGCTCACGGGCCCAGCCGCTCCGCGGCATGCGGGACCTTCCCGTACTGGGGCACAACCCGTGTCCCCTGCATCAGCAGGTGGACTCTCAACCACTGCACCGCCAGGGAAGCCCGAGCTACTATTATTTTAAATTAGAAAAGATGATATATATATATATTCCAGAGTCCCCATAAATGAAAAACACCAAGTCTCATTGAAATAGACCTATTTTACTTCACTAGTTTACAGTACTTGTGATAACACAACATAACAATTTCTATTCACTAATTTCTGTATAATGAGCTGTTCACCTGCATTCCTGAAGGTTTTTCATAGTTATTCTGTACATCACACTTAAGACTATGTTCTCAAACAAAGCATACATACAGTATTCAAAGTTTATGTAATTCAACCTTTAATGCAAAATAGAAACATAAAACCAAACTTTAAAGAAATAAAAGCAAGACTTTCAGGAGCACGTTCATGAGCTTGTTATTGCTACATACTAGCAAACCAGGAACACTCTGAGATGGGAGTTTAGCAGGATACCCCAACTCTATATAACTGTGAAGCCACCGTCTCTAAACTGGTCCTAAAAAATCTGAATTGGTCCTCATTATGTGAAGAAAGTGGGGAAAAGGGTATTAGAAGAAACTCCTTATAAAGTATAAAAGTTGTAGCCCTAATGGGCATATTTTAAAATAGGTCTATATTTGCTTTTGACATATAGGATACACAAATTTTTATATAGTCAAATTTATCACTCTTTTCTGATAAAAATCATTGCTTTAGAGCTCAGGATATTTTTCTCCACACTAATATTACAAACATTCACCTATATTTTCTTCTACCTTTAGAATAATGATTTTCAGTTTATACATATGTATTATTTAAGTCATTTGGATTATTTTAAAGTGTGGAGTGTAAGGTAAGGATATGATTTGATTTATTTTTTTAAAGAGACAAAAATTCCACACCAACCTGTTGAATACCCCATGCCTTCTCTATTTACATAATATTTCTTAAAGCAGAATCTGGAAAAAGTGATATGCTGATCAAGTCAGACATTACTTAACTGTCTAGCGTTAGTTGGCGTTGGGGAAGAATTAGGAGTGCTGCGTGGGGTCTTTCTTTGAGTGGTGCTAAATCTCTGAAACACGGCCAAGTTGATGTAAACCATTCCTCACAGCCTACTACTCTTCCTTTCCCCTCTTTTCCTTGACACCTCAGTTCCTTGCCTTCTCTTTGCAGTTTGGCAGATAAATTCATGGTATAATGTAAGTTGTATGGAAATAACTATTTGGGTCTTCTGGGCCTCCCTCCAACTCCCAACCCCAAACCACTGGCCCCCAGACCATCTCCCCTGCCTATTAGTTATTCAGCTGGGGGGAAAATAAGGTAAATAAAACTGTTCTGAAGGGAGTATAGGGCCAAGGGTTAAATTCTAGGCAAAACCAAGGTAGAAAGAGAGAGAATATCTGGGTACAAAAATAAAAATGATGGCTAAAAACTTTGTAGAAAAATGTGCAGTTAGGGTTAGTGACTTCTTTCCTAAAATGTAAGTTTCCTTTTATACATATATGATGTCTTCCTTGAGTGGCCTCTGTGAAATATATAGAATCATGCAGTCTGCTCTTTTACAGATGACTTAAAAAAAAAGATGATTTACTTAAAGCTGTTCATTGTTAGAATTCCTGGTCCCGCATTCAAACCAGGCATGGCTTGATTTTTTTCTGACATCTTTTAATCCCGCTGCTCGATTTTAATGGAATATATTTATCCATACAATTAAAATGAGTTTAAATTATTTTGTGATGTCTCTTGAGATAACCAAAATCTCTCTGGGATGTTTTAGAACCAGGGCTATGAAATACTATGTTTCTTCCACTGGTGTACATCATAGAACTCCTATTCAATTACCACCCATTTTTAAATTCTAACTTAGAGACCAGCTGTGAAAGATTGTTGAATTGGATTAGAATCCCCAAATTTCTTGGACAAGTGTCTTCTGGTGATTTTCAGGTATATATGTCCAAAGAGAATCAGAGTAGGAAGTTTTGGCTGATAGGTCTTCCTTCCAAACTCCTATGGACAAAGGTCATTAGAGAAAACATGTGAAATCTATTAAGTATGCTTATCTCTGAGACTTTCTTAATCCACATATGGGGATCTTCTCTTCTTAGATCTAGAATTACAAACTAAGAAAGATAACCTTCTCCTTACACAAATTGGTAGTGTTTTTGCCAAAACGGTAATGGGTGGTCCCGTTCTTTCTTAAGTCCTGTTTGTGCACGTATGGAATGAGGAATTCAGCATATTCCCGCAATTTGTTTCTTTGACAGAATTTAAAAGGTATTAACACCATTTTACCGATCTTGCCAATTAAAAAATTAATGCTCCTCCAAGACCTTGCCATACCGACGGTGACTCTAGGCAGGTACGAGGCACACGAAAGCAGGCGTCGGCCGGGCAGTGCCCGCAGCCGCGGGTCCGAGCTGACGATGCTGCGGGCGCCGGATCTTTGTGCGCTCCGCTCCCGGCTCCCGCGTGCCCGCACGTACGTAGCTTTCACGTGTGTGTTGATATGAAGTGCATGTGTGGATATGTAAGAATATGCTCAAATTTGGGGAGAGGCGCGGAGCACAGGACGGCGGGAAGGTGGGTGTGGGCGTGCACGGCGGGCCGGGCCGGGAGGGAGCCCGCGCCGAGCCCGAGCCCGCAGCGCGGCCGGCCGGCGGGCCACACAATAAAGCCCGGGGGTGGCGGGCGGGCGGCGGTGAGGAGGCCGGGCCGGCGAGCGGCTGCCCAGCTCGGCCCGCCATGTGAGCGGCGCCGCGGCCTCGCAGGACGCAAACTTTCCCGGCGGCGGCGGCGCCTCAACTCCGCGCCCGACCACGGCCCGCCGCTCGGCGAGGAGACACCGTAAGTGCGGCGGCGGGGCCTCAGCGCTTCCCTCGCCGGGTGCTCGCGAGTTTCTGTGGTGGAGGCTTGTAAACATGGCGCCCCTGAGGCGCGGAGCCGGAGCGGGGAGGCCGGGTCCGCGGAGCCGGGGAGCCAGGGAGGAGGCCGGGCCCCTGGAGCCGGAGGTGGGGAGGTCGGGGAGCCGGGGCGGGCGGCAGGGAGGCCGGGTCCGCGTAACCGGAGGTGGGGAGGCCGGGGAGCCGGCGTGGGCGGCAGGGAGGCAGGGCCCGCGGTGGCTGGGAGGCCGGGAGACCGCAGCCCCCCCGCTCCCCGCCGGCCCTGGCCCGGTGGAGGCGGCGGCGGCGGGAAGGAGGCGGCGCGGGCGGCGGGCCGGGCGCGGAGGGGGAGGGCCGGGCGCGGCGGCGGCGGCGGCGAGGACCGTCCGGAGCATAATGGTGGGAGACGCTCGGCCTCGGTGGCGGGGCGGGGGCGGGGGCGCGGGCGGGGTGTCCGAGGCGGGGTGTTTGTGGAGCTCGGGCCCGGCTGCAGCTTCTCGGGCCGCGGGCGTGACCGTTGCTCGCCCCCCGCAAACAGCGCCGAGTGGACGGCGGAGCTTTGTTTGCGTCGGGCAGGAGCCTGCTGGTCTGCGGGGGTTCGGCTGCGCCCCCCGCCTTCGGCCGGCCGGGGAAGGGCGGCCCTGCAGGAGGAGGAGGCCCCGCAGGAGCAGGACGGCGCGGGGCCTGCACGGGCCGCGAAGCCGGGGAGTCGCGTGAGCGCCGCCCGCCGGGCCGGTACTCCCCGCGCGCCCAGACCTCGGGGCCAGCGGTTCGGCTCGGGGTCCGCCGGGACGCGGCCCTGTGAGTTTGGGGGCGGGTGGGGGGCGGGCGTCTGCTTGACGGCTAGTTGTTGGGATCGAAGGCCGCGGCTGGGCAGGATGGTCCCCAAGGGCCCAGGCGAGGCCTGGTCCCCGGGGCTGGGAACGGGCGGCAGCGAGGCCTCCGCCTCCTCCGCAGATCCTCCCGGGCCCCCAGGACCGCCTAAGTGTCCGCCACCCATCCCGCCGGGCGTTCGGAGGGGAGCTAAGCTGGGGCGCAGCAGCCGGCCTGGGACCCCCAACTTCCGCGTGGACTGTACCCTTACGCCTTTCTGGCCCAGCGCTGGAGGCGCTCACGGTGTGTCCGTGGTGCCCGGTGTTATGTACGGTGGGGGTGTGATACCCAGTGTGTCCGTGGTGGTCGGTGTTACATACCGTGTGGTCATGGTGCCCGGTGTATCCGTGACGCCTGGTGTTATATGCTGTGTGTCGGTGTTGCCCAGTGTGCACCTGGTATGTGGTGGGGCATGATTCCTAGTGTGTCCATGCTGCCTGGTGTGTCCGTGGTCCCGAATGTGTGCCTGGTGTTGTATACCGTGGGAGCATGCATGATACCCGTTGTGTTACTGGTGCTCGGTGTGCACCTGGTATTTGGTGTTATATGTGGTGGGGATATCATACCTGGTGTGGGCATGGTTCCTGGTGTCACATATGGTGTGTGCATGGTACCTAGTTGTCTATGGTGCCTGGTGTTATATACGGGTCCACATGGTTCCCGGTGTGGGCATGTCATACCCGGTGTTACATACTGTGTGTTCATGGTGCTTCGTGTGCGCTTGTGGGGTGTGTACATAGTACCCGGGGTCCTGTGAACTCAAAGCAGGTACCCTGTTGAGGGATGGGTGCCTGAAGGTTGGAGGGGCCCGCTTGGGTCAGATTTTTAGAGGCCCACAGGGATTACTGAGGTTTAGGTCCTGGGTCCTCTGGTCTGCCTCACCCAGGTGTTCTGCATCCTACAGTAAGCGGTGTCCGGTGGAAACAAGAGACTGCTTAAAAATTAGTCTGTTTAAAGGCAGAAAGTAAAACGTTTTTCTTTTAAACTGGGAAATGTAGTAGTTGTAGCTTAGTAATTATGGGATGCATAACCTTTTCAGGCTTTTGGGTCATTGATTCTAATTAATGGTTTGAAGTTAGCAGAGAGATAGTCTTGGTTGTACTTTAAAAGTTTGAGTGCTTTCTGGTAAGCAGGGTCACCTTTGTGACATTTCTGAATTCTAACTTGTACAAGCAGGAGATAAAATATGAGTTTTGTACAGGCATGTTATTTTCTTTGTCTTTAGCGTTGATTAGTCATTATTTTGGTGGACTCTTCTTTATAAGATGGCCAAGTTATTGAATCAGAGGTCAGAAAATATGGGCTGTGATTATGACATAATCAATAAAATATTTTTCTTGCTTAACTCCATGCATGATTAACAGAGGATCTCTATTGTGGTACTTTTTCCCCTCAGATGTTGTTCATATGAAAACGGAATCTCCCTTTTACATTTTGTAATTGGGCAGTTTATTTTTTCAGTTACCTGTTGCAAGGTGGTTAAATAAACATATATGTAAGTGCTCCCAGCTTTACAAAGAAAGATCAATTAAAATGTTAAAATTATCTCCTTAGTTCATATGCAATATTCTTAGGATATCATTACATTGATACTTTGAGTGTATGTCATGTTGCATATTTCCGTGAATTGACCTGTGTTTATTTGAACTCTCACCTTTTTGTTACAATATCCACTTTTCCTTTAAGGGTTGTTCAGGTAGTGTATAACAGAGACATTCATACCCTTTGGCATACCTAAATTGAGACACTGATTGAAGCTAATTAAGAATTTTAACATTTGTAATAAATACTTACAGTATTATCAAATACTTACAGTATTTGACAGTATCAAATACTGTCCTACTGTTGCTTAAAGCCCTAAACCTCTGGTATCAGATTTTGTTTACCTACCCCTACCATCCTTCAATTGAATTCTCCATAGAAAAAATTTAAGCCAAGAGGCTGTATCTGGAAAAAAGGAGAAAATGTTAAGAGTCTGACTTAAAAAAAAAAAAAAAAAAAAAGTTTCACTGTTTGAAAACCTTAACTTGGACTTAACGTTGAATTCTTTTACAGGTTGATTAGATTTTTGTAATTTGAGTGGAGGTAGTATAGCAACATGAGTTTGAGGCCAGGTGACTTGGGTCTGAATCTCACCTCTCATTACTAGCAGAGTGATCTTGGGCAAATTATTTAAACTTGCCATGCCTGGGCTCAGTTTCCCCATCTGAAAAACAAGGAGTTTAATTGCTATCCATATCTCTTACATGAAGACTTTCAGTTACTTTGTTTCAGTGGCATTGTCAAAATTTCAAAACAATTTAAATCTGCTTCCATACAGTGATTCTGTGAAGATCAATAGTGATCTGAAGGTTCTCCATATCATCAGTGGTCTGTCTAACTTTCGTCTTGATTTTTGAAATGTTTTTGTATCCACAAGTTTATAACATAAATGAGTACCATGATGAAAATAGGCATCATATATTGTATGTTTACCAGGTGTCAGCATTGTGCAAAGTTTTTTACATACACTATCCCACTTCTAAAAATCATACACATGATCATCTTAAAAGCATAGCAGTCTTCCTTTTAATTGTGTAAGGTCCCACCTCCTTGTAGCACACCCACACCCCTCAACACACATACATACTCTGTATAATAAGAAGTGAATGAACTATCAGGAGTAGTTTTTTGAGAGAATATGATCCATATAACATACAGGCTTGAGAATCTCTGTGATAAGAGGTGAAATGATAGAAATGAACATAATGGAAGGGAGATACAAATTGAAATCTAAATACCCAGCCAGTATGATGTAATATCTCACATGTAGTATCTTAAATATATGTGCTGCCTTAAGGAAAGATCTTTGTGTGTGTGTGCCTATTACTGATTTTCCACTTAGAAAATTCTTGGAAAGCTATTTACAGGCATACCTCAGAGATACCATGGGTTCTGCTCCAGACCACCGCAGTAAAGGAGATATCACAATAAAGCAAGTCATGTGAGTTTTTTGGTTTCCCAATGCATATAAAAGTCATATATACACTATACTGTAGTCTGTTAAGTGTGCAGTAGCATTATGTCCAAAAACCGGTGTACATACCTTAATTAAAAAATACTTTATTGCTAAAAAATGCTAACCAACATCTGAGCCTTTAGTGAGCTTTAGTAGTCACATCAAAGATCACTGATTACAGATCACCATAACAAATACAGTAATAATGAAAAAACTTAAAATGTTGCAAGAATTACCAAAATGTGACACAGAAACACAAAGTGAGCAAGTGCTGTTGGAAAAATGGCACCAGTAGACTTGCTCAATGCAGGGTTGCCACAAACTTTCAGTTTGTGAAAACAGTATTTGTGAGGGCCTGTAAGGTGAAGTGCAATAAAATGAGGTATGCTTGTAGTTTGTATTGTGAAAATGCTGTACGATATTTGATATCAAATTACTTACAAATGCAAATAAATAGTATGCAAAATTTAAAAAATATTTATTTGGAAGTTAAGAAAATATTTGTAGAGACCATTATGTATTTAGTAGGGAAATTTAGCAAATTGTTAGGCTTAGGTATTCAACTCAATTTTGCAAATCTAAATTATGCTCAACTAGTAAATATTTAGACATCTTTCATTGTATTTGGGGGGTTTGTTTTCTATTCATCAATACATAATGGCTAATCATTTGCCTAACTTCATGTGAAATTAAAGAAATAGACAAAGAGATTAATAGAAATGACAAAGGTAATGGAATACTGTCATATCAGTATTTTTAAGGGATCATATGGACTCATCTATTCTTCAGAGATGAGAGGAATATATTGAGTAGATTACCTTGTACCCTTATATAGTAGTTGGAAAAATGTGTGTTGCTGAAAACTTACACATAGTGTTTTAATTTTGTAAACTGAGTAAGTATAGTAAACTAGTTTTGTTTTAAAGAAATGCTTTTATAGTTAGTCCATAATGTTTCATAAGAGCACATTAAAATATATTGTATTTTCTTGTAATAGGTAGACTATGTTTTAATATCTTTTTTTTTTTTTTTTGTGGTACGCGGGCCTCTCACTGTTGTGGCCTCTTCCTGTTGCGGAGCACAGGCTCCGGACGCGCAGGCCCAGCGGCCATGGCTCACGGGCCCAGCCGCTCTGCGGCATGTGGGATCCTCCCAGACCGGGGCACGAACTCGCGTCCCCTGCATCGGCAGGCGGACTCTCAACCACTGCGCCACCAGGGAAGCCCTGTTTTAATATCTTGAGTTCATTCATTGTTATTTATTGAAACTGCTGTGTGCTAGACACTTGCTAGATAACACAGTTACTGAAGCAAGTGCAATAAAGTGTAACAAGAAATTAAGTACAGGTGCTGTGGAGCAATGTTTGTGAGTTAAGGTACATTGTATTTGAGCTGAGATTACTTGTTTTTTTTTTTTTTTTTTTTTTTTTTTTTCGGTACGCGGGCCTCTCACTGTTGTGGCCTCTCCCGTTGCAGAGCACAGGCTCTGGACGCGCAGGCTCAGCGGCCATGGCTCACGGGCCCAGCCGCTCCGCGGCACGTGGGATCTTCCCGGACCGGGGCATGAACCAGTGTCCCCTGCATCGGCAGGCGGACTCTCAACCACTGCGCCACCAGGGAAGCCCCCTCAAATTCATTCTAATTTGTAACTTCGTGACTTTATTAACTACTTGAGGATTTAAAATTTTTTTATTTATTTAATTTTTGGCTGCGTTGAGTCGTTGTTGCTGCACACGGGCTTTCTCTAGTTGTAGCGAGCGGGGTCTACTCTTTGTTGCGGTGCGTAGGCTTCTCATTGTGGTGGCTTCTCCTCACAGAGCACGGGCACTAGAGCACACAGGCTTCAGTAGTTGCAGCACGTGGGCTCAGTAGTTGTGGCTCACGGGCTCTAGAACGCAGGCTCAGTAGTTGTGGCACACGGGCTTAGTTGTTCTGCGGCATGTGGGATCTTCCCGGACCTAGGCTTGAACCCATGTTCCCTGCATTGGCAGGCGGATTCTCAACCACTGCACCACCAAGGAAGCCTCCGCTTGAGGATTTTTAAAAACAACTTTGTTATGATTAGTAATTTTTTTTTGTTGTTCTCCTGATACTATCTAAGCATTTAAATGAAAGATAGTCCCACTTAAAATCTTTAATAGTTTTTCCTAATTTGACCTGCTTGTGTGCTAAATAAACTTAAAATAGAATTTAAAGAAGGAAGACTCTTCTTTCCTATCCAAACATTTATCATGTAAACAAAAGAAAGATATATACAAATAGTTAGAAATGGATTTGTTTTGAGAGCTTGTTACTTAATACCAACTTTCACAATTGGGATTTAAAATGCTGTATTTTTAAAATGAGGAAGATACTGTGGTGTATTGCAAGGTAATCTTTCATAAATACATAGTACTTCGCTTATGTACACACATTATGTCCCTTTAGAAGTCTTTGTAAGCAGTTTTTAGAAAGCTGTTTTTCATTGTAAAGGTATTGCTTGTGGCAGCACCATTGTTTGTAAAGGAAGGTGTCATTGAGCACCTACTATGCTAGGTATTTTACATACTCCATTTAGTTCTCACAGCAGCATAATGAGGGAAGTATTTATTATAGTATGATTATATGATAAATTACAATATCATACAGCACAGTTATAAGTATTATATAACTTATAATAGAGAAGAGACTTGGAAGAGTTAAGTTACTAGTGCCTGGAGTCACACAGAACACATGATCAAAGGGGTATTTGAATTCACGTCTATGACTAGCAAACCTATACTCCATTAAAAAAATTTATTTATTTATTTACTTCCTCCCTCCCTTCCTTCCTTCCTTCCTTCCTTGGGGCTTCGTTGCTGTGCCGGGCTTTCTCTCATTGCGGCGAGTGGGGGCTACTCTTTGTTGTAGTGTGCGGGCTTCTCATTGTGGTGGCTTCTCTTTGTTGCAGAGCATGGGCTCTACGTGTGAGGACTTCAGTAGTTGTGGCACGCGGGCTCATTAGTTGTGGCTCGCAGGCTCAGTAGTTGTGGCACATGGGCTTAGTTGCTCCACAGCATGTGGGATCTTCCGGGACCAGGGTTTGAACCCGTGTCCTCTGCATTGGTAGGCGGATCCTTAAGCACTGCGCCACCAGGGAAGTACCCCTATACTGCATTTGGCTGCTCTGTCTCCCTAAAACTCACCAACTTCTTGGATCTTTGTACTCATACACTGTCATCTTACAAGTATATGTTTATGTCTGCAAAAGTATGGAATAGTAAAAGAACATGAAACTATGCTCACTCTTGTTTCAAAAGTAGGAGATGGAAAGAAAGGAATATTAGAAACCTCCTGGTAATCAGAACGTCCCATACGTAAAGTTCTGGTTAATTCCAGTTTCACTGGTAACGACAGCTTGTAACCTAAGAACAAGCATAAATAATTGGCTCATTTTCTTGCTGTAACTATTGGCAACTCACATTATGAAGATAACTTGCCACAGGGTGTGTGTGTGGGAACTTAAAATCATTATTTTAATACTTATGTATAGGAGAGAAATGTTTCAAAATATTTGAAATTAACTTTACCACTAAAGTTTTTGTGCTGCATTAGAAGGGGCAGTCATTGTCTTGAGGAATCTTTTAGTATTCCCTCTGTTGGATAAGTTCTCTTTGGATTGAAATAGCTAATTTCTTGAAAGTTACTCTAAGTGCTGAGGCTTCAGGAGTCAGTAGGTGTTTATTGTCTAGAATAAAATAGTGTGAAGCATATGGTGAAGAGAGACATAGATCAACTGAGTTGTAGCATGGCCAGGTTCAGATTGTGTTGATGCTCATCAGCGGGGATATTACATAAGGTTGTCTCATATTTAATAGTTATAGAAAGATTTTTTAAAAAGAAATAGTCTTTTAATAAAGGCTAAAGTATCTCAGCTTGAAAGCTATTACGAATGCTTTATTTTTTTTGTAGATTCTTGATTTATCTGCTTGTTGATTGCTTTTCTGTCTCAAAACTGTATCTGAGAAATGCTGTCAGGGAGATCAAGTTCTTACTTTTCAATTGAGTTTTGACATGGAGCCCTTCTCAAATTAGTATTGAATATATATACTTAAGCTGGCCAGTACTTGTGGTAGGAACAAGTGAGATTGATTTATTTGGGCTTGCCATTGATACCATATTTACAAGGTTTTCGGGGCATTTTATTTACTATTAGAGATGTTATCTTTTTAAATTGTAGAGGATATAAAGTTTAAAGTGGTTTATTTTTCTACTGTACTTATAATTTAACATTTCTTTTATGTTTAAAAATGCCACACTTAGTGTAATGTCAAAATACTTGATATCTTTTATTTTGAAATAACATATTTTCTTATTCTGCACATATATTTTCTGCACATACAGTTCTGAAGAAGCCTCTCGATTGTGATCAGTATTCGTGTTAGATTGTTTTAGTTAAGAAACTTCCATTTGAGTAATTTGAAAGTTAAATTTTATTTTCTTATGATTATTAAAATAAACCTAGCTTTAGTCTCAGTTATTTCCTAGTGAATTAAAAGCTGAACAACCACCAATCCAGTTTAAAGTTAGACTTTCTCTTGATTCATTTGCGTATTTTAAACAAATGCTAACGAAAAACATACTGTTGTAAGCCTTACTTGAAGTAGTACTTGCATCTTATTTGTTCTTTTAAATAAATTCTTTGGGATTTTGGATGACACATGGGAAGCCCTTGATGGTACACTGGTTCTCAGTCATGACTGAGCATCTGAATTACTTTTTTTTCTTAACAAAAACATTAAGTCAGAATCTCTGGGGATGGGTCTGGGCTCTATTTTAAAGTTCCAGTTAGGATTTTTTTTAACTTTTAAAGTTACAAATTTTTATTTTTTAAAGTAGGCCAAGTATATATGATGACTTCTAGAAAGTTCTTTTTGTAATGGTTTATAGAAAATGATGTACTCTACAACCTTCAGCTCTCTGTCTCAGAAATTATTTTTCAGGAATCTTATTCTTGAAGTTTCCTACACAGGATAATCAAAATAGCCTGAAAAATAAATATATCCCAGAAGAAAACCTCAAGTCTTTTCAGGTTCCTCAGAAATGCTCTGGTATTGTCACTCTGCTGATGGTCAGGGAAGTTGGATAGCAAAGGTGGGGTTGGTTGGCGTTTCCTAATGGTCCTGCATTGTGTCTGAGGCAAATGATGTCCGGGGGTAGGCTGCCACCCAGTTCAGTGTCTCTGAGGTTTCCTGTAGTTTGAGCAGCGGCCAAGTGTTCCTGCAGGTTGTGGAGTAAGCTTGTGACCCTGACAGGCATCAGAAGCACTTGGATGTCTTTCCCTGGGCGATTATGCCAGCCATGGTGAAGTCGTGCCTGCAGGCGATAGTGGGACCATCTGAGGAGGTTTTCCTGGCACTGCTGCTTAGCAACCTGGGTATCCTTGGCTTTTTTCTGGATTTCAGGTGACCCTTGATGTTCCTACAGATTGGGGGTGTCATTTCCACTTACAGGTTGTTCCCCAGAGATAGGGCCAGAGCAGGAGCAGATTCATTGTCTAAGCTGAGTACCAGAAGATTCTGAGGGAAGAAGCCTGTGAGCTATGAGATTCACTGTCACTCCAGTCACTGATGGCCAGTATCTGTGTTCTCTCCTGTTCTTGCACTTCTCCCTCAGCATGCTGAGGCTTCCCAGTGGGCTTCCTGAGGACCTGTGGAGAGCCTGAGAATTTGCACGGGTTTCTCTTCCTTCCTCTCTAGTGCAGAATCCATCAGTCTTTGGAAGTCAGGGCTTTAGAGGAGGAGGAGTGGCCTGGAGAAGCCTCATTTGGCCTGGTGCTGACTGTGGGTCTTCAAGTTCTGAGCAGGTCGTTCGCTCTTCCAGCCGGATGCCATAGCCTCCTCTGCAGGCCGTGTCCCATTGGCATCAGTCCTCTCGCTTTTGTCTATTTTAAAGTGTGTTAAGTCAGATTGTCTTAAATAAACATAAATTTCTCAGTTTTAGATTACCAGATATGTTCAAGAATTATATTGGTTGCTCTTGTCAGAACTGCATTTTTAAATAGACTATTCCTATAAAATTGGACCTTGCAGAATAGAGTGGAAAATGTTAGATGGGTATACTATTACAAATTATTTTACATACTGTTTGTTCCTAAGTAGACATACTATTTCATAGAATGATTCTAAATATTATAATAATAAGGAGGGAAGAGGACCTGACATCCGATTCATAGAGAAAGTAATTGACTCAAAAATTTGAATTCTACCAAATGAAATGCTGAGCTGAAAACTGGTCGCTGCAGTCTCTGCTCTGCCTCCTCGACTCAGGGAGACCACAGGCTCTGTTCCTGTTTTATTTCCCTGCACTGTGGTCTGAAATCTGCTAATAGGCAGTATTCAGGGACAATTGTAAACCTCTCCTCATTCATTTTCCTTCTCCCAGAGCTTATAATCCTGTCATCAGGATATTTTGGAGTCTCTTCTTAGTCTAATTTTCTAGTCTTATCTCCTGTTCCCCTAAGTAAAACTTTTACTTCAGCCAGTTATGTTTATTCTTTCAATAAGTGTTTTCTTTAATGCACAAGTAGTACTTTTATGTTAATAATACTTTATAACTTTTGCTCAGGTATACTCCTTTCCCCTCTGCGTTCTGCCCCCAGTGCTGAAGTTAGCTTGAAATTTAATTTAAAATTTGTTGGCATTTGAGATCTCTGTCAAGTTTCATCTTCTCCATCTTATTGCTATCCCACAGTGATCTGTCCCCTTACAGCATTTAAAGTTTGCCTCAACTAGTTCTTATTCTATTGCCTTTTATAATCATCTTATAATTATCTTACCTTCCTATAATTATTTTCCCAGTTCCTTGACCTGAGAACACTAACTTAAAATTTCTTTATAATACCTAGTATAGTGCTGTACGTATAGTAGGTCACCTAAGTGCATGTAGGTAGACAAAAGAATGCCCCTTTATCTTTTCAGTGCCTACAATGTATAGACAAAACCCGAATTCTGGATGAATTTACCCTAACAATCTGCATGCTGGTAGAGGGAAACTACGGAGCTCATGACACTGCATGTAGATTGTTGGAAACCAACTGGTCATCTGGGCTCTCAGACTTTCTCTGGTCAGTTCACCGTCCACTTTCAATAATGACTTACTAAACTTTCTTCACTTTCCTCACACCTCTCTACCCCCCATTACTCTTGTAGAGGAGTTTAGCCTCTTTTTCCAGAGGAGAAGGAAGGCTTCCTGTGGGAAGTAAGTAACTTGCTTTACTCCAGATCTGCAGACATGCCTGCCCTCACATCTCCTTCTCTCATTCTCTTCACCTGTGTCTCTGTAGATCATCCCTTCTGAAACCTCTTACCTATCTCATTTGCATTCCCTTCTACACTTGCTCTCTTTGATTTTCATTTAGATATACTCTGACATCACCTCACCATTACAAAACAAACAAAACAAAAACAACAAAAATCTTTTCAGAACTCCACATCCACTGCTCTGGTTTTCTTTTCTCCCCTCTATAATCTTTCTCCTTTCTGAACACTCATCCAAAGAATCATCTTTCTTTTTGTTTCTGTACTTCTTCCCAGTCCAGCTTCTACACTATCAGACGACTGAAGCTGTTCCAGGGAGGTGCTGGGACTGCCAAGTTGCTGAGTCCACCTGAGCCTTTCAGCCCTCCACTCTACTTGACTTTCAGCAGCCGAGAGGCACAGTTGACCATTCCCTTCTTGAAACACTCCTTTTTGTTTTTGTTTTTTGTAACGCCACACTCTTTTGCTTTTCTTTAGAACCTTTGGCTGCTGCTTGTCTGTTTACCAGCTCCTCTTCTGCTGCCTAGAATGAAACATGAGGTGCCCCCCACTCTGCCCTAGGACTTCATTCTTTCTTCACTACCTGCCTCCCTCCAGAGTCTCATCCCGACTCATGGTTTCACTTACCACCAACATGGGAATAATTATTATATCAGCTAAGGTGCTTTTAGCCGGAACTTACAGAAGAACTTGACTCAAACTGGCTAATGCAAACTTATTCTCTCATCTAACTGGAAGTCCAGAGAGAGGATAAACTCCAGGTGACACAAGCAACAGCTCAAAGGACCATCTTTCCTTTGTCCAGCCCTCAGCATCAGCTTTATTCTCAGGCTAGTTCCCCTCAGGGCGGCAAGAATGCTGCATCAGTTTTGGGCATCATATTAAGACCTAGTGATATTTAGAGGGAGAAGAGGCCTTTTTTTAGGGCTAGGAATTGGTCCTAAAAGTAGCCTTAGCACACTTCTCCCTCATTGAGTCACATAGCACTTGTTGGACTTGATGTCAGCTGGTAAGGAAGATGGAATTACCATGATTGGTGCAGGCTAAATAGCTGCTGGGAGTCTAATCACTGTCTTCTGCTGAGAATTCTTCAGTGGCTTCCATTGCCCTTAGGTTAAAGTTTCAAATCCTTTATGAAAGGGTTGGCTTATGAAACTCCATGTAATCTGGTCCCTGTGTACTGTGCCACCTGTGGTTATGGCCATGGCCATTTTTAATGCTTATGAGGTGGGATTATTTCAGAAAACAATATGCCTTCATAAACCACAACTAATAATTATATTCTTTTTTAAGGTTTCCTGGAGACTCACTCTCCTCCCACTCCTTCCCATTGTTTGCTCCTTGACCTCAAAATTCTTAACACAGTGTCTGTCCTAGGCAGTCATTACTATCTATTAGAAATGTGAAATGAGACCAGACTTTTTTTTTTTTTTTTTTGTTGCGGTACGCGGGCCTCTCACCGTTGTGGCCTCTTCTGTTGTGGAGCACAGGCTCCGGACGTGCAGGCTCAGCGGCCATGGCTCATGGGCTCAGCCGCTCCATGGCATGTGGGATCTTCCCGGACTGGGACACGAACCCGCGTCCCCTGCATCGGCAGGCGGACTCTCAACCACTGCGCCACCAGGGAAGCCCCTAGACCAGACTTTTTTGACACTACTTGTCAAGATTATGGGAAACATGTTTTACCCAAATTAAAACTCAAAGTACTTTAGAAACTGACATTGTATTAAAATAACAAGTATTTGGCAACTTAGCCATAGGAAGTGCTGGATTTATTTGCAGACGTCAGTGTCTGCTATTGCTTGTGTCTGCTGTATACATTTCACAGTGTGTAAGATAATGATAAGATTTCAGATTTTCTTGCATAAGTAGTACCTTATACACTGTCAAAGATATTATAAGCTTTGTGATGTATATTATAACAGTTCAATAAGACAGTATGAACAACAAGACAGGAATGTGTATTCCCCAGTCCTGCCCAGAGGCCATTGCCAGCCTAAATGCCCGCTGTTCTGGATGTTTGACATTAGTGCAGGAAGGGTGCCACATGTTCTCACCCGTCCTGTGTATTTACTTTAATCTAGAAAGTGGTTATGTAATTTCTAAGTTCTTTATTCTTTTGCTCATTCATTATGGTAAGGTAGATGTAGTTAAGTGGGATATGCTCCTTTGTTACAGTAAAGCATCCTTGTATGGACTGCCAAGTAATTGAGGGTTTAAACAGTTAGAGTTGATTCTCATGCATTCAGAATCCAAATAATGGAAAAGTTCAGTTGCAAACTTCGGTCTCATTTCATTAATTAAAGAGATGGTAATTGTAAAGGTAAATGTATTAGGAAAAAAGAGAGGTCAGTACAGACTGAGAAAGCACCTAGATCTTGCCTGTATAAATGTGTTGTGATTATTAATGTGCATGAAAGTATAAGCCGTTATTTGAGTTGTCTGCCTTTTAAATTCATTCAAATGTTTATTAAGCAAGACATGTTTCTTTTAGTATAAACTGTTTGCACTGGATAAAATTGACTGATTTTATGTTGTCCCTCTTTGACCTTGAATATGTTCAGCATGGTGCTAATATGTACTCTAATTCATATTCCATCAGTTCTGAAGTACAGAATTGCTATTTGTCATTTTCTTCAGATTTCACATTTATCATTATACAGTCTCCAAATTATGAGAGACTCCTCTTGAAAAACATTTTTTGAGAGAAGAAGCATTCTGGTTAACTTAGCATGGGCTGGTATGGTTGCTGTGTAATAAATGAATGGCTAATTTAAAATAATTTTTAATACAAACATTATATGCCCTATTTCATAGATATCTAAGTTCCTATAAGACACTGATTGGGTCACTTTAAAAGCCTTATTAGGAAATTAATGTTATGAGCTGATTATAGGGGCACAGTAATCCCTGTTCTACCATGATGGTATTTATCCAGAGTTGGCTATCTCTGACTGGAACCATCATAAAAGCTTCAGTTTTCTTCATCTCCCTACTTTAAATGGTTTTCAGGATGTTTATAATGTTATAAAGATGGTATTCTCAAAACATTTTGTCATGTATATTTTTACATTGGTTTTGCAGTATTTTGGCCATGCAAAGGGCCATAATTGTGTTCATCTGCTTACTTGTTTTTAGATTTTTAGATTTTTGTTTTTGTTTTTTGTTGTTATTGGTCATGGTAGTTGAATTTATCAACCTTTCCCTTATTTTTTTAATTGAACTGTAGTTGATTTACAATATTGTATTAGTTTCAGGTGTATAGCAAAGTGATTCAGTTATATATATATATTTTCAGGTTATTTTCCATTATAGATACTGAATATACTCCCCTGTGCTATATAGTAAATCCTTGTTGCTTATCTATTTTATGTATAGTAGTTTGTATGTGTCAATCCCATACTCCTAATTTATCCCACTCCCCCTCCCTATCCCATTCTCCTGTTGTTTTGCTTCTGGATTTTGAAACATAGGAATGTTTTTTTTTCAACTCTCGGTTTTAAAGGAATTTATCTATGCTTTCTTCTAGTACTTGGCTGGTTTCATTATTTTTATGTGTAGACTTTTGAAACATTAGGAATTTATTCTAGTGCATAGGTGGAAAAATCCGGTTGTCCTAATGTTATTTATTAAAAATCCTTCTTTTCACCACTGATTTGAGCTGTTTCCTTTATCATATATTTCTGTAAACATTTGGGGCTAAATCTGAACTTTCTATTTTGTTCCAGTAGTTTCTGTCTTATGTGCCCAGTACCTGACTATGTTAATTGTATATAATTGATTATGTATTAATCCCTGGTAGCTCTTCCTCATTGTTTTTCTTTTTTAGAAATTCTTGCTTATTCTTCCGAATGAAGTTTTACAGAACACTTTTCTAGCTCCAAAGGAAATGGAGTTTTAGAGTGTTTTAGGTGAAATTGCATTAACTTACAAATTAACATAGGAAGAATCGGCATCTTTATGATATGAGTCTTTCTATCCAAGAAATGGTATATCTTTCCATTCATTCAGTTATATATCTGTGTTTTTCTGGAGGACTTTATAATTCTTACCATACTAGTTTTCATATATCTGAAGTTTATGAGTAGATATTTCATTTTCTTTTATCTTTTATTATTGTAAATAGGATATATTCTTGTATTATTTCTTCTAACTCTTTATTGTACATTATATAAAGGCATTGATTTCTGCATGTTAATTTTCTATCCTGTTTTACTAAATTTACTTATTTGTATTTTTGCATTCATTCTTCATATTTTTCTGGATGCATAATCATCTTATCTGCAAGTAGAGGTAGTTATTCCTCTTTATTCCAATTTCTGTTACTCTGATTTCTTTCTGTTGTGTAATTGCATTAGTAAATACCTCAAATGCAATATTAAATAAGAATGAAGGGCTCCCCTGGTGGCACAGTGGTTAAGAATCCTCCTGCCAATGCAGGGGACACGGGTTTGAGCCCTGGTCCAGGGAGATCCCACATGCCGCAGAGCAACTAAGCCCATGCACCACAACTACTGAGCCTGTGCTCTAGAGCCTGCGAGGCACAACTACGGAGCCTGTGTGCCACGACTACTGAAGCCCACGTGCCTAGAGCCTGTGCTCCGCAACAAGAGAAGCCACTGCAGTTAAAAGCCCGCGCACAGCAACGAAGAGTAGCCCCCGCTCACCGCAACTGGAGAAAGCCCGCATGCAGCAACAAAGACCCAACGCAGCCAAAAATTAAAAAAAATAAAATAAAGTAAATAACTAAATAAGAATGAATATAGTGAAGAACCTTAACTTGTTCTTTACTTCAGCAGAAATTTATCTTATATTCTCCATTAAGTAAAATGCTGGCTTTATGGCATTTTTTTATTTATCAGAGAAGTTTATCAAAGAAGTATCCCTCAGTTCTTAAGTTCTTGAGCTGCCTTTTTTTTTTTTTTTTTTTTTTTTTAAACATGAATGGGTGTTAAATCTTGTAAGGTGCTTTTTTGGTACTTACAGAGGTGATCATATTCTTCTTAGCTCTTCCAATATTTTTAATTGTGTTAGTGTATTTCCTAATATTGAACCATCATTGCATTTCTAGAATAATGCATTTATTTTAATGTGCTATTTGATTGTTTGCCAAAGTTTTATTTAAGATTTCTGCAAGGATATCTATCAACTTACATGTATTATTTGTTGTTTATAGCATAAACTTATGTGTTTATTGACTCTAAGATAATTGCTCCGTTTCAGTCTTACTCCCTGAGATGACATCTTGATGCCTCTCATGCTCTCCCTAATATGGGACTGGATTCTCTCTGGGTCTGCTGTAGAGCTTTTGGTCCAGGAGTTCCCTTTGCCTCCTTTCTGTGCTCAGTCCTGTTTCCTGGACAATATGGGATCTCCTTTTCTTATGATTAATCTATTGATATTAGTAACTTCCTGAGAAAGAGTGCATAGGACATAGATTTTGGGGTTACCTGCATGTTTGAAAATCTCCATTCAACCTTCACTAGTTGATCATTTGAATAGGAATTTAGGTTGAAAATAATTTTTCCTTCAAATCTACGAGGCACTTGTCCATTATTGCCCAGCTTCCACATTGCTGTTGAGAAATTTGATACGTCTTGGTTTGTGACCACTCCCCACTGTAGTGGAAGCCTGGAGCTCTTCTTTTTCTTTCTTGTATTTGGCATTCTAAGTTTATGTGCTTTGGGCCTCCTGCCGTTCGTGTGCTGGGTACTTGATGGACTCTTTCCATCTGTAAATGCCTATTTTCAGTGCTAAGTACTTTTCTTGAGTTATTTCTTGGATAATTTTCTCCCCTCCAACTTCTTTTCCTGAAACTCTTGTTATTCAGATATTGTATCACATAAAGTTTTTTCCTCTAGTCTCGGATCGTGCGTTTCTCGTCTTTTGGTTCTACTTTATTGGATATTGCCTCAACTTTATTTTCTACTCCTTTAACTGAATTTGTTATGCATCCTATTTAAAAATTTTCTGAATATTCCTGTTTATATTACCCTATTTATGGTTTCATAAATACAGTTCCTTTTCCTGCTCTTCAATGATATTAATTATGTATATTTGGAAAATCTTTACTGTTCCTTCATTTTCTATTTTGAGTTGTTCCCCTCTTCCCCACCAGGCCGCAAGCTTTTCTCTTTGTTTGATATACCTCTTTTCTCTCTTTTATTAAGAAGTGGTTCTCAAATGTCTGGTGATCGTTGGCTGTAGGTTTATATTTAAGGGTGAGATGCTAGAAAGCTAGTTGAAAATTCTGTGTATGGGCTTTACTGTAGGGATGTCAGGTGGCTAGATAGCTGTTTCTTTAGGTTCCCTCAAATGTTAATGTTTAAAGGCCCTTCCTCTGGGATAATTTTATTTTTCCAGAAAGGTCTCCCTTGGCCTCTTGGCCTGAGTCTGGAGTTTGGCAGTTGAAAGGGCTTGCCAGCTATTCACAATTCATTATGTAGCTTTTTACTTAACACCTTGTTTTTAGTCTGTATCTTACCACTACTATTCTGTCATGCTAGGTTCAGTCTCTCTGGTTTAGCTTATTCATAGCCTGTATTCCTGTTCCCTCAGGGATGAGGATGGGTAGCTGTTTGACAACCTGATGTTTATTCAACATCCCAAATTATCCCTGTACCTGCTGCATTCTATTCCCAAATCTTTCTGGAGTTCTAGGCAAGTGGCTTGCTTTTCATCACTATTTCCCTATGTAAATTTAATCTTCCTCTGGCCAGAAACTTACAATTCCTATATTCATTGTCTTTCTTCAGTTTTTGTGGAGTATATGTTCATCAAAGATGTTTGTTTTTGTTTGTTACTTTCAGAGAAGGGGTAGAAAGGTCTTTTACTCTGCCATCTTAAAATCTGTAATCAAAGGATAACCTTCTTGAAACAAATCAGATTATGTTATCCCTCCTACTCCCCTGAAGTTCAAAATCCTCTAAATTGCTGCCCATTGAAATTATGTGGAAATCCACGCTGGTTTTTCTGGATTTTGGATCCTGTGTGGTCTAATCTTAGCTTCTGCCTCTTAGCCTCTGCCTCTCTGCCTCTTTTCACACTACAACTCTCCTTATTTACTACATCCTAGCCGGTCTTTTCTGCCCCTCAAGTATACCAAGTTCTTTCTCACTGTGCCCTTTGCATGTGTTTTTCCCTTTGTGTGGCTTGCTCTTTTTCATCATTCAAGTCTTACCTCAAATAGAGTCTCTTTAACTTCCTATGATAGTTAGGATTGGTTAGGTCATGCTGTGATAACAGGAAGCCTCCACATCTCAGTGGCTTCTTTTTGTTTGTTTGTTTGTTTTGTTTTTTTGTTTTAGCAGTACGCGGGCCTCTGACTGCTATGGCCTCTCCCGCTGCGGAGCACAGGCTCAGGACACGCAGGCTCAGCGGCCATGGCTCACGGGCCCAGCCGCTCCACGGCATGTGGGATCCTCCCGGACCAGGGCACGAACCCGTGTCCCCTGCATCGGCAGGCAGACTCTCAACCACTGCGCCACCAGGGAAGCCCCTCAGTGGCTTCTTGAATGAACAGCATTCCCTTGCTCATCTGACATGTTCCTCACTGATTGACTGGGAGCTCTGCTGTGTGTTGTTCTCATTCTGGGATTTAGGATGACAGAGCAGCCACCATCTGGATTCATCACCATTGCCCATGGCATAAAGAAAAATAAAGCATAGAAAATCATAGATTCTAAATCTTCCCAAGTGGAAGTGGTGTAAATCCCATTTACTCAGATTCCATTTGCCAAATCTACTCACATGGCCAAACCTAATTTCAGGGCAGTGGGGAAGTGCAGTCCTACCAGTGCCTAGGACAAGAATTAGAAGTATTTGATGATGAACAATACTAATGACTACCATAGCAACTTTGACCAACCAGTGTAAAGGAACAGTGCTAGGGTCCTCCAGAGAAACAGAACCCGTGGTGGACCCCCTCTCCCTGCAACACACATATGCACGTGGAGATTTATTGTGAAGAGTTTGCTATGTGTTTATGGAGGCTGAGAGGTCCCATGATATGAAGCTTGGAGACATAGGAAAGCTGATGGTGTAGTTTCTGTCAGAGTCTGAAGGCTTGAAAGCTAGAGGAGCTGATGGTATACATCTCACTCAGGAGAATATGAGATGAGGTGACCCAGCACAAGCAGTAAGGCAGGGGAAAAAGGGCAAATTCCTTCTTCCTCCACCTTTCGTTCTGTTCGGGCCCTCAATGGATTGGATGAGGCCCACGCACAGTGAGGAGGGAAATCTACTTTTCTGAGTCTACTGATTCAAATGTGAATCTCATCCAGAAACACTATCTAATCAGCTATCTGGGCACCCTGTGGCCAGTGAAATTGACATGTACAGTTAACTATCATAGTAGCTCTCCCCATTGCCTGTTATTTTATTATTTTCCTTCTTTTATTTTCTTCATACGATTTATCACTCACTATCTGATTTTATCTTACTTGTTTTTATGTTTATGTTTTGTCCCTCTATATAAGTGCAGGAACCTTTCTGAGTTGTCCACCGCTATATCCCAGTTACCTAGAGCAGTGCTTAGCAAATAGTAGGTACTCATAAACAGTGGAGTTTCTTTTAATTTAATAATTTTTAGGTATTTGAAACATTTTAGAAAAAGTCATTAAGAAATCACCATTAATTAGTATAAAACAAAGTTATGATAGAAGTATTATGCTTGTAATTTTATGAACTTCTAATTGTAACATTGATTTATTTAGCTCACTGATAAAAAAAAAACTTCCTTAACCCAACAATATGGAAAAACAAAATTAAGAATGTTGTCTAAAAGCAAATACTTTCAAGGAGTTCCCTGGCCATCCAGTGGTTAAGACTCCGTGCTTCCAATGCAGGGGGCATGGGTTTGATCCGTGGTCGGGAACTAAGATCCCACATGCCGTGTGGCGTGGCCAAAAAATTAATTAAAAAAAAAAAAAAAAAAAAAAAAAAGCAGACATTGGGTTGGCCAATATTCAAAATTGGGTTTCCCAGATGAACTCTTTGGCCAACACAAAACTTTCACCTCTTAGCTATGTAATGATTTTATGACATACTTGTTTGTTTTCTATAAGGAGAAAGACATTTGTGTTAATCATAATTTTCATTACAAGTCTTTAAAAATAAAAACAACCTTTTAACCTACATCTTTTCAGTTCTTTTTGCCTCTGCGGAAATGAATAGTTACTAGCTTTACTCCCTTTGTTTTCAGATGACATTCTTGCTTATGAAAGAAAAATTTGTTTTTTTCTGTGAATAAAAAAGTTGTCACATTTTGGACGGTTTAAGCTTTATATAGTAACAAGCTGCTTTTTGTTAGAAGTGTAAAATTTTAATAGAAGAATTTTTGCGAATTGGTATTCATTAGGTTTGCACGCATTATCCACTTTGGTTAAAATTAAATTACTTAGGGAAAGCAGAAAAACTAACAGATTTCATAATATACTTCTAAAATTTTGTTTGTTTAGTAAATTGTTTATAAGACCAGTTACACCCAAATCTCTTCCATAATTTGATTCATTGCAGACTTCCATTTTTATGGAGAAATGTGCTGTAGATGGCAAAGCTGTGCATTAGGTCATTTTTTGTATGTGTTCATGTGTTTTTGATGTGTTCAAAATGCAAAAAAATTTTTTCATTTGAAATGTAGACGACATGTGACGTATTAGTTTTAAGTATACAACATGACTTGGTATACCTATGTATTGTGAAATGATTACCATAGTAAGTTTAGTTAACTTCCATCACCTCACATAGTTATGTATATTTTTTCCTTGTTGTGAGAATTTTTAAGATTTACCCTATTAGCCACTTCCAAATATATAATACACTATTGTTAACTGTAGTCACTGTGCTGTACGTTATATCCCCAGGACTTATTTATCTGGAAATATTTAACTGGAAACTTGTACCCTCTGACCACCTTTACCCATTTTTCTCCCACCTTCGCCTGCCTCTGGCAACCACCAATCTGTTCTCTATTTATATGAGTTTGGTTTTTTTAGATTTCACATATAAGTGAGATCATACAGTATTTGTCTTTCTCTGACTTATTTAGCTTAATGCTCTCAGGGTCCATCTATGGTGTTGACAGGATTTCTTTCTTTGCTATGTCTGAATAATATCCCATTGTATATATATACCACATCCTCCTTATTCATTCATCCATTCATGAACACGTACGTTGTTTCCATCTTTTGACTATTGTGAATAATGTTGCAGTGAACATGGGGGTACAGATATCTCTTTGAGATAGAGTTTTCATTTCCTTCAGATAAATACCTAGAAGTGTAATTACTGGATCATATGGAAGTTCTATTTTTAATTTTTTTTTCCATTATGATTTATTACAGGATATTGAATGTAGTTCCCTGTGCTTTACAGTAGGACCTTGTTGTTTATCCATTCTATATATAATAGTTTGCATCAGCTAATCCCAAACTCCCAACCCATCCTCCCCCACCCCACCTCCCCCTGGGCAACCACAAATCTGCTCTCTGTCTGTTTCATAGATAAGTTCATTTGTGTCATATTTTAGAATCCACATATAAGTGGTATCATATGGTATTTGTCTTTCTCTTTCTGACTTACTTCGCTTAGTATGATAATCTCTAGGTCCATCCATGTAGCTGCAAATGACATTATTTCATTCTTTTTTATGGCTGAATAGTATTCCATTGTATATATACACCACATCTTTGTCCATTCATCTGTTGATGGACATTTAGGTTGCTTCCATGTCTTGGCTACTGTAAATAGTGCTGCTGTGAACATAGGGGTGCGTGTATCTTTTTGAATTAGAGTTTTCTCCAGATAATATGCCCAGGAGTGTGATTGCTGGATCATATGGTAATTCTGTTTTTTGTCTTCTGAGGAACCTCCATACTGTTTTCCATAGCGGCTGCACCAATTTACATTCCCATCAACAGTGTAGGAGGGTTCCCTTTTCTCCATATCCTCTCCAGCATTTATTGTTTGTAGATTTTTTAATGTTGGCCATTCTGACTGGTGTGAGGTGATACCTCATTGTAGTTTTGATTTACATTTATCTGATAATTAGTAAAGTTGGGCATCTTTTCATGTGCTTATGGGCCATCTGTGTGTCTTCTTCAGTGTCTATTAAGGTCTTCTGCCCAGTTTTTGATTGGGTGGTTTTGTTGTTGTTTTTATTGAGTTGTATGAACTGTTTGTATATTTTGGAAATTAAGTCCTTGTCAGTCACGTCATTTGCAGATATTTTCTCCAGTCCGTAGGTTGTCTTTTCATTTTGTTTATGGTTTCCTTTGCTCTGCAAAAGCTTTTAAGTTTGATTAGGTCCCATTTGTTTATTTTTGCTTTTATTTCTTTTGCCTTGGGAGACTGACATAAGAAAACATTGATACGATTTGTGTCAGGGAATGTTTTGCCTATGTTCTCTTCTAGGAACTTTATGGTGTCATGTCTTATATTTAAGTCTTTAAACCATTTTGAGTTTATTTTTGTGTGTGGCATGAGGGAGTGTTCTAACTTCATTGATTTACATGTGGCTGTCCACCTTTCCCAACACCACTTGCTGAGGAGACTGTCTTTTCTGCATTGTATATTTTTGCTTCCTTTGTCAAAGATTAATTGACAGTAGGTGTATGGGTTTATTTCTGGGCTCTCTGTTGATCCTTATGTCTGTTTTTGTGCTAGTACCACACTATTTTGATTAATATAGCTTTGTAGTGGTGTCTGAAGACAGGGAGAGTTATTCCTCTAGCTTTGTTCTTTTTTCTCAGGATTGCTTCGGCAGTTCTCGGTATTTTGTGGTTCCATATAGATTTTGGGATTATTTGTTCTAGTTCTGTGAAAAATGTCATGGGTAATTTGATGGGGATTGCATTAAATCTGTAGATTGCTTTGAGTAGTATAGCCATTTTAACAATGTTAATTCTTCCAGTCCAAGAGCATGGGATATCTTTTCATTTCTTTGAATCATTTTCAATTTCCTTTACCAATGTTTTATAGTTTTCAGCATGTAAGTCTTTCACCTCCTTGGTCAGGTTTATTCCTAAGTTTTTTTTTTTTTTTTTTTGATGTGCTTTTAAAAGGGATTTAAAAAAAATTTCCGTTTCTGATATTTCATTGTTAGTGTAAAGAAATTTAACAGATTTCTGTATGTTAACATTGTATCCTGCTACCTTGCTGAATTCCTTTATCAGTTCTGGTAGTTTTTGTGTGGAGTCTTTAGGGTTTTCTGTATAGAGTATTGTGTCATCTACATATCATGACAATTTTACCTCTTCCTTTCCAATTTGGATATTTTTTTACTTCTTTTTCTTGTCTGATTGCTGTGACGAGGACTTCCAAAACCATGTTGAATAGAAGGGGTGAGAGTGGGCATCCTTGTCTTCTTCCAGAATTTAGTGGGAAGGCTTTCAGCTTTTCACTGTTGACTATTATGTTGGCTGTGGGTTTGTCATAAACAGCTTTTATAATGTTGAGATATATTCCCTCTGTGCACACTTTGATAGAAGTTTTTATTATGAATGGATGTTGAATTTTATCAAATGCTTTTTCTGCCTCTATTGAGATGATCATGTGGTTTCTTGTTGTTGTTGATGTGGTGTATCACATTGATTGATTTGCATGTGTTGAACCATCCTTGTGACCCTGGGATGAATCCAACTAGTCGTGGTGTATGATCTCTTTTATGTGTTGTTGGATTCCGTTTGCCAATATTTTGTTGAGAATTTTTGTGTCCATCTTCATCAAAGATACTGGCCTGTAGTTTTCTTTTTTGGTAGTATCTCTGTCTGGTTTTGGTATCAGGGTGATGGTGGCTTCATAGAATGTCTTTGGGAGTGTTCCCTCCTCTTCAGTCTTTTGGAAGAGTTTGAGAAGGATCAGTATAAGTTCTTCTTTGTGTGTTTGGTAGAATTTTCCAGTGAAGCCATCAGGTCCTGGACTTTTGTGTGCAGATCTGTAGGTGCAGATCCACTGAAGTCAGGTACCAGCACCGCAGTAGTCTTGTACCTGGACCCACTGTGGGACCTATGGAAGCAGCCCAGACCCCTACCCCGTCCCTGTGCATGCACACCCACAAAGCCTACAGCTGCTAATGCCGGACTTGCTCCAGGCACCAGTGCACCCATAGTCCACTCGGCTGTCCCACAGGTGCTGAGTTTACAAAGCCGGCCACGGTAGCGTAAACCGTGGAGCGCATAGCTGTGGGGAGAGGGCTCTGATTTCAGCCCTACTTCTAAGGCATGTGGCCCCTGGGGATGGGCTCTGAATTCAGTCCTGCCTTCATGTGTGGGCAACCTGCTGGCGCTTGTGAACTCCCAGAGCTTGTAGAGGTGGTGCCCTGCCTGCTGTGAGCATGCAAAGATGCTGCTATGGCAGGCCCGCCTCCCTTTTGCATGCCCCTTAATAATGGCACTGCACCTCTATGGTGGGCCCAGGCATCGTCCGTGTACACACCCTGGTTGCAGCCTGTACCACACTCTAGCCCCTTCAGGCTGTCTCCATACAGCCAACCCCAGTCCTCTCCCCTGGTCTGTCCTCTGAAGCCCTAGTTTCAGCACCCAACCACCTCACACAGCAGACATGCACCTCTGGCTGGGGAATGCACCAAGGGGCATGGACCATCTATGCTGGTCTCTCTCTGTTCTGCCCACTACAAACCCATTGCTGTGCTCTTCTCTGAGTCTCCGAAGCTCCCTTTTTGTCCCGACTGATCTCCCTGCTGCTGAAGGGGCTTCCCAGGGTGAGGGAACCTTTCTTCTTTCACAGTTTCCTCCCAGGGGTGCAGGTCCCATTCCAATTCTTTTTTTTTTTTTTTCCTTTTGTTCCACCTGGTTACATGGTGATCTTTCTTGCAGTTTTGGTTTTATGAGATTTTCTTTCAGCGTTCAGCAGGTGTTCTGTGAGAATTTTTCCACATGTAGATACATTTTTGATGTATTTGTGGGAGGAGGTGAGCTCCAAGTCCTTCTATTCTGCCACCTTGCTTGCAGCCCTATTTTTAATTTTTTGAGAAACTTCCACACTATTTTCCATAGTGATTGCACCAATTTACATTCCCACCAACAGTGCCAGATTGTTCCCTTTTCTCCATATCCTTGCCAATAGTTGTTACTTCCTGTCTTTTCAATAATAGTTATTCTAATAGGTGTGTGGTGATAATCTCATTGTGATTTTGATTTGCATTCCCCTGATGATTAGTGGTATCTAGTAACTTTTCATGTACTTGTCGGCTACCTATATGTGGTCTTTAGAAAAATGACTGTTGAGATCATCTGCCTATTTTTAAATTGGGCTTCTTTTTTGTATTCAGCTTTATGAGTTTTTGTATATATATATATATTTTTTTTTTTTTTTTCTTTTTTTGGCCATGCCACGTGGCATGTGGGATCCTAGTTCCCCCACCAGGGATCAGACCAGCGCTCCCTGTATTGGAAGTGCAGAGTCTTTAACCACTGGACCATCAGGAAAGTCCGAGTTTTTGCATATTTTTGATATTAATGCTTTGTTGTACATGATTTGCAGATATTCTCTCATTCTGCAAGTTACTTTTTCATTTTGTTGATGGTTTTATTTGTTGTGCAGAGGCTTTTTAGTTTGATGTAGTTTCACTTATTTTTGCTTTTGTTGCCTTTGCTTTTGGTGTCAAAATCATTGCCAAGACAGATGTCTAGGAGCTTACCCTCTATATTTTTCTAGGAGTTTATGGTTTCAGGTCTTATGTTTGAGTCTTTAATCCATTTTGAGTTAATTTTTGTGCATGGTATAAGATAGTGATCTAGTTCATTCTTTTGCATGTGGCTGTTCAGTTTTTGAGACTGTCCTTTCCCCATTGTATATTCTTGGCTCCTTTGTCTTATATTAATTGACCATATGTGCATGGGTTTACTTCTGGGCTCTCTGTTCTGTTCCATTGATCTCTTGCGTCTGTTTTTATGCTAGTACCCTACTTTTTTGTTACCATAGCTTTGTAATATAGATTTTGTCTCTAGTTAAGATTTTTTCTTCTAGTTTTATTAAGAAATAGTTGACATACAGCACTGTATGAGTTTAAGGTGTAAGCATAGCATATAGCATAGTGATTTGACTTACATATATTGTGGAATAATTACTACAAGGTAAGTTAATATCCATCATTTCATATAGAAAGGAAAAAAATTGTTTTCCTTGTGATGAGAACTCATAGGATCTACTCTCTTAATGACTTTCAAATATTCACCAGTGGTTAGCTATATTAATACAGTTTGAAATCCGGAAGTGTGATGTCTCCAGCTGTGTTCTTCAAAATGGAGACATTTTTAATTACCCAATCTGCACCCTAAATTTCTATTCAAATAGACTTATTTACCTCCCCAGTTAGGTTCTGGCATTACTGAATTTGTATTGATCTCAATAATTTTATGGGATTGCCAAAAAATGAGTGCTTTCCTTAGGATTCTGTAGATTTAAAAATGTTAAGAAATCTTTTAAATATGGTGAGAACTATTAACTTGCATACGATATGTTACTAGTAAAGGCTGATTACTTCTCTTGCTTGTATTCATCTTCTGGGTTTCCAGAAAGTTTATACATTCCTTTTCTCTCATGTGTAGTCAGCCTTTGCCTCTCAAGGGAATACTCTTACTGGATCTCAAACATTTTCAAGTCTTCTATATTTGAAATAAAAGTTCAAACCTGGCTTTGTCAGAACACGATGAAGTGAACATGTATTCTTACCTGAAACCCTATTGAAATGAGTAAAAATACCTAATCCTATAAGGACAAAAAGAAAGAGATAGACTAGAGCACAGAAGAGATGTCATCAACATTTTAGAAACTGGAAAGAAGGTGGATGAAGTGTTTTTGATCTAGCAGTCTGGATAGCTAAGTGCCTGCAGAGGGAAGGACCAAGAAACATGCCAATTTCAGTCTCAAAATCCTGGAAATCTCAAGAATTAGAAGTACTTTGTCCCTCTGGTGGCAGGGAAAGTGGTGTGTGTGGTGGGGCGGTAAGAGTAGGGTGATTCATCCTAGTGTGTACAGTTCTATGCCTAGCTCCCTCCTCCAGCACCTTCATCCTCGTCACTACCCTGTCCTGTACTGAGAAGTCTTGAAGTGTATTTTCTGTAAAGGGCACCCAGAGCAATTGTGAAGTACTCCCACCTGAAAATGGGTGATACCCCATTAAAAACAGGGGTATTAGGAGGAAGCTTAGACTTCCACTTCCGGCCATGATGGAGGAACTGGTACCAGCCTTGCATTCCCATCATAAACAGTTGTGAATCTGGATGAGATATATGAGATATATGAGTTCCTAGGCACTGGATAGTAGGCAGTGTAAGACTGTGATCCCTGAGGTGAAGAAGCTTAGGAGGTGAATTCCACAATCACCCTGCTCTTTGTGAAAACTGTCCTGATGGAGCCAAGCAGAGGCTGAGGTTCCTGGGAGCTGAGGAGACAGGTTAAGGTTTGGAGCAGTTGGATGTGTTGGTCAGTGCATAGAGAGGAGGAAACTGCTCGTCTTAGCTGTGGACATGTTTGGGTTCTCCTAATAGTTTAATCATTGATACTGATTTAATCAGAGGTAGGGGGTCTAACTTTCTTGAAAAGTTAAAAGGAAGGGTGTGTGTGGGGGAGGTGTGTATGTGAAAGAGATTAAATGACATAGAGCAGGAAATCAATAAATAAGGGTAGGATAATTGTGTTATTTGTAAATACTGAGGTAAGTACCAAAAACAGAACTAAAAGTGATGGCCTCAGGGTAGCAGAGTTGGGGTAACAAGGGGTGGGACTATTTAATTTAAAACAAAATCGTGTACGTGTATTATTTTAGTTTAAATGAGAATAAAATTTGAATAAACCACAGACCTTCAGGTGACCTCTCATCTCTTTCCAGCTACTTCTCCATCTGCCTCCTTCCCTTTTTTGTTGGTCAGTCTTCTGGAGAGAGTTCTGTTTTCTATTTCTCTACCTCCTACTTATTCCTTAATCCTCTCCAGTCTGGATTGGGGCTCTATTACTTCACCAGAACAGCTCTTGTTATAGTCACCAGTGACCAACATTTTGCTAAATCTAGTGGACGTTTTAAATTCTTTTTGCTTTTTGACTTAGCAGCAGCAGTCTGCACTTCTTGAAATTCTGTCTTCATTGATTTAAGAGGGCTCTCCTAGATTTGCTCCTACTTGTTTGGTCATGCATCCTCTCCCCAGGTTAAATGTCCTTTATCTAATCTTTAGATGCTGGGTTCCTCGAGACTTGATCCATGTTCTCTCTCTACGAAATTCTCTTGGGTAGTCTCATCTACAGTGATGGTTTCAGTTAGTGCACTTACGTAGGTAACTCACACAGTTGTATCTTCAACACATGTTCTCAACTTCCCTGTGCCCTCTCTCCATATGCCTATCTGATATCTCCCCTGGTATGTCTAAAAGATAACCAGAACTTTGTAGGCCCCCAAACCAATGCACACACCACTACCTTCTGCAAACTTGGTCTTCATCCTAAATTCCTTATCTCAATTGAAAACACCCCAATACAACATGCCGTGTAAGCCAGAAACCTTGACACTTACCTCTCCCTCATTCCTAGTCCAAAATTAAGTGCTGGTGATCTTTTCTCCTCTCTGATACATTCTGCACACTGTAACCAGGGCAACTTAAAAAGACCATTATTTTCCACAGCTCCTGTTGGTCTTCCTTTTCTTTTGCTTCTTTTTATCAATTTTCTTCCCTTCCCCCCCCTTCTTCTCCCTCCATCCTTCCCCTTCCCTCTTTCCTTCCCCTCCACTTTGAAATTTATACTTTGCACTTAATCCCTGGCATTTGATTGTTGGATCTGTAAATGAACCAGATTCCTTCTTCCTTTTTAACCTTTTCTGAAGTCAGATTTGCTCTTCCTGGTTGTAGATGGCCATAGCTCAAATTCACAAATGGAATATTTTATTTCCTTTCCTGGGTAATAGCAACTGGGTAAGATTTTCTATGAAAATGGTGGGGGTGAGGATTTGTGATAGATAGGAACGAGAGGACTGTTTTCAGGTTTTGTTCTGAACGTGACCATTGATTTCATGAAAAACCAAGAGTAAACACAGAGGCATACAATTTGTTACATTAAAAATCTTTTTTCGGGCTTCCCTGGTGGCGCAGTGGTTGAGAGTTCGCCTGCCGATGCAGGGGACACGGGTTCGTGCCCCGGTCTGGGAAGATCCCACGTGCCGCGGAGAGGCTGCACCTGTGAGCCATGGCCGCTGATCCTGTGCATCCGGAGCCTGTGCTCCGCAATGGGAAAGGCCACAACAGTGAGAGACCCGCATACCGCAAAAAAAAAAAAAAAAAAAAAAAAAAAAATTTTCTTGTAAACTACACGTAATGTAAAATTTACCATCTTAATCATTTAAAAATGTGTATTTCACATTCACATTGTTGTGCAGCCATCCATCCCTATAACTCATTTAAACTTGTAAAACTGAAATCCTACACCTATTAAATAATAACTCTCCACTCTCTCCCCAACCCCTGACAACTACAATTAAACTTTCTGTTTCTATGATTTTTACTGTAAATACCTCATATAAGTGGATCATACAGTATTCGTCTTCTTTCGACTAGCTTATTTCACTGAGTATAATGTCCTCAAGGTTCATACATGTAGCATATTGCAGAGTTTCCTTCATTTTTAAGGATTAGTAATATTCTGTTGTGTGTGTAGACCACATTTTGTTATCTATGCATCCATTGATGGACACTTGGGTTGCTTCCATGTTTTAGCTGTTATGAATAATGCTGCTATAAACATGGGTGTACAAATATCTCTTTGAGAACCTGCTTTCAGTCCTTTTGGGTATATACCCAGAAGTGGAATTGCTGGATCATATGATAATTCTATTTAAAATTTTTTGAGAAATCACCATACTGTTTCCACAGTGGCTGCACCATTTTACGTTCCCACCAACTGTACAGGGGTTGCAGTTTCTTCACATCCTTGCCAATTCTTGTTGTTTTCTGTTTTGTTTTTTTTGATAGTAACCATCCTAATGGGTGTGAGGTGGTATCTTGTTGTAGTTTTGATTATTCTAATAAATCCATTACATTTTTAAAGTGAGAGTCTTTTAAATTATCTGATCTATTTACAGATCTAACAATCAAATGCCAGGGATTAAGTACAAAGTATACATTTCAGAGGTTTCATTTTTCCATTTAGGCATGGAATATCAGGTCTTAAAGTGATTTTTTTTTTTTTTGCGGTACGCGGGCCTCTCACTGTTGTGGCCTCTCCCGTTGCGGAGCACAGGCTCCGGACGCGCAGGCTTAGCGGCCATGGTTCACGGACCCAGCCGCTCCGCGGCATGTGGGATCTTTTCGGACCGGGACACGAACCCGTGTCCCCTGCATCGGCAGGTGGACTCTCAACCACTGCGCCACCAGGGAAGCCTATCAAGTCTTAGAACATAAGGCCAAAAGATTAAATGAACCCAAAGCACCTTAGTTTGAGGTTTTCCAAGTAAGAGCTGTTTGGTGGGCAGATCATAGTTTCTGGAGGCTCCTGACATCCTCACTTCCCACCGTGTTTTGAGCCCACATCTCCTTTCTTTGTGGTGCATTTCAGTTTTAGTGACTAGAGGAAGGGAAGCATCACTTAAAGAATAGATGTACTATTATGTTAATTTGGAAATTTCTTGAAAACAGAGTCTGCATTCTAGTTGAAGGAGTATAAAATACACAGATAGGTGGAGGACAAACACATTGATTTTCATCACCATTCCATAATTGCCCTCCGAACTGTTGTGGTAAGGTTTGATTGATTTTTTTCCCCCCATAGTGGTAATCTCATTGACCCAGCATTGTTTATAGAAAGAGTTGTCTTAAATCTGTTGCTCTGCTGTGCCATCTTTGTCACATAAATCAGGTGTCCATATATGTATGAGTCTATTTCCAGATTCTCTGTTCCTTCCCGTGAATTTATATGAGTGTTCTTATTCCTATTGGACACTGTCTTATTAATTACTGTAGCTTTGCAATAAATCTTGATATATGATATCAGATCTTCCAATTATATCTTATTTGTTATTCATATCTTTTTTTGTTCCTGTTCGTTCTTGGCTGTTTACATTTCCATATCAACTTCTGAATCAGTTTGTTAATTTACACAGCAAAAATTCCTCTAGCCTATTGATTGGAATTGAACTGAATTTGTGAATTAGTTTGGGGAAGAATTAACATTTTTTACCATATTAGTTTTATAATCTATGAATATGTTGTATTTTTCTATTGTTTAGGTTATTTTTACTTTTTCTCAATAATGTTTTAAGGCTTTCTGAATAGAGATCTTGCATATCTTTTGTTTAGATTTATTACTAGATCTGACTTTTTTAGGTAACGTTGTAAATAAAATTTTAATTTTTTTCATTTACTCATTGTTCATTACTAGTATACAGAATCAAATAATTCTTTGTATATACCTTATATCCACTTATATTATTGAAGTCACTTATTAGTTTTAATAATTCATCTGTAGATTTTTGGGGGATTTTTCTATAGATAGAAATATGTCATCTCTGAATTATGGTAGTTTTAATTCTGCTTTTCCAGTCCATATGTATCATTTCTTTTTCTTGTCTTACTGCACTGACTAGGTCCTCCAGTACAATTTTAATTAATTTATTTATATTTTGGCTGTGTTAGGTCTTTGTTGCTGCGTGGGCTTTCTCTAGCTGCGTTGAGTGGGGGCTGCTCGTTGTTGCGGTGCGTAGCCTTCTCATCGCAGTGGCTTCTCTTGTTATGGAGCACGGGGCTGTAGGTGTGTGGGCTCTGTAGTTTGCAGCAGGTGGGCCCTAGAGCGCAGGCTCAGTAGTTGTGGCGCATGGGCTTAGTTGCTCTGCTCTCCGCGGCATGTGGCATCTTCCCGGACCACGGCTCCAACCTGTGTCCCCTGCATTGGCAGGTGGATTCTTAACCACTGCGCCACCAGAGAAGTCCCTCCAGTACAATAAAAAAATTTTTTTTAACTTTATATTGGAGTATAGTTGATTTACAAAGTTTTGTTAGTTTCAGGTGTACAGCACAGTGATTCAGTTATACATGTACATATATCCTTTTCCCACATAGATTATTACAGAATATTGAGTAGAATTCCCTGTGCTATACAGTGGGTCCTTGTTGATTATCTTTTTAATAGTAGTGTGTATATGTTAATCCCAAACTCCTACTAATTTATCCCTCCCCCAACTTCCCCTTTGGTAGCCATAAGCTTATTTTCTAAGTCTGTGAGTCTGTTTCTGTTTTGTAAATAAGTTCATTTGTATCTTTTTTTTTAAGATTCTCCGTATAAGTGATATCATATGATACTTGTCTTTATCTGACTTACTCCACATAGTATGATAATCTGTAGGTCCATTCATGTTGCTGCAAATGGCATTATTTCATTCTTTTTTATGGCTGGGTAATATTCCACTGTATATATGTACCACATCTTTATCCATTCATCTGTTAATGGACATTTCGGTTGCTTCCATGTTTTGGTTATTGTAAGCACGTGCTGCAATGAACATTGGGGTGCATGTATATTTTTAAATTAGAATTTTCTCCAGATATATGCCCAGGAGTGCAGTTGCTGGCACATGTGGTAGCTCTGTTTTTAGTTTTTTGAGGAACCTCCATACTGTTCTCCATAGTGACTGCACCAATTTACATTCCCACCAACAGTGTAGGAGGGTTCCCTTTTCTCCACACCTTCTCCAGCATTTGTTGTTTGTAGACTCTTTGATGATGGTCATTCTGACTGGTGTGAGGTGATACCTCTTAGTTTTGATTTGCATTTCTCTAATATTTAGCTACATTGAGAATCTTTCCATGTGCTTATTGGCCATCTGTATGTCTTCATTGGAGAAATGTCTGTTTAGGTCTCCTGCCCATTTTTTGATTGTGTTTTTTTTTTTTAATATTGAGGTGCATGAGCTGCTTGTATGTTTTGGACATTAATTCCTTGCCTGTTGCATTGTTTGCAAATATTTTCTCTCATTCTGTGGGTTTTTTTTTTGTTTATGGCTTCCTTTGTTGTGCAAAAGCTTTTTAAGTTTAATTAGGTCCCATTTGTTTATTTTTGTTTTTATTTTTATTACTCTAGGAGGTTGATCCAAAAAGACCTTGATGCAATTTATGTCAGTGTTTTGCCTATGTTTTCCTCTAAGAGTTTTATAGTATCTGGTCTTACATTTAGGTCTTTAATCCGCTTTGAGTTTATTTTTGTGTATGGTGTTAGGGAATGTTCTAATTTTATTCTTTTACCTGAAGCTGTCCAGTTTTCCAAGCCCCAGTTATTGAAGAGACTGTCTTTCCTCCATATTCTTGCTTCCTTTGTTGTAGATTAATTGACCATAGGTGCATTGGTTTTATTTTTGGGCTTTCTATCCTATTCCAGTGATCTCTATTTCTGTTTTTATGCCAGAACCATACTGTTTTGATTACTGTAGCTTTGTAGTATAGTCTGAAATCAGGGAGCCTTATTCCTCCAGCTGCATTTTTCTTCCTCAAGATTGCTTTGGCTATTTGGGGTCTTTTGTGTTTCCATACAAATTAAAAAATTTTTTGTCCTAGATCTGTGAAAAATGCCATTGGTAGTTTGAGAGGGATGGCATTGAATCTGTAGATTGCCTTGGGTAGTATAGTCATTTTGACAATATTGATTCTTTCAGTCCAAGAACGTGGTATATCTTTCCATCTGTTTGTGTCATCTTTGATTTCTTTCATCAGTGTCCTACAGTTTTTGGAGTACAGGGCTTTTGACTCCTTAGGTAGGTTTATTCCTAGGTATTTTATTCTTTTTTGGTGCAATGGTAAATGAGATTGTTGTTTTAATTTCTCTTTCTGGAAATTCAACACCCATTTATGATTAAAAACTCTCCAGAAAGTGGGCATAGAGGGAACATACCTCAACATTATGAAGGCCATATATGAAAAATCCATAGCCAGTATCATACTCAACCGTGAAAAGCAGAAAATATTTCCTCTAAGATCAGGAACAGGACAAGGATGTCCACTTTCGCCACTTTTATTCAACATAGTTTTGGAAGTCCTAGCCATGGCAATCAGAGAAGGAAAAGAAATAAAAGGAATCCAAATTGGAAAAAAAGTAGTAAAACTGTTTGCAGATGATATGATACTATACATAGAAAATCCTAAAAATGCTACCAGAAAACTACTAGAGCTCATCAATGAATTTGGTAAAGTTACAGGATACAAAATTAATACACAGAAATCTGTTGCATTTCTGTACACTAACAATGGAAGAGCAGAGAGAGAAACTAAGGAAAGAGCCCAGTACAATGCTGAATAGAAGTGGTGAGTATGATATCATCACACATTCCCATTTGCAGAGAGAAAGTTTTCAACATTTTATTGAGTATGGTTTTTCTGCTGTTGGTTTTATATGGGTACCCTTTTTCAGATTAAGGCATTTCCCCTCTATTCCTGTTTTGCTTTTAGTTTTGGTTATGAATGAAGAGTTTTATTCAGTTTTTTCCTGCATTTATTGAGCTGATTATATGGTTATTTTCCTTAAGTCTATTAACGTGTGAATTGCTATGACTGTAACAAACACGGTCACACTGTATTGTTCTTTGTGTATTGCTGAACTTGATTTGCTAGTACTTCATTTAAGATTTTTGCATTCATGTTCATGAATGATATAGGTCTCTAACTTTACTTTCTCCTTAGTGTCCTTTGTTATGTTTTGGTATCAAGGTTACATTGATCTCATATCACAAATTTGTACATGTTTCTTTCCTCAGAAAGAGTTTCTATAAGATTGGTGTTTTTTTCTTTTTGAAATGTTTGGTGGAGTCTAAGGTGAAGCAATCTGGTTCTGGAGTGTTTTTTTTTTTTTTTTTTGGTGGGGGGGAGGGGGTTTAAATTATTATTCATCCTCTTTAATAGTTATGTAGGCTTATTCAGATTTTCTGTTTCTTATGGTCAATTAATCTATGACAAAGGAGGCAAGAATATACAAGGCAGAAAAGACAGTCTCTTCAATAAGTGGTGCTTGGAAAACTGGACAGCTACATGTAAAAGAATGAAATTAGAACATTCTCTAACACCATATACAAAAATAAACTCAAAATGGATTAAAGACCTAAATGTAAGGCCGGATACTATAAAACTCTTAGAGGAAAACATAGGCAAAACACTCTTTGACATAAATTGCCTCAAGATCTTTTTGGATCCACCTCCTAGAGTTATGAAAATAAAAACAACTCTTTTGGTAGTTGTTTAGTGGTTTCACCAGGAGTTTGTCAATTTTGCCCTTTTGAAGGATCAACTTTTCCGTTTAGTGAATCTCTCTTTTGTATATTTTCTTTTTAAAAAAAAAATATTTATTTTTTAATTTATTTGGCGGGATCTTTGTTGTGGCATGCAAACTTTTAGTTGCAGCATGTGGGATCTAGTTCCCTGACCAGGGATCGAACCTGGGCCCCCTGCATTAGGAGCATGGAGTCTTAGCCACTGGACCACCAGGGAAGTCTTGTATGTTTGTTTTCTAGTTCGCTGATTTCTGTTTAGTATGTATGTGTGTGTGTGTGTGTGTGTGTGTAATTTTTTTTCTACATTTTTGGTTTGAGTTTTTATTTTGTAATTTCTTGAGGTAGATGCTTTTAGCCCCTCCTTTTCTTATTAACACATTTAAGGCAATAAACTTAAGTACATCTCAGAACTTTGACAATTAGTGTTTTCATTTTTCTTCCTTTCATTATATTTCCTGATGTTTATTTTGAATTTTTAAAGTTAACTATTTAGAGATATGTTTTTTAACTTTCAGAAACATAGGAATTTTTTTTGTTTTTTGGCTATCTTTTGTTACTGACTTTTTCAGTTCTATTGTGGGCAGAGAGCAGACTGTATAATTTCAATCCTTTGAAATTTGTTGAGACTTGTTATACCCAACACATGATCAATTTTGTAAAAATTCCGTGTGCATTTGAAAAGCATGTGCATTCTGCAGGTATTGGCTGCAGAGGTTTATATTATATATGTCAGGTCAAATTTGTTAAATGTTTTTGTAAATCTTTTATATACCTAGTAATTTTTTCTTTGTTTTATGAGTGGTTGTGAGAGGTACATAAAAATCTCCTGCTATGATTGTGAATTTGCCTATTTTTTTCTTTCAGTTTTGTCAGTTTTTGCTTTATGTGTTATAAGATTATGTTAAATACATAAAATTTAGAACATTTCCTAATAAGCTGGATCTTTTTATTATTATGAAGTAACTCTCTTTTTTCTTAACAATACTTTACATTATTGCACCCTTGCCAACTTTCTTTTTGATATTTTTGCATGGTACTTTTTTTTTTACCCTTTTCTTTACAAACTTTTTGTGTCCTTGTATTTAAGATGTATCTTTTGCAAGCAGCATGTAGCTAGATTTCTGTTTTATTGTAGTTTTTAATTCAGACTCAAAATTGCCATCTTTTATTGAAGCTGCTCTGTTTAGATTTAATGTAATTGCTGATATATTTGGGTTTAAATCTATCATCATAATATATGGCTTTTATATATCTTACTCCTTTTTCTTTTTTCTTTATTGGTGGGGGTGTTGATAAAGCATTTTGTATTATTTTCTTCCCCAACAAAAGCTTGGTAGGTATTCATTATTTTACTGTCCTTTTATTGATTACTCTAGAGGTAGTAACTGTGTTCTCAGTGTATAAAGGTCATCAGTTCCTTTTTACAGTTTGACTTTTTATTTGGGATTCTTTTCCTTCTGTGCGAGGAACATCTTTAGTTTCTGTATTGTTGAACTGCTGGTGATGAAGTATTGGTTTATATAAACTATATCTTATTTACCTTTCTTTTTTGCAGGCATAGAGTTTTTGGTTGGCAGTTACAGCCTTTGAGCACTTTGATGATATTATTTCATTATCTTCTGAATTTTGTTGTTTTGGTTGAGAAGTCAACTTGCAGTTGTATTATTGCTCCTTTGAAGGCATTATGACTTTTCCTCTGGTTGCTTAAAATATTTTTTCTTTTTGTCTTTTTGTTTTCAGCAGTTTTACTGTGATGTGCCAAGGTGTAGTTGTCTTTGCATTAATCTGATTTTGCTTTCTGGTAATGACTCTTGAATCTGTTGCTTGACATCTTTTGTCAGTAATGGAAAATTATCAGCCACAGTCTCTTTGAAAGTTAATTTTGCTCAGTTCTTTTCTCTGTTCTTGGGATTGCAGTGAAATATAAGTTAAGCCTTATTATCATATTCATACGTCTCTTATGCTCTTGTTTTCTCTATGCTTTCTTCTGGATATTTCCTTTTGAAATAGTTCTTAGGTTCACCAATTTTCTGTTCATCTGTATCTAATCTGATGCAAAACCCATCAGTTTAGTGATTTAGGTATTGTAGTTCTTCAGTTCTGTCCTTTCCATTTAGTTTCTTTTTATTGCTTCTTGTTCTCTGCTGGAATTATCTTTTAATTTCTTGAACATATCAAGCATAAAATTATTTTAAAGTCTGTGTCTAATAACTGTATCATCTAGAACTCCTCCTGTAAGTTTGTTCTCTGCTTGTCACATATGGAATTTGGGCAGCAACTGATTGTTTTGGAGGTTCTTGAGTCTACTTAAGACCTAGTCAACCATTTATCATTATTAAAGGCTAGCTTTATTCCTCTTCCCTGTATTATTATTATTTTCCCTCAAGACTTATTGGGGAATGTATTCAATGAGTAAGTGTTTTAGTGTACAGTTTGTGGTAGAATTTGTTAGGGACATAAGGAAGTTTTCAAATATGGCCTTCTTTCAAAAAATTGATAATGTTGGGCAGATAATACTCACATATGAAATAATTATGTAGCAATGAAAGACAACATGGAATTGATTAAAATTATAACTTTTATATATGTAACTTATAATAAATAAGCTATAATAAATAATAACTGAATACAACTTGATAATTGTAACTTTAACTTAATAATAATTAATAATAAAACAAGTTAAATAAAATTATGGGATACTAACAAAAGACCAAACACATCAGAGAAACTAATGCTAGTATAGATAAGAATTTAATATACAATTTAGGAATGTATCACATTCCATTAGAGAAGGAAGAAATCTTTCAATAAATTGTGCTACTACAATTGATGACCTCTGTGAAAACCTATATTTTCATCTTAAGTTGTATTCAAAAAGTAATTCCACAGTTTCTGGTTGGACATGTAAGATGATTAGAAGTTGTCACTCTATCTTAATAGCAAGTAATGAACTGAAGAACTGTAAAATCAACAAATCTACTGAGATCCATGAGAAAAGTGAGGCCACAGGACAAATTGCTGCCACAAAAGTTTGAGAGACAAAAAGGCAGATAGAATCACAACTTACAAAAACCCACCAACAGAAACCTCTGCAGGAACCAGTGCTGGGGTAAGGAAACCTGGATGTAACTGACAAATTGCTGGAGGCTCAGGGCAGACAAGTCTGAGTGAAAAACCCAGTGGGATCCAGTCTTAGGGGCTCCTCACACTTCTGTGGGGTTTTCCTCTAGGAGTTCTGCCAGACTCTCACAGAGACTGTTGGAGAACAATCCTCTCATGATTCCATTGGGGGTAGGGACAAGGAACCAGCTTTAAATATGCCAGAGCATTCTGTTCTTCTTAACAAGGTGTGCCCTCATGAGAAACTATTTTACCAGAGCCTAACCATCTGGTGTTTGGTTAGAGTCTAACTGACCTGGGGAAGTGAAATACTCAACTCCCTCCCATTACTGAAGGCCTTTAACTGAAGTTCCTTCTACCCAATACATTATGTCTGCCTTACAGAAAAATACTAGGCATACTCGAAGGCAGAAAACAGTTTGAAGAGACTGAACAAGCATTGGAACGTGGGTCATTATGGCAGGGATGTTGGAATTATCAGAACAGGAATTTTTTAAAAAGTTGATTAATATGCTGAGAGCTTTAATGGAAAAAGTGGACAATATTTAAGATTACATGTATACTGTAAGAGATGGAAATTCCAAGAAAGATCAAAAAGAAATGCTAGAGTGCAAACACACCATAGCAGAAATGGAGAATGCCTTTGGTGGGATCATTAGTAGATTGGACACAGCTTAGGAAAGAACATCTGAGCTTGAAGATATGACAATAGAAACTTCCAAAACTGAAAAGTAAAAAAGAAAAAGGCTGAAAAAAAGTAAAACAGAACATGAAGGACAGTGAGACAACTACAAAATGGTATCATATGCATAATAGGAATGCCAGAAGGAAAAGAGAGAAAGGAACAGAAACAATATTTGAAGCAGTAATGACTATGAATTTCCCCAAATTAATGTCAGACACCAAACCACATTCAAGAGAGAATGTATACATATAGCTGATTCACTTTGTTGTATAGTAGAAACTAACACAACATTGTAAAGCAATTATACTCCAATAAAGATGTTAAAAAAAAAAAAAAAAAGCTCAGAGAATACCAGGCAGGATAGATGCCCTCCAAAGGCAGGGTAGATGCCCTCCAAACTACACCTAGGTATATCATTTTCAAACTTAAGAAAATTACGGATAAAGAAGCAATCCTGAAGAAGCCAGCAGAAGAGAACCCTTTTACCTGTAGAGAAGCAAATGTAATAATTACATCTGACTTCTTAGAAACCATTCAAGCAAAAAGAGTGGAATGAAATATTTAAGTTGTTTAGGGAAAAAACCCAGCAGCCTAGAATTTTGTGTACTCAGTGAAGTTATCCTTCAATAGTAAAGGGGAAATACTTTCTTAGACAAACATTGATGGAGTTTTTTGCCAGAACAAATGTTAAAGTTTTGCAACTGCCTTACAACAAATGTTAAAGGAAAACGATACAGGTCCGAAACTCAGGTCTACATAAAGAAAAGAAGAGTATGAGGAATGGGTAAATGAGGGTAAAATAAACTTATTTTTCTGATTCTTAATTGATCTAAAAGATCTGTTCAAAATTACAGCAACAGTGTTTTTGATTATGTGTGCTTATGTGCACGTACAGTGATTGTTGAACAATGTGGGAGTTAGGGTCACCAGCCCCCCAACACAATGGAAGATCTGCATATAACTTTACAGTTGGTCCTCCACATCTGCATTTCCACATCTGTGGATTCAACCAAATGCAGATCATGTAGTACTGCAGTAGTATTTATTTATTGGGGGAAAAAAAAAATCCATGTATAAGTGGACCTGCACAGTTCAAACCCATGTTGTTCAAGGGTCAGCTGTACATGCTTTTGTATGTTTATGCATAAGTGAAAGGAATGACAGGAGCAATATTGGGTTTGGAAGAGAGAGATTAGGAATATTTTATATTATGAGGTATTTGTACTACATGTGAATCAGAAAAATAAACATTGGGTTAGTTGTAAATGTATATTGCAACCACTAAAAAAAAAAAGTAATATGCTAAGAAAGAGAATTGTTACATATAAAGTTCTCAGTTAAAATGACAAAAGACAGACTGTGTGGAAGACAAATAGGCACAATGAACAAAGGTAACAAATAGAAAACAGGAACAAATCTGAGAGATACTACTAATCCATCTATATCAATTACCTTAAACGTCAGTAGTGTATACCAATAAAAAGATGAGATTGTCAGAGTGGATCAAAAAACAAGGCCCAACTCTGTGTTGTCTACAAGAAACCCATTTTAAATATGAAGACACACATAGATTAAAAGAAATGGGATACAGAAAGATATACCATACTAACACTAACAAAAAGAAAGTAGGAGTAGCTCTACTAATTTCAGACAGAGCAGACTTCAAAGCAAGGAATGTCATCAGGTATAAAAAGGGCCGTTACATAATAATAAAGGGGTCAGTACTCTTAAGATGTAACAATCCTTAATGTCTCTGTGCCTAACAAAAGAGTCTCAAGATATGTGAGGAAAAACTGATAGAACTGTGGGGAGAAATAGATGAATGCAGTATTATAGTTGGAGACTTTTCACCCCCCTGTCAGAAATGGACAAATCCAGCAGGCAGAAGATCAGTAAGGACATAGTTGAATTCTTCACAACAATATCAGTGAATTGGATGTAATTGATACCTATAAACTGTTTCATTTTATGACATCAGAATACACATTCTTTTCAAGTTCACATGGAACATTCACAAAGATAGACCACATTCTGGTCTATCTTAATTAATTAAAAAAAATGGAAATCATTGCAATGTCTGCTTTTAGCCCACAATGGAATTAAACCAGAAATCAAAAACAGAAAGATAGCTCAAAACCCTAAAATACTTGGAAATTAAACAACACACAGGTCAGAGAAGACATCTCAAGAGAAAATTTTGAACTAAATTAGAATGAAAATACATCTTATCACAATGTGGGATGCAGTGAAAATAGTGCTTTGAGAGAAATGTCTGTAATAGAAAAGAAGAAAGATCTAAAATCCGCAATCTAAGCTTTTACCTTGGAAAGCAAGAAAAAGAAGATGAAATTAATTCAAAGTAAGCAGAAGAAAAGAAATAAGGATTAGAACAGAAATCAATGAAATTTTAGGTAGGAAATCAATAGAAAAAAATCAAAACAAAAGCTAGTTTTTTTGTTTTTTGTTTTTTTTCTGGTACACAGGCCTCTCACTGTTGTGGCCTCTCCCGTTGCGGAGCACAGGCTCCGGACCCGCAGGCTCAGCGGTCATGGCTCACGGGCCCAGCCGCTCTGCAGCATGTGGGATCCTCCCGGACCGGGGCACAAACCCGTGTCCCCTGCATCGGCAGGCGGACTCTCAACCACTGTGCCACCAGGGAAGCCCCCTAAAGCTAGTTTTTTGAAAAGATCAATAAAATCAGAAGTTACTAGATAGGTTAACAAAAAAAAAAAAGAGAAGACACAAATTACTAATATCAGAAATAAAAGAGGTGCAATCACTACTGCTTCTGGATCATGAAAAGATAATAAATAAAGGGATATTATGAATAACTGTGGTGAAAAATTTGATAATTTGATAACCTAGGTAAAATAGACCAATTCCTTGAAAGGCCAGATCTGCTAAAACTCACACAAAAAGAAGTGGACAATCTGAGTAGGCCTATATCTTTTAAAGAGATTGAATCAGTAATTAATAACCTTCAAACACAGAAAGAACCATGCCCATATGTATTCACTGGCGAATTCTACCGAACATTTATGGATGAAATTATACCTATTCTCTGCAATCTCTTCTAGAAGGTAGAAGCAGAGGTAATACTTTCTAACTCATTCTTTGAGGACAGTATTACCCTAATATCCAAATCAGACAAAGACAGTACAAGAAGAAAAAAAACCCCAACAAGACTACCATAGGCCAATCTCTCTCATGAACATAAATGTAAAAATCTTCAACAAACTATTAGCAAATTGAATCCAATATTGTATAAAAAGCGTTATATACCACGACTAAGTGGGGTTTATCCCAGGTGTGAAAGGCTGCTTCAGCATTTGAAAGTCAGCGTAATCTATCACATCAACAGGCTAAAGAAGAAAAATCATGTGATTACTTCAATAGATGCAGAAAAGCATTTGACAAAATTCAACACCCATTCATAATTAAAACTTGTAGCAAACTAGGAATAGAGAGGAATTTCCTCAACTTGATAAAGACTATCTACAAAATCCCTACATTAACACCATACCTAACAGTAAGAAACTCGCAGGTTTCTCACTAAGATCAAGAACAATGTCCCGTCGCCATTCATTGTTAACATTGTTCGGAATTCCTAGCTAATGCAATGAGAGAAGACAAGGAAATAAAAGTATACAGATTTGGAGTGAAGAAATAAAGCCGCCTCTGTTTGCGGATGACATGATTGTGAATAAAATACAAAAGAAGTGACAAAAAACTCTTGGAAATAATAAGCAATTATAGCAAGATTGTAGGATACAAAGTTAATATACAAAAGTCTTATCACTTTCCTATATACCAGCAATGAACAAGTTGAATTTGAAATTAAAAACACATTACCATTTACATTAGAATCCCCCAAATGAAATACTTAGGTATAAATCTAACAAAAATATTATTACAAGATTTATTTGAGGAAAACAAGATTCTGATTAACAAAATCAAAGAACTAAATAAGTGGAAAGATAACTCTTGTGCATGAATAGGAAGACTAATATTGTCAAGGTGTCAGTTCTTCCCAACTTGATGTATAGATTCAGTGCTATCCCAGTCAAAATCTCAGGAAATAATTTTGTGGGTATTGATGAACTGATTCTAAAGTTTGTATGGAGAGGCAAAAGACCCAGATAGCCAGCTCAGTATTGAAGGAGAGGAACAAAATCAGGGCCTGATACTACCCAACTTCAAGACTTGTTATAAAGCTATAGTAATTAAAAGTGTGGTATTGGTGAAGTAACAGCCAAATAGATCAATGGAACAGAATAGAGAGCCCAGAGATAGACCTACATTAATATAGTCAGCTGATTTTTGACAAAGGAGCAAAGGCAATGCAACGAAGCAAAGTCTTTTCATCAAATGCTGCTGGAGCAACTGGACATCCACACACATACAAAAATGAACCTAAGCACAAACCTTATGTCCTTCACCAAAATTAGCTCAAAATCAGTCATAGATCTAAATGTAAAATGCAAAACTATAAAACTCCTAGAAGATAACAGGAGAAAACCTAGATGACCTTGGATATGGTGATGACTTTTTAGATAAAACACCAAGACACGACCCATGAAAGAAATAATTGATAAGGTGGACTTCATTAAAATTAAAAACCTTTGCTCTGTGAAAGACAGTGTCAGGAGAATGAGAAGACAAGCCATAAACTGGTAGAAATATATAAAGAGGTCTTAAAACTCAACATTAAGAAAATGAACAAGCTGATTAAAAAATGAGCAAAAGAATTGAACTGATACCTCTCCAAGATGATATACAGATGGAAGGTAAGCACATGAAAAGATGTTCAACATCATATGTCATTAGAGAATTGGAAATTAAAGCAACATTGATTTACCACTGTATCTATTAAAATGGCTAAAATCCAAAACACTGACAACACCGATCACTGATGAGGATGTGGAGCAGTAGGAACACTTATTCATTGCTGGTGGGAATGTAAAATGGTACAGCCACTTTGGAAGACAGTTTGTCAATTTCTTACAAAACGAAATATACTCTTAGTGTACAATTCAGCAGTCATACTCCTTGGTATTTACCCAAAAGAGCTGAAAACGTACTTACACACAGAAACCTATACAAGGGTGTTTATAGCAGCTTTATTCATAATTGTAAAAATACGGAAGCCACCAAGATGTCCTTCAAGTTGACTGGATAAATAAACTGAGGGGCATCTAGACAGTGGAACATTATTCGACACTAAAAAGAAATGAGCTATCAAGCTATGAAAAGGCATGGAGGAACCTTAAATCCATTTTACTAGGTTAAAGAAGCCAGTTTGAAAAGGCTATATATCCCATATGGTTCCAACTATATGACATTCTGGAAAAGGTAAGACAGCAGAGAAGTAAGATTAATGGTTGCTAGGGATTGTGGGGAGAGGGAAGGATGACTAGATGGAGCACAGAGAAGTTTTAGGACAGAGGAACTATTTTGTGTAGCATTTTAATGTCTTTATGCATATGTGAAAACCTATAGAATGTACACCACCAGCGGTTAACTATGGACTTTGGGTAATAACGGTGTGTCACTGTAGGTTCATTGATTTTAAGACATGTGCCCTCTGGTTTGGGATGTTGATAATCAGGGAGGCTGTGGGAGTGTGGGGATATGGGATGCTTTGTATTTCCTGCTGAATTTTGCTGTAAACCTAAAACTGCTCTAAAAAAATAAAGCTTATTAATGTTAATACCTTAGAAAAGTTATTCCCAGATAACAGTACTTATAAACCTAGTGGCAGGGCAGGAATAAAGATGCAGATGTAGAGAACGGACTTGAGGACCCAGGGAGGAAAGGGGAAGCTGGGACGAAGTGAGAGAGTGGCATGGACAGATATACACTACCAAATGTAAAATAGATAGCCTGTGGGAAGCAGCCGCATAGCACAGGGAGATCAGCTCTGTGCTTTGCGACCACATAGAGGGGTGAGAAAGGGAGGGTGGGAGGGAGGCTCAAGAGGGAGGGGATATAGGGATATATGTGTACATAAAGCTGATTCACTTTGTTGTACAGCAGAAACTAACAGAACATTGTAAAGCAATTATACTCCAATAAAGATATATAAAAAATTATTCCCAGATGGATTAAGAAGTCAATATTTTAAAAAAATTGTATAAAAGAGGAAAATACAATTGAATTTTTTTCAGACATGAGTGTGGAAGGACTTCTGATCATAAAAGGTGACCATAAGGGGAATACATAGCTAGATTTCAACATTATAATTTCATTTGATGTTTACTAAAAGACAGACAAAAGTATTTTGTGAATAACTTTAACATGTAAATGGGAAAATAGCATGAATAGACTATCAATAAAAAGTAACTTCAAATTGCTAGTAGAGTTTGGGAAAATTTTAACCTGAACTAAGTCACAAAGAAATGCACATTATACAATGAGATTAATTTTTAAATTTTATGCAATATTTGATGTAAATACTTTAAAATATTTATATATTTATGTTAGATGACATAAAAATAAAACAAAAACTTGCACCCCTCCACCAGAAGTAAAAATCAGAACATATTTGATGCTGTGTATTCTCCCAGTGTGTTCCTCCTCAATGCAGCCTCTTTTTCCTGCCCCCCTCAACTATTCTCTTGTTGTCCTATCATGTTTATCATTTCCTTGCAATAAAAAGTTTCCCTATATATGTATGTGTCACCAAAAATTCCTTGTTTAATTTTACTTATTTATAAGTTTTTCCTGATTTGCTTTCTCTTTTATCTTCTTTTCCCCCATTTGTAGCATTTGTATGATAGGAAACAAGGTACTTACATAGATGGAAGGGATTGAATTAAATTGGATTTGTAGGGATAGAGAGTACCAGTATTGCCTGGAGGCTTGCCAAAGTTACTTGCACCATCTTACACCCATCAGAATAACTAGTGTCAAAAAACTACAAAATTATAACTGCTGATGAGAATGTGGAGAAATTGGAACCCTTGTGCACTATTGGTGGGTATATGAAATGATGCAGCTGCTATGGAAAACAGTATGGTAGTTCCTCAAAAAATTAAAAATAGAATTGCCATATGATGCAGCAATTCCACTTCTGGGTATTTGCCCAAGAGAATTGAAATATTTGTATACGCATGTTCATAGCAGCATTATTCACGATAGCTAAAACGTGTCCATCCACAGATGAATGGATAAGGAAAATGTGGTATATACATGCAATGGAATATTATTCATTCTTAAAAAGGAAGAAAATTCTGCAGTACGCTACAGTATGGGTGGATCTCACGGACACTATGCTCAGTGAAAAAAGCCAGTCACAGATGGACAAATCCTGTGTGATTCCTCTTCTTTGAGGTACTTAGAGTCATCACAGTCATAAAAACAGAAAGTAGAATCATGGGTGCCAGGGGCTGGGGTGGGTAATGGGCAGTTAGTGTTTAATGGGTATAGGATTTCAGTTTACAAGATTAAATGAGTTGTGGGGATGGATGGTGGTGATGGCTGCACAGCAATGTGGATGTATTGATACCACTGAACTGTACAGTTAAGAATGGTTAAGATGGTACATTTCGTGTGTATTTTACCACAATAAACGAAATTGGTAAGTTTACTGGGAAGTTTTTTTTGTTTTTTAAACTATAGAACTCTTGAGAATCACTGCGAGTCTGTCATATTCCTCAGATGTGCTGGAGCTAAAAAAAAAAAGAAAAGAAAAGATTGAGGACTATATTGTATATCTCTACAAGTTTTCTGATCTTTCTTTTTGATGTCTTAATCTTTGATATAACATAAATGGACTTTATTGTTTATATAACTGGAAAAGTTTAATTTTATAAGTCCATATCAAAAGTTTATCATGTTCATAACTGCTGTGCACCTTGGAAGACAGATGAAAAATAAGACATGTCTTTTCCTTACTTGAATTAATAAATTCTTTTTAGGAATTTTAAATTATTTATACAAGGCAATACATTTGTAAGAGATGAATAAACAAATTACAATTAGAATACACCAGAGAATTGCGTTTGATTCTTGCGAAAGCGTTGGTCAGGAACATTTGCATTGTAGTAAGTCCTAGAAAGAGCAGGGAATTTTTAGTAATTAGTAAAGGGGCAGGGAGAACATTCTAGACAGAGAGAACTGCTTAAACAAAGGGATAGAGTTATGAAGTTTGGGGACACATTTAGAAATTTTGAGTAGTTCAGTTTAGTAGAAATATAATATACATTCAGGTACAATAGACTAAAGTTTGGTTTGGCCAAAATAAATTAAAGGCCTTATATGATAAACTGTAGGTGCCTAGAATATAAGAAACTAATTTTCTAAGGTTTTCTTTTTATTGACAAACACCTAAGTTACTATCCTTATATCTAGCCACATTATTAATCATATTTACTAGCTAATGGAAAGATTTTTGTTTACCTTATTATTATATTCCCAGAGCACAGAATGCGTAACATGTAACAAGCATGCCTGAAATGAATGATTTTAGATTTCATAAGAAAGGAGAATTTCAGTGATTGTACTTTAAAGAGATCTTGTCCTAATTAGTCAGGTTGTTTTTGGTACTTTTATAACATGCCTCCAAGCTTCACTGTATTCACCTGACTTGCGTTTGCATCTTTGCAGTGTTCTCCTTGGGTTCCTGTAACTATGAGCATGTTCTTTATGGTGTACCTTCATTACCAGGCATATCTACGTGTGTGACTCGGTGTAGGTAGACGTCAAAAATCTTTGGCTTTAACTTTACATCTGTTTTCCTGAAGTGTAGCATTGCTTAATTCTTTAATCTTGAGTTTAATCATTTCTAGGAATTAAGTGACATCACTTTTAGAATTTCTGCTACTCGTCTACTATATTCTTCTGGTTGTTATGTAAATAGTTATATTTGCTATTTATTTTAGTATTTGTAAATGTTAGCTTTGCCATTATATATCTTTTGTATTTCTGAATAAACTATTCTTAACTTTATCTATATGTATTTTGAAAACATAAGTTGAGTTATATATATGTCAACTGTACCTGTTTGTATTCTAGTGTTTGTTCCAAGGATTGTAATACGCATCCTCGATTTAACAGTTCCTCTTGAATTAGTATAATAAATACCATTTCACATAAAACGTAAGAATTTGCAATGATATAATTACTTACTACCCCTTCCCCTCCTTTGTGCTGTTGGGTTGTCATCTATATTTTACTTCTACATATGTTATAAACCTAATGATACCTAACAATTATTTGTGTTTGCTTTAAACAGCCAATTATCTTTTCAAGAAATTAAGAAATTTTATATTTTCCCACATATTTACCATCTTGTAGTGTTACTTTTTGTCTGAATTCTCACAGCATATATTTTGTACCATTTATGTCATATATGACATTACAGTTAGTAGTTCCATGTATATGTCAAATTGCCTTTGCCAGTTTTATGTTATTTTCTGTCAAGGACTAGAGTTTATACATTTTAAAATACTTCATTGTGTTTAGCTATTGCCTTACACAAAATAGGCAACATTTTTTTTAAGTGTGTAAGAATGACTGAAATTTTGTTCTTTTATCTGAATATTTGTATAATCTGACAAGTTGTATTTTTACAGTTCACCATTAGATGTCACTTTCTAACATTTTATATTCTTACCAATAAATTCCATAGCATATTGCTTATCAGATTTGGAAAGTTGACACTCCTATACAAGTGCACTTAAACTGAGAAGTTTCTGTACACTTTAAAGTGGTTACTTTCTAGAACAGACATTCATAAATAATAATTATAATTTTAAAAATCTCTTAATTTTATATTGAAGTCTATACTGAACCAACAAATTTTCCTTAAATTTTCTTTAAAACTTGAATGCTGCTGTTGTTTTTGATTCTTAATTGATTTTGTAATTCTGAAAAGCACTTTCTTATTTCAGGAGCCTAACTGATCCTAGACTCACCAGAAGAGAGTCTCTAGTTAAGCTTTAATGACAACTGCTGCTTTTATTTGGGTTTTGTGGAGAAAGAGGGAGAACTGACTTAGCTGTGAAAAGAAATGTAGAGGTGGAGAAAAAGATTCATGAGGCTCTCCTGGCCAGTCATGGAATACAATGAAGTGCTAAGAATGAATTTTCCTTTCTTATTCTCTCCTCTTAAAAGATAGGAAAGGTCAGGTCAAGGAGATTTCAGCCATCCCCAAAACTTTGATGTTTACCTATGCCTAAGGGCCTCAACATCATAACCTGTATGATTTAGGGGTCAGGTGTCTCGGTGCCTAACAGATTCCTCTGTGCCCAGTGGAGAGTCCAGGCATGTGGCCTCTTCTTACACTACCATCTCTCATCAGACATTTAGGCTGCAACTCCCGTTTTTTCCCCCAGTCTTGCCAGAACACGGCTGGTGGCCATTTTCCTCAGTCTATTCAGAATATTGAAATTTGAATAAATTAGCAGTGTTGTTTCCTAATAACATAATGAATGACCAACACCTCATCCAAGCATCTGAACATTTCTAATTATGTGGGTCCATCCATGTCATCCTCTGGTATACCAACCCCCAGCCTTTCACACCTCAGCCAGAAACAACTATTCTATATTTTCTGTTTATGGTTTTATTTTTTTTAAAAAGGAATGTTGTTTTCATTATCAGTATGTCTATATTGAATTAAAATATTTAAACCATGAGTATAATAATAAACTAAAGTACTTCTAATTTGGACATTTAATTTCCATTTTGCATTGATCTGTCAAATTACACACAATGTAATATCAAAAATGAAATTTTATATAGTAACACTTTTGCTTTATAATAAATTTTAAATGTATATTTCTTTGACATTGGTATAAGATGGCCACTCATTCTTCTTAATATGGCCACTCATTCTTCTTAAGATGGCCACTCATTCTCATTCTTAAAGTTAAAAGGAAGACCTTTTTTTTTACTGTTGGTCTTGTAGTGTCATTCTTTGTGAAGTAATGAAGTGAAAAGTTTTATGGAGTAATTGGTGATGTGGATGGTAGAAAATAAAATAAAAAGTTGGCCATACTATATATTGAGGTACTGAGAGTGTTACTTATATTGATGATAATCCATTTTGTAATCTGTGCTTTTCCCTTATGTTTTTGTATATTGCTACAGCTGAAGGAGTAAACAGGTCATGGCACGCTTAACAAAAAGACGGCAGGCGGACACAAAAGCTATCCAGCATCTTTGGGCAGCCATTGAGATTATACGGAATCAGAAGCAAATTGCCAACATTGACCGTATTACAAAGTAAGTAATTTTAAACAAAAAAAGTCTATGTAAAATTTTATATAAGACTTTGGGAGAAAAGGTCCAAAGATTATTTATTTATTTATTATGCTAATTAACATATATTACAAAGTACTAGATACTTTGCCTTACAGGAGTATAAAGTTGTTAGGGAAATAAATACTGAAACATACACAAGCAACTTGTGTTTAGAGGTTGTACAAATGAATATTAGATAAGGAAAGTATCAATGTGTACTATTTCCAATAGTACACTCATAGATTTTTAGTTCTCAAAATTTTTTAGCTCTTGAAAACAAGTCCTTATTTAAGTCTTTTATTAAAAAGGCTTTTAGTTAATCACTTGCTTTTATGTAAGCTATCTAAAAGTCTACTGTTCATTATGCATTTTAATGTATGAATAATATATGCTACCATATAGCTTGATGTAGGTATAGTAACATCTTACTAGTTTGTAGCACACTAACCAAGAATTTTTAACAATTTCATTTTATATTTTAGAAGTTAGAGTAAATACATCTTCAGTTGACAGAAGAAAGTTCTTCTTTATTTTCCAATGCTGTTTATCTTGGCAGTCCAAGATTCAGAATAGAAAAAAATCTGACTATTGTATGAATACTCTATTTACATGTTATGTAGTAATTATAAGGGAGTCTTCAAATAGAACTTGATTTTGTTGTGTTTGGTATTTTTAAAGGAATAAAGTTAAATTAATCTTTTAAAAATGTTTGAATGATATTTTTTCGTAATTTAAATGGAATTTCTTTATACTTATTCTCCAACACATTCTTTAGATGCTACCTATAAAAATGGAAAACAGATGATTTACGAAAGCCCATTTAATTAAGTGCTTATTTTTGTCGTTATTAATAAGTAACAAAGTTAAGTATCATATTTTTGTCACTTAGCCATATTCTAGTGAAGAAGATTATAAAGATTACTTAAGAGAGAAGGGACATGAGAAAGAAAGATGATGCTGTATATTGCTTTAACTCTATATTTAACCCTTTGAATATTTTAAAGTTGCCCATGTACAACTCCTAGCTCCTATAGGTGGATAGAAGGGAAAAAAATAGGTAACAGCTATGTGGAAAATAAGAATAAAATAAATAGTACATAATAATTAAATTACTTTTAATATTGGTGATATTGGAATAAAAGTTTTTTATAATAACCTCAAAGAAAAAAAAGCCTTAAGTATTTTCCTGTGGTTGGGATTTTTTTAAAACCCATAGTTTATATATATCAAAAATTACTTACAGAAGAATGTAGAAAAAAAGATACTGTTCTTTGGATTTAATTTTTTAAATTAAAGTCATTTAATCTTGACTGAGCTATTTCAACTTTACAGGCTATTACTTCTTATTAATCCATGGCATCTTTCTCTGAAAGCTCTAGGGACATTCTCTAGGAAGCTGTGGGAATCTACAGGTGACATGTATAGAGTTTGGCTGACAAGGTTGTTGATGTGGGTGTCAGAGTAGTCTTTGGATGACCGTAACGTGTGTACATGTGTATATACATGTTAAATTGTGAGCGATGCAGAGGCTGTTGACAGCACTGCACACCTTTTCTCATTGTGCACAATGGATTGTCCATAAACATTCTCTCTCCTCCTTTCCTCATCAGTACAACCTTAAGGGTGCCAAGGCTTATTTACCTTCCTGTCCTAAGGTCCATCCATAGATCTTAAGATAGATATGAATAAATTCATTTACCTGCCAAATAGTCATTGTTTCATCAGTCTTATCTAAAGATGAAAAAAACACTGAGAAAATCAGAGGGTAAGTGTTTGGGTGGTTCCCAGTGTTTCTTCTGCCTCATCTCATCTGAGAGTATGTCATATTCCTTTTTATTACGGGAGTGCATTTAGAGCATCTTGTACTTCTTTCATAACACTAGTCACATGTGTAATTATTTCCCTGTCAGACCGTGAGCCCCGGGAAGGAGCTGTCTAGATAATTGCCTAGCCCAGTGCCTTGGCTTCTCAGCAGTGTTAATTTCCTTGCTCGTAATCCTTGCCAAGGTAAGTTAGGAAGAAGAATTGGACCATGACAGGAAGTCAGATCTTTTGCTTTAAAGCCTAATAATCTTATTCTGTATTCTAAATAGGTAAATACTTTTCAAGCTTTAGATTAATTTTAAATCAAGGTGCTCTGCTTAGTTACAGCTAAGTCTGAACATAGAGGTATCTTTAATCTTTATCCAAATATCTTAAGTTACTGAAGACTTTAGTAGAGTTGATGTGTAGAATGTATATGTAGTAATTAAGTTTCATTCTATATTTGACTGGTGAGTGACTCCATAAAAATACAAACTGTACAGCTTCAGTCACGCATTAAGTTTTGGGCTTTGGGGTCATGGCTCTTTATATTTTGAAGGCTAGCACATCCTAAACACCGTAGTTGACCTCTGTATAGTGTTTTAGTTCTGCTTGTTTTTATTTGAAATGTCTTTTAAGTCACTTTTAATCTATAGGTTTCTCATTCATCTTTTTTTGTTGTTTTCCTTTGCAGTTTATTTATCTAAGGACCTGGTTCATTTGCTCTGTTGTTTCCTATAGCCTGCCTTCACTGGTTTCATCCCTGTGGTGTACTTTAACCTGCTGCTCATTCCTTTGCATCTCATGGAAATTAATAGTTGATCCTAAGGCTTGGGGGTGGGGGTGAGACTTCTTCATAGGTGGTGATGTGTTCTGCCCTCAGGAGGCCATAATGTATTTCATCTGGTGAGGTTAGTACTAAGCCTGGTATGCAGTGGCTAGATCCAATAATTCATTAAGGATTGCAAAATAGTGATAATCTAGTTTTATTTTTTCCTTTTTAACTGGAATAATTCTATAAGGACATAAACTTCCCATCATGTAGTATATGGTTACCATGTGGTATTGTTCATATCAGAAAGGTAGAATAACTGATTCTTTTATTTACCAGTTTTCACAATAGCATCCTCTAATGGCAACCCATTAGGTTTTTTTTTTTTTTGTCATTTGGAATTCATGCGTTTCAATCCATTTGATATATATCAGTCTGTTTCTGATATAATCCCTATTGATGCTTAACTTTTCCCTTCTTTGACAATTTGGACCCTCTTCACGTTGGCCCCTGAAGTTCCTCTCTGCTTTCTGACATGACAGAATTTTTTCAGGCTCATCTAGGATACACCCTACTCCAGTCCTGGAACCACTGATTTCTCTAAGGGTCTCTGGTTTCTTACAGTTAGAAATTATGTTTCAAGAGCATTTTTTGGCCTTCACTGTGCTCATTGCTGCCAGGTTGGTCTCTCTGTCTAGGCCTTTTAGTGGATGAGTTAGGAAATACATATAATTGTAAAAGAAAAAAACTGCATCATGAATTCATACTGATACTTTCCCCTTGAATTTATGGCTACTGGTTCTTACTGAGCTATCTAAAATCTTTATCTCCTTTCTTACACAGTAAGAGTCATGATTCTTTAGGACATCGTGGATAATAACATTTTAGAATATCATGTAGTTACTCAGTTGTTTCATCCAACACTGCATCCCAAGCTGTCTGAGAATAATAGCATCAACACTTAACTAATAATACATTTCATGGAAACCATATAAGTTGTCTTACCCATCTTTAAACAGTTGTACTAATTCTAAACTGTCACAGAAAATAGCAATTACGTATTATACTTTCTTCCTTACAACTGCCATTTAGTCTTACTTCTCCAAATAAGTGTGTATTTCATGCTCACCACTGATATCTAAAGTTCATTCTCTAGTACATTCTTTAAAAAAGTTTTTCGCTTCCCCACCCCCGTAGTTTTATTGAGATACAGTTGACATATAACATTGTATTAGTTCAAGGTGTACAACATAATGATTTGATACATGTTTATATTGTGAAATGATTACCACAGTAAATACAGTTAACATCCATCACCTCTCCTAGTTATGAAATTTTTTTTCTTGTGAAGAGAACTTTTTATACTCTCTTAACAATTGTGTATTGTTAACCATGCCATACATTACACACCCAGAACTTATTTATCTTATAACTGGAAGTTTGTACCTTTTGTCCACCTTCACTCATTTTGCCCACCCCCAGCCCCTGCCTCTGGCAACCACCAATCTGTTCTCTGTATCCATGAGTTTAGTTTTTTAAGAATCAACATATACGTGAGGTCATATAGTATTTATCTTTCTCTGTCTGACTTATTTCACGTAGCATAATGCCTTTAAGATTGATCCACGTTGTCACAAAGTGATGGGGGATTTCCTTCTTTTTTATGGCTGAATAATATTCCACTGTACATGTATACCATATTTTCTCTATCCATTTGTCTGTGGATGGACACTTTGGTTGTTTCCATGTCTTGGCTGTTGTAAATAGTGCTGCTATGAACATGAGGGTGCAGATATCTTTTTAAGATAGTGATTTCATTTTCTTTGGATAAGTACTCAGGAGTGGAATTGCTGGATCATATGGTAGTTCTATTTTTAATTTTCTGAGGGAGCTTCATAGTTTTACATAGTGGCAGCTCCATCTAATAGATTCATAATCAAGACTTCCTGGGGACAAATATTTGAGTTCTTGCATGTTATAATAACAGTTGGTCTGCAGCCTTTTTACTTGAAAGTGAATTTGGTTGGATATAAAATCCTTAGCTTTTATTTTATTTCTCTGAGGTTCTTATATATGTTATCTATTTTGGCTTAAAGCATTACCATCAAAAAATCTGTTGACAAGTTGATTTTCTTTCTGTTGTGACTTTGTCCTTTTGCCTAGATTCACAAAGATTTTTTTTTCTTTGAAGTCTAGGAACTTGACTGTGTCTCAGTGTTGGTCACTCTAGGTTGTTTTGTTGGGTATACAGTGTCCCTTTAATATGTTTTTTTGAAATATTGAAAATTTTACTTTAAAAATGATAACAGTTTGACCCTTGAGCAACATGGGTTGAGCCATACAGGTCCACTTATATGCGTATTTCTTTCAATAAATACACACCACAGTACTACGTGATTCATGGTTGGCTGAATCCAGATGTGGAACCGCAGATACAGAGGGCTGACTGTAAAGGGAGACGGAGATTTTTGACTGCATTGGGGGTGAGGTGGACTCTAACCCCTGTGTTGTTCAAGGGTCAATTGTATATATATCATCCATAGACTTTTATTATCTTGTTTAGTTGTCATTTATTGGGGCCTTCTCTTATTCTGTGTTGGTTTCTTTTCCTATCTTCTATATTTGTAATTTTCAGTTTGGGCAGTTATGAATAAAGCTACTGTATATTTTTGTTTTTAACCTTTTCTTTCTTTACAACTTCTACTTATGACTTTTTCTGCTATGTACTCACTCTTGTGTACCTTCTACTTTGGACTTTTTACTTCTGAAGTGAATTTTTTCATTTACTTCGCATGTTTAAGTCATTTCTGAGTTTTTCTAATTCTGATTTATATCTTTCCTATATCTTAACATCATCTTCTTAACGTCTTTTCATGTGTTTTAAAATAGTAGTTACAGTTTTCATCTGTGTTATAGGCACATCTCTCAGGCGTGCTTTCATTTTAAGGATGTCCTGCTTCTTCAACCACAGTCCTTTCATGTGAAATCAAGCTTCCAGAACTTGTATCAGGGAAAGGTGGTTGAGAATAGTTTTTCTAGATATGGCTCTAAAGCATCTTCTTATGTCATTTTTATGAAGAGCTAACAATATGGCCTCATATTTACCATGATTTCCTGCTTCTTCTGTATCTTCTTCCAGAATCGCAATTTCTTTTGTACCCATTGTCCTTACATTGGAGATCTTTATGACCAGACTTCAGTAGTGTTTGGTACTTTTATTACTAGCAATTCCTCTACACTGTGGAGCTCTGTACTGAAAGGGAGGTTTGGATTATTAATTTTGAGTGTTAATAGTTCTCACTATGTTCTAGCCCCTTAAGGCTTTACCATGAATTCACAAATTACCATCAGTTACCTGCAAATGGAAGTGTGTAAAACCCTACCCAGTTTCAACTGCTGTTCTCGAATTGGCCCACTTTGCTTTTCAATGACTGCCTGTTGGTTGTTTTATCCTCCTATACTCACTTCCATTAGGTGGTGTGTTGTGTCCCTTGCTTTCTCCTGCACAGGTGTCAGTACCAATTGCGATTGCAGCTCTTGGAGATTTGTCCTCACCTACTAAGACTTTGGGATTCATGGGGATTCTCATCACTTAGTTTTGTTGCTTATGCTGTCCAGGGGTTGGGTTGTTTGTTTGCTTTTGCTAACTCTTCTAGTAACTTTATGTAGAGGGTTTGGGAGACACTAAAAACCATGTTACTTCCTTCTACCATCTTCCCAGCTCACAGCAGTCTTGCTGTTTTTCTCAAAAAAAAAAAAAGTTGTTAAAAGTACTGTGTATTTTCTGAAGTCCTAAAGCAGAGCTAAAAGTGGTAAAAATTCCTTCTAGCAGAGGCAAATTCAAGGAACATTTTTCATTTTTGTATGTAACACTAGACATATCAGAATCTACAGCAGTATCATCTTCAAAGGATCATTAAAATATTAAATTTGTGTTGAAATTTAAAAGGAAATTTCATGAGTAGAAGCTTCAGGTCCTCCAAGTTAATCGAACAATTAGGGACTAATAACAATTTCTCTAACAAAATAGGATAATTTTTCTGTGTTACAAATGTTTCTTCCACCTAATATGATGATGTCTAACTTTCAGGGTTCATAGCAGTAGCCTCCTATTAGTTGTCAGTACACCTCCCTTGGAAAGAGTCCTGAGTCTTTTTTTACCACTTTCTTTTACTTTTCTTTTTTTTTTAAACCTGCTAGTTTTCTGTTCAAAAAGGAGTAGAAAAGGTGCTATAAATTAGAGAATCACTGTTGAGATTTATTGAATATTTCAAATATTTAAAAAACATCACTAAGAGAAACTTCTTTGACAAGTTCTGTTATTTGGGGATGTATTTTTTTTTTTTTCTTGCGGTACGCGGGCCTCTCACTGCTGTGGCCTCTCCCGTTGCGGAGCACAGGCCCCGGACACGGGCCCAGCCGCTCCGTGGCATGTGGGATCTTCCCGGACCGGGGCACGAACCCATGTCCCCCGAATTGGCAGGCGGACCCCCAACCACTGCACCACCAGGGAAGCCCTGGGGATGTATTTTTATAAAAAGAGTCAATCTGAAATCAAAATACATGTATGGGATGAAGTTTGATTGTTTAAAATTAATGGGTAACCTATACCTCTGATTTAAAAGCTCATGTTTATAAATTTGATTTAATGATGATATAAAATTCCATACATGTCCGCACTTGGAAACTAAATAAGCACAAATTTTGGCCTCTCCAAAATTTTATAAAATATAAAAATCATTTTGTATTTTTAGAAACTGAAAGATGTTTTGTGATGTTTTAATCATCATAAGATGGAAACAAATGATTCATTTTATCATAAAAAAATATACGTTAGTTTAGATGAATTGAACATAAGCATAGGCAAGAGTAGCTTCTCTTTTAAAGGTCTAAATGCTAAATTATAAGTAGCACATATGATGAATTCATCAATTTTTTGAAATTTGGATAGGTGTAATGAAATTAAAACTTTGAAATAGTTGATAGCTTAGCACTTATATAAAACAAATATTTATAAAATATGTTTAAAGTCATGATGTTAGCCCACGTTTTACAGTTTTTAAATCAAGGAGCAAAAAGGTGAAGATTCATATGACAATGAAATCAGTAACAGAAATGAAATTTAAACTTTGAATCCCTAAGATTCCCAGTATGATTCATAACTCTTTGTCAGGTTATTTTTTAAAATGTCACCTGTATTTTAATATCCAATAAAAATACTCATTGTCAGGTTATTTTTTAAAATGTCACCTATATTTTAATATCCAATAAAAATAAGTTACATGTCATTTTTTTCTCTTTAATACAAATAAATTTTTCATATCTAATTTGGATAATTATAATATAGCATTAGAGTTTCATAAGTATTCTAAGTAATAGTTATAATTTAAAGACATATTTTTGAAATAAGTATGGATTTTATATTAGTCTCTGCCAGCATTATTGGCTAACATTATTGGTGTCATTGGGAGAGGTCAAATTAATTTTTTTGTTGACTGTTGGAAAAAGCAGTTGAAACTTTCTTTCCTGTCTTGAATAACTTTGATTTTGTGTTTCTAGAGGTAACCATGTTTGTGACTAGCATGATTAGACTAACATTGGATTGGTTGACTTAGTCCCATTCAAGTTAATGTTTCAGATTAGGGCATCAATTAATTACGTGTATTGCTTACTTTAGGGTCAAACCCCAGTTAGAAAATGTGACCTCTGACCTCTTGTGACATGTTTGGCATTGAAATTTGAGTTCTCCTGGAGTTCTTCCTGTCACTACAGACAGACATAAGCCCAAACTGTAAGTCTTCTTCATGTGTAGGTTGCCTTTGAAGTTGCAACTAGGTACATATTATTTATTTATTTGTTTATTTATTTATTACAGTTCAGTTTTATGAAACCCATGATTTCTAGGAACTATTTGTTAAGTTATAATTTTGTCTTTGTCAATTTCTATTCCCTCATAAGATTTATTGTAGAATAGGAAAATGGCCATTGCCTAAGTTACTTCTTTGAAAATAAAGTTAGTTTTAAAAAGTTAGCAGTTAATGTTGTGCTGTATATGTACTTCCAAGAATTCGTCATTCTCATAACTACATTCTCATTTCAGTCTACATTGATTTATTCTTTCTTATATATCTTCTTATGGTAGCAGATTGGCAGGTACAGTTTACCACTGTTACCATTGTTATTTTATTTTACATAATAACAGCCTTACAGAAGAAGTAACTGATTCTGAAGAACCATAATCCACAGTTTACAGTGAGTTTTTTCTAGTGGCACTCGCCTTGGCTTGGATTGTTGTCTAGCTGTTTTCATGTTTCACATTTCTCTGCAGTTCTGTGATGGAAACATACAGACAAGGCACAGAAAAGTGTCAATAACCATTAAAGAATAAAACAATAGTACCAAATAATAGGAGAGGTATCACAGACAGAAGACAGCTCAGCCCCATGAAAGTGGAATGTTTAATTAATAACATGATAGACCTTATTTGAGGGGGCAGTCACTGAGGGAGAGTCAGGGAGGCCTTATGGAGGGTATGGAATTGGTCAGGCCTTGGAAGTTGGATGGGATTTGGTGAGGCAGAGAGGGGAGTCAAAACAGAGGGACTGTAGAGTTTTGGGGAAAAGGGAATGAAAAGGCAGAGAGGCCCAGACTAGGAGGGTCTCTAATGCCAGCATTGAGATTTTAATCCTGTGGCTAGAGGGGAATGTAAATGTGTTTGGAGTATCCTAGACTGGATAGATTGAATGGTCCTCTTAAATGTCTGCTCTTCCCTACCTGGCCTGGGTTTTAGCCTTGTGTAATTTCCTGCCTTTGCAGTGGCAGCAGGTTCCTAATTGGGCCTCTGGTCTCCTGGTCTTGCTAGTCTGTTTTCCTCTTCCCATCATTGGTGTCAGAGATGTTTTTCAAAAACACCATCTTATCAAATGTTCCACAACTGAAAACCTTCTTCTGTTGGCCGATGCTTTCCCAATCCCTTGTGCAGGGTGTCAATACCTCGGCCTTCCTCATTTGCATCACCTCTTGCTGTTTCCTGCTCAAGAATGGCCTGTACTCCAGACGCACTGGGCTCTCGAGGGCCTCAGCTCTGCTGTGTTCCACACTTGGCTGGGATGCCGGTCCTCCTGGACTTGTCCACTAGACAGACTCCTTTTTCAAGACATATCTCCTAGGAAGTCATTTCTGACACCTTTAAGTTGACCTAAGCCTCACATTTTATCAGTTTTCTAGATTTTAGGTCTGATTATGTTCTTGATTTCCCCATTGTGCGTAAAGTGCAAATACTTGAACAAGGTGTTTGTGCTGAGCCTTTCACAGTCGGACCCTAACTTTCCTTCTTCCATGACCTGCGTCCCCCAGTTCAGAGCCCATCTGATGAGACTGTTCTCAGTTGCCTCAGAACCCTATTATTTTGATTCTTTATTTTGTATTTTTCCTTCATTAATGGACAGAGCATCCCCTTTCTTTTAAGATCCAACTCAAACATGATTTCCTTTGAGATATTGATTTATTCCTCACTATAACCAATCCTTTTACTCTTACTCTTTGCTCACATAGTAACATGTATAAAGCTGAATTTTTATTATTTGTTATAGCCTTTTATGATCTTTAAAAAATATTTCGGCTTCCTTTGCTGATTGTGAGCATCTTGAGGGTAGGGCATGCATCTTTCCTACCTTTGGATCTTAGTATGAAGCATAGTAGCTAGGACAAGATGCTGAGAAAAGGTTACTTAATTATAATAAATATTCAGTTGCATTAACTGAAGAAGTAGTTTCAAAGAAGATTATAATAATTGAGAGCATCGAGTCATTATTTTGTGACAAGCACAATGCCCTATATGATTTCTCATTTAATTTTCACACTGGAACTCCGTGAGGTCTATTGTCATTAGCCTCATTTTGTTGATGAAGATGATGAAGCTTAGGCAGGTGAAATAAAATGCCTACAGCCACACAGGTTTTTGGCAGTAGAACTAAAATTTGAATATAGATCTAATGTCATAGTCCAAGCTCCTAACCATTAAATGTTTCCTTTTGATATTTAATGAATTTATATCTGTATCCTTGCAAACTTTGAAGTTTTAAAAACATTGTCATCTACTTGGTGTTTCCATATTATCTCATTTCAGCCTAACAGCAACTCTGACATTCATATTAGCCCCACTTTATGTGTAAAGAATATGAGGCTGTATGAATAAATTATTTGTCACAGGTTAAATGTCAGAATTAGGGAGAACCTAGTTCTTCAGAGTATAATCTAATTTTAAAAATAAATTCATTGATGATGCTGTTTAGGTTTGAAGTTTATTACTTTTTTGTTCAATGCACTTTTAAAATAAAACATTGGTTGTATACCTATCCACCTATAAAGCACCTAGCGGCAGATCATTATGATTACTTCTAATTTTTTTTATTGTGGTAAAGTCTACAGAACATAAAATTTACCATCTTAGCCATCTTTAAGAATGCAGCTCAGTGGTGTGAAATACACTTACGTCGTGGTGCTGCTGTCACCACCCCCCAGCTCCATAGCTCTTTGCATCTTGCAAAACTGAAACTCATTACCTGTTAAACAGTAACTCCTCCGTCCCCCCAGACCCTAGCAGCCACTATTCTACTTTCTGTTCCTATGACTGTGACTACTCAAAGTACCTTACATAAATGGAATCACACAGTATTAGTCTTCTTGTGGCTGGCTTATTTCATTTAATATCATGTCCTCATGTTCATCCATGTTGTAGCATATTGCAGAATTTTCTTCGTTTTTAATGATGAATAATATTCCATTGTATATATAGACCACCTTATGCTTATCCATTCACCCATCATTGAACACTTGGGTTGCTTCCATGTTTTAGCTATTGTGAACAATGCTGCTATGAACATAGGTGTACATATACCTCTTTGAGACTCTGCTTTCAATTCTTTTGGGTGTGTACCCAGAAGTAGAATTGCTGGATCATATGATGATTCTATTTTTAATTTTGTGAGGAGCCATCATACTGTTTTCCACAGCAGCTGTACCATTTTACATTCCCACCAGCAGTGCACAAGAGTTCCAAATTTTCTGTGACCTAGTCAACACTTATAATTTTCTGTTTTGATAGTAGCCATCCTGATGGGTGTGAATGGTATCTCGTGTTTTGTTTTGTTTTGTTTTAATTGGAGTATAGTTGCTTTACAATGTTGTGTTAGTTTCTACTGTGCAGCAAAATGAATCAGCTATATATATACATATATCTTTTTTGGATTTCCTTCCCATTTCGTTTACCACAGTGCATTAAGTAGCCTTGTTGTGTTTTGATTTACATTGCCCTAATGATGAGTGATGTTGAGCATTTTTTCATGTGCTTATTGGCCGTTTAAACATCTTCTTTGGAGAAATGTCCGTTCAGGTCCTTTGCCTATTTTTTTTTTTGTGATACGCGGGCCTCTCACTGTTGTGGCCTCTCCCGTTGCAGAGCACAGGCTCCGGACACGCAGGCTCAGTGGCCATGGCTCACGGGCCCAGCCACTCCGTGGCATGTGGGATCTTCCCAGACCAGGGCACGAACCCATGTCCCCTGCATTGGCAGGTGGACTCTCAACCACTGTGCCACCTGGGAAGCCCCCTTTGCCCATTTTTGAATCAGGTTTATATGTTGTTGAGTTTTAGGAGTTCTCTGTGTGTTCTGGATAATAATTTCTCATCAGATATATGATTTTTGAATATTTTCTCCTTGTTGTGGGTTGCCTTTTAACTCTGTGGGTAATGTCTCTTGATGTACAAAATTTAAAAATTTTCATGAAGTCCAATTTGACTATATTTTCTTTTGTTGCCTGTGCCTTCGATGTCATATCCAAGAGATCATCACCAAATCCAGTGTTGTGAAGCTTTTGTCCTAAGTTTTCTTCCAAGAGTTTTATTGTTTTTGATCTTACATTTAGGTCTTTTATCCATTTTGAGTTTATTTTTGTATATTCTGTTAGGTGAAAGTCTGACATCATTCTTTTGCATTTTGATGTCCAGTTTTTACAGCACCATTTGTTGAAAAGAGTGTTCCCCACTGAGTAGTCTTGGCACCCTTGTCAAAAATCCTTTGGCAGTATATGCAAGGATTTTATTTCTGGGCTATCTTATTCCATTGTCTGTATGTCTGTCTTTATGCCAGTACCACACTGTTTGGATTACTGTAGCTTTGAAGTAGATTTTGAAATCAGGAAGTATGAGTCCTTCAATTTTTTCTTCTTCTTTCAAGATTGTTTTGGCTATTTGGGGTCCATTGAGATTCCATATGAATTTTCTGATTGTTTTTTGTATATCTGAAAAAGAGTCATTGGGATTTTGATAAGGATTGCATTGAATCTATAGATTGCTTTGGGTAATATTGACATTTTAATAATATTAGTTCTTCCAGTCCACAAACATGGGATGTGTTTCCATTTACAGTTGACCCTTGAACAACAAAGGTTTGAACTGTGTGGGTCCACTTATACACAGACATTTAAAAAATAAATATGTACTACAGTACTACATGATCTGCAGTTGGTTGAAACCATGGATGTGGAACCATAGATATGGAGGGCTGACTGTAAGGATATACATGGATTTTTGACTGTATGGGTGTAGGCGCACCCAACCCCCATGATGTTCAAGGGTCAGCTGTATTTATGTCTTTAATTTCTTTCAGCAGTGTTTTGTAGTTTTCATTGTATAAGTCTTTCACCTCATTGGTTAATTTAATTCCTAAGTATTTTATTCTTTTTGACACTGTTGTAAATGGAATTATTGTAATAATTTCCTTTTCAGATAATGTCAAATACTGTGCTCATTTTACTTTTTCTTTTCCAATTTAGATTCCTTTTATATCTTTTTCTTGCCAAATTTCTCTGGCTAGAACTTCCAGTACTACGTTGACTAGAAGTGGTGAAAGCAGGCATCCTTATCTTGTTCCTCATCTTAGAGGAAAAGCTTTCCGTCTTTCACCATTGAGTATGATGGTTGCTGGGGGGTTTTCATATATGGCTTTTATTATGGTGTAGTAGTTTCCTTCTGTACCCCATTTGCTGAGTGTTTTTTTATCATGAAGAGGTGCTGAGTGTTGTCAAATGCCTTATCTGCATCTATTGAGGTCATCATAGGATTTTTTATCTTTCATTCTGTTAGCGTGCTGTGTTAACGTTTGTTGATTTACATAGTTTGATCCATCCTTGTGTCTATAAAGCACCTAGTGGCAGAGCATTACTGTTAAAATTTTTTTAAACTTCTAAAAGTAACATAACCATATTGTAGGATACTTGCAGAAAAGTAAAAAGCAGAAAAATAATCACCTGTAATTTCCCTACTTCAGTTCCAGTAAGGGACCCATTTTGATGTATTTCTTTCTGGTCATTTTTCACATGCTTATTATTTTCTCAACATTGTTTAGCCTTTTTCCTTGTTGTTATATGGTTACCATAAATTATTATTAGTAATGGTTGCACAATATTCCATCTGGTGAGACTGTTCCGTGCTGTTTTGGGAGGGAGGAGGGATGAGTAGCAAGATAAACATTTATTGTAAGGTTACATTACATTATCTTACCTTCAAATCAACTGCATGGATTGACACTATTAATTTTACTTAAGGATATGCCCACTGGGATACAGAGAGGTTAAATCACTTGTTCAGGGTCACGTAGCTAGTAAGTTGTAAAGCTGGTATTTGAACTGAGACCTGGTGACTTAAGAGGCCATGCTTTTTCCCTTTTACTTTTGTATTGCCTCCATATGTCATTTATTAAATTCTTACAACAACTCGTGTTTTAATATTCAGTAATATAAGTAATGAAGGTGAAAGCTTAAAGGATAAACAGTGGGTGGTACAGGAACCATTGGTGTAGAGTGGGTTAGTGCTGGGCGCTGGGCTGATCGCTTTACATTCATTACCTTGTTCAGCTTTTATTACGACCCTGTGGGTACATATTATCATCATGCTGCCATTGGTTGGATAACTTGGGTGTTTTCAGTTTTTTCACTAGTCTCCTCATGCTTTGAACTATTTCCTTATGATGGATGCTCAGGTTGTCTCCATTTTTCCTCCACCTTGCACATAACCATGCATTGCTCCAACTCTTCACAGCTACAAGTAACAGTTTACTTTTGACCTGCATGAGTAATTTGTTGATGTGTGTATCCGGGAACATTTTGACTATAGGAAATGCATCCACTGAATTTGACCAAGCTCTCAAGAGAGGACGCCCGTCTACAGATTCATTAGTACACAAGGACACAGTTTCTGCAAGCGTCTGCATATATTTGACATCCAGTTGCATAAATTTTGTCACTCATATATTTTAATTTACATTTCTGTCTTTATTAGAGCACCAGTTCTTGGTGTTCTTATAAGGTTTTGGCCTTTCTCTTCTGTGGATGTCTGTTTTTGTACTTTGCCCATTTTCCCATTGGGGTTGTCTTTTTCTGTTGATTTGTAGAAGCTCTTGCTGTTAATTCTCCTATACACTTTATGCTTTGTAAATATTTTTTCTTATTCTGTTAATCTGTTTATTAATCTTTCCCAAAGTGTTCTTTGTTGAACAGAAATTTTAGATTTTGATATGATCAAATTCAATATTTTTTGCCTAATGTTTTGTGCTTTTGAAATTTTATTTAAGGAATCCTTCTTCTTAATTAGACCACAAGAATTAGGTCTTTATCTGTAGTTCTCTTTTTATGCGGTGGTAGAAAAGGATGCAGTTTTATTTTTCTCTCTATAGTGAGTCTGCCTGCTTCTTTAGAATTTGAACTTTAGAGTCAGTAACTCTTGGAGATGTTTTAGGGGCCCTTAGCACACTATATAGTTTACTCTTTTTTTGTTTGCCCTCGGCCCCTGCAACCTCTTCCCACCAATAAGGATCTTTTTCTGTTTTGTGTATTGGTATATGCCAAGCACCAAAAGATAGTGACTGGCACATGACATTCACTCAGCAGCCTTCACCTTACTTGTGAATGTTGAGTGCATGTCTGCTCTTTTCCTGTAGCCAGTGTCCTTGCTACAGAAAGCTTGAAATATCTACTAGAACTAGACTGTTTCTGTTATCAGCTCTCCTATTAACTAGCTGTGTTTTCTCAGGGAAGTCAGTTTCCTTTCTTCATCTGCAAATTAATGCCCCTGTGTAACCACCATCTTAATCAAGATATAGAAAGTTGTCATCACCCCCAAAAGTTCCCTTGTCGTCCTTTATAGTCAGTTCACCTGTTCCCCAGCCCCAGGCAGTGATTGCCTTTTCTGTCACAGTGACTGATTATCTTTGCTTGTTCTAGAATTTTATATAAATGGAATCATATAGTATATTCTTTTTCGTGATTAGCTTCTCCTGGTCAGCGTGTTTTGAGATTCATGTGCTACGTATATTGATAGTTTATTCCTTTTTTATTGCTAAGTAGTAGTCCATCATATGGATATACCACAGGTTTTTTTTGTTCGTTTGTTTTACTTTTTGGTCACACCGCATGGCATGTGGGACCTTAGTTCCCTGACCAGGGTTTGAACCCGCGCCCCCTGCAGTGGAAGCGTGGAGTCTGGACTGCTAGGGAAGTACCTATGCTACAGTTTTTAAAATCCAGTCATCTGCTGAGGGCCATTCGGGATTATGATAAAAGCTACAATCTGTTTTTGTGTACTGGTGTAGATGATGTATATTTGGATAAATACCTAAGAGTACAATACCTGTAACTGGGGCCATAAAAAAGGATGGATGGTGGATGGTTTTTAATTTGTGTATGTATATTATATTTATATGTGTATCAAATAAATATAAACAGCATGTTTTATAGAACTTCATTTGTTCCAAAAATATTTTGGGGACAATTAGAAAAAGAATTAAGTAGTGTAAATAGAGTAAGGTAGTACGTATCAGAAGGGGATGGGAAGGGTGAAGAAAAGAGAAATGAGCATTGATCTGAATGACCTAATCAACCATTACAGTAGTATAACTCTCTCTCCTGTATGTATATACATCTATATATTTTAAAATCTTGTCCATTTATATCTTTAATATTACACCATGAACATTTTCTCACACTGTTGTGTTTTTTTTTTTTTTTTTTTTTTTGCGGTACGCGGGCCTCTCACTGTTGTGGCTTCTCCCGTTGCGGAGCACAGGCTCCGGATGTGCAGGCCCAGCGGCCATGGCTCACAGGCCCAGCCGCTCCGCGGCATGTGGGATCCTCCCGGACCGGGGCACGAACCCGTGTCCCCTGCATCAGCAGGCGGACTCTCAACCACTGCGCCACCAGGGAAGCCCTGTTGTGTTTTTTAAAACAATAACTTTATTAGGTGCATTTTGCTCTATTGGGTGAATATGTAACTTATTTTATATCCATAATTCATTTTACTGTTATGGACACTTGGATCCTTTTTTTTCCCTATAAAATTTCAGGTGTGAGGAACATTTTTCTACATAAATCCCATATCTCATACAGATTGTTTCCATAGAAGTAGAATTACTGGGTCCAATGATAGGGCCATCTATAAGGTGTTGAGAGAAAGTGCTTTCCAGACAGTGTTTTTAGCAAAGCTGTGTTGAGAGTGGCTGTCTTAATGCATTTTTACCAGCTCTGAGAATAATTTTAAGTATCTTGCTCACTTGACAGGTGAAATAGTTTTCTTACTGTTATAGTTTTGCATTTTAAGAATACAGGCTCTTTGTCATATTTGTAATAAAATATTCCATTTTATTGTTTGCTTTTCTTTTAAATATTTATTTATTTATTTATTTATGGCTGAGTTGGGTCCTCATTGCTGCGCACGGGCTTTTCTCTAGTTGTGGTGAGCGGGGGCCACTCCTTGTTGCGGTGCGCGGGCTTCTCATTGTGGTGGCCTCTCCCGCTGTGGAACATGGGCTCTAGGTGCATGGGCTTCAGTAGTTGTAGTTTGTGGGCTCTAGAGTGGGGCTCAGCAGCTGCAGTGCACCGGCTTAGTTGCTCCGCGGCATGTGGTATCTTCCTGGACCCAGGCTCGAACCCATGTCCCCTGCATTGGCAGGCGGACTCCCAACCACTGCGTCACCAGGGAAGCCCCTGTTTGCTTTTCATTTGCAGAATGGAAGTCAGTGGTGGTTGCTCCAGAGGCTAGAAAAAAAAAATGGATTTGTGATGTTTATGTCATGGAGAAATTTCACATTTCTTATCTAGTCAGATATTTTGGATATTCTCCTCTGTTATGTCCATAGCTTTTATACTCAGAATGTCCGTTAACATCATGAGATTAGATCAATCTTCACTTAAAATTTTATCTCAAATGTGTTGTTTTCAGTTGAGTCTTTTTTCAGCCCCTGAGCCAGTTCAGTGAGGCCAGTTGGGAGCCATTAGGTACAGAAATTATGGGGCAGTACTGATTATCCAGATCATCCAGAGTACACTTAAAATAAATTTGCTATATTGCCATCAAAATGAAGGCCTCTAGCCTTCATGATAGTATGAAGGTGTAAGTAAGGCAGTGGTCCCCAAACTTTTTGGCACCAGGGACTGGTTTTGTGAAAGACAATTTTTCCACGGACCGGGGGTTGGGGGGAGGTGGTTCAGGCAGTAATGGGAGCGGTGGGAAGCGGTGGGGAGCGGTGGGGAGCGATGGGGAGCAATGGGGAGCGGCACATGAAGCTTCTTCGCTCACTTGCCTGCTGCTCACCTCCTGCTGTGTGGCCCGGTTTGTAACAGGCCTCGGCCTGGGGGTTGGGGACCCCTGAGGTAAGGGGCAGGAGGACAATACTAGGCGTTCCTTATATTTTTTAATTAACAGAAAACATACCAGTGCATTTTTTGGTGGTTCCTTCTTCTGCAGGGTATGGTCATAGTGATATTGTTTTCATTAGTGTGCCCATCTCTCAATATACTCATTTCAAACTGCATGACACAAGTTTCTGAGATTGAATCATTATTAGAAGGGTTAAAGATAGATAATTAATTTTAGGAAATTATGATTCATAAGACTTCTTTTGTAAAAATGTTAAATTAGCAATGGCTGTTACCATCAACTATATTTTTTTGTCTTGGAACATGCAGAATTATCTCAGGGGAGATGAAATAACCCTGGGTTCTGCAGCCTTTTGCTTGGGCACACTTCAGTGCTCAACACCTGTTGGAAAGTAGCATCCTAGGAGAGACGTTGGGAGGGAAATTATTGGAAAGAAAATGGATAGAATGGGAGAAAATTAAAAAGCTGTTGAAAAAGTTCAGAGAAATTGACTATATAATATTTAAATTGTAGACATTTACATACTATTTCATGATTTATATTAAGTGAAATTAAAATAGGAGACTAGATGGCCATTCTAAATGCATCTCAAACCCAAACTGCTATTTTTGTCTCTTTATTTGAAGATCAGTCCTTGTGATGGATATGTAGCATGTAAGAAAATGAGAGACCGGAGTGACCTTAACCTGAATTATTAGCATAAGTATTTTCACAGGCACTAAACCTTCCTGAGTACTTGATGATCTAAGAAAAGGAAAAATGGGTTGGGACCCTTTGTTATATTTAAGGTATTGTTTGAGTCACTCAATCATTCAGAATATATTTATAATTACCTTGGATAGTCTTAAGGCTTATCCAGTATGCTTAGCCTATAATACTGAGTAAGATGATGTTACTCCTCATTTGTGTAACATCTGCAGCACTCTGGTTCTGTTCTACTTTTTGAGAAAAACAGGTGAGAAAAAGTAAGGAATTCCTCAAGTTTAGGCATTGCTCTGAACTAAGGAAGTCGAGCCCAACATACTGTCACTAAGAGAAAGGAAAGTTCTCTTTTATTGTGCCTTCATCCATGCTCTACTGCTGTTTGAGTGCACAGTGGCTAAGACCCATTTGTGTGGTGAAATTCAGTGGATTAAAATGTATCAAGGAATAATAAAGTATAATGCGTTTCTTGTTAAAACAGCAAACTGGGACTGGAAAGGAATTTTCTTAATAAAAGCTACCAATATCCTTTAGCAACCATCATATTTATATTTATCACTTTATATTGATAAAATATATCTAATAGTAACCTTCAGCAAGTGTGTTTAATGATGAAAGTGTGTTATATGAATCCTTTGCAAGATCTGAAACAAGGATATCCATATTAATACTACCTAAGGGTACATTGTACTGGAAGTCCTAATTAGCACACTAAGAAAAGACAAGTTTAGTAGACGTACTTAGACAAACCTAAAACTAATAAGGGTTTAGCAGGGTTTCCCAACCTTGGTGTACCAGCAACCACCAACCAGAAAATATTAAATAAAACCCTCTTTTCAAAAGAAACAAAAAACATGCAGTACCTAGGAAAAAGCCAAAAGATGTGCAAGAGCTTTATGGGGAAAAATTATAAGACCTTATTAAGGACATAGAAAAAGTTATAAATAAATTAACAATTATGCAGAGTTCATCAGTGAAAGTTAACATTACTTAATATTGTAATGGTATTTATTCTCCTCTAATCTAAATCACAGCAGTGTTTTTCATGGATCTTGCCGATTGACTTTAAAATTATTATGGATGAATAAAGGACAGAAGAGCTAAGATGAGTTTAGAAAGGAAGGAGGGGACCTGCCCAAGATTGGCAAGCTTGTGTGGGAGAAAGGAGCTTTCGTACATTTGGATGGATGGTAGATGGTGGCTACTTTTTCGTAAAAATAGTCTTTAGCCAATAGGTACATGAACAAAAATCAAAAGGGAGTACTGTTTAAAAAAAAAAAAGTCTTCCTCCTACCCCTGCCTGCTGAACCAATGTTCTTGGAAGTAATGTCTTTTACAGTTCCTGGAATATACCTCTAGAACTCTTATACAGAGATAATTATATAATGTTTTTGAGAAATTGTACCATTTTATACCATGATTTTTTTTCACTGACTTTTTTTTAAATTGAGGTATAAGTGACAAATAACATTGTATTAGTTTTAGGTATACAAGATAATGATTCAATATTTGTGTGTGTTGCAAAATGATCACCGTAAGTCTAGTTAACATCCATCACCACACAGTTACAAAAAACTTTTTTCTGGTGATGAGGAATTTTAAGATCTATTCTCTTAGCAACTTTCAAATATGCAGTACAATAGTATTAATTATAGTCACCATGATGTACACTATATCTCCATGAGTTATTTATCTAATAACTGGAAGTTTGTACCTTTTGACCATGGTCACCCGTTTTGCCCACTCCCCTCCCCACTCCCCACCTCTGGCAACCACCAGTCTGTTCTCTGTATCAAATGGGCTTTTTTTTTTTTTGGTTTGTTTCACATATAAGTGAGATCATATGGTATTTGTCTTTCCATGTCTGACTTATTTCACTTAGCATGATGCCTTCAAGATCCATCTGTGTTGTTACAAAAGGCAAGATTTATTTCCTTTTTTGTGGCTAATATTCCATTATATATCTGTATCTCACATTTTCTTTATTCATTCGTCTGTCCATGGACACTTAGGTTGTTTCCATGTCTTGTCTCTTGTAAATATCTTGACTATTGTAAATAATGCTTCAGGGAACATGGGGGTGCAGATGTGTTTTCATTTTCTTCAGATAAATACCCAGAAATAGAATTGCTGGATCATATGGTAGTTCTATTTTAAATTTTTTGAGGAATCTCCATTTCTTTTCTATAGTGGCTAAAGCAATTTACATTCCCACTAACACCGTACAAAGGTTCCCTTTTCTCCACATCCTCACCAACACTTGTTATCTCTTGTCTTTTTGATGATGGCCATTCTAACAGGTGTGAAGTGATATCTCATTGTGATTTTTGATTTGCATTTCCCTGATGATTAGTGATGTTGAGCATCTTTTCGTATACCTGTTGGCCATCTGTATGTCTTCTTTGGAGTGTCTATTCAGATTCTCTGCCTGGTTTTTAGTTGGGTTGTTTTTTGCTATTGAATTTTATGAATTCTTTATATATTTTAGATATTATCCCTTATACCATGATTTTTTAAATACAATATATCTTAGAACTTATGTCATCTTAATGTCTGTAACACTGCTTCATTTCTTTTAATGATTATATAATAATCCTTGGCATGTTATATTATAAATTAGCCAGGTCCCTAAGATGTATGTTTAGATGTTTCTCATCTCTTCTTGCTGTCAAAAATGCTAAAATGAATTTCCTCCCTTGGGTATTATTTCACACGCATCTGTGTCTATAGGATGAATATCTAGAAGCAGAATTGCTGAGAAGTTCTTGTTTAATCCTCTACAGAACTTTAGAATCAACTTGCCTAGTTTGTGGTGGTGTTCAGTTAAATTATCTTAGAGGCAATTTGGATTTTGTTGTTTTTCATCTAAATATCGAGCATGTCTTTCCATTTGCTCTTTTTTTATATCAGTAGCTTTTCAAAAATTTCATATAGATCTTGTCCTTTCTTCTATTACTAAGTATTTTATTTTTCTTATTGCTGTAGTAAATAATTGGGGTCTTGTCTTATTTTAAATCTCCTAAATTTTTTTGTTATGTATGTGTATATGAATGCTATTAATTTTAGTATATTAGTTTGTACCCAAACAAATAATTGAGTAAATTCTTTGATTTAAAATAGCACACTAGCTGATTTTCTTGGTTTTTATAAGTATGTATTATGCAAATAATGATCATTTTAACTCCTTACCAACTTTTATACCCTGTTTCTTTCTCTATTTCAGCTATTTCAGTTGGTTATTACCTTTGGCAGAGTGTCAAAGACATTTTTGAATATTCCTGATTAGGTTAAGGAAGTGCTTTTTCATTCCCATTTTGTTAGGGGCTAGATGTTGAATTTTACTAAATAATTTTCAACATGTTTAGAAATTTTGTGATTTTTCACTTTCGATCTATTAATGGGATGAATTATATTTCTAGATTTCTTAATAATAAATCTTCCTAGAAATCCTGGAATTAAATACCCAGTTATGGTACATTCTTTTGATATTTGAATATATTAATATATTAACATTAATTTATGTTAATATTTAATATTAGACTGTATATTCAAATATTTTATTTAGGATTTTTATACCAATATTCCTATGGGACACTAGTTTTCTTTTTCTATGCAATTTTTGTGGGGTTTTGTTACAATTATTATGTTAGATTCCTTGCTTTCCTTCTTTATTATGTCCTGGAAGAGTCTAAATTGCATTGGAGTTACCTGGTCACTAAAAGTTTGATAGAATTACCTTGTGAATATGTCCCTACCTGGTGTTATTCTGGACAGGTTATTTGCCAACTTCCTCTGTTTATTTCTTTGGAAACATTGGCCTTTTTAAGTATTTTCTTTTTTTCTGTGGTCAACTTTTGGTCATTTATATTTTCCTAGAATATCGTAGTGATTATATCTTCGCACAGAAATGAACAAAGTAGTTGCTTATGACTGTTTTAATTTCCCTTTTATATATGGCTTTGTCTCTGTAGACATTTCTTAGTTTGTATGTTTTTGTGCTTTGTGTCTTCATTCTTGATTAGATTAGCTAATGATGTCTTCATTTTATTTTTCACTGAGAAGGAGCTCTTGGATTAATATTGTTCTACAATTTTTGTGGGTTTTTTTCACTAGCACTGCTTTAGCTTTTTAATTATTGTTTTTAGATTTTTTGCAGTTTTCAGATAACCTTTTGAATCAGTAGTTTATGAGAGTTTTCTTTCGTTATTAATGTCTGGTTTAAGTTCACTGCAACTAGGAAACGTCTGTATCACTTTTGGAATCTATTAAGGTCATTTTTTTTTTGGCTGCGTTGGGTCTTTGCTGCTGCGTGCAGACTTTCTCTAGTTGCAGCGAGCAGGGGCTACTCTTCGTTGCGGTGCGTGGGCTTCTCATTGTGGTGGCTTCTCTTGTTGCGAAGCACGGGCTCTAGGTGCGCGGGCTAAGTAGTTGTGGCTCGCAGGCTCAGTAGTTGTGGCACATAGGTTTAGTTGCTCCATGGCATGTGGGATCTTCCCGGACCAGGGATCGAACCGGTGTCCCCTGCATTGGCAGGCGGATTCTTAACCACTGTGCCACCAGGGAGGTCCCAAGGTCATTTTTATGTCTGACTTCATGCTCAATTTTATTTATTTATTTATTTATTTATTTTTAATTTTTTTGCGGTACGCGGGCCTCTCACTGTTGTGGCCTCTCCCGTTGAGGAGCACAGGCTCCGGACGCGCAGGCTCAGCGGCCATGGCTCACGGGCCCAGCCGCTTCGCGGCATGTGGGACCTTCCCAGACCGGGGCACGAACCCGTGTCCCCTGCATCAGCAGGCGGACTCTCAACCACTGCGCCACCAGGGAAGCCCAATGCTCAATTTTAATCTTTCTTGGACCTATTGACAAGTTTGTTTTGGATTTCAGAATAAAATCAATTAGATCTGTCTTACAAATTAGGTCTTCTGTATCCATACTTAATTTTGTTCAGTAGATGTTTTTGTGGACTGAGAAAAGTGAATTAAAGTCTCATAATTCTGTATTCCTGTCCATATTTCCTTTATTTATTTATTTATTTTTGGCAATACGCGGGCCTCTCACTGTTGTGGCCTCTTCCGTTGTGGAGCACAGGCTACAGACACGCAGGCTCAGCGGCCATGGCTCACGGGCCCAGCCGCTCCGCGGCATGTGGGATCCTCCCGGACCGGGGCACGAACCCATGTCCCCTGCATCGGCAGGCGGACGGACTCTCAACCACTGCGCCACCAGGGAAGCCCTCCTTTATTTCTTATAGTTTTTGTTTTATAACTACCTATGCCCTCTTTGTCTTTTTTAAAAATGATTTTTGCCCTGATTTCCGAAACTTATCCGTTGCAGTATTGATCCCTGTTTCATTTGGATTGCATTTTTATGATATGCCTTTGCCCATTCTTTTTCAGTCTAAGTCACTTTAAGTTTGTCTCTTGTAGATAGTATATTTTTTGTTTTGTGATCCAATATGTCTTTTTCTCTTTAATTGTTGAGTTTAGCCAATTTGTATATATTAGAAAGACAAACTTGTTTGGTTTTGGTCCTCTCATGTTTAATATCCCTTCTTTTGTTAGTTTTTGTCTTTGCTACATAATGTGTTTTTTATGAGTTTCTTCAGATAACTTAGAAATTTTGTTTTTTTTGTTCAAAGAGTACCTTTATAAACTTAAATGCAGTGGTGTGCTTAATTCCTAAGAGAATTTCTGTTGGCTCCCTGTTATGAACAGTGAGGAAATTAGTACATTTTCACTTTTGCCCATTTCCCTTCCCCATATTCCAAACTTCAGTTGATTATTTCCATTGGTGTTGACCTTTATATATCAAAATATATTTATACCTCTACTGCATGATTTGTCTCCCTTGACTCACAGTAAAGTTGACAAATCAGTCTGTGTGGACTGACTCCACCTTGTCTTCTCCTCCCCCTTCTCCTACTACAGTGGGGCTGCGACTCCCCACGTCACTTCCTTCTTACCCTCCAGTTAACTTTAAATAGTGCTATTTTCTCTGCCAATGCAGTTATCTCCTAAACAGAAAACAGTTCTCTTCCACGAACTGAAGACACAGAAGGCTCTGCGGTCCCTCTGCCACGGTTTACTCCTTGTCTTGCTTGAAATTCATCCCCTGAGTTTAGAAGTTTCTTCAGGGATGAGTTCTTGCTTTTTTTTTTTTTTTTTTTAACTTTTGGGCCACGCTGAGCAGCATATGGGATCTTATTTCCCCGACCAGGGATCGAATCCGCAACCCCTGCGTTGGAAGTGTGGAGTCTTAACCACTGGACTGCCAGGGATGTCCCAAGTTCTTGCATTTTTTTTTAAATTAATTATATTTATTTTTGGCTGCATTGGGTCTTTGTTGCTGCGCATGAGCTTTCTCTAGTTGCAGTTGAGCGGGGGCTGCTCTTCGTTGTGGTGCGCAGGCTTCTAATTGAGGTGGCTTCTCTTGTTACAGAGCACTGGCTCTAGGGCCTGTGGGCTTCAGTAGTTGTGGCACATGGGCTCAGTAGTTGTGGCTCGCGGGCTCTAGAGTGTAGGCTCAGTAGTTTTGGCGCGCGGGCTTAGTTACTCCGTGGTATGTGGGATCTTCCTGGACCAGGACTCGAACCTGTGTCTCCTGCATTGGCAGAAGGATTCTTTTTTTTTTTTTTTTTTTCGGTACACGGGCCTCTCACCGCTGTGGCCTCTCCCGTTGCGGAGCACGGGCTCCAGACGCGTAGGCTCAGCGGCCATGGCTCACAGGCCCAGCCGCTCCGCGGCACGTGGGATCCTCCCGGACCGGGGCATGAACCCGTGTCCCCTGCATCGGCAGACGGACTCCCAACCACTGCGCCACCAGGGAAGCCCGGCAGAAGGATTCTTAACCACTGCGCCACCAGGGAAGCCCTTGCATTTTGAAAATGATTTGTTTTGACTGCTTTGATACTTAAATGACAGATTAACTGGATACAGAATCCTTGTGTCGTACTTAATTTTCTTGCAGACCCTTGGGCACTTCTGCTCTGTCTTCCAGCACAGAATGTTTCTCTGGAGAGACTGAGGCCAGCCTGGTTTGTCTCCTAGTATGTTTTTGTGTCGGGATACCATAGTTTACTGGTAGAGGGTGTTGGGATTTGATTGGAGGGGAATGGAAAATGGCACAAATTCAACTGTAGCTGTAACATTTTATTTCCTTAAAAAACAAAATGATATGAAGCAAATATGCCATGAGTTCAGTATGATTGCTGAGTACAAGAGATTCTGCAATATTATTCTCTGTGGTACAGGGTGTGTTTGAAATAAAATTTTTTAATTAAAAAATATGCCACGTAACTATAAATCAGAGAGAGCTTGTATTTAGTGATCGAGTTCAAAATATATTTAATTGAAAATCACATTTTTGCCTTATTGATCACAGCATTCATTCTTGTTTTCTTTATATGTTGACAACCACTCGTGTAATTTCTGTATTTTCTTTAGTGTCATTCCCTAAGTTTTGAGTAAAAGTACTTTATATTCTAACATCTTGAAGATTATAAAATTCTAGACTTAGAATCTGTAGAGTGGAGGTTAGTGGCAATTGCTACAGAGGCTAGAACTAAATGGGATGTTTGACTAAAATCTGTTAAATGATTTATATATGCTAGTTTGGGACTATTTTGAACACATATTCCTCTAAATATACAAAGTAGACTTAAGGTTTAAAATGTCGTGATAATTGAAAGAGTTAAGTATTGAGGACTGGCTTTTCTCTCTTTCTGCAGGGCTCTGATAAGTATGTCACAATAAAAGAGAAATCACCTCTATTTTCTTATTTTTATTCATTTTTATTTTTTAGTACTAAGGGATTTTAAATTTGTTTTTCCTCTGTATTCAGGTACATGTCTCGAGTCCACGGTATGCATCCAAAAGAGACCACTCGTCAGCTGAGCTTGGCTGTGAAAGATGGTCTTATTGTGGAAACGCTAACAGTGGGCTGCAAAGGTTCAAAAGCTGGTATCGAACAGGAAGGATATTGGTTGCCAGGCGATGAGATTGTAAGTTTTTTTTATTTTATAAATCTGGAACGTTATTTAAATATAACCCATAGAAATTTATTTTCAGAAGTTTAGTAATATTCACTTCCACAGTTTTTATTAACATTAAGGACCTGCATTGGTAGGATGGATACTTTCCTTCCTGATTCTTTAGGAGAAAACTTGGAGCCTGCTTTTTCTGTCTAGATTACCTTGAATCTGAAAAATAAAACAAAGGAAAGCCCTTTTAATGTACGCACAATTTAATGGTATTCCTAAGCATTTTCTTCAGTAAATATTAGTAAAAAATGTTTTGATGAGGTGTTGATGCCATCTAGACAGATTTGAAAGGGATATATACTTTTTTACTTAGGGGCACATATAGAAGTACATTTTTTTAATGTAAAGATTGGTTTCATGTGTACTCTTTCTGTCTTCCTACCTTATTTGCTTTTGATTTTTCTAATACCTTCATGAAAAGTCTGTTTTTGGAAAGGGAAGCTTTCAAATATAATAAACATTAATTTTTTTAGTTCTGAACGGAATAGATTTAGTAATTAGATACATTGAGAGTGTTTTATCATAAATTCTCTAAAACCTAAAATTATAAAAATGACACAAAATCTTAAAATTGGTTATTTGTGGAAACACTTCCGCAAAACATTGTCTCCCTTTCTGGCTCTTGGCATTTGAGCCAACACACAGACACCCACCTGTCAGGTCTGAGAGCAATAAACTAAGAACACTTTTCTGTGGGGAGCTGGTCCATAGAGGCAGCTATCAGTTATATCTTAGAGAAGCTGTTAGTGTTTTACACTGTTCTTGTCAATTTAATATGTGCCCTGAAAGTTTCTGGAAAGAAAATTCACGTTTTCCACAAACAGAAAACATAGAAGAAAAACATGTTTAATTTCATTGCTATCATTTGATTTGTGCACTAGAAGTGTTCTTGAAAACTTAGGTGAAAATGTTTATACCAGTATAATTCTTCTGTAAGCTGATTCTTCTTTACCTTACAGAAAAGTAAAGCTTTTTGCCAATAAAGAAACTTTGGGTGCCAGGCCATAATAATAATAATAATAATGTCAAGTGACATAAATCTGTGTACAGCAGACATTTGAAGGAGGGCCATGGTTAGTTGATAGCTTATTATACACTCAAAATAATCTAGATAATATAAAATTTCTAGTCCCCAAACACTTAGCCATGTACAGATTTAGTACAGAAGGGTATATTGATACTGGGTTGGCCAAAAAGTTTGTTTAGAGTTTTCCATAACATGTTACAGAAAAACCCAAACAAACTTTTTGGCCAAGCCAGTAATTTCTGAGATTTATATAGTAAGTAACCAATAGTAAATGCAACTTAATCCACAGGACTTTGGTTTGTGGATCATGTGTACATTTATTCATAAAAGTGATTTTATTTCTCCTTTTTATTTATTTTTATTTTTTTTATTTTTTTGCGGTACGCGGGCCTCTCACTGTTGTGGCCTCTCCTGTTGCGGAGCACAGGCTCCGGACGCGCAGGCTCAGTGGCCATGGCTCACGGGCCCAGCCACTCGGCGGCATGTGGGATCTTCCCAGACCGGGGCACGAACCCGTGTCCCCTGCATCGGCAGGCGGACTCTCAACCACTGCGCCACCAGGGAAGCCCCTATTTCTCCTTTTTAGGTTTGTCCTTTTCCATGTGCTTTTTTCCCCCTTCAAGTTGAGGGTTTTTTGTTCAGTTTAATTCAACAAGCAGTTAATGAGTTGTATGTTCATGACTACATTAGGTTCTGTATTCTACTTTTATTTTTACATGTTCTTACTGCATATATTTTTATAGCATCATCCTTTTTCTTTTTTCTAGATGAAATCTTACATGTAAATCAAACAGATTTTATTCTGGTTGATTCTTATTCACAAGCATTTTTACACCAAGTATGCGTATATGATTTAAGTACAACTAAGTATATAAAAATTATACCTAGTTTATGAAATATGCAACTATTAAAAATACATAGGCAATGTAGTGTAGTTGAAAGAGGTAAGGTCATATATGTTACAATTGATGGGGGTTTCAGTCCCATCTCAAATATTTTTTTTATTAATTTATTTATTTTTGGCTGCATTGGGTCTTCATTGCTGCCCGTGGGCTTTCTCTAATTGTGGTGAGTGGAGGCTACTGTTCGTTGCGATGCACGGGCTTCTCATTGCGGTGGCTTCTCTTGTTGCGGAGCACGGGCTCTAGGCTCACGGGCTTCAGTAGTAGGGGCTCACAGGCTTGGTTGCTCCGCGGCATGTGGGATCTTCCCGGCCCAGGGCTCGAACCCGTGTCCCCTGCATTGGTAGGCAGATTCTTAACCACTGTGCCACCAGGGAAGCCCCTCAAATATTTTTTTAGTTGTGTGACCTTGAGGAAATTTCTTAACCTCGGATGCTCATTCCTCACCTGTAACAGGGACATAATATAGCTTTCATTTGATTGTTTTGAGGATTAACGAGATTATCTGTAGAAAGCATATAACTATGTACTCAAAGCAAGTTTTTGACCAGTGAATAAGTATGTTTAAAACAAGAAGTGCCTATATATAGTGTAGCAAAAGCACACAAATTTCTTACTAAACAGCAAGCAAAAATTCCCATCACGTTTGTTTTTTCACTTTTAACCTGTAACCTCAAACACAAGATTTGTTAAGAGATTTTCCCTTAGGATGATGGATCTATATTTAAGGCGTAGATATAAAATGATGAAACTAATTATATGTGTATCGCTCATGGCTATTGCCGGTGGACCACCTGGCGACCCTGGGGCTGTCTGTGTGCTATGGTTTTCATGCCCTTAGAGTACTCTAGAAGGACACATGGCTGACATGGGTCACACTTGGCAGAGCACAGTCATCTTGCAATGGCCAGCTCTGTGTGTTTGTAGGGACTGTGTGGCCTGTGCATGCAGGCTGCTGTGTATCGGGGCTTGCATGCAGGCTGCTGTGTATCGGGGCTGGTTTTGAACCGCACAGCTTAGGAAGTGCCATCTACTTCTCAGACATCAGGTACTTGCATGTTTATTCAGCAGATCTCTAGCATATGGCAGTAAAGCGTCCTGTTCTAAGAAAATCAGTCTTAGGGAAGGGTCAACTTTCTAATTGGCACAAAGGTACTTTGTGGGCTAGTGACAGCCCTGCATGCTGGCGTTTCAGTCTGGGACTCTCCTTTATAGTTTCTCCACTTTGTATATGATATGATTCCTCTAAAAGCTTGAGTTTTTAGATTGAAAAGTGTACGTTAGTATTTTTGTTGACTTCCTACTCATTATCAAGAGAAGAAAAAGTCAAGTAGGTATATATGGCCTTGGGAAGGAAAGGGATAGGAGTTTTTGGCTATTCATTTTTAAACCTTTATTCAAAGTTACAAAGATTCTTTACTCAGGAAGTTCTGTCATTTGAAAAATGGTAGTAAAGCTCTTCTTCTTTTCCTTCTATAGCCTCTAAAAATAGTAGCTATAGCTCAGAGGTGGGGGAAAAGTTGATTCCTCTTGATAAGTCCCACAAGTTATATCCCTTGAGATACCTTGTATTAGCAAAGAGGCTGGAATCCTCTTGTATTCACGGCCATGATTATGTTGAGAAGGAGAAGGTAGGCAAGAGTGTCATTTCTTTAGGCCACTCAACTATCATTGAGCAAAGAGTCTGTTGTGTCATGTTTTTATTCCTCCTCGCTACCTTTTTTCCAATGCTTATTTTTAAAAACTTGATGCAATTGAAAAATATGCATATCTTGAACAATATTTTTATTAAACCGAGCTATCATGTAATAAAAGCCTAACTCTAAGACTATTTCAGGATATAATTATATATAACCGTTTAAGAGGAAACCTGTGTAATTCAAAGAGTAGCCTCCATTGTACTGAGATTCTGCTAGGAATGGAATGATTTTTAGACATTCTGAGATGCTTGCTGATCTTAACCACCATTTGTATCTCTATTGAAGTGATAATTTATTTGGAGAAACTATGATAAAATTCAGCAATAGACAAGCATCTTCATGGTGATATTTTAAATATGTCCATTTGAGATAGTAGAATGAAAAACATTATTAAAAATGAGGCCTCTCTCAATTTTAAATGGTTAGCTTAAATATTAGCAAAATTAAACACATAAAAGTATATGTACCAACCAATTTTTACAATGACAAGCTTGCTGAACCTGGGCAACACTCTTGTAAGTTTTCTATGGTAATCTTTAATTTCCAGATTTCTGTCATTAATATTCACTCATGATCTGAATAATTCTTTTAGAGATCATTTTTAAAGCTTTTGAAATTATATTGGTAAAAGGCCACTAGACCTGGGCACAGTGTGAAACTGTTGTGTTATTATCAAGGCTTGTTTCTTTAAGAAAGACTACATGTTTCCATAGATTGCTTCATCATCTGCTTGCTCTAAACTAATGTACATGGATGGCTACATTCAATCCATATTCGATCACAATATTTCACATCCTCTATTCTAACAACTTGAGAAATATATTTCTTGGGCAGAATTTTACCATTGCTCAGCTGAGTTGAGTTTGGTATTTAGCTCCCTTTGTAATAAATACAAGTTAATTTCTTATGAGTTAAACTCTTAACCCACTAAAGATAGGAAGGTCTTATAAAAATATTTAATGTAATACAGGCATACCTCGATTTATTGTGATTTGGCTTATTGTGCTTTTTTTACAAATTGAAGATTTGTGGCAACCCTGCATTGTCAGATGATGGTTAGCATTTTTAGCAATAAAGTATTTTTAAATTAATGTCTGTACTTTTTTTAGACATAATGTTATTGCACACTTAATAGACTGCAGTATAGTGTAAACACAACTTTTATGTCACTGAGAAACCAAAAAAATTCGTGTGACTCTCCTTGAAATAATAGCTTTATTGCGGTGGTCTGGAACTGAACCCGCAGTATCTCCGAGGTGTGCCTGTATAAGTATAGTAGGGCAGGTGACCTTGAGTTATGGATCATTTGCAGATAAAACATATCAAACATGTGTTTTAATATTGAGGCAGTTGATATTATTTACTTGGTGACTCCCAACTTGATTCATGGTCCCTGGCACAAAGCTATGACTCTCCCCTATAATTTGACAGATACTTTTTATCTGACATTAAATAATTTGGTCACCAGTGTAGAGGATAACTTAAAAGTGTAAAAAGGTGATGTTTGCTATGAGACTACTTCTCTCTTTACTTACCTGTCAGATCTGGACTCAGGGTCTCATTTCTTCTTGCGTGGTTAATGCCAGTCCAAAAATAAAGTATCAGCTTAGGAACCACAGCTTACATTTTCAGTTAAAGTCCTTCCACCAGATTCGAGAGCAACTGCAGACATGAGGTCAGGTCTTGGCTGGTCAGCCCTGCTTCAGCTTCAGTACTTTTTACATAATCCAGTTTGTTCTGCCGATAAGCAGGACCTCATGCTAGTTTTTATGTAGGTCTTTAGTTAAGGTTTGATACCGTTTAAGAAGCATCATTAATGAAAATACAAATTTTATGGTTTCTTGAAGAGATTAACATGTTATGTTGGGGATAAGTGGATTTAGTTTTAGTTTACAGAGGGACAAGATAGGCACTTCTTTCCATCTTCATCTGCTTCTCCTGATTCAAAAGGACCAGTCTAAAAGAAACTAAGGTTTATATACCTCTTAAAACTTGGCTAAAAGCTCACATCTTTTGTTTAAGAGGTAGGATTGGATTTATGTCTTATTCTTCAGAAATCACACCATTAACATAAACAGCCCTGTCCAGAAGTGTTCCTTTGCTTTGTTCTTGGAAAAATATTGAGAGGCCTGCAAACAGCTTGACTTTCCTAGCCCACTTCATAAATATAGCTCAGTGAAGTAAGATTTATTTTAAAAAGTTTACATCTTTGCATTTTTCTTGTTATAATTATAGTTGTCATAAATTAATCAGTCATATGTTTTAAATACCCTAAGTCCAAAACTTCATATCCCTTGGATTCTGTTGATTTTTTTAATGTAAAATATACTTTATTATATTTATGTTAATTATGTGCAGAACTACACATTTCTTCCAAAGGTCGTTACCTGCATCAGATACAAAAATATAAACAATTGTTTATTTACTAAGTAAGTAAAGTATTAAGTATTAAGTGAAGTATTGGTGATTATTAATTAGAAAACAGTTATACTATGGTTCTATGTGCAAAACAAATTGTAATGTACTTAGACGTTATTCTTGCTTTGGTGAAGAATTTCCATTTTATTCAATGGAATATTTTGTGTCACGCTATCCTGTTATACTCTTTTCACCTTCTGTGTGTGTGTATGAGAGTTCTGTCTTTTTTTGCCCTCTTTCTAAATTTTATTTCACTAAGCAATGTTTTAATATTTTAATTAAAAAAATAATATTTAAAATTACTGCAAATACTTAACCATAAAATTCTTACCTCTCAATGATGAACTGAATTTATTAACAGAATTAAACTAAACCTAGAATTGTATAGAATTAATTAATTTTACATTGTATCTATGTTAAAATACCACATGAAACACATATTTGATGATGTAAGATTTATCTGCTCATTATGTAGAAATAGGGAATTAATTTAAAAGCTGAACTCTCTTTTGAATATGAGGGTAGATAGTTTGGGAGGCCCTGTCCAGACACAGTTCTCCCACTGAGCCCTCTTGCTTCAGTGTCTTCTCTAAAGTCAAGTTAACAGTGTTTTTGCTCCATCTTGCTTACAGAGTTAGCTGTCTTAATGAACTTAAGGTCCTGAAGAAGAAATTCACATGTATAATTGAAAGTGTCACATCATTGAAAGTGTCACATCATTTTGTGACTTGTCAATTCCCGTTTTGTGCTCTATAGCAAATAGATCATCTTAATAACACCAGCTAACAGTTTAACGATCATTGTAACTCGTTTGATTCTTACAAAAACCCTGTAAGCTGGGATTTGAGCCGGTCTGGCTCCAGAGTCTTAACTGAATGCTATAAATGGTGACAGAGACATAGATCAGCAGGCTGCCTCTTGGTGGTAGAATGTTTTCTACTAGGTTCTGAAGACAGCCTGTATAAACTTCACACTGTGGTGAATTATCAAGTTCACCACATTTACATTCATCACTCCTGATTTTTAAAAAAAAGTCCAGCTTGAACCAGTTTCAGATCAATAAGACATACATTCATGATCTTGTGCAAATTTATAATGACACTGAATTTGTTAGTAAAATGTTTTTCTAACATCTTTATAGGTTTCGTGGCACGTGAATTCCTATAGATTTTCTCTATGTCCATTTTGTAGCTTTTGTGGTAGTGTAAACGTTTCCTCTTAAACTAGTGATGATTCTTGAGTTTGCATGCTACTGTCTTTTCATTAATGATTAGCACATTGATAGATTATCAATTGATATCATCTGCAAAATAGTATGTCGTAAAGCAAATAATAAACAGTTTGACCGTGTACAAAATCCCTTTAGCTCTGTGTATTGCCTGATATTGAGCAAAGTTATAGTAGAGAGACCAAGATTATTTTGTTTTTATTTTGAAAGGCCTACAGTATGCAGCCTTTCTCCAGGACAGCAACCCCAAACAAGGTGAACTAATTTTGCACTATGTTATTTTACTTTAATTCTGCTTTTTAAAAAATTAAATTTCTCTTTCTTTAGGCTAGCTTAGTTAACTCTTGCTAGAATTGTTCATTAAAACCATACTATCTTTACATTGCTTCTAGTTTTGGATTTTGTGCTCATAGGTTTGCTTTTTAAAAACTTTCTTGTGTTGAAGTGGCATTTCACATATTATGATGTTGATCAGACTGAATGTAGAGTTAGTTGCTGATTTCTGGTGAAATCCAGTGAAAATGCAAGCTTAGCTTTTTGGCATACATTATTGAGTATTAGTCATAAGCACTGTATAAATGAATTCTGTTTACTAAAAGACAAACCGTAGGCAACTCTACCTATAATAAACATGCTTATATCGTTTATACCTCAGAAAAATGTTTCCTGGATTCAGAATGTAGTAACTTTTGAACTTGACTTTTGCATGTTTTGTATATTCTAAACAGCTATTGCAGTGATTAAAAGAATGAACAGCACATACATTCCCAGCTCATACTTTCTTTTATATCAGATAAGAGTTAGTTGTATGCCATTATATAAACATATATCCAAATGTTTCTCTACTTTTACTTCATTTGAATTACACTTTCATTTCTATAATTTTTATGAAAAACTAGGTCTAGAATTAAACACCCCATTGAAGAAAGATCCGTTTTCATCCTCGTTTCATAGGTGGATGGGAGAAGGTAGGGATAGACGAAGGTAGGAGGTGATACGGGGAGGCTGGAGCTATGGACCAAAATTGTGTTCTCTTGCTTCCTTTTCTTAGTTAACCTAGTAACTATCATTTTGAGAATAACAGGAAGATGAATTAATGTAAAAAAATTCAAATGATGAAGGATGGCAGTTTCTTTTGTTAATAATGAGTATATATAAGCCACGAAAATCCTTTAAGATGTTTCTGAACAGATATGAGGAAAATATTCTGAAATCCTTTGTTTTAAACTTGGGAAGAGTTAACTAAAAAAAATCTTACCTCCATTGAAACCTAGATCATCAATGATTTTTTGATACAAACATTGAAAGAGCTAAAATGCAGCTTACTTATGAGCTCTGTGAAAGGGGTACACCAATGATTGTTATTTTAGTACAGCCAGGCACCACAACTTACTGTGTCTCTGTGTCATCACTGTGTCAAACTTTTTGGGGGAGATTTTTACCCACCATGCACAGATTAGGGTTTTCTGTCAAATCAGTATCTTACGATTTTTAAGCAGTCTGACTGAAATTATTCCTCCATAGTAAATCTCCAGAGTTTATACATCTGCAGCAAATAACTAAAAATGGTCATGCTTTTTTCTTTGTTACTTTGGTTGATAAAGACCGCCAATTTCTTACTAAAAAGCAAACCAGAAAGTTTACATTTTTGTAGAACTTACTTATGTACTTTAGCCATGACTCTGAATGTAGGTTGGAAGGTGTGAATTTCAGAACAGTAGCAACTCCCTTCCCTTTTGAAGGAGAGAGACGTAGCCTTCTCATATGGTCAAGCAGTAATACATTTGAACCTTAGGTGCCAGTGAGTCAGTGCTTACTAGACAAGTGCTCTATCGAAGCCAATTTATTGGGGGAGTCATTGATGTAAGAGGGAATGAAAAAGCTGCTCTCTCCCAGAATCAGAGTAGACAGTGATTTATAAAAAGAAAAATGATGGCAGAACCCAAGTTTGAAATTTCAAGGTCCCCATTGGGAAGTGGCCTTGATAACACTAAATGTGGGTTTAACCCTTATTCATGTAACTTCCACATCTACAAAAGAAGGTTGAGAATTAATCCATCACTCTTAACAGGGGTATTTTTTGATAAAAGCTAAGAGTGATATTTATGAAGAATGAATTCCAAATTAAAGGAACTTACACTATTCTCCTGTTTGTGTTTAAATGGTACTGGCTGTACAAAAAAAAAAAGAGTGTAACAAAAAAGAAAATGTTGAAGAAACCTGTATACCTGCAGTTATGGTCTTTTATTTCCAGGAATAGCCCAATAAGAAAATAAGCCTGCTTCCTTTTTTTTTTTTTTTTTTTTGTGGTAATGTCCTTTGGAGAATGTGATTAAACCTTTAGTTTCACATTTTCAATTTATTTTTCCAAATTCAACAGACCCTGAAAATTTGACAACCTATCAGAACATGGACATTCTGATTAATGGTTATTTTCAATAAAGCATCCAATACCATGGATGAGAAGATAAGAATAGTGAGCATCACCATTTATTACTATTCTCTCTGTTCCCAAAGTATGCTAAGTACTTAGTATATTTTTTAAAAATCAGAACAAAACAGAGGTTTGTTTATTTGAAATACTAAGTTATAGATCTTGCTTTGGGGTATTCCATTTACTGAAGAAATTATCCCATAGACTATAAAAACGAAAGATAATGTTAGAACTGGGATTGGCTTTGGACTTATTTCATTTTGGACTGGTTTTGTTATCAGATCACCTTAAGATATTTCTGAATATTAATATGTTTAGGAGAGAATTAAAAATTTAAAGAAGCGAATTTCTAGGTATTTTTTCCCTCTTGTTTTAACACAGTAAATGTCTAAAATTGTTTATAATGCCTAACTTCTGATGGACTTTAGTTTCAATTTTGTTCTTAGTCATTGCAGATATTGACAAAATGTCATACGAAACTATTTTGTATTTTTTGTAGGACTGGGAAACAGAAAATCATGACTGGTATTGTTTTGAATGCCATTTGCCTGGAGAGGTGTTGATATGTGACCTGTGTTTTCGTGTGTATCATTCCAAGTGTTTGTCTGATGAGTACAGGCTTAGAGACAGCAGTAGTCACTGGCAGTGCCCAGTTTGCAGGGTGAGTACCTATGAGCTTTAATGTGCTGGTCAGAGGGTTGGAATTCATTCATAATAGCTGCACAAAGATATCCCAGGTGGTCTTGCCAGGTTAATGGATAAAGTACTGGAGGGTGGGGGTTATCTACTGCAATGTTGGTTAATGAACATAGAACACTCATAAATGAATATCACAGGACACATATTCAGGGTATGGATTTTAGAAAGTTTCAATCATGTAAAAAATACTCTTTTCTCTCACTTTACAATTCCCGCTGGATTGTGTGACTCTTTAATGGATAGCCTTTAGGAATCAAGAACCACTCTCCCATACCAAGGTCTGTTCAGTCAGTCCTCTCTGCTTCTCAGGAAACACAGGTAGCAAAAGGCACATTGTTGGAAACGTTCTGTATCTACTTCCCATTTTATATCCATGTAATGTTGCCTTTATTTTTTGTCATATCATGGGTTAGTTTATTTCTTTTATTTGGAGGGTGGAGGGATGGAACAGTTGTATATAAAGAATTCTACAAAATGAAATAGTCTGGTAGGTAAAATAGGTACTTCCCACAGTTATTTTCATTCATATTATTTCCCCATTGAAAAGTATACATGGCTGTGCTTGTTGGTTGCAAATGTGGTATGTGTGTATATGAGTGATATGAGATGCCTAAACACTACATTATGTATGGCATTGATGGTGATCAGTAAAGAATTATTTGATTGGAACTTCTATTGTTTTGTACTTAGAATTGTTAAGATACTTACTTGGAACCATGCAAATTGCCCAGATTACTCATGAGTCCTGTTGGTGAATATGTTTTATAATACTCATTTATTCGTCCAAAAAAAGTTTTGTCTTTATAATTATCTCCTCTTTGGTATCAGCTAAAAATTTCTTGGCTCATTTGCCAGCACGATGAGCAAAGTACAGTGTTCATTCTAGTCTTCCCTTAGTGTCTGTGGCTTTGTATTACCGTGGTATGCTTCTTAACAGCACTACTGTACATATTCAGTAGGCAGAAAAAAAAAGACCATAGGGATCGCATTTTAAAAAATGTGTAATGATGACTTGTAATCAAATGCCTAAATGCTAGATAAGTCGTGATAAATCCCTAGGTCTGAATAAATCAGTATCAGGCCTCAAGGTATAGACCTCCTCTTTGAGGTCTGCAGGAATTATAATGGCTACAAGAAATCAGTGTTATTGGTCATGTGGGAACTGCATTAATACTCGTAATTTACTCTCATGGATTTGTGTTTTACCAGTAAATATCTCCTGGTTTTTGGTAACAATTTACACTAGAGGAAGTAAAGAATTAATGAGATCTGAAGAACAGAAGCATTAATGTAGTGAAAATATAAAAGAAGTGTGGTCACTGATCAAATAATAGGGACTCAGGGACTTAGGAAATACAATTCTGGACACACCTGTGTCTTTATAGCCATAGCTTTTTAATATCTAATATTTAGTTCATATTCTCATAGTAAAGAATTTAAACAAAAACACTGGGATTTTTGAGGTTGGGTTAAACGTGATGGTAGATGTTTTATATTCCTTACATGAAGAATGGAAGTTGAACATTTAGACCTTTGAAGAAAATGTGTAATACTTTCTCCGTCAGAATTCACTATCAAGTAGTCAGATTCCATTTTCTAAATGTGTTTGCTCTACTCTTGACTGATAAGATGAAAAACTTTTAATTTCAGTGAGTTGCTGGCTCGCACAGAAACGTGATAGCCAAAGTAGAACTTAGCCAATCCCATCCTGCCTTTCTCTTCTTTCCTTTGGTTTTCTTTTTGTCTTTGTCAGGCCAGATATTTTCACATTGTGATATAATTATGCTTACTGAAATGATGCTATGAGTCAATAAAAAATTGTGATTCACATATTCCTTTCATAGACTGTGAGCTACTCTTTCGTTAGACTCAAAAAGCCTGTGTCTGGGTTGGGGATGGTGAGTTTTAGCTTGAGCTTTAAAAATTCCAAAGAGATAGTTATTTCTATGTTAGATCTGTTCTATTTTTTAAATTGTTATCTTCAAGAAAAGGATAAGTGCTAACAGTTTCCTTCCTGAGAAAAGGGATAATAATAACCTTGAGATTCTAAGAGAATTTTAAATATCTTTTTTGGTTGGTTTTGGGTTTTTTTTTAAATGATGTGTCAAGACTTCCAGTAAAGCTGTTTTTAATAATCTAACAGGAGAGTGACTGACCAGATTTAAATATTCTTGGACTAAGAGGACTAAGTCTATAGACCGAAACTTAAAAATTATGGTTCCAAGTCAGCATAATGACTTCTCTACTTTTCTTTGAAATTAGTGTTTGGAAAGAATATATATTAATTAGATTTACTAATGAGGAATTTTGAAGATAAGATGCGAGGGCCAAATTTCAATACAGGAAAAATAGTGGATAGAAGCCAATCACTGCTATATAAAATTGAAGATGAAAACATTTTTAATACTTTATAGTGGTCAGAAGACTTGTTTTTATATAACCTCTGTCCCTTACAGCATTGAATAGGTTACCTCTCACCCAGCTGTCAGCTGTTACCAGATTCACTTCAGCTCAAGTAACTTTATATCATATATCTGATGAATTCCAAAATATCTTAAGAAGGCAATGATGGGAATTTTTCTCAATTTAGAATAGTTTTTTCAGTTTTCATAATAAATCTCAGAATCCTGAAGATATTTCTTTGGAATGTATGCCTTTCTAAACAATAATTAAACTATTATTTTACAAGTACAGTAGATTGTTATTGAAATAGAGCCCATGAATATCAGATTAGCATTTTGCTTTGAAAAAAGTTCAAGTAATGTCCTGTTTCACACTCTTGTTACTGAGAACTCTTATTAATTGAAAATAAAAAAGAATTTTAAATTACTTTTTTAAAAGTTTACTGTAAAAAAAAATCAAATAATTTAGAGGAGGATAAAGCAAAAAAATAAAATTCCCAGAAATGCGACTGCATCACAGGTGAATGTGCTCACAGACCTCTCTGTGCGCATCCAGCTGTATCCATCTGTGTAACTGGATGGATTCATGGCTTACATACACTGCTGGATCATAGCCAGTTTGCTTCCTCAACAATGTCCCAGACATCTTTTTTCTACAATGTGAAAGGGCTTCCCTGATGCACATTTATGTTGTTTCCATGTGCTGTCTGACCAGCAACACTGCACTGAAACTCACCTGTCAGGGTGGGCGGGGGATGGGACACCAGTACCACCGTGTCTGGGATCATGCCCCCCTTACACCTGGAAGAGCAGTCTGCTCATAATAATTTATTTCTGTATGAAACTGAAGTTTATATTTTGTTATATTTAGATATATTTGAATTTTATATTCCTGAAATAGCCATGAATTTTCCAGGAAAAAAAATGAGAAAACCATAACTTTTAAGTGAAAATTGCTTTAGAGATTTTATTTGCCTAAAGGATATATCTTCAAAACAAAATGTAGTCAATTTTATTTTTTAAAAAGAGAATTAATTTACATATGTCTACCTAATTCTGTTTGATTGCCTTCACAGGATAAATAAATTCATTGAAGTGGAATTCTTAAAGGATAGGCACATTTCAGTTTGTGATTAAAAAAATCACCAGAAGATTATACCCATTTATACCGACATTGAAAGTATTCTCCAATTTTTTGTTACCAATTTGATAGGCTCCAAATGGATGTCTCATTTTAATGTTCCTTCATTTTCATTTATATAGTTTGCAGGTTCCAAAGTCATTTTTTCCTTGATGCTGTACTTGCAGAAGGCAGGCCTGTGTGTGTGCACAAGACTATGTGTGTGCGTGTGTGCCTGTGAGCATACGTGTATGCAATGCATGTCTGTGTGAATGTGTATGTGTGTATGCATGTCAGAGTTGTGTGCATATACGTGTGTATGCATGTGTGTGTCCAGCTATGCATGTACATGTATGTGTGTGTGCGTGCACGCACTGCACACTTGCCTCCAACCCTGCTGGTAAACATCGTGGTACTATTTGAATGATATCTACTTGGGTTTTTTAACACATGGGCAAGGTGACATCTTACAGGAAACCCTAAGACCACCCCCCAGGTTGGCGCCATGTTGCTTTTTAGATCATAGCTATCTGGTAGATCTTTGTATGGGCATGGAAGTGTTCTCTCTGTGCTGTCCAGTAGGAGCCACTGGGCATGTGTCTGTTGAGTACTTGAATGTGGCTTGGAGACCCAGGAACTGGATTTCAGTTGGGCACATGTGGCTTATGGCTACTTACTGTATTAGACAGTGCAGTGTTATAACTGCATATCGCAATGCCTGTAGTACTCCAAGAGAAACATTTTGATACAAAATGTCAGCCTCATGAGTGGCCTGGCATTTGTTCTCCCCATCAAGCCATAGTTCCGACTTGGAAGAATTCTAAAGGAAGGTTATAAACCAGCTTGCGCCCTGCTGCCCCTCCTCTGCACAGCAGATTGTTCAGCAAGCACTGCATTGTGGCTGTGTAAGTTACAGTGTGGTGTGACGTAACGTATAGTGCACAGATCAATGGCTACAATATTTGATAGTGCTGTGTTTGCTATTAAGCTGGTACTTCCTAAAAATCAGAAGATCAACTGCAGGGGAAACTGTATAGCAAAACAAAATAGTTGGCACTTCCCAGGCTAACAATTCTGAGACAGTATTTTGAAAGGTCCCTATTTCCTCCATCCTCTTTGAATATGTTCATGTTCCTTACATAAATGAATTTTGTTTTTATAACTTTAAGGAGTTGTAGATTCATGTTACTGCTCCTTTCAAATTCAGATGAATGAACATTTTATGTTAGGATTAAAATCTGTCATTGGGGAGCAGAATGTAGGGCTCTGAACTGTGCTCCCATGGAAAGTACTAGAATGGGAAGTCTGCAGTGACCTCCTTGCCTCCTTTTCCATATTTGGTCCGCTGTGCTGCTCCAGTGAAATCCATCCAAAGATTTTTTTTTAAGTTGGGATGTCTATTTTTCTTTTAATTGAGGTATAGTTGACATACATATTATATGTTTCAGGTGTACAACGTAGTGATTCACAATTTTTAGAAGTTATATTCCATTTAGTTATTATAAATATTGGCTGTATTTCCTGTGTTGTACTAAATATCCTTGTAGCTTATTTATTTTATGCATTGTAGTTTGTACCTCTTATTCCCTTACCCATATCTTAGGCTTTTATAATTGTCTTATAATATAAAAATGTTGTATTACTATTTATATCCTTAACATCTTTGGTTCACTTTACATCCCCTTTATGATGCACTTGTCGCAACTTATATATGAAGGGATCAACTTAAGTCACAAAAGAAAAAATAGCATTCAAAGTATTGGATAGGGGATATATTATTCCAGTATGTCTTTAAAACTATAAAATACTCATCTGCCCACAAATGTTTCATATGGTATTTTTCTCTGTTTAAGGGTCACAAACTTTAAAATTTGTGTTAATGTACAAATGTATGGTGAAGCAACTTAGCCTACTAATAAAATACAGAAACACAAGAAAATGTAGATAAGAAAATGAAGAATTTATATGGGAGAATTTTACTTATTTAAGAATACTTTGGTTCTACATCTAATCCACAAAGCTCTCCCAAATTTTCAGCGCCTGATTCTCTGATGCTTGACTAGTAGGCCATCTAAGGAGATCCGAGGAAGGGAGCTACACTAGTAGGAATTATTCCTAAAATCTACCTACTGCTGCAGCTTCTCCTTAAAATATTTAGAATGAAGATGTCTATTTTACAGGAAACTTAATAGATATATACAGAAAGAAGTCTATATAAAGCATTTAAAATTAACTTTTAGACTGGATGTTAATCCCCAGGTACTATATATTTTTTTCATATGGGGTATAGTATACTCGTTAGACAGCTACTGAAAACAAGGGAATTTAACTGTTAACTAAAACTGAACCAAGACTGAGTTGCTATTTAGGAGGTCACCATGGGTACATACTGACTTGTAACTGTTAACTTAGTTCTGGGTAAGTTATATTTGAGTCATTTGTACTGTGACTCATGATGAAAGCTATTTCTTGAAACTGGAGATAGAAATTTACTTCTGAATTCATTTTTCATTCTTTTGGGTATGTAGGCAGTATAGTTTTTTTAAATCTCAAAATTAAGGAGAATTCTCATTTAATGTTCAGAGTGAAACAGGACAAAATGCGAAACGAAAATATTTTAAACATATATTCTTTACTCTATGTATCTACTGTGAAACTGTATTCTTGCTTTCTGATTAGTCTTCCTTTTTTAATGTGGGAAGTTTATTATGATTTTGACCCTGAAAGTAAGTACCTTTACCTTCAAGATACATATTATCAATTCTGGAGTAGAGATTTGATTTTTAAATAAAATAGAAGAAGCGTTTTTAAAAAGTGTAGACAATCATAGTATTAAAAGCTATGAATGAACATTAATCAAAATTTTTTTTTACAATTTTTAAAGACAATGGGGTCTTATTTTTATACTCACAAAAGTAGAAAATTAATTTTTAAGAATATCTTTGTCTGAACCAATTACTTTATAAGGCAGTTTTGGTATTCATTTCGGGCTTTACTAGAGGAAAAAGTAATGGGAACATTGATAAAGGATTTTTAAAATTGGATCTAGGATATAAAATTGTAAAATCTCATGTATTTTTATATAAGGTCTTTATAAAACTACCTGGAGCCAAGCAAGAAAGAAAAAATCTCCACACTTTCCATATTGCCGCCCCATGATGAATTTAACAAGTTACAGTCAGAAAGGGTTGGATGTGAGTGTGAAATGTTTGGGGTGTATTTTGCCCTTGATATGTATCTTTTTAGTGGCTTTTAAAAAATGTTAATAGAACTTTTATTTTAGCTATAAGGGATTAAAGAGTTAATAGTTGGGCTGGTTCCTACATCAAGATGCTTACAACTTAATCTAGATAAATAGAAAGCTCATTTAGTGTTTCCAGTATTGATGTACTGAAAAGATGTACAAAGTGCACACAATTTCCTTTTACTGTCTCTGCAGGTGATGAGGCCAGAGAGGAAGGGGTGGAGAGGTAGGAGTGGGGAGGTAGGGGAAGGAGTGGGGAGTTAGGTAGTGTAATGTTGGCTGGTTGTCAGCCTCATTAAGCAGAGAACATATGATACTCATTCCGTGACCCCAAAACAGAGACAAGTGATTTTCAGAAGAGAGAATGGAAAGGTTTACTCCATTGAAGAATCCGTCCTCCCTCTGCCTTTTGGATCTTGTTCTTTCTTTTAAAGACTAGTGTTGGTAGAAGATGGAAGGAACAAGTAGACACAACCTGTGTTCCATAAACTTGCAAATGTCCCTTTCCTATTCTTAAATCCCTGTAACATGCTAGAGAAGAACTTAAAGTTATGTCCAAAACTAAATTTAATCTTGAATAATAAAATTCCTGACATAACAAGAATAACGTAACACCCTTCTCTCTATAGCTAGTATTATAGCAATTTCTATGTGGATGTAGTGGATATAGAAATTCTCCATGTTTTCACAATACCAGTCAGTTGTGTGACTTGTGGAATTAATTTGAGACTATACTTTAATAGTTGGTAAATCACCCTAGACAGGCAGATACAAAGCTGATTATATCATCTGAACTTAGTCAAAACCTCCCAACCTCAATCACAGAGCAGAGAGTTGTCTCTGTTAAAATTAATAAATACAGACACAGCTGAAGTGGCATTCAGTGCTGTTCTGTAAATCTCTATGAAGAAGTCTGGAAACCCTGTGCATTAGTGATTCTGTAGGAGCAGCTTCTCAAGTAGGGAGTGCCTGAGAGTAGAGTCATGTTTGCCAACACACTCCAAGAATCCACCTCAAGATGTTCTTTGTGGTTTGAATTATCCTCCAAGTTCAACTTTTACCTATGAGTAAGAAGGCATATTTATGACAGCCTAGCGGAGATTTTTAACCTTAAGTTTCTTTAACTTAAGTTTAAAAAAAAAACCCAAAAATACTAGTGCCGGAAACTCAGGTGCAGATGATTGTTGCTGGACTGTCTGTGGGAGATGTAGGATGGAGCTATAGGGAGTCGTGCACTCCGAATGCAGAAGTGTTTAACCAAGTTCCTATGCTGGTGCTGGCAGCAGGTGTGGTGTTCTGTTCTTCTGCTCTTGTAGAGGAGACTTAATTTCAGTGTGTCAGTACTGGGGTTGAACAAGACTGAACATTGGTATATTTTTAGAAGACTGTGCTAGAAAGTGATTGTCATTGAGGGGCTGCTGGGGTCCCAGTGGTACAGAGGAGAAATAGTAGGGCTTGGGGCCACTCCCACCAGACCAGCTGTACTGTTAAAATCTCAAATATTGGGTTTCTTATAAATTCTTTGATTCCTTTGTATTCCAGCATTACAAGTGGTTATAGAGAATATTGCAGAGCCCCTGAGTTCCTTAACATAGGCAATTTGTGTGCAGCTAAAATTCATTGGGATTCATTTCTATTCTGTGATTACAGATAGTTATGGAGGAGAGCTTGGAGCTTCCCGGTTCCTCTGACAATATAGGTAATTTATATGCAGACTAGTGTTTCTCCAATAAGCCCCAGAGGCCATCTGTAGCAGAATCACTGGATGTGCTTGTTTAGAACACATCCTTGGGGTTGAGGCTCACGAGCTTTCCTGCACGCTCACTAACATCAAGTGAGCCTCTGATTGTTAGAGGACATCAGCCCTATTTAGGGGTCATCTGACAGTGACAAACATTAACAAAATGGTTTATAGTGGCTTGAATGTGCTAACACAGCTTGGGTGTGAATAAATATTTCACATTTTGGAAGGATCTTATTGAGTTCAACTACATGGAATGTTTTTTTCTAGTAGGCAATGAAGTTGGTTAGTAATGACTGCCGTTAGTTCAATTCAACTAGTATTTATTGAGTATTTACTATTTGACAGATACTGTACGATGCGTTGGCAAAAGAACACTGAACTAGACCATCATGGACCCTGCTATTATAGAACTTATAGTCCAGGGGTTGGCAAACTATGACCCATGGGCCAAATCAAGCCCATCACCTGTTTTTGTACTGCTCATGAGCTGAGGGTGGGTTTTATACTTTTAAATAGTTGAAGAAAGAGAGAAATAATATTTTGTGACATGTGAAAATTATAAGAAATTAAAATTTCAGTATTTACATGTTTTATTGGAACACAGCCCTGCTCATGGAACGCATGCATTATTTATAGCTGTCTTCTCACCACAATAGCAGGGCTAAGTAGTTGAGACAGCCACCAACTGAATGTCCTCAAAGCCTAAAATAGTTACCGTCTGGCCCTTCACAGAAGTTTGCCTGCCTCTGGTCCAGCCTGCTGTGGGAAGAACATTTTGGGTGTTGGGAATCCCCAAGAAAGTGGGAAGCTCTTGTTAATAACAGACTTGGGAGCTTGGATTTGGCGACGTGAGCAGCACAAATATATTATCTAAGGAAAAGACCCCTGGATTTCTGATTTTACACTTCTTTTTTTCTTTTGGATACTTGGTGTATAGAAGTGGTATTTCCAGAAGTTAATTCTCTGCTAAAATATGTTTCTACAACTGAAGTGCCCTGTGTTTCTAGGGCACATTGAAAATTCCAGACCATTCAGTCCTGAATGTTCCTTCAAATAATGGTGCTTGGGCATCATTATCAATAATCAGCTGTGGATAAACCTTGACAGGATCAAAACTTGTTCCTACCTGCTTCCAGCCAAAAAACACTGTAAGGCACTGAGCATGGCTGAATTACTCTATTCATGTTTTGTCTTGTGGTATCTACCTAGACTCATTTGATTTGCTATAATCCAGCAATTATTGTAACTAGCTTAAGAATTCCTTACTCAAGAAGATATTCAAGATTTTCTATTATTTTTCTCTTAAAGGGAAGCAGCCCCTCGGTTATCTGTAATATACTTAAGTGCATCTTAGGTTAGTGGATGTCTTATCCACCTTTGTAACACAGCTTCGGCCATGTGATTTCTGTCGTCTAACAATGGTTGCAGCAACTTTGGGCATGTAATAGGAAGTTTCGCTCTTTATTATTTGTAGATATTGACCAAAGTCACTCCTGTATGCTGCCAGGTGATATGGGCAGTTACCAAAACTTACTGGGCTTCACTCTGGTGGATCCTGAGCTGTTACAAAAAGGCCTTTACTGAGGAGTTCTGAGGTCTTCAAAGTCTGAGAAAGAATTGGATCTGAAATAATCTGCAGATTTTATACAGCACTATTTTTCTGTTTTTCTTACCTTGTTGTCAAGAGCTATCTGCTTAGTTATGTTACAAGCAGAATGGTGTTTACCTTAGAAGCTACCTCTTTCATTTCTCTTATAGTGGCTTTTTTCAAGCCACGCCAATGTCCTGGTTTGGCCGACAGGCACTAACTCTGCTGTGACTGTCACATAAGGCAGCTCACAACATGCTACCTAAGATGTCCTTAGAAGTCTTAGGGTGCAGCCCTGGACAGAGCTGTGTGCTCTGTTGATTTCCTTTGTGAAATACCAACTCTCTAAATCATAACCAGAAAGTGTTAAAAAGAAAGCCCACAAGTTCAGCAACTGTGAAAGCATCTTATAACAAGTGCTTCGTCCCTACAAATTGTTGGAAGAGATTTTGCATCTGTTCAGGGTCTTCTCTTTTGTTTGCTTCTCTTCTCTGAGCAAGTGCCTCAGCCCGCACGTGTGGGAAGTGGGCTCCCCCAGCCTCCTGGATACACTTACCAACTGGAGTGTTCACACGCACTTCAGTTCTTGCCCTACATCTTCAGTAGAATCCCATATCTGTCACCAGAAAAGATGTATTGGGCAGCAAGTAAAAAAATTAAAATAAACAAGTAACATAGAGGCTTTCAAAAAAATAATCATCCTTGGATAGGAAACTTCTTTTGGTGACTCCTATACAGCCATAATGATTGAAGTTCCTAATACGTTAACTGAAGAGAACCAACAAATAGTTGAAACGTGAGAGAGGTGCCTTTCTGTTAGTGTGAGCAAGTAGACAGAGAGGCTTCTAGATCTGGTGTCACTTTAGAAGCCAGCTTTGCAGCTCTGCCTCTTGACTCTTCTCGGGACAGCAGCAGAGGTGAGTTGGGCCACTGCATGTGTTTGTGTAAGGAAACAGCCTCTCTTATATTGCTGTGCAGTGGTTCTCAGTCAGGAATGCCTGTGAGAAATACCTGGGGTGTTAGGACTGCCAGTGCCCAGGCTCCTCTGTAAACCAGTGTCAGCACCATCTCTGGGTGGCACCTAGACAGTGGTGGCTTTTTCCTTGGAGGTAAAATTTACATTGCAGTGATTTGCACAAGTCTTGAATATGCCACTTGAGAAATAGACAAATGCACACATAGCTGTGCACCCAAGTCCCACCGACATGACCATTGAATCCCACCCCATACCAGATGGGCGCCACTGTCATTAGTGTCCATCAGATAAGTTGTTCCTGTTCCAGAACTTTGTATAAGTGGACATTGGTGTTTTTTTAAAGGCTTTCCCAGGCGGTTCTAATGCACAAACAGAGGTGATCAGCACTGAAGTGGGATGCCTAAATCTGGGTGGCACTTTATAAAATGTGTAGGGGACTTTCTAGGTAGTAATATTTTGCCAGAGTTGGAGCTATGAAGGGTGGGGGTGGGTCACATCTATTTAGCCACAGAAAGTCATCCATCCCCCTTGTTTCCTTTTACATTTTGCTGAAATATAGTCACTTTTCTAAGCATATATCACCACTTTCAACTGCACACTGAAGAGGAGAGATACTCTAGCACCTTACTCTAAGCAAATTTAAACATGATACAAAATCAGATTTTTATCCTCTAATTTATCATTTATTATAGTTTTGTAAAATTAAGGCCCTCGGCCTGAATTCTGTACATTTGGAGTCTTCCCAGAAAGAAATGTTGCTGCACATGGTTATTCTAAATTAGCAATTAATCTAAAAATGTTTAAACAGGTGAAACCAAAGTAAAAGCATTCTGAGAGCATGTAATACCCATGTATTTTGTAGATTCTCTATGGAAAGGAAATAGGAACTGAAAATAGACCTTCATTTAAACAGGGGAATTACATGAACAATGTAATGCACAGTTACCTAAACTTAAGCAAAGTAAAATTTCCCTACTGTTTCAAAAAGTTTCAATATTTTTTGTTTCAAGGAAAGAACCAGTTGGTTAGGATATTTTAGCTATACAGGCATACCTCGGAGGTATTGCAGATTTGGTTCCAGACCACAACGGTAAAGCAAGTATCACAATCAAGTTAGTTGCACAAACTAGTTGGTTTCTGGATGTACATAGAAGTTTAAACTAGTTTAAACTAGTAAGTATGCAATAGCATTATGTCAAAAAAGGTACATACCTTAATTAAAAAGTACTTCATCGCTAAAAAATGCTAACCATCGTCTGAGCCTTCAGCGAGTCATAATTGTTTCGCAATAGTAACATCAAAGGTCATTGATCAAAGATCACTGTAACAAATACAATAATATAGTAATATTGAAAAAGTCTGAAATACTATGAGAATTACTACATGTGACCTAGTGACACTAAGTGAGCGAATGCTGTCAGGAAAAGGGCACCGATAGACTTGCTCAGTGCAGGGTTGCCACAAACCTTTAGTTTGTAAACAACACAGTATCTGCAAAGTGCAATAAAACGAGGTATGCCTGTAGAGATATTCTGATTCTAGCACTGCATACATTTCACCTACAGAGAAACACTGAATTGCTTTATTTTCTAAGGCTCTAAAACCAAAAGGAGTTGGATTCTAACTAACAGTGAAGTCCTTCATAGGTTGATGCTGAGAGTACAGAGATGAGAAAAATATATTCCTGTGCATGTGTAGAATACACAGCAGCCCTGGAGACAGGGCAGCCATGTTGCAGGGGATGCAGTGAGCACCCATCCCCGCCGTCGCCTCTCAAGTGACTACAGACATCCGAGCACCAGTGGACATCGGCGTCAAGAGCGCTCATTGCCTGGTTGAGCTCGAGGTGTTCGGTGGGAGACCCAGAGAGGAGAGTGTTCCACCCTGCTTCGTTTGGCACCGTTTTTAGTGAGCATTACAGTGATATTTCAGCACTACATGCAGTGCTGGTTGTATATCCACCTGAATAATAGTAAAAGAACCGTGACCCCACAGGCAGTATTACAAGACTCCCAATCTGACGTAGATCGCCGTTATACCTGAATTTATACACAGTTGTATGACTGAATGATCAGAACGATATTTGGAGTCGGCAGTGTCAGCAGTGCTCCAGAACGTTTCAGAGTTGGCACGATAGAGCATGGAGTTGGAAGCATTTCGTTGTTTTGTCTGTTTGTTTTTGGCCATGCCATGCGGCTTGCAGGGTCTCACTTCCCCAACCACGGATTGAACCCGGGCCACGGCAGTGAAAGCCCGGAACCCCAGCCGTTAGGCCACCAGGAAACTCCCTGGAAGCATTTGTTTTTATTCTCCTCTTTTTAAGGGAATATAGGTTTCCCAAGAGGTGAGGACAAAGCCTTCTTGGCCTTCTTACCCTTTCTTCCCTATATCCAACAGCTCATCAAGCTGTTTAGTATAGAAAGCAGTGCTTGGAGGGATGGCCATGCTAGCAAGAATGTTTACGCAAAAGCATTGATAGCTGATTGTGTTTCAGATCCACTGTTTTACTCTGGCTTACAGGAGGGAGCAGTTAATAGTTCTCATGTGTTTGTGTGCCTGGGACTCACTGGGGATTTTGTTTAAAATGAGAATTTACAAGCTACATCAAAGTCCCTTTCCCCAGAGATTATGAAACCTGGGGTTCAGGAAATGTCATTGCATTTTAAACTCCACATCTACACCATTGGTACTTGGTCTTCGCCAGATGTCACAACCATCTGAGGAATTAACAGTAAATGAACGAACTTTCCCTTAGAAATTCCAATTCAGATGCTCAGGGGTGGAGTCCAGCTGCATTTTGTGGGAGTCCACCAGTGTATCTGAGGTATGGCCGAGGTTGAGAAAAACTGCTCCATAATAAAACTGCACAGGTCATAGAATAAAGCTGAGTAAGGAGAGCAGTGACTGCATTGCCAAAGAATCCAGGTGAGGAGGAAGGGAGGGGATCATGTCAAACATGAAGTGTATGAAAGTAAGTCTCCAGCTCAGAAAACAGTTTTCCACTTTTTGTGCAGATATTTTAATGTTGTGTATGTATAATCAGTTTGCTTAAGCCATACCTAAGGTTTCTCATTTACATGAGAAATTTTTGCTCCTTCTTCCATTGTACTTAGCATATTGAGATGACTTCCTGTGTATAAAATTCTTTTGGGAGTAAGTAACAATACCACTGGGTAGAGACTCACAATGTAGCAGCCTGAAAAAGTTACAGCGTCTATTAAATAGTGGCCCAAACCTACTCAGTCCTCTGCGGTGCAGTCTACTTATGGTCCAGTGTCTGTCATGGTATATTAACCTTGACAAGGGAAACGGGAACATTGGTCCTTGTTTCCTAGCTGTCTAGAAATGACATAAAAGTTAAAAAATCCTGTCTTTTTTTCTTCATGTAAAGTTAGATTTTCTGAGAGATAAATGAAGGAACCTAATTAGCTTTTAGGCAAGACTAACAGAAATTGGAGTTATTACTGAAGAGATCCGTGACACTTTAGAATAGTTATGTAGATGCGTGTGCTGCAGTGTATGTAATTCCTTTGTGACACAGACATTTAATAATCTTTTTAACAGAGAATAATGTTATGTTGAAATTCACCATTCAATATTGCTATTTTCAAATATTCCCTAAAGGATTTCAGCCACTGATTTTTTTAAATAAGCGATTCTACATTATATCATTATTATATCATTATTGTTATTGTTATTATTTCTTTTCATCTGAAAATTGGTTGAAGTTTTAAACATCAAGAAAAGAAAAAAAATGCATAGTTCTCTAAGTTATTATGTCAAGGACAGTATAATATTTTCCGATTCCTACCTTGTTAAATGCTGTTTTTGGTATGCAAATTTTGAAGAATTTTTTGGCATCAGATAATGTTGGAAACAGTACATATTTTAAGAAAATCATCGCTATGATTCATCATACTATTATCTTTTATATAAGAGACATCTTTTACAAGAATATAGACTTATAAATGATCAGATTTTATCTTGGCCTTTTCTATCTTTAACAGAGCATCAAGAAGAAAAATACGAACAAGCAGGAGATGAGTACGTACCTGAGGTTCATCGTCTCCCGCATGAAGGAGAGGGTGAGTCCTGTAAGGGGGGCTCTCAGAATCGCCCAGAATATATTTCACTCTGGCTTACTCCTTAAAAGTTAGTGACTGACAAGGTATGCATAGAGCAGTATGAGGGGTGGAAACCACTGCTGTCCCGTTTCTTTTGTGCAGTAAATAGTTCTATAAAAGGCTTTTAAATTTGTTTTGTCTTTGTTTTCAACTCAGGCATTTCTTTAGCTGTATTAGATTAGAAACATTTATATTTTAAAATTCCATTTATCAGAATGAACATTTTCATTGATAATTAGTGTTTAAAATGAAATTGAATTTTCCAAAATAACTGTTCTTTCTATTCAAACCTTAAGGAATGCCACATTAAACTATAGTGCATGTACATTTTTCATTAAGTTCTAAAGTACTTGTTGTTTAGAAATTGATGTTTTACCCCTCTCTCTAGCCACGTTTAAACTGATGTGTCTCATGACCTTTCAGGCTATTGACCTTAATAAAAAGGGGAAGGACAACAAACACCCCATGTACCGGCGGCTGGTGCACTCGGCGGTCGACGTCCCTGCCATTCAGGAGGTAAAGCTCCCTGACAGCACAGCCCTGGTCGTGCACCTGCCGCCCTCCTGCCTGAGCAGCTGCCCTTGTGAATGGCATGCACTCCCTCTAGTGCTCTTTAGGGGTCATCTTTTAAGAGGCTTGGTTTTCAGCAGCCTGTTGATTCTTGACACTTGCTGCTTAAAGAAAATGTATTGTAGCCTGGTCAGTGTAATGTTCCAGATGTAATTAACATGTGGATGTGGTTTCCTAGTTTTAGAAGCAGTACTTAGGAGTTTCTCTCAAGGGAAGATTAGAACATAGAACTAACTGATCTAGGATCTTGGGAAACACAATGACATGCACTTGAACAAAACAAAGTTTTAACTAGAAAACTTTATCCTTCTTTAATGAAGTTCTTATTTTTACCTACTCTAGCTGAGGATCATTAATGGGTTTGTTAATATTTAATTACAAATTGCAGTAAAATCCAATGAACACTTTGACCTGTTTCCAGTTAGCTTTGCAGATTTATTAATTCTGTACCTATGTATCGTTTTGAAGTTTTAAAATCTTATGGTTGGCCATAATAGGGAGACCATAGGAATAATTTAAAATCATCTTATCATTTCTTAATCTGCTTAATAGCTGAGGAAGAATGAAGGTGTATTATTTCAGTGGAAGAAAGGGATAAATGAAGGTTGTTCATAAAAACAAGCAATTTAAATTTTACCTCCTACCCCTAGATTGTGTGGCTTCAGGCATAGCCTCTTTTCCTGACTCTGAGCCTCTGAGAACAATGAAGAACTCAGCTGCCCTCCCTGCCCTCTCCCTGTGTGGCCCCTCCCCACGTTCTGCAGTCTGATCCTGTTGGGTCCATGGAGCACACTGGCTGGGCTGATGGTGCCTTGTTAGCAAGTGCTGACCTTGAGCAGAAGCACCATAAAGAAAATGAAGAGGAAGACATGATTTTCATGCTTTCAGGAGCTTACAGTCCAGACCAAAATACAAGCTATGATGGTGCTTGGGGACTGCGGGGTGCGGTTGTCCCCACCTGGGTATAGGCAGGTAGCCTGGGAGCGCTGCACAATGCCAGGGCCTGAGCACCTGCGAGCCCAAGGCCATGAGAAGTTCAGGGTGGAGTTCAGATATCAATATTCGTAAAAGAGCCCTGTGACCCTTGATGCCAGACAGAACCATCATTGCCTTGGTGCATAGAGGACCTCCTAGGACTTTAAAATTGTTCATACATCAGCACCTAATCCCAATTCAGAATTATACCGTATCTTCTTTGTGATAACGGTAAACTGTCACAGAGGCTAACAGCTCTTTCCTCTTTCAATTTTTATTCTCTTGAGTTATAAAAATAGTAGATACATAGTTAGGGTCTCATCAACCCCGCTGACCAAAGCTTTCGTTATTTACAGTGCTTAGTGGCAGCTTTTGTTATTACAGAATGAGGTGTTCACACTGCAGCGTTCATACTAGTAAATAAATATCGGGGACAACGTGGCTGCAGGATGTGGGCTCTGCACACTTCACCATCCTGTAATAGTCTAACTGCAGATGGAGTTGTGGGTTTCTTTTACGTACATTCTGTCAGTACCATGGGACACAGGAGTAGTCGTAATGCCATTCTGGAAAATCCGCCTGTTTCCTACACTCTAACGCTGTAATGCCGACAGGTGTTTTCACCATTAACCCTTTGTCATTTTGTTGTTTTCCCTCTGCAGAAAGTGAACGAAGGGAAGTACCGAAGTTACGAAGAGTTCAAAGCTGATGCTCAGTTGCTTCTTCACAACACAGTGATTTTCTATGGAGGTTGAATATTTTTTGGTTTTTTCTTTTGTGTAGTTTTTTAAATTCATACCATATACATTCCATGTCGAGAAATATCTTTTATAAAATAGTACATTAAAACAATACCTGAATGGTCTGTAAGTAAGTAATAATGTTAGGGTTTAAACTTAAAAATATTTAGTAATGCAGTTATAGCTTATAGAATTGACTGGCCAAAAGCAGAACTCTAGTTACACTAAATAATATTCATAGTTTTATATATAAACTTAGTTGAAAGGCTTTTTATAAGCACTTTGATTACTTTTGATTTTCCGCATTAATATGCCCTCATTCAAAAGTAATGAAAGAGGTCCCTCTGTACCTAGAGTATTATGTTATATTGGATATAAAATTAAAGCTGCTGATAGCATTTTCTTTTACTGCCTTAATTTTATTTTAAATATACGTTTTTGTTTTAAATGGTATGTGTCCACTTTTGTTAAAAATGAAAGAAAATTTAAACGGCTGTATTAATTTTGATAGTCTTGTGTTTCTAGATCACTGGTAATAGATACCTGTCTTTAATTACAGCAGACAGTGAGCAAGCTGACATAGCAAGGATGCTCTATAAAGACACATGTCATGAGGTACTATCCATGCCTAATAACTAAACTCTTGCTATATTCCACATTAATCTATTTCAGAATTCCACTCTGATATGTACATTTTAATTTTGCCATTTTCTTTAAATATAATTTTATTTCCATGTATGACATACATGGGAAATAACACAAACAGGGGGAAGAATTCTGGCAGAACTATTTTCAGAGAAATCCTGGGAGTTAGATTTAGTTACTAAGTAACTTCTACTAGTTAGAAGAAAAGGAAACTTTGTTTTCTCCTCTTTAACTACCCTAAAGAGTATTAGTTATATAACTACATGTAAATGTGCTGCACTGGGCAGGCACTCAATAAACATTACCCTCTGTGAATGAAAGGTTCAAATTTGAGTTCTTACTACACTATACAGGCAAAAAAGCATCCAAACAACAGCATTCATATTTATACAATAAATGAAATATATATTTAGGGAAGGATTTTTTGGGTGGTCTCTCTTATTTGAAACACTCATCTATAACCATACTATCTTTGCAAAAGTGTCTCAATTTATATAAAAAGTTTTGTTTCTTGATTCCATTTCAAATATGACTTTTTAAAAATTCGTTAAACATGTTTATTGAGTGTCTACTATGTGCTGTGTTAGGAGGAATAAAATGGGGATCAGGATGCTGGCTTCCTGCTCATACAGTTGTATTCTGAAGAGGGAGACTCAAGAAAAGGACAGACAAAATAGGTTTCTTTACAAGTTACAAAAAAATGTTATGAAAGAAAATAACACTAAGACAGAGAATGAGGCAAAGTAGGGACTGCTTTTATTGGTAGTGGATATTTTATATGGGTAGATCAAGAGACATTTCTGGGGAAATAGCCTTTAATCTGAGTGCTGAACTGGAAAGGTGTCAGTGAGGCTGGGGAAGCAGAGGTCAGATGCAGTGGCCCCCTAAGGAATCTGTCCTCTATTCCAAGTGCAATCTGGGACCTTCGGGAGGTTCCAAGAGGAAAGTGGCAGGCTCTTCTGGTATTATTCATTGGAAAATTAGAATTTTAAGCCTAAGGAACAAAACTGGAGACTGTATACATGAAAGAGAATGTTAATTTGCATGGATCTATTTTATATAGTTTTATGCATGTGTGTATTTTATGTAGGCTAAATAGTTGATTTTCTTTTTCAGCTGGATGAATTACAACTTTGCAAGAATTGCTTCTATTTATCAAATGCTCGTCCTGACAATTGGTTCTGCTATCCTTGTGTATGTAAAATTTTTGAGATTTTTTTTTTAACCTCTTAAGTGTCTGATGTCTTACTCTAAGGAAGTTTATTTCCAATTTGCTTGAAGATTATAATCCTTCTAAATATTTTTCTTTGTGTCATAGTATGTATGGTTTTAATGAGTATAAAAACTGAAACATGGGGAAAACAACTTGGGATCAGTATCCATTTCTGACTTTAAAATGAGGATCCTCAAGAGTAGGAATAAACATTGAATCCCTTAATACATAAAGTAAAAATTTGCTTTTCTTCTCATTCTCTCACAAGAAATCTAATTCTTTATATATACTTATACCTGTGTGATTTCCCCTAAAATGGCATGATTTCAAGGAGTGTTCTAGGGGCAGTCGCCCACCCCTGGCCATGGTGTAAGAGCCTACCTGAGAGCCCCTACTCTCCAAGACATTAATGTGCTCCTCAGTCACTTGAGGGTCTCATTAAAATTTGCATCTCCGACTTGATAGATCGGGAGGAGGGCCTAAAATTCTCCCATTTCTTATAGGCTCCCAGGGTTGGACTGTATTTCATGAAGCAAAGTTAGGGTGTTCTGTTTGCCACTGTTACACTGTTGGCTTCATTCCAGATGCCACAGGCTATAAAGAGATTCTTTTTACTGTCTTTTCTGCGAAATGAAGGTCCACATTGCTTATGCAAATTTTAATTTTTTTGGTGTTTTTCTTAGAGGCAAAATCAGTCAATCCTGGGGTGGGGGTAAGTTCTGTGTGCTTAGGAGTTAGAAAAAAATATATTTTCAAAATAATGGATTATGCTTGACTGAGTAGTTCAGTATTAATGATATTCTTGTATTTAATACTTTAAAAGTAGTATGACAAGGTAAAACATTTTATTTCCAGATACCTAATCATGAACTGGTTTGGGCTAAAATGAAAGGTTTTGGATTCTGGCCGGCCAAAGTCATGCAGAAAGAGGACAATCAGGTTGACGTCCGCTTCTTCGGTCACCACCACCAGAGGTAATCATGTGCAGCCATCACCCTTGGGCCTCCAGGAGTTGTGGGGGGTGCCCAGTCCTGCTTTACCAGTGCTTTGTGGGCTTTGCCATTAGAAACTGTGGGAACTGTGTTTCATTTTATTTTTTTATAAATTTATTGTATTTATTTATTTTTGGCTGCATTGGGTCTTTGATGCTGCATGCGGGCTTTCTCTAGTTGCAGAGAGCGGGGGCTACTCTTTGTTTCGGTGCATGGGCTTCTCCTTGCGGTGGCTTCTCGTTGCAGAGCACAGGCTCTAGGCGTGCGGGCTTCAGTAGTTGTGGCTCACGGGCTCAGTAGTTGTGGCATGCGGGCTCAGAAGTTATGGTGCACGGGCTCAGTTGCTCCGCAGCATGTGGGATCTTCCCGGACCAGGGCTCAAGCCCGTGTCCCCTGCGTTGGCAGGTGGATTCTTAACCACTGTGCCACCAGGGAAGCTCTGAAGTGTATTTTAAATTAAAAAACAGATCAGCACATAACTTGACTGGGCACCTAACAGTGCTTTCTATACATGGTATCTCTAGGTGTATTTCAGATAATGGTTACTAAACAGGACAGTTTCAGTAGTTGACACTGTTGGGTTCAGAAGCGTGTTAATGGTGGGATTGAATCCGTATTAGGAGTTAAGTGGAAGGCTTCTCAGGATGTGTTCATTGCATAGAATTGTAATATCATTACGGTAGTTTCAACCGTACTTTCAATGTTCTGTCAAAGCCATAGACAAAAATAATCAACTCAGGAGTACAGGAGAGTGTTGATGTTATGATCTAAGAATGTACATGAGGGAAAATTTTGACTTAGTTTTTTTAATTTCATTAAATAAACAGTTAATTTAGAAAAATGAAGAATTCAGTTATTTTTAAAAACCATACTACTAGATGAGAACAATCTGATAATCAGAATTTTCCTATATTTTCTTTTTTCACTAATTTTAAAACAACTTTATAGTATCTTCAACCGTGAGTGGTATTTTATTAATAATATGAGTGAGTTTGTTTTATATCATTCAGTATATACTGTGCCGAAAATATTTTAAAAGAATATTTGAGCTGATTTACTTGGGTCCTTAGAGTAAGTTTGTCATCTGAAGAGGGAATTAAAACAGAAAATTACATTTCCAGAGTCTTTTTCCCCCAGACTTCTTATTTCTTGGAAGATTTTATCTAAAAAAATTATGGACAGATGGGACTCTGAGGACTTTATTTTAGAAAATAAAAGATCTACAATTTTACTATAAATACAGTTTTACTATGAATCTTTTTCTTTTTTGCGGTACGCGGGCTTCTCACTGTTGTGGCCTCTCCCGTTGCGGAGCACAGGCTCCGGACGCGCAGGCTCAGCGGCCATGGCTCACGGGCCCAGCTGCTCCACGGCATGTGGGATCTTCCCGGACCAGGGCACAAACCCGCGTCCCCTGCATCGGCAGGCAGACTCTCAACCACTGCGCCACCAGGGAAGCCCTACTATGAATCTTTTTCATTTGCTTTTCCTGGTTACAATATACCAGCAAGATATTTCAAGTGAATGATGGGGACATACCTTAAAAATGATACTCTAGGGCTTCCCTGGTGGGAAGTTTTCATTAATAAATACTTTTTTCATTTTTCATTTCATTAATAAATACATTTTCATTTTTTCATTAATAAATACTTTTTAAAAACTATTGTAAACATTTTTTAGGGTGCCATTCAGTGGTATTAAATACCACATTGTTATGCAGAGATCACCATGAATAAATACAATAAATATTCTTTAGCCATTTTATCATGTCTCTACACTTAGGTGGGAGAAAAAAAATTTCAGCAAATAAATGATTTTGGACTAGTCCCTCTGTATGCTCACACCAGAACATGCTGCTCCCTCCCTAGACCCTGAACCCTGAGCAGGTTGTAATGTTCAGGGAGCAGATGCCTGTGGCCCTGGTAAGTACAGGCAGGGTTTTCATAGGGTATGCAGGGTTCTGCCTGTCAGAGGAAAAAAAGTAGCTGATAGGGTCTGACTGTCAGCAGGGCTAAATCTTTCTGCTGCGTGTAGTTGGAGGGAGCAATGGCACAGGGAAGAAAGAAGGGGGGCATTTTGGGTTCATTTGCCATCATATCACTGAGCCATTTTATTGTGCATATATTCAGAGAATTCCGGATTGACAGATGTGTAGGTAGAGCCAGATTCGATTTTACCTCTTTTTATTAAACTTACTGTAAATTTTGGGGTGCAGTTTGCCTTTTATTTTTAGTGTAGGTCAGATTGCATGCTCAATGATACTCTTTAAAACTGAAATCTGATTATCTACAATAATGGAGATGATTAAGAGAGAATAGGAATGTTTTTATGAATTGCATTGAGCCTTAAGTCTCATGTTAAGAATAGATTCAGGGCTTCCCTGGTGGCGCAGTGGTTGAGAGTCCACCTGCCGATGCAGGGGACACAGGTTCGTGCCCCGGTCCAGGAAGATCCCACATGCCGCGGAGCGGCTAGGCCCGTGAGCCATGGCCGCTGAGCCTGTGCGTCCGGAGCCTGTGCTCCGCAACAGGAGAGGCCACAACAGTGAGAGGCCCGCATACCGCAAAAAAAAAAAAAAAAAAAGAATAGATTCAGTTGATTAAATCAGTAGATTAAATTCAGTAGATTAAAGGCAGTGGCCATGTATGTAGAAGTGCCAACCTAATAATTAGACACAGCGAGGACCCTCACTGGGTTCCAGCTGGTAGTAGATAAATTGAATAAATTCAGTAGATTCAATAGATTCAATAGACTAAATATATCCAAGGGGATAAGATTCTCTCCTAGGTCACAAGTTGATTCCAGGTAGTCAGCACTGCTTATAACAGAAATCTCTCTCAAAAAGCATACTGGTTTTAAAAAGTGTTTTAACACTTTTATTGATTGACTGGTATGTAATAGGTGCTCAATAAATGTTTGTTGACTGAAAGAGTAAATGTAATATAAATACGAGATCTAATGGAAAGGAACTCTTCCACAAGCACAATTTTATTTGCACTCTTTTTCAAAGTGTAGTTTACTTTGGTTTCTAATAAAGCACTGTCAGATGACACTGTTAATGTAATATTTATAAATAAGTTCAAATTTAACAATTTCAGTTATCATTACCATATAACTATGGATTATTATATATTTAAAATGTGCTTTTAAATTCTAAAGCAAACAGCTTAGTTTGTACAAGCAAATTAGAAGTCTACATTTTTGGCTTTAGGCACATGTGCCGGGATTCGGTAAGATCCCTTCAGAACAGTCATAGGTCTAGTATTTCTGAAACTCCTAATAAGACTGAAAAGAGCAAATCTGTGTATTCATAGTGCTGGATCCCAGCCTGTACCCTGTGCTCTAGAAAATGTCTTACTAACTGTGGCTCACATGTCCTTATATTTTCTTATTTCATTTGTGACATCCCTTCTGCCTAGAAGCCCTCCCCTCATATGGTCCCGTTTAAATCTTACTCCTCCTTCAAGATGGAGCCCAAATGAAACCTGTGACCACTCACAGCCAAATGAAACCTTCTTCCTCTCCAGAGTACCCCAGAGTCACCTCAACTCTGTGCTGCACTGTTTTATCATTGTTTCTCAGTTAAAGGTAGTGGCAATGTATATAGAAGTGCCAACCTAATAAATTAGGTGCAGTTGCGGACCCTCACTGGGTTCCAGCTGCTAATTAATAGCTTTCCTTAACCCCATTTTTGGCAGCATCTCTGCCAGCTGTCAAATGAGGCGCGAACAGTCATAGGTCCCACGCACTGTATGCTTTGTGGTGCCTTCCACTGGCACACGGTAAGCCCTGGTTGAGTTGGATACTAATTTAAGTCCAGTCAAGCAATTAGCACCCAGGAAAATTTTCTTAAATTTCTAGCATTCTTCCCAATAGAACCAAATGTAGTTTTAGATCAACTTATGTGTCCGCAGTTGAGTACTTGGTTGCTGAATGATACAGTTTTCCATTTGTTAGTCATGGTTCATCTGATGAATAGGGATGTAATGACTTACTAGATAATAGTTGTTAGATGCCCTCATTTTGTATGTAAGTGTCTCATAAAAATTTCTGGGCATTTACAAATGATTCTATAGTTCTAACATGCAAATAGCTAGATTTTGAATAATTTACAGTATTCAAAACAATGAGATATTGAACATTTTAAAAAGAGCTGTGAATCACTCCCATTCTGAGAACTTCGCTTTGATGACTGTGAAAAACAAATGTCACTTCACCTATTTTCTACTTGGTAAGAGTTTTTATTCAAGCCACAAATTGTACTTAACAATTGGTAGAGTTTCTCCCATTTTGGAAATTTCTTCTTCTTTTTTTTTGATGTGGACCATTTTTAAAGTCTTTATCGAATTTGTTACAATATTGCTTCTGTTTTATGTTTTGGGTTTTTGGCCACGAGACATGTGGAATCTTAGCTCCCCATGTGTTGGAAGGCAAAGTCTCAACCACTGGACGGCCAGGGAAGTCCCTCCCATTTTGGAAATTTCTAACCATCCCTTTCAATGTTGTTCACAGGGCCTGGATTCCTTCTGAAAACATACAGGACATCACAGTCAACGTTCACCGGCTGCATGTTAAGCGCAGTATGGGCTGGAAGAAGGCCTGTGATGAGCTGGAGCTGCATCAGCGCTTCCTTCGTGAAGGGAGGTTTTGGAAGTCTAAGAATGAGGACCGAGGGGAGGAGGAGGCAGAATCCAGCATCTCCTCTACCAGTAATGAGCAGGTGAGAGGCGCCAGTGAGAGCCTGTCGGCTCTTGTTCTGAATGTGCAGGTGTCAGCACACACTCCTCACTGGAATGAGCAGATTCTGACTTTTCTTCTTCCTTTCGTGTAACATTTGTAAAGTGCTCTGCGAAAGAAACCAGAACCAGTTCCAATACACGGAAGCCACCACCAACCCTGATCCTGACTCTACCAGCACATTAGCTCTTTCAAGCCCTCGGCCCAGAGGAATCATTCTGTGAGTGCCAACCACGTGGTCTTGAAAGAGCTAATGCGAAAGGGAACAAGTGCTCACCCCTGACCTGTGGGTCCCCTGGCTAGTCTTAGCAGCAGAGAAGTGTTTCATAGTGTCGGGAATAATGTGCTGTTACTTTTATGATGCCCACAGCTAAAGGTCACTCAAGAACCGAGAACAAAGAAAGGACGACGTAATCAAAGTGTGGAACCCAAAAAAGAAGTAAGTTGCCTGCCTTGCAGTGTCCAGGTGGCAATTGAAACAGGAAATATTTTCACAGTTGTGATCAAGGCAGTGCTCCTCACAGGTCCTTGCGAAAAGCATTGCTGTCAGTCAACCTGTAGCAACCAAGTTGGACCGAGTCTTCCCACTGTTCCCGTCATAGACGAACACACAGGAGCTGCAAGTCTCCTTACCAGTGAAACAGCAGGGACCACGGCTGGCTAAGTGGGAGGGCACTTTGTTGTATTTTCTAGAACTCTGATATTTTCTCATAGCACTAATAAAAAACAACGTGTTTATCCAACAAATCAATGAGGCCAACATTTAAAAACTGGAGGAAACTATGGCTGAGCTCAGCCTTTTAAAATTATATAATCCATGCATATTTTAAAATCAGGGGTAAATATGGGCAAAATCCTAACACATATTCAGTGAGAAGTGGTTTAGGATATTTGTTAAAGAATCTAAACCAAAGAAATGACTATAAATTGATAATGATTTTGTATGATAAATTTTTTTATTTAGTCTGTTTTGAAAACAAAAACCATAATATTGATATGTAATTGTAAATGAAGTTCCTGTTTAGAATTATTGTACCTACTAATTGCATGTGTTTTAAATTTTTAAAAATTAATTTATTTTTAATTGTGGTAAAATACACAAAACAATTTTCCATTTTCTTACATGGTTTTTGAACTGCAGGTTTTTATATGGCTATTTATGTGTATCACTCTGTTCTTCTCCTAATAGAGCTTGCTCTTGAACTAGTGAATTCTATAGCACTTTCCTTATCCTTTAGGAACCAGAGCCTGAAACAGAAGCAGTAAGTTCCAGCCAGGAAATCCCCACGATGCCTCAGCCAATCGAAAAAGTTTCTGTATCAACTCAGACCAAGAAGTTAAGTGCCTCTTCACCAAGAATGCTGCATCGAAGCACCCAGACCACCAGTGACGGAGTGTGTCAAAGCATGTGCCACGACAAATACACCAAAATTTTCAATGACTTTAAAGACCGAATGAAGTCTGATCACAAGCGAGAAACTGAAAGAGTTGTACGAGAAGCTCTAGAAAAGGTAACGCAGCCTCCACCGCCAGTGTTGCCTTCAGACATCTGGGCAGGATAAGTGAATAGTCTTCCTATTGTGGTTTAGCTTCTGTCACTTAGGCATCAACCAGGTAGCTACTTTTTAAAACTAGGAGTATAATAAAATATCTTTTTATAATATTTTAATTAACAGTAGCACTTTTCTCATCTCAAATATTTTATAGCCCTTAATGAAATAAAGGCGAGAGGTACATCAGTTAAGTAGAAACTATGTATTAAGGTTTTGCTTAATGGTCTGTGTAAATTATGAGCTGACATATTGTGGGTTAACTTTTTTTTTCATTTCAGCTGCGTTCTGAAATGGAAGAAGAAAAAAGACAAGCTGTAAATAAAGCTGTAGCAAATATGCAGGGTGAGATAGACAGAAAATGTAAGCAAGTAAAGGAAAAGTGTAAAGAAGAATTTGTAGAAGAAATCAAGAAGCTAGCAACACAGCACAAACAACTAATTTCTCAGACCAAGAAGAAGCAGTGGGTAAATACCACTATTTTCTTAGAATCTGATTTCTGAAAAATATACCATAGGTATGATGAAAATTAATTCAGAAAGATATATGTGGCATATGCAAAAATTACTCCTGAAATAAGATCTGATGTGAAATTGTCAACTTTAATTAACTTAAAAAAATTTTTTTAAACTTCAGATCCCACATTACTGAGTATTGCTCAGGATTATTTTGTTAAATTGAGATTATGATACTTTGGGACATAACATATTTAGTATAACTGATTTATATAACTTTTCCATCTATGCAAGTATTTTATTTTGATAAGTGGGCTGGCCCTGACTTTTGCTGGTAACTCCTGACAGGTAATATCTAACTTGTAAAATTGTAAATGTAAGTATCGTAATAGCAAACTAAGGATTTTCAGATTTTACTGCACTTAACATTTATACATTAGGTTCTAGTAAAGAAATCGATTACTTTTACTTTATGATAGTAACATCTCACAGGTCTCTTAACTTAACTGAAAAACTGACAGATGTTCATTTTTTATTATGCCCTGTTTGTGACTCCTATCTTCCGCCCAGATCAGCAGCTTCTGAGCATACAGATGTTTCTCTGCCAACTGACTGAGCTATGTGGACAAAGTTTTGTTCCCCAAAGCTCATAACTTGCTTTTAATTTTGATGAATTACTGTATGAAGTTTTGTGATTCTTCATTTGATCCAGACTACATTCTGAAAAGAGTCTTTAAATATATGTAAATGTTTCATGAGGGGAAATAAACATTTTAAAATTTTTGATGAAGATTTGACAAGAAGGAAAAGAGAAACAGATATAACTTAGAAGGAAAAACAGATGAATGATGAAATATAAATATCACTAGATGGAATTATTAAGGTGTGCTCAAGATCTTATGAGGCAGAATGCCCCAACACCATGTCTATAATTCTGTCTTCATGCAAAGATGAGAGAAAGCTAGAAAGTAGACACTAGACTTATAAGGGGAAGTTCCCATAAGTTTACTCATGAATCAAGGAAATGGGAAGAGGTGGCTAAAATAAAGAATTATAATACTGCTTTTTATAACAGTTTACTATTGATGAAATAGCTGAATTATTATATCTATTTATTTGATTCCACATATAAATGATACCATGCGATATTTGACTTATTTTACTTAGCATAATACCCTTGAGGCCCATCCATGTCACAAAGGGCAGCATTTCCTTCCTAACTCGTGGCTGAATAACCTTCCTGTGTGTGTGTGTGTGTGTGTGTGTGTGTGTGTGAGTGTAGTAATATATATACATACATGCACACTACGTTTTCCTTATTCCGTTCATCCATTGATGGACATGTAGGTTGTATATAGATATCTTGCCTATTGTGAATATACTTCAGTGAACGTTGGAGCACAGATATCTTTTCGATAACCTGTTTTTATTTCCTTTGGGTAAATACCCAGAAATGGAATTGCTGGATAGTATGGTAGTTTTATTTTTAACTTTTTGAGGAACCTCCGTACTATTTTCCATCGTGGCTGCACCAATTTACATTCCCACCAACAGTGCACAAGGGTTCCTTCCCCTTTTCTCCACATCCTTACCAACACTTGTCTTTTTTTATGATGGCCATTCTAACAGTTGTGAGGTGATATATCACTGATACTGATTAGCATTTCCCTGGTGATTGGTGATTTTGAGCTGTTTTTATGTATCTGTTGGCCATTTGTATATCTTCTTTGGAAAAATATCAATTCAGGTCCTCTGCCTATTTTTTGATTGGGTTATTGGGAGTTTTTTTTTCCACTGAGTTGTATGAGTTCTTTATGTATTTTGGATATTAATCTCTTATGGGATATGTGGTTTGCAAATATTTTTTTCCTATTCCAAGGTTGCTGTTTTATTTTGTTGATGGTTCTCTTTCCTGTGCGGAAGCTTTTTAGTTTGATGTAGCTCCACTTTTTATTTTTACTTTTGTGGCCTTTGCTTTTGGTGTCAAACAAAAAAAATATCATTGCCGAGACCAATGTCCAGGAGCTTACCCACTATGTTTTCTTCTAGGAGTTTTATGGTTTCAGGTCTTGCGTTAAAGTCTTTAATCCATTTTGAGTTGATTTTTGTGTATGGTGTAAGATAGTGGTCCAGTTTCATTCTTTTGCATGTCATTGCCCAAGTTTTCTCAATACCACTCATTGAAGAGACTGTCCTTTCCCCATTGTATACTCTTGGCTCCTTTGTCATAAATTATACAGACCATGTTTGCATAAGTTTATTTCTGGGCTCTCTATTCCATTAATCTATGTGTCTGTTTTTATGCCAAACCATACTGCTTTTATTTATACCCATTTTTTTGGATAAGGAATTTGAGGCTTATGAGATTACACAGAGTGACTAGAAACCTGGTCGGTAGAGCTGGTACTCACCCTCTTAAGCTACTTCTGCTCGTATATCGTTTCTAGTAGTCTGGTAAAAGATTTAGAATTATTCTTGTATTATAGTTATTCTTGTATTATAGTTAAATCTTACATTATTGTAAGAAGCAGTACAGTACTGTAGGACAAGAGAGTATGTAGGTATGTCAGATACCCAAAAAGTGGATGTTAAGATGGCATACAATCAAGAGAAACATAGTAAGAATGATACATCCTTTAAATATATTCACAAAGAAAGGCAGAAATACAAAATGAATGCATTATGTAATAGAAGGGATGGTGCTGCCTGAAGTATTATTTGAGGATGAGGAAACTAAGAAGTTAAATAAACTTGGTCTGAACTCACTTGATTAATTAGCACAGATCTAAGATTCAAACCCAAATCTGACTATTACAGCTACTTCCAAAATTAAAACATGCTATCCACACTTTTTAAATAGTAACCTCACTGAAGTCACAATTGCTGACATAGTAAAATCACAGGAAATATACCAGAGTACTACTGACATTTGGACCAAAAAATTGGGGACACTTCTGTGCACTGTAGGATGTTTAGCAGCAGCTAAGCCTCTATCCCCACCCCCTGAGTGATGACAATCAAAACTTCTCCAGACGTTGCCCCATAAGATGAAGGCTGAGAATTAACCACTGGTTTTAGACCATAAGTGACCTTGATAATAGCGTATTCAGTGGCAAGGCACAGGTGAAAGACTGCAGTGGGCTTAAAAAAGAGGGGAAGAGAATAATCTGAAATAACAAGTGTAGGTAATTCTTCCAAGATGTTTGGGAAGGGGAGGAGAAAAATGGGGGTGGTAGATGGAAAGAAATATGAGGTGAAGAGCCTTTTTAAACAACTGTGGTAAAATAAATTTACTGTCTTAATCGTTTTTAAGTTTACAGTTCAGTGCTATTAAATACACTCATGTTGTGCAACGTCACTGCCATCTTATTCCCATAACTTCTTTCACCCTGTAAAACTGAAACTCTTTACCTATTAAACAGTCACTCCCTGTTCTCCCCTCCCCCAGCCCCTGGTAACTACCATTCTACATTGTATCTGTGACTGTGACTACTGTTGGCACCTCTTTATAAGTGGATCACACAGTCTTTTTAGGACTGGCTGATTTAACTTAGCATAATGGCACCAAGTTTCATCCATGTTGCAGTGTATTGCAGAAGTTTCTCCCCTTTTAAGGCTGAATAGTACTCCAGTGCATGTATATACCACGTTTTTGCTTATCCATTTACCCACTGATGGTCACTTGGGTTACTTTCATGGTTTAGCTATTGTGAATAATGCTTCTATAAACATGGGTGTACAAATATCTCTTTGAGATCCTGCTTTCAGTTCTTTTGGGCATATACCCAGAGTGGAATCGCATGGTTATATGGTAATTATATTTTAAAGTTTTTGAGGAACCACCGTGCTGTTTTTCACAGCAGTTGTACCATTTTACATTCCCACATGACAATGCACCAGGGTTCCAATTTCTCTACATCCCCACCAACTCTTGTTTTATTTTGATAGTACTCATACAAATAGGTGTGAGGTGGTGTTTCACTGTAGTTTTGATATGCATTTCCCTAATGACTGGTGATGTTGAGCATCTTTTCATGTGATTATTGGCATTCCTGTATCTTTGATAAATGTCTATTCAAGTCCTTTGCCCATTTTTTGAGTTGAGTCTTAGGAGTTCTCCATATATTCTGGATATTAATCCCTTTTCAGATTCATGATTTGCAAATATTTTCTCCCATTCTGTGGGTTGCTTTTTTATTCTATGGATAATTTTCATAAAGTGCCATTTGTCGGTTTTTTTTCTTTGTTAACTGTGCCTTTGGTGTCATATCCAAAAATTCATTGCCAAATCCAGTGTCATGAAGTTTTTGTCCTTTGTTTTCTTCTAAGAGATTTATTGTCTTAGATCTTACAATAAGATCTTAGAATTATGTCCTTGACCCATTTTGAGTTAATTTTTGTATATGGTGTTAGGTAAGGGTCCAACTTCATTCTTTTGTACGTGGATATCCAGATTTTCCAGCATCCTTCGTTGAAAAGACTATCTGTTCCCCATTAAACGGTCTTGGCACCCTCATCAAAAAACAGTTGACCATATATATGTTTATTTCTGTGCTCTCTATTCTGTTCCATTGGTCTGTATGTCTGTCTTTATGCCAGTACTTCACAGGTTGGATTAATGTAGCTTTGTAGTAAGTACTGAAATCAGGATGTATAATTCCTCCAGATTTGTTTTATTTTTTCAAGATTGTTTTGGCTATTTGGGGGTCCCTTGAGGTTCCATATGAAAATTTGGGTGGGTTTTTCAATTTCTACTAAAAATGTCACTGGGAGTTTGATAGGGATTGCATTGAATCTTCAGATCACTTTCAGTAGTATTGACATTTTAACAATATTAAGTCTTCCAATTCATGAACATGGCATGTGTTTCCATTTATTTATGTTGTCTTTAATTTCTTTCAGTTCTCATGGTACAAGTCTTTCACCTCCTTGGTTAAGTTAATTCATAAGCATTTTGGTTTTTTTAGGCTGTTTTAAATAGAATTGTTTTCATAGTTTGCTCTTGAGATTGTTCATTGTTTGTGTATAGAAATGCAGTTGATTTTAGTATATCGACTTTGTATCCTGCTACTTTGCCAAATTCATCTATTCTAGCAACTTCATTCTGGAGTCTTCAGGGTTTCTACATATAAGATCATATCATATGCAAAGATAATTTTACTTCTTCCTTTACAATTAGCATGCCTTTGATTTCTTGTTTGCCTAAGTGCTCTGGCTAGGACTTCTAGTACTATATTGAATATAAGTGGTGAAAGTGGGCATCTTTGCGTTGTTCCTGATCTTTGAGTATGATGTTTGCTGTGGGTTTTTCATAGTGGCTTTCATTATGTGGAGGTAGGTAGTTCCTTCTGTTCCCGTTTGTTGAGTATTTTTATCATGAACGCGTGCTGAATTTTGTCAGATGTTTTTTCTTCATTGACTGAGATGACCATGTGGTTTTTCCTTCATTATGTTGATGTGGCATATTACATTGATTGATTCTTATATGTCGCATCACATCATTGGCGTATAATTCTTTTAATATGCTGCCGAATTCCATTTGCTAGTATTTTGTTGAGGATTTTATCTCAGTGGTCATAAGGCATGTGGATCTGTAGTTTTCTTTTCTTGTAGTGTCTTTGTCTGGCTTGGTATCAGGGTTATGCTGGACTCACAGAGTGAGTTAGGAAATATTCCCTCCTCCTCCATCTTTGGGAAAAGTATGAGAAGGTTTGACAGCTCTTTAAATGTTTGGTAGAATTTACTAGAGAAGCCATCAGGTCCAGGGCTTTATTTATTGGGAGATTTTTGATTAATAGGTCAATCTGCTTATTAGTTATGGGTCTATTCAGATTTTTTCAAGATTTATTCTTGGTAGGTTTTGGGTTTGTAGGAATTTGTCCATCTCATCTAGGTTATCCAGTTTGTTGTGTATAATTGTTAATAGTGCATTGTTACAATCCTTTTTATTTTTGTAGAATCAGTAGTAAGGTCCCCACTTTTATTTTTCATTTAGTAACTTGAGTCCTCTCTTTTCTTCTTGGTCCATCTAGCTAAAGGTTTATCAATTTTGTTCATCTTTTCAAAGAACCAACTTATTTTCCTCTTCTCTATTTTGTTGACCTCTGTGCTAATCTTTTTTTTTTTTTTTTTTCTTCCTCCTGCTAACTTTTGCTTTAACTTGCTTTTTTACTAATTCCTTAAGGTGGACTTTTTGGCTGCTGATCTGAGATCTTTCTTCAGGTAGATATTATAGCTGTAAATTTCCCTCTGAGCACTGCCTCACTGCATAACCTAAATTTTTCTTTGATCCATTGGTTGTTTAAAAGTGTTTTTTTAAATTTCCACAACTTTGAATTTTCCAGTTTTACTTTTGTTTTTGCTTTCTTATTTTATCCCATTGTGGTCAAAAAAGATACTTAGTATGATATCTACCTTTTAAAATATGTTGAGACTTAATTTGTAAAGTGCCCCACATGCACTTGAAGAATGTCTGCTGTTGCTGTTGGGTAGAATGCTCTATGTATATCTGTTAGATCTAGTTGGTTTATTGTGTTAGGCCCTCCATTTCCTTACCTATGTCTGGTGGTTCTACCCCTTAGTGTGAGTGGGATGTTGAAGTCTCTATTATTGTAGAACTGTCTGTTTTTGCTTCTTATGTTTTAGTGGTCATTACATGTGTAAATATTTATAATCGTTATGTCTTCTTGCTGTATTGAACCTTTTATTAATATATAGTGTCCTTCTTTGTCTGTTGTAACCTTTTTTTGATTTAAAGTCTGTTTTGTGTGAAATTAGTATAGCTGCCTTGCTCTCTTTTGGTTCCAATTTGCATGGAATATCTTTTTCCATCCTTTCACTTTCAGCCCATTTGTGTCTTTAGGTCTTAAGTGAGTCTCTTATAGACAGCATATTATAGACGTGTTTTTATCCATTCTGCCAATCTGTGTCTTTTGATTGGAGAGTTTAATCTGTGTAAATTTAAAGCCCCATAACTTTTTTGACCCTCATTTCTTGCATTCTTGTTTTTGTGTTTAGTTGATTTTTTGTAGGGAAATGTTTAAGTTCCTTTCCTTTTGTTTATATGCTATAGCAGTTTTCTTTGTGGTTACCACGGAAATTACATTTAACAGCCTAAAGTTATGAGACTCTAATTTGAATTTATAGCAATTTTAGTTTAATAACATATATAAAATCTCTGTTCCTTTACAGCTCCATCTCAATCCTTTTCAATTGCTGATGTTATAAGATTACATCGTCATACATTGTGTGCCCAAAAATATAAATTAAAAATTCTTTTAAATGTATTAGTCTCCTAAATTACGTAGAGAAAAGATTTGGGGTTACAAACTAATTTACAGTAATACTAGCTTTTATACTAATAACTTTTTTTCTTTAAATTTTGGTTTCTTAAATCGTAGAAAAGAAAAAGTACAGTTACAAGCCATTGTAAGCCATAGTACTGGCTCTTACAATTGCCCACGTGTTTACCACAGTTGAGATCTTCTGTTTCTCCATGTGGCTCCAGGTCACTGTCTAGTGTCCTTTCATTTCACCTGCAGGACCCCCTGAGTACTTCTTGCAGGTACAAAGGAGAGTTTTGCTGCATATAGGATTCTCCACTGACAGGTTTTTTTCTTTCTTTTAGCACTTTGACTATATCAGGTCTTTTGGCCTCCACAATTTCTGATGAGAAATCTGCTGATAACATATTGATGATCCTTTGTGTGCGACAGCTCCCCTCTTTCTTGCTGCTCTCAGGAGTTTCAAAAGTTTGGTTACAACATGTTTCAGTGTGGCTCTCTGAGTTCATCTGACTTGGAGTTACTGAATATTTATATTCATATCTTTCATCAGATTGAAGGAATACTGGCTAAAAACTTCCCCAGTATTCTCTCTGCTCATTTCTCTCTCCCCTCCTTCTGGGACTCCATGATGCATATCTTGGTCCATTGGCTGATGTCCCACAGGTCTTTTTAGGCTCTGTTTGGTCCCCAGTCTTTTCACCTCTCTTGTTAATTTCCATTGTCCTGTCTTCTCTCTGCTCAAATCTGCCTTTGAATCCCTGAAGTCAGTTTTTCACTTCAGTGAATGACTTCTCAGCTCCACGTTTTCTTTTTGGTTTCTATCTTTTTATTGATGTTTCCAGTCTGTTCATACATCATTTTCCTGACTTTCTCCATATTTTCCTTTAGTTCTTTGACCTTCTTTAATAGTTGTTTTAAAGTCTTTAATATATCTGCCAGTAGGTCTTTTTCATGGCCAGTTTCTGTTGATTTGGGGTTTTTTCCCTTTGAATTGTCGTACTTTCCTGCTTCTGTGTATGCCTTGTGGTTTTTTGTTGAACACTAGACATTTGAATCTAGTAATACGGTAATTGGAACTCATTTTCTTCTCCTCATAGTTTGCTGTTTTTGTTTCTTTGATTGTTGTAGGCTGTTTCTGTGCCAAAGGTCAGATTGAGGTGTAAACTAAATGTCTTCTTAGGTCTTTTCTGAGCCTCCCATTTCTGTGACCAGAAGCACATCTTTTTTGCCCACCCTGGCTCCCACAAGGTGCTCCATTCACAGCTGCTTGGGTGGAGAATAGGGAAGAGGTAGCTGTTACTGTGCTAAGAGCCAAAATTGACTAAAATTAACCGTAACTTACTGTTCAAGCCTTCAGTAGACTTCAGAGTTCCAAAATAGTTACTTCAGACAGATTCTACAGTACAGCTGTTGTCCAGGTGGGAAGGTAGATCCTGGTTCTTCTGCTCTATCATCTTTCCAGAATCTCAGGACCTTTTTAAGAAAATAGAAATTACTTACGCTTGTGTGCTGACAGGAATGACCTAGTGGAGATGAAAAAGTTGATGCTGTGCCCAAGTAAGCTTGAGTTTGCTGACAAAGGACTGCGTGCTGAGCCTCGGTCATCCATCCCATTGTTTCCTGCCAACCTGTTCAGGACAGAAAACATGTTCTGATGTTCTTGGTGATACTAGTTTAAGCTTGAGCCAGAAAGAGCTTTAAAAGCACAGTTTCAGAAGTCTGTCAATCACTGTACCTGGTTTCCTATGCATTTCATCCCATGTTTAACTGCTGGTTATGGTTTCTTGCCTGCAGTGCTACAACTGTGAGGAGGAGGCCATGTACCACTGCTGCTGGAACACATCCTACTGCTCAATCAAGTGTCAGCAGGAGCACTGGCATGCGGAACACAAGCGCACCTGTCGCCGGAAAAGATGAAGGCTGGTTCTTTCTGGAGAATCACTGACGATTATTCTTCTCAGACACAGCGGTTTTTGTTTCCAAGAAGCCAAAATTGTTTAGAATTTGCTTCCCATTTTGCACCAGCCTTTAAACACTTTTCGTGAAGAAATTTTGCACAGTAGTTAAATCTTTTGTTAATGCTCCTCTGGAGTTTTTCAGGGGGTAAAAGTAACATCAGTGGAGGGTATTATTTTAAATAAATTTTAATTGAGAGTTTGTTGCATTTTCAGCAAATTTTAAAACATTTTTAGGTTTTACAGAGATTTTAACCTTTAAACAACAGATCTTTAAAAAACAGCAGGTGAATACAAGTGAGTTTAACAAAGAAACATTTAAAATAGATCTGAATGTAAGAACTACAGAACTGTTTCAGAAATAAAGCATACTACCTTGATGTGAAATTTATTTCTTAACCTTGTTGAGCTGGTTTTGTTCAGCTTAATTTACTGTTTAAAGGCATTATCTATTGGTTATGCCAGTGGGTATATGATTGATTGAATTTAGGGAACAGGGTTGACACAGCAGGTGCTAGTCCTGCATATTTTTTCTTAAATATTTCCCAATTGTGTTTTTCATTATTTCTTTTCAATATATAACTTTTATAACAAATTATTAGCTTTGATCTTGTAGTTTAAAATTGCAGGGAACTGGGGTAATCTTTTACTGAGCTGGATCTTAGAGAAAATGAATATTTAAATTTTAAAGTTTGCACATTTCATCTTTGTCCTAACATGAGTGCTTGTAACAAAATAAACAAAAAATAAAAAGCCAAAAACTACCTTTATCCATACACGAAATTATAGATGAGGCATATAAATTTCTTTAATGCTTCCCTTCCCTCCCCAAATATCATCTGATTGATTGATTGCCTATTATCTGGTGTCACCTCTTACATTGTAAGTTAATACTGAAAGGAAAGAAAGCACTTAAGTTTCACAGAAGCCGTTATGTTTGTAGTAGTGGGTCATTGCCTACTAATGAACTCCACCACTGTACACAGAATGAAGAATAATGCATGTTAATTTTCTTGTATTAAAGATGCCGTGATTTGTAAAAAGTCTGTATTTTGCGGAATGTCTGGATTAAGAAGCATTACCAATAGGAATGGATCGATAGTTGAATAATGATTTTTTTTATACATAGACATATAAAATACAGCCAGGAAAACTTAAATTACTTTTTACAAAAAAAAAAAAAACCCTCACAATTTATGTTTTTTCAAAGACTGATCTTAGACCAAGTCAAAATAAATTCCCATTTATCATTTATTTTTAAGGTTAGAGAAATAATTTGTAAATATTTATTTAGACCTTTGATATTTATTAAAGCAATTACACACCATGTAAGTGAGAGAATCAGGAGAAAAACCTTTTAAAAAGTTTTCTCCAGGTTTGTCAGGGTCACTCTAAAGAGCCTTCTGTGAAATAATCATCCATCTAGTCCTGATGCTGTTACAGATGGTGGTGACACAAGTTAATCGACAAGCTACTGCCCAGTGGTGCCCAATGGCTTGTAGGACCTGCCCAGTAGCCCCATTTCAGCACCGTACCTGGATTATGCAGGGACTCGGCGTTCTCGGTCCCTCCTTGTTGCTGTGTGATTTGTCAGTGTTGCCACGGTGCCGTGGTCTGAGCGAGACGACGTAACCATGAACACTTAACCTTCTCTGATTGATTGTTTTTCAAGTTTTAAAACTTCGATCCACCCCTATGAGAGCAAGTTATTGTGGAACTATTTTTGGTGTAAAATCATTCCAGAGTGTGTACTATTTACCGATAGCTGCATGAAAGTAAGATTCGTGTTACTTTGGCTTTTTTGTCTCCGTTGACACGGTTGCACATTTCCAAGTTACTACAGCGTGAAAACTGTGTGTTAAAAAAAAAAAACAAAATTAAAAAAAGAGATTGTGGCCTGGTTTTGTAAAAGTTTTAGGTAAAATTACAATTGATTGTTTTAGGAATCATTATTAAAAATTTTCTGCAATCATAAAGCTATATCAAGGTGTTGAGCTTAGCCACTATGCACATTGTAATTATTCATCGTGGCTGTCCAGTTCTATGATGCATTCTGGCATTTTGTAAGCTGCTCTGACTAGCAATATATAGGTTCATTTAATGTGTTAACATTGGTTAATAAATGTATTTAAAAAAACTGCCTTTAATAAATTGTTGATTTAGTCCATTTCCCTAGACTAAAACAAACACAACTGTATCACATGGTAATCATATACTGTGGGCTATCCATTGGTGACTGTTTAACTTTATATAAAATCAGTGTGTTAAAAATAATTACTTAAACATTTGTTTAAGTTGAATTTACTTTTACCAGTTGTCAAGTTCAGGTTTGTTTGACTACAAAGCCCCTTTTCTGGGTAAACTTATGCTGGGCTGAACATAAAGATAGATAGAAAATTATTCAATGAACATTTGAAATTAGTCAATATCATCCATTTCAATGCATCTAGAATCACATCCATCATCTCACCTTGCATCACTGCACTCCTCCAACCAATTCACATGATGCCAATCTCAATTCAAGCAGCATCACCCTCCTCACCAGACTGTAATGTAGTAAGTGGCTCGACCCTCTTCTTTGCCTTCCTCTCTAATTCAGTGGTTCTCAAACCTTTGACATCAGGATCACAAGAGGGCTTGTTCAAACATTGTTGGTCCCTATCCCCAGCATTTTCATTGCCAACAAGTTCCCAAGTGTTGCTGACGAGGGCATCCTTTCATAACCACTGCTTTACTGATGAAAATAAAAACAGACCCTTTCATGAACAATATACATAAAGTTTCAGTATTTTACAGAGTCCTAGGGCCCACCTGTAGACTTCCCACCCCCATAAGGATCCAGGTCCCTCAGGTTAAGAATCCCGGATCCAGTGAGATTAGAGAAGCAAAAAATAGGAGAGATAGCAAGAGTCCTGTTACTGTGATCTAGATCAGAGCCTCTCAGATGTTCATGTGCACACAAATCACCTGGGGATCTAGTTAAAATGCAGACTCTGACTTAGATGGTCTGGGGTGGGTGGAGCTGGTGACTCTGCCACTTCTCATAAGCTTCCAAGTGATAACTGCTTGTACTGGCCAGGGATGACACCTGAGAGGCTAGGTCTTAAAGGATACGTAAGTGCTCAGAAGTGTAACTACTACTACCACACTAAATTATAAACTATAAAACAATGCTGTCAAGTGAAATTATGTAACCTGAGGTACCTAAGAAATTTAAAATTTTCTAGTAACCATACTAAATATTAAACCATTAAATAACCATATTAAATATTTAACCATATTAAGAAGGAACAGGTTAATTTTAATAATATATCCTACTTAACCTAGTATATCCAAAATATTTCAATATTTAATTAATATAACAATGAGACTTTTTTTTTTTTTTTTTGCAGTATGCGGGCCTTTCACTGCTGTGGCCTCTCCCGTTGTGGAGCACAGGCTCTGGACGCGCAGGCCCAGCGGCCGTGGCTCACGGGCCCAGCCGCCATGTGGGATCCTCCCGGACCAGGGCACGAACCCGTGTCCCCTGCATCAGCAGGCGGACTCTCAACCACTGCGCCACCAGGGAAGCCCAATGAGACATTTTATATTCTTGTTTTATACTAAGTCTTCAAATCCCAGTGTGTGTTGCATGCTTTCAGCACATCTCCATTCGGACTAGCCACAGTTTATTCACGTGTGGCTGTGACTACCCATGTTGGACGGAGCAACCTAAAAACAAGAGCTTTGTCTTACCAAGTAAGGGCCCCCATCAGCACCTGACCTGTAGTCAATATGCATTTAGCAAATGTTTGGTAGAGGTCCTCCTTGAAACCTAGGAGCTGACAAAAAATATTAATCAGTTTTCACCAGAATTTGAGCTGAGGGTAGGCTTAGTCTTTCAGAATCTGAGATTTGAGAGCTTAAAAATCTTCCAACAACCTCTAAACTGACATTGCAAGTAGGCAGCCCTGGAAAGTTACCTAAGGATCCCTATGGCTCTACAGGGCAGTTTGAAAACCTTTATCTACTCCAACTCTTTAACCTCACACTGTAGAGAAAGCCAAGACCCAGAGCTGCTCAAAGTCAGGAACCAGGTTCCTGACATCATACCTCCTGTTCTACAGCCCCATGAAGACAGGCTGTGGCTTAATAAAGTTGTGCAATGATAAATAATCCCTACCTCCAGGAACAGGAAAGAGTATAACTGGAGGTATAGACTGCTAAGGAAATTTAGAGGACAGTGTAAATATTACTCATTCATTTAATAAATACTTGAGCCCCTACAGCATTTGTGTTAGATGCTAAGTGTATGATAATGAGCAGAACAGACATATTTCCTGTCTCTATGTAGCTTATATTCTAGTGAGGGCATCAATCAAATAAGTACAACTTTAATTATAACCCAGAGTTGGGTGCAATGAAGAAAAAATATGGGACTATAGGATACAGAGAAAGCACAACAGGAGGGGAAAGAATTAGGGAAGGCTTAAAAAAACCTGTACGGAAGCTCGAACTTGAAAGGTGAGCAGGAGTTAGCCGGAGAAGAAAGGCATTCCAGAGGATGTAACATTGATTTTGGATGATTCATTTTTTTCCTTCATAGTTTTACTATGAACATAACTTTTAAAACCAGGAAAAAAAGTTACAGAAGAAACAAAATTCTTGGCTAGAGCGGTCTGCAGGGTTAAAGGTTACAGGAGAGTCATTTTTTTTAAGCAATGAGAGAGATTTGACATGGTTAAGGAAGCCATCAGACAGGAAGCAGGAATGAGGGTGATGCCACGAGAGAATAACTAGAGGGTAACCTCACAGTGACTGCGGAAGACGAGATGGTTCAAAACAACAGATGATAAAGAAGTGAAGATGAGAGAAGCCTACTCTTGAAAACTGCTCGTGAATGGGAGGGAAATTATATTTAGGACAAAAAGAGGCATAAACAAGTGATATCAGCATCACGGTGGTGTAGGGTGTTCCTCCTTTTGTCCTTTTTCAACAAAGAATTAGGGCATCTTTCATGAACACAAGCACCTCTGTGGTTGCTGTGGGAACCAGCACCATATGCCAGGGGACCTGTAAGGGGTCTTGCCCACCTCTGCACCTGGTAATAGGGCGAGGGTTAGACCTTGATATGGGCTGTGGAGCCCATGGGGCAATAAACTTGCCTGACCCTGCTGGCTGCAGTTGGGAAAAAACCTGGGGAGTGTTGACCTGGGCAGACACCCACAGAAGATCGAGAAGTTGCAGAAACCCAGCCTTTCCTAGGGGAGATTCCAGCATGTCATTGGAGAGGGAGAAAGTTTGGATGCAGTGGATCTAGAAGGACTTTCTCAGCACTGCACAACCCCCACCCCCACAAGGAATCACTGCATACAGAGGATCTATCTGACAGTGGTGACCTCTTTCACAAGAGACAAGGAGAGCAATGAGTGAGTACCTAGTTAGCCAGGTACTGGGAAGCAGTACCTGGGAAGCAGCTGGAGAACCTGTTTCTCTCCAGCAGCACCCAGAGTACTGAAGCAGGACTTCCATGACTGCCAAGAGGGAGGAGATCAGGAAAGAAGCAGATAAAACTATAGAACGTCTTTAAAGGGATGCAGTTCCTGCTAACTGAACTCAGCAAGAAGTTCACCCATGAGCCTCTGGGAGTGCCACTCCTGGGGATCCTCTTACCAGGTCCATGGGCATCCCCAGTGCCCTAAGAGCTAAGCCCACACCTTCCCCCACTCTGCAGCCAGCATCTTGTGCACGGCTCCTGAGTGCAGCAGCAAAAGCAAGCTCCAGTAGACAGAGCGTGTGATCAGAGAACTGGCCAGGGTCTGTGGGCAAAGGAGAAGCCAGAAACTTGGGCTGTAGCATCACCTTCTCGAAAACAAAGAAGCCAGTGGCCAGTCTGGGGAGTTGTAAGAATGAAAAAAGATACAAAAGGTTTAAAAGTTTGCCACAAAAGGGAACAAGCAGAGTGAAACAAGGGTACCCAGAAAAAGGCAGAATTAATGACAATACCAACAAACAGAATGCCCCATTTGAAGACAACTAGCAAAGATCTGAGGAGGTGTCTGCTACTTCAAATGCAAGAGCAGCAACACAAAACTACAAGGAACATGAAAAATCAAGGAACCATGTCATCGTTAAAAGATAATAATTCTCCAATAACCAAGCTTAATGTCATGGAATTTTGTGATCTAGTTGATAAAGAATTCAAAATAGCTGTTTTGAAGAAACTCAGCAAGCTATAAGAAAGCTCAGAACGACAATTCAATGAAATCATGAAAAGAAAAATACTGGTTCAAAATGATATTTACCAAAGAAATAGAAATTATAAAAAAGAACCAAGGAGAAATTCTGGAGCTGAATAAGTCAATGAATGAAATGAAAAATGCAGCAGAGAGCATCTGCAGTGGAGTCCAGCAAAGGGGAGACAGAATAAGTGTGTTAGGTGATGGGAATTTGAAATCATTCAGTTAGAGGAGAACAAAGAAAAAGAGAAAGAATGAAAAAGAGTGAAGAAAACCTACATGACCTATAGGATTCCATCACAAGAATAAATAGAATAATTGGGGTTTCAGAAGGAGGAGAGGGAGAAGGGAGCAGAAAGTTTATTTAAAGAAATAATAGTTGAGAACTTCCCAAACCTGGGGAGGGAATGAACTGGAAGTCTAAATTCACAAAGTTAATAGATCACCCTATTTTCTCAGCGCAAAAAAGACCTTCTTCAAGACACATTATAACAAAACTATCAAAATCAAAGATAAAGAATCCTAAAAGCAGCCAAAGGAAAAAAAGACTATAATCTACAAAGGAATCCTCATTAGGCTATCAGCAGATTTCTCAGCAGAAACCTTATTGGTCAGGAGAGAGTGGAATAACATATTCAGAGTTTTGGAAAAAAAAAAACAACGTTGCCAGCCAAAAATGCTCTCTCAGGCCAAGTTACCCCTCAGATATGAAGGAAAAATAAAGATCTTTGTAGACAAACAAAAGCAGAGGGAGTTCATCATCCTAGATCTTCACTTCAAGAAATGCTGTAAAGAGTTCCTCCAGCTGAAATGAAAAGATGCTAATCAGTGACATGAAAACATAAGAAAATATACAACATACTGGTTAAGGCAAATACATAGTCAGACTTAGAAAACTCTAATTCTGTAATAGGATGGTATGTTAATCATTTAACTGTAGTGTAAAGATCAAAGGAAAGGTATTTAAATATAGATACTACAATTTGTTACTGCATACACAATATAAAAGAGTTAAATAATGATATACAAAATTTTAAAAGGGGGAGTCAATAAGTGAAGATTTTATAGCTGATCAAAGTTAAGTTGCTATCAACTTAAAATGGACTGTTTTATCTATGAGAGTTCTTATGTAAACCTCACGGGAATCACAAAGCAAAAACCTAGAGTAGATTAAAAAGGGGGAAACAGAACCACCACAAAAAAATCACAAATTTACGAAGGTGGGCAGAAACAGAGGGAAAGGAAACATTGGAAATGCAAAACAACCAGAAAATAATTAGTAGGATGACATTAGCAAGTCCTTGATGCTAAATGTAAATGGGTTGAATTCACCAATCAAAAGCTAGAGTGGCTAGATGGATTGAAAAAAACAAAAAAGCCACACAAGACCCAACAATATGCTGCCCACAAAAGACCCACTTCAGGTTTAAAGACATATAAGCTCAAAGTGAAGGGATAGAAAAAGATATTGCATGCAAGTGGAAAGCAAAAAAAAAGAGCAGGAATAGCTATACTTATATCAGACAAAACAGACTTTAAGCCAAAAACAGTAATAAGAAAGAAAGTCAATATTTAATGATAAAGGGGTCAATTCATCAGGAAGATAAAAACAACTTTAAAATATAAAATATATATGCATTCAACATCACAGCACCTAAATATATTAAGCAATAGTAACAGAACTGAAGGGAAAAATGGAAAAAAATACAATAGTTGGGGGATCCAATACCCCACATTCAGCAATTGTTAGATTATCTGGACAGAAAATACCAGGAAATGTTGAGTTTGAAACATACATTAGACTGAACTGAACTAATGGGCGTTTATAGACATTCCATCCAACAGAAGGAGAACACACATTCTTCTCAAGTGCATACAGAACATTCTCCAGGACAGATCATATGATATGACACAAAAAATGTCTCAGCAAATTTAAAAGATTGAAATCATAGCAAGTATCTTTTCTAACCACAATGATATGAAACTAGATATCAATAACAGAGGAATGCTGAAAAATCTACAAATATGTGGAAATTAACACACTCCAGAATCACCAATGGGTCAAAGAAGAAATCAAAAGAGAAATGAGAAAATACAGCAAAACAAATGAAAATGTTAACAAAACATACCAAAACCTATGGGATGCTGCAAATGCAGTTCTGAGAGGGAATTTTATACCAATAAATGCATATATTAAGAAAATGGGAAGATCTCAAATAGCATAACTTTACACCTCAAGGAACTAGAAAAAGAAGGAAAAATGAACCCCAAACTTAGTGAAAGGAAATAAAGATCAGAGCTGTAATAAATGAAATAGAGACAAGAAAAACAATAGAAAAAAAATCAATGAAACTCAGAGCTGTTTTTTTGAAAAGATAAACAAAATTTACAAATCTTTATTGAGAATAACAAGAAAAAAAGAGAGAATGAATACACAATAAAATCAAAAATGAAAGGGAAGAGGTTACAACTGGTACTACAGAAATACAAAGGATCATGAAACTATCATAAACAATTATACACCAGTAAATTAGATAACTCAGAAGAAGTGGATAAACTCCTAGAAACATACAACCTGTCAAGACTGAATCAGGAATAAATAGAGAATTTGAACAGACTAGTAACGAGTACGGAGATTGAATCAATAGTCAACACTGAAGCAGATTCACAGATACAGAGAACAAACTAGTGGTTACCAGTAGGGAGAGCAAAGGGGGAAAAAGGGTTATTATGGAATACATGAAATCATGTGTATAAAACTTTTGAAAACTGTAAAGCATTACAGAATTTAAAGAATCTTTCATTCAACAAGAAAAAAGAAAGAAAAAGAAAAAAACAATTCTAAAATTTGTCTGGAACCACAAAGATCCTTAATAGCCAAAGCAATCTTAAGAAAGAATAACAAAGACAGAGGTATCACACTTCCTGATTTCAATCTATATTACAAAGTTAGAGTAATTTAAAAAGTATGGTGCTATCATAAAAAGAGACATAGAGAGGTCAATTGAACAGAGTAGATAGCCCAGAAATACCCGCCTCCCCCATTTACGGTCAACCAATATTTGACTAGAGAGCCAAGAACACTCAATGGGAAAAGGACAGTCTCTTCCACAAATGGAGCTGGGAAAGCTTGAATAACCACACAAAGAGTAATGAAATTGGACCCCTATCTTACACTACTTACATAAATTAACTTGTAGTGGATTAAAGACGTAAGCATGAGGCCTGATGATAAAACTCCCAGAAGAAAACATAGGAAAGAAACTCCTTAACATTAATTTTGGCAATGATTTTCTAGATATGACACCAAATGCACAAGCAACAAAAGCAAAATTCAACAAGTGGGACTACATCAAACTAAAAAGCTTCTGCACAGCAAAAGAGCCAATATAAAATGAGAAGGCAAACTATGAAATAGGGAAAAATATATGCAAAACACATATTGGATAAGGATTTAATATCCAAAATATAAACAACTCATACAACTCAATAACATAAAAGCAAACAATCTGATTTACAAATGAGCAGAAGAACCAAATAAAAATTTTTTTCAAAGACATGCAGGTGGCTGGCTAACAGGTACATGAAAACATGCTCAACATCATCAGTCACCAGGAAATGCAAATCAAAACCACAATGAAATGTCACCTCACACCGTTAGAATGGCCATCATCAAAAAGACACAAGAAAACAAGTGTTGACCAGGATGTGGAGAAAGGGAAAACTTATGTACTGTTGTTGGAAATGTAAATTGGTTTAGCTACTGTGGAAAACAATAGGGAGGTTCCCCCCAAATTAAAAATAGAACTACCATCTGATCCAGCAATTCCACTCCTGGGTATATAGCCAAAGGAAGTGAAAACAGGATATCAAAGAGATACATGCATTCCCATGTTTACTGCAGTATTCACAACAGCCAAGATTGGAAACTACCTAGGTGTCTGTCAGTGGATGATGGATGGATAAAGAAGTTGCGGTACTTAATACACAGTGCAATATTATTTAGCCATGAGAAAGAAGGAAATGCTGACATTTGTGACAACATGGATGGACCTTGCGGTCATTATGCTAAGTGAGATAAGTCAGACAGAGAAAGACAAATACTGCATGATCTCATTTAAATGTGGAATCTAAAAGAGCCAAATTCATAAAAACAGACAGTAGAATGGTGGTCACCAGGGACTGAGGGGTGGGGGAATTGGGAAAAAACTTGCAACCAATAGGCAAATAAGTTTTGGAAAACTAGTATGCAACATAGTGATTACAGACAACAATACTATATTTTAAACTTTTGCTAAGAGACTAGGTCTTAATTTCCACCACAAACAATTATGTGATGTGACGGAGGTGTTAGCTAACACTACAATGGTACTCATATTGCAATATATAGATGTACTAAATCAACATGTATACCTTAAACTTATACCATGTTATATTCCAATTACATCTCAATAAAAATAAATTTAAAAAAAGAAGAATACATTTATAATTTAACAAGGAGAGCTGATTGAGAGAGGGAGCAAAGGTGCGAGTCTTTTACAATGTAGAATTTTTTAAAATTATCTTTTGTTTAGCTCTTTCTGGTGGTTCAAAAATAATTATTAAATAGAAATTATGATAACAGTACAACATCTGACTATAGACTGTGGTCCAAATTCTATTATTTATGGAATATAACTTCATAAGAGTTTCTGTATATTCACCACATAGCTCTTTTTTCTTTATTCTTTTAGCCAAGGAACTTTTATTCCACTGAACCATCTATCTTAAAAAAAGGTTTTTTTGCATTTAAAAATATTTTTAGAACAGTTTTAGTTTTACAACAAAATTGAGAAGCAGGGACCAAGATTTCCCATATGTCCCCTTCCACCACACATACACAGCCTCACCCATTATAGACATCACTCACCAGAAGTTTTTAAAATTTTTTACCAAGGATGAGCCTACATGAACACATTAATCACCTAAAGTTCGTAGTTGACATCAGAGTTCACTCTTGGTGTTGTACATTCTAAGGGTTTGCACAAATGTGTAATGACATTTATCCATCATAGTATCATATAGAATGTTTTCATTATCCTAAAAATCCTCTGTGCTCTGTCTAGTCATCTCTCCCCACCACCATCCCTGGCAACCACTAATCTTAAAATTGTCTCCATAGATTTGTCTTTTACTGAATGTCATATTGGTGGAATCATACAGTATTTAGCTTTTTCTGATTGGCTTCTTGCACTTCGTAATTTATCATTTAAGGTTCTTCCATGTCTTCTCATTATCTGAGAACTTATTTCTTTAGCACTGAATAATATTCCACTGTCTGGATATACTTCAATTTATTTATCCACTCACCTCCTGAAGGCAACTATGAAGCAAGCTGCTATAAACATCTGTGTGGAGGTTTCTGTATGGACATAAGTTTTCCTTTGGGTAAACACCAAGGAACGTGATTGTTGGATTGTATGGTAAGAGTGCGTTTCACTTCGTAAGAAACTACCAAACTGTCTTCCAAAGCGGTTGCATCATTTTGCATTCCCACCAGCAACATATGAGTTTTTGTTGCTTCATATCCTCGCTGGCATTTGGTGTTATCAGTGCTTTGGTTTTTGATCCTTCTAAGTAAGCTGTGTAGTGTTATCTCATTGCTGTTTTAATTTTCATTTTCCTGATGAAATATGATGTGGAACATCTTTTCATATGCTTAGTTGCCATCTGTATATCTTCTTTGGTGGCATATCTAATCAGGTCATTGGCCCTCTTTTTATTTGGGTTGTCCATTTTCTTATTGTTGATTTTTAATAATTCTTTGTATATTTTAGATAAGAGTCCTTTATCAGATGTGCCTTTTGCAAATATTTTCTCCCAGTCTGTGGCTTGTCATTTCATTCTCTTAACACTGTCTTTCACAGAGAAGTTTTTAATTTTAATGAAGTCCAGTTTATCAATTTTTTTTTTCATGGATCATGCCTTTAATGTTATATCTAAAAAGGCATCACCATACTGAAGATCATCTACGTTTTCCCTTATGTTATCTTTTAGGAGTTTTACAGTTTTGTGTTTTATACTTTGGTGTAAGATCATTTTGAGTTAATTTTAGTGAAGGGTGTTAAGGTCTGTGTCTAGATTCATATTTTTGCATGTGGATGTCTAGTCATTTCAGCACCATTTGTTGAAGATACTATCTTTGCTCCATTGTATTGTTTTTGTTCCTTTGTAAAAGAGCAGTTGGCTATATTTATGAGGACCTATTTCTTGCCTCTCTACTCTGTCCCACTGACCTATTATCTATTCTTTTTCCAATACCACACTGTCATGATTACCAAGGCTTTATAGTAAGTCTTAAAGTCAAGGTGCATAAGTCCCCCAAATTTGCTCTTTTCCTTCAATATTGTGTTGGCTGTTCTAGGTCTTATGACTCTCCATATAAATTTTAGAATCAGTTTGTCAATATCTACAAAATAATTTTCTGGGATCTTATTGGGATTGCATTGAGTCAAGGTAGGAGGAATTGACATCTTGATAATATTAAGTCTTCCTACCCATGAATAAGGAATATCTCTCCATGTATTCTTTGATTTTGTTCATCAGAGTTGTGTAGTTCTCATGTAGTTTTTATATGTATTTTAGATTTATACCTAAGTATTTCATTTTGGGAGTGCTAAGGTAAATGTCATTGTGCTTTTAATTTCAAATTCCACTTGCTCATTACTGGTATATAGGAAAATGATTGGCTTTTGTATGTTAACCTTGTATCCTGCAACCACCTTGCTGTAGTCACTTATTAGGCCCAGGAGTTGTTTCATTGATTCTTTTGGATTTTCGCCATAGACAATCACGTCATCTACACACAAAGCAGTTTTATGCCTTCCTTCCTAATCTATGTATCTCTTATTACCTTTTCTTGCATTGTTGCATTAGCAAGTACTTCCAGTACAACGTTGAAAAGGAGTGGTGAGAGGGGAATGTCTCTGCATTGTGCCTAATCTTAGTGGGAAAGCTTTGAGTTTCTCACCATGAAGTATGATTTCAGCTGTAGGTTTTTTGTAGATGTTCTTTATCAAGTTGAAGAAATTATCCTCTGTTCCTAGTTTACTAACAACAAGAGCATCAACAAAGTAGCAATACTGTCTTCAAATCTATGAACATAGGATGCATTTTCTTTTACTTATATCTTCTTTAATTTCTTTCAGCAATGCTTTATAGCTTTCATTATACCCAAAGTGATCTACAGATCCAATGTAATACCTATCCAAATTCCAAAGACGTTTTTGCACAAAAAGAAAACCCCATCCTAAAATTCAAATGAAATCTTAAAGGACCTCAAATATCCAAAACAACCTTGAAAAATAAGATTAAAGTGGAAGGATTCACACTTCCTGATTTTAAAACCTACTACAAAGCTACAGTAATCAAAATGACATGGTATTGACATAATACTGACATAAGAATCACATAGAGAGCCCGGTAATCAACCCTAGCATATATTTTCAAATAGTTTTTGCCAATGGTGTCAAGACCATTCAGTGCAGATAGGACAGGTTTTTCAACAAATGGTGCTAGAAAATGATATCCACATGCAAAAGAATGAAGTTGGAGCCTTGCCAACACCAACAACACCTCAAAATGGATCACAGACCTCAACATAAGCCCTAACTCTATAAAACTCTTAGAAGAAAACACAGGGCCAAAACTTCCCATATTAGATTTGACAATGACTTCTTAAATATGACACCAAAGGCACAGGCAACCAAAAAAACTAGAAAAACTTGGCTTCATGAAAATTTTTAAATTTTGTGCATTGAAAGACACTCTCTACAGAAGGCAACCCACAGAATGGGAGAATATATCTGCAAACCATGTATCTGATAAGGGATTTATATCCAGAATACACAGAGAACTCCTAAAACTCAAAACAAACAAACAACTCAATTCAAAAATGGGCAAAAGGGGGCTTCCCTGGTGGCGCAGTGGTTGAGAGTCCGCCTGCCGATGCAGGGGACACGGGTTCGTACCCCGGTCTGGGAAGATCCCACATGCCGCGGAGCGGCTAGGCCCGTGAGCCATGGCCACTGAGCCTGCATGTCCGGAGCCTGTGCTCCGCAACAGGAGAGGCCACAACAGTGAGAGGCCTGCGTACTGCAAAAAAAAAAAAAAAAGAAAAAAAAATGGGCAAAGGACTTGAACAGACATATCTCCAATGAAGAGCTACAGACTGTCAATAATCAAATGAAAAGATGTTCAACATCACTAGCTACTGGGGAAATGCAAATCAAACCTATGAGATACAACCTTACATCTATTAGAATGGCTACTATCAAAACAAAACAAAAGAGAAAATAAGTGTTGGTAAGGATGTGGAGAAATCAGAACTCTTGTGCACTGTTGGTGGGAATGTAAAATGGTGCAGCCACTGTGGAAAGCAGTATGGCGGTTCCCCCTAAAAATTAAAAACAGAATTTTCATATGACCCAGCAATTCCTCTCTGGGTATAAACCCAAAAGAACTGACAGCAGTGTCTTGAAGAGATATTTGTACACCCATGTTCATAGCAGCATTATTCAACAATAGCTAAAACATGTAAGCAACCCAAATGTCCATCAATAACCGAATGAGTAACAAAAGGCAGTCAGACGTCAGAGACATCCGAGTAGTGTCAGTCACGGTAGATAGGGAGCAATGCCCCAGTAACAGACCCTGAGTTCCTGAAGCTCAAAATTTCAACTCTGAAGGCCAACGGGACATCCAGAAACCAGGCAGCAAGGCATGTCTTTGAGAGATCAGAAGACAAAGGTCACTGCATGGATCCAAAGACCCCTCGCCTTTATCCACCTGCAGAAGACACACTTCTCCCCCTACTCTAAAAACCCTTGAGGGGAAGAGCAGGAGACGGGAAGTTAGCTCAAAGACCCAGTGTTCTTGTCCACGAGAGACTGCACATGACCTGAGAGGACCAATTCTATAATCAGTTTAGACCAAGCTTTCCTTTGAACCAGGTCTGTTCAGTGAGTGAGGTCTCAGGTAGTAGGCAAGATTAGGTTTAAACAAAACAAATTATTACACATTCTTTGTTTAAAAAAAAAAAGAAATGACAATCTACTCTTTTCTAATTCATTTTAAAGAGGATCATAAAGATTAAGAAAGATCAAGCTATAATTCTTATAACCTTTTAGTAATTCCAGCCACCGAGTACCTGCTGCTGGAGAGTGAAGACACGCCATGGAGCACACCTTCTCCATTTGTTTGCCTCCAGTTTAAATCCTGCGATTTGTGTTCAGTTTCTTTCCGCTGTTGATCTTTAGGCCAGAGAGTGGGAGCTCTTCTTATAAATAAATCACTTCCAAGCATTTTATTCTGGATTTTACAAGAGTTTGCAGTAAGTTTTTCAGAAGCATAAAGAATGGTCTGAGGCACTGCCCGAGAATCCCAGAGGGCCTCCCTAGGCCCAGGCACCTTCTTGGAGAGTGGCTGTGACATGCCCCTCACATTGCGGGGGGACTCCTCACCTGGGCCTGTGTGGGGTGCTCTTCACCTGGGCATGTGTGTGTGGGGGGTGATCCTCACCTGGCCTTTGGGCCGAGAGCTGCATCTGCTCTGCTCTTGGTCCTTATCCTGGCTGCCCTGAGCCTGGGTCTGAACAGAGAAAATACATAATTAAGAAGGGCTCAGAAAAAAGGATGAGGGAAGAGTGGAAGGGCGGGAGGGGAAGTTTACCTGGCGGAAGGTCCCACGTACAAGTTACGTCTCACCGCCTTTTGTGCTAACCGTGCCCCTTGGGAGAGCAGCTGTCAGTGAGACCTGCCATTTCAGGTCCCTTATCCATGTGGAAGCTAACTTTTCTCCCAAGTCTGTCTTTGCATCCTTTACCTCTGTCTCTAAAACCTTTCCTGCAGCTCTGGGAGTAACAGATGTCTCCAAGCCCCTACCTGTCCACACGCATTTTTTTTTTTCTTTTTTTAAGCATCCAGCTCAGGTCCCATACCGAACTTTTCTTTGCAAATCAGTCCTTTCCCTCTGGTCTGATGTAATAATTAGGACTGGTTCCTTTTATCCGCAGAAATGGCATAGTATCTTGACGCTAAACACATTCCTCTGGTCTCCTAGAAAGTGGCTGGTTCCTCTGGAATTCTGTTTGAGAGCATACAATAAGAGATGAGATTTTTAAAAAGTAAATAAGTTTATGCACAATTGGAATGCAAAGCGGAATCTTTTCTGGTCTTGTAATATTAATAAGTACAAGGAAAGTGCCTGATCAGTAGCAACATACACTTATCAGAATGACTATCTCCAGGCCCTCACTCGTCTTAGGTTCCAGAAAGTCTGGAGCCTAAGATGAGTGAGGCTCGTGGAAAAAACCAACTAAGCAGGAGATGTAACATGGACTGAAAGCATCATGTGCTCAAGCACAACAAACTCCAAAGCCACACAAGGTGGATAAATTCAACCACATAAACATAAGAAAGTTCAGCATGGCAAAAAAAGTGAATTAAAAAAAAAGTGACACAAAGAGGGAAAAAAAATTTCAACTCATCACAAAGGGCCAATCTCCCCAACTAACAGAAGTCACAGCAATCAAGAAGAAAAAGTGTGTACAAGGACAATGCTAAAGAGGAACAGTCACAACTCCCATGCCGATATAAACACGTATCAAAGATTTTACAACTGGTTCAAAGGAGGATTCCAAGAACGCCACAGATACAGAAAACAAGGAATTCTGAAGTGAATTTACAAATAGATGTGAAACAGGTCTGTCTACAGGGACACAATCTGCATTTCTACGGACAAGAATAATTAGTATTATTATCAGTCTTCCACAATTTATAGATTGTAAAGTAGCTCAAAGACAGTAAAAGGCAGAGAACCTGGATAGGTGAGTTAGACAGGACTTCCAATAATCTTTTTTTTTTTTTTTTTGCCTTTTAAAAACTTTCACATTTCCTGACAAGTCAGTAGTTCAAGGGACAAGAACAAACAGTCCACAGAAAGAGAAATACAAGTAGCCTTTAAGATATTTTTAAAATATTCAAACTTACTTATAATGAGATAAATGCTAATTAAATCGATACTTTCTGTTGTTGAAGAGTTGCTGGTGAAAGTGAAAAATCAAAGTGAAACCACTATGGGGCTCTCTGGCAACATCGGTCAAAGTTACAGATGCATTTACCCGATGACTCATCAATCCTATGTCCAGAAATCTACCCATCAGATACGCTCGCCCACATGTAAAATGAACTGTTTTTATCATAACAAAAGTTGATTGGAGGGCTTCCCTGGTGGACCAGTGGTTGAGAGTCCACCTGCCAATGCAGGGGACGCGGGTCCGTGCCCCGGTCCGGGAAGATCCCACATGCTGTGGAGCAGCTGGGCCTGTGAGCCATGGCCGCTGAGCCTGCGCGTCCGGAGCCTGTGCTCTGCAACGGGAGAGGCCACAACAGTGAGAGGCCCGCATACTGCAAAAAAAACCAAAAAAAAAGTTGATTGGAAAAGGCTTAGTGTCCACTGACAGGAATGGAATTAGGGAAGATGGAATGCTGTGCCACTTTTTAAAAAATAGCAGCTCTCGGCACCAACATTACAGAGCAGAGTGTATGGTAGACTACCTTTGGGTTAGAACCAAGGGATGATAGGATATGTATTCATAACTGACCTGTATTCACATAAAGAAACACAGAAATGATACACCAGAAACGAGTATAAATGGCCACCTGTCATGGACTGTGTGGAGGTGGATGGTGCCAGGACAAGACTGAACCTCTTCCTGTACTTTCCATATTTGGACCATGTGACTGGATTACCTATTCAAAATGTTACCTTTTTTTCAAAATGACGATTTGGGTTTTCCTAACAGCCCAGGCTGTAAATGGTGAGATGGTGATGGCAGGTAACAGTGATATTTTTCTCTTTTTCCTCTTGTCTAACTGCATTGTGTCTAACTGGAGAGGTCTGGACACCTTCACACACACACTGCGCCCGCCCACTCGTGCTTTCTAGCTTCATTTTCCATAACTAGACTGTTGTCCCTGATGATCTTGTGCCTCCTGGAACCTCCTCCCTTATCCTCATTAAGTGCTTTAAACATAGTAGGAGCTCCTTACAGCCATTAAACTGACTTATTGTCCTTGTTCCCTGAACCTCAAGGAGCCACGGGAACCCATGGCTGAGTGAATCGAGGATTATGTAGCAGAGATGTTTGGACGAAGGATAGGCTGGAAAAGCAGAGAGGTGCCCATGGGGAGAAGGACCTTCCTGCAGCAAATTATCCTCCACAGACCACCCTCTTGCATGACTAAACGAAATATTTAACATGTGAAAACTTGAACATTTGACTTGAATTTTAAGCAGACCAAATGGAGGCTTTAATTGTTCACATGACAAAGGACCATGGGGTCTCTGTAAACAACTTCTCAAATGTTTCTCCTTATATCCTGAAACATTTGATAGAGTTAGAAACTAATAGTAAAGTGTTAGCCTCTGCTGATAGATTATCAATCAGGCACTGAGATATAAAATTCTGAACTTGGCTGTTTAAAAAGAATCCTGACATTTTGGGGACTTCCCTGTTGTTCAGTGCAGGATACCAGGCGCCCTAACTCCTATACCATGAAGGGAGGCGGGAGAGGCCGTTCTGGTATTACTTGCCGACGCCCCAGACGCCCTGAGGCATGTGGCCAGTTCACCCCGGCTCTACTCAGAAACACACGAGTCCCTTCCTCCCTGTGCAGTCCCGGCTGGAGCAGGTTACTTCCGAGGAGCACCAGCTGCTTGATGGTGAGACGAGGCACTGGCCTCATCACCATATTTTGGGTAGAGGATTAGTCTGAAGAATAGCATGTGTAAGGGAAACAGGATCTTCAAGACCATCTAGTCTCACCCTTCTTTGTAAAGACGGGAAAGCTTACGTGATCCCCTGTGTTGGCAGAGCCAAGACTGACCCTCAGTCTCTGGCTCAGGCCTTGCTGTCCCTGCTGGACACGGACTCGGAGGAGGGTGGGCTCCTCCCCGACTTCAACCCAGCAACAACCCATGGTTGGTGCTCAAATGTTTATTGACTGAGTAAGTGAAAGAGACAGAAGTTGGAAAATTAAAACATTTAAAGCCCAAACTATCAGACTCAGAAACTAATTGCTTTTGAAACAAAAACCAGAAACAGAAGTTAATTCTCAAAAGTTTGCCTTATTACTTGTCTTACAACAGGAATCAGCAAACTGCAACCCCAGATCTGGCCAAATCCAGCTACTATCTATTTTTGTAGGGCCCACAAGCTAAAAGTAGCATTTATACTTGCAAAAAATCCACAGAATAATATTTCATGATGGGAGAATGATATGAAGTTTACGTTTCTGTGTTCTTAAATACAGTTCTGTTGGACCAGATCCTTTCCCACAGATCTGAGGGCTGCACCTGGGTCACAACATCAGGACTTGAGTGGTTCAGACAGAAGCCACCTGGCCCTTTACAAACATGTCCGCCACCCCAGCCTTAGCAGGCTGGTGAGGATCTGGTTCAACCCTCACTGGAGCTGTTGCCCAGATGCAGCATAATCAGTGTGCCATTGCCCGTCCAGGTGTAACTGCCCGCTCATGACCAACGGTTTAACCTTAACCAAAAGCATCCCCCTAAGACCCATCAAGACCGGCCAACTCACCTCACAGCCCACTCCTACCTCCAGGAACCCCAGCCGGTGACATGCTGCCGCCACTTCCCAGCTAGGACACCCTGCAGCCATTGTCCAGGTGACGCTGACCTGAAAGCCGCGCTGCCCCCTTGGTAGCTAGGAGCTTTGCTCCGCGAGGAGAGCATCTGTCTTTGAGGATTCACCCCCTGGCCCTCAGCTTCGGATGCTTTTGATGCTGCCTGACCTGTGGGAAAACCCATTGGACAGTGGTCAGGACAGGTGGCCTCTGCCCTCTCACGGGAGGCTGAGGAATGGGATGCACAGCAATGCTGCCCCTTGCCCCCCAGCTTCAGGGAGCATGGACAGGGCTCAGGGACCGCCAAGGGTGACTTGACAAGACGCGTGGGTGCATCCGGTCCCTCGGAAAACGTCCCACGGGAATGCAGGGAGGGGGCAGCTGTGGCTGCCCGTGGCCCTCACCTCACTGCTCCGTCCCGGGCTCCACCGAAGTGCGGGTCCCCACGCGGTCCTCGTCCTCCTGACGGTCAGCAGAGCGGGGACGCATCAAGTTACCTCTGCCCCTCAGCGGCTCCCCCGCATCTCCTGAACGTCTGCTCGGGCTGGTCTGGACCGCAGAGAACACACGCCCTGGTCCCCCCAGGGAAGCTGGACAGGCCCAGAGATATCTGTCAACACGTGTCAACACCAACACGAGGCAGGGAAACCAAGCAACATGAGGGGAGCTGAGGCCAAGCCTGGATCCTCTGCGCCCACACTGCCGGGCTTCCCTTCCTCCTTCTCACTTTCCATTTCTGCTCCTTTGCTTTTCCCCTAGTCAGTCTGTCCCCCAAGCCCGACAGCCCCACATGGGGCTCCGCGCTCTCTTCACAGGTGACGAGTGAGGAGCCGCGGAGCCGAGCCACCTGCCGGCCTCCTGCCCCGACGACCAGAGCGACCGGCCCAGCCGCAGATGCCGTCCATCTGCTAGAGGCCTCTGTGCCAACCCTGGGTGGGCCTCCGACTCTCTCCCCACGAACGACCGAGTCGGGGGTGACAGTGACGTGCAGGATGGAGGGGGGAGGGGAGGGAAAGGGGGGAGCCGAGGGGTCACCGAGACACGGGGGATCCACCCCAGCCAGAGAAGCTGATGCGTGGACCACCTCGAGGGGTCACCACCGCCAACCACCGCCCGAGGCAGCATGGCCGACCCAAGTCTCTCACTAAGGTATCGTACTGACTTGGTCTTGTCCAGCTATTTTGTTCATGGATTAACCTTAAAAACGGAAAGACAATAAGAGGTGAACTGAGGGGCCCACTGGACTGGAGCCAGAGAGGCCGTGACGGGAAAGATGTCCTCTTGGGACCCAGCGCCCGCCTGGGGGCCGGCAGGAGAGAAAGGGCTGGCCCACCGGTGGGGACCAGGGCTGTGGGTTCTGCTGAGAAGATGTCGTAAGTCAACACTACAAGTCACAAAAGACGTGGGTGCCAAGGAAACGGAACCTCTCTCCTCGGAAGCAGTGACACCACGTCCCTTGAGGTGGACACACCACCCGACGTGGGACACCAAGACATCAACGAGGACGGTAAGACCCAGAATGATGATTGACCAGCTGATTAAACTCCTGACTGTGTCCCCAGACCTCAGCATTGTGCTGGAGGACGCAGAAAGGCATCAGAAGAAACTCTACGCACGCACAGGAACACACACTGCACAAAGCACGGCCACATGGGGCGGTTCTGTGTCAGCAACGTTCTGAGTCACCCAATGCAGGTGGTCTGCACCAGCCACCCACTTTTATACCCCCAATTAGCGCGGGACGGTCCTGGTACAAGTGGAATTCTAACACAAAGGCACTCGGGTGAAGCCTGTTGATCTATGTGCAGAATCAGTTCTACTGATTTTCACGTGTATTAAACTTAAGCTTTTGTAACCATTAGGCTGGAGGTCAGTTAACCCGCTACTACTTTTTTTGTTTTTTTTTTAAACATCTTTATTGGAGTATCCCGCTCTTTCCAAGAGATGAAGCCAAGATCAAAACAAAGATAATTTGGGTTGGAATCGTCAGCGAGACCTATGTCCTGGCAAAGCTTCCTGCCAAAGAGCAGCAGAGAGTATGTGCACACAGACGCACACTCCTTGTTCCTAAAAGTTACCAATAATCTGTACACTTGGAGCAAAATATGAACAAATATATTTAGATATATTTAAAAGAATTAAAAAAAACATTTCACAAAACATTTGTTGCCATAGGAATATTTTTAGCAATAAATGCCCACATCAAAATTTAAACATTGTTCAAAGTATGATTATCTATACTGATAAGTAATGCAACAAATTATGTAAACAGAGTCAGATACATTCCTGGTAGGAGTCACTTCCTTCCTAGGATGGAAGCTGGCCCAGTTTTCCAGGGGACCAATTAAGAAACTGCTATTTTCAGAGCAACAAAAATAAAAGCTTTTATTTGTTCATTTGAATATAAAACAGGCGTTATCACAGATGTACAAAGCTTACCGGTGGTTTAACATACGAGAAGGTTGCCGTCCTTTGCACATAAAAATTTTGTTTGAAACCGTGATTGGTTGAGTACATGAATTTCTCTAACCAGTCACCACACTATGAAATAACGCTGCTAGCATCCAACTGGTAAAAGGGACCGTTTCCCTTGGGTAAAGTGTCAAGCAGGATTAAATAGATATAATAAACAAGCACCATGAGGAAGCCGCCCTGTCGGGTTGGTCTAAGTCTCAGTGATCACTGTGTACCCTCCTGTGTGCAAGGTGATCACACGGTTTTGTCTGACTTCAAAAGCACAAGGTCACAAGACAAACACTGGTTACGTTCTCATGAATGACTCATCCACAGTACAATTCCTAGTACAGAACGATCTTCCTTTATTGCTAAACGGGTGGTACTTAGTGTCTCCTTTCCTTTTTCTTGCACAACAGAACTTGGATCCCAGCCCTGAGCCCTCTGACCCTCGACGATGACACAGGACAGCAGGACCGACCTCACCCCACCTCGCTGGGCCTCGCGAGTCACCTGCAGTCCTGCTTCCTCATCAGTGTCGGACCCGAAACCTTAAACCCCTCCCCCTACACAAGGTGGGCATGTGTGTCTTTCCTGTGTGTGGTGGGGTTTTTTCCCCCTTAGGAAGCAAAAGACTGTGGGAATGTGTATCTGAAGCATGTAGAGAAATATTCATACACAGCAATGAAGTCAAACAATATTTTAAAAATCAAGTAACTTGTGGAGATGGAACAATGCACCCCACATGCAGACAAATTTTTTTAAAATGCCACTTAAAATTTTAACAGCAATTAGCCTTGGATCTCAGAAGTCAAACAAAACTCTCTTGTAGCAAAGGGCTCACTGCCAGCACACAGAGCAAAGGCAGATAAGACAACCTCACAGAAAGGGTCTCAGTCTCGCCAGCAGCAATCTTAGTCATGCAGACCTGACACAGCCCCCGTGGGGCGCACTGGGGCAATTACAAAGTGAATCTTGCTTGGACAGCTGATAATTCTTCCTGGCTGGACGCAGACGGGCTGATTCAGTCTGGGAGTGTGCGAGGAGCTCTGAGAGTTCCAAGGCGTTTGAGGCGGCAGCAGCAGCAGCAGCAAGAGATGGAAATCAGAAGCGTGTCCTCGCAGGAGGTGCGGTGATGGGGGTGGGGGGGTTGGGGGGGGAGGTGGGGGCCTCCTGCCCCAGCCAGTGGCTCTGTTGTCCCGGCAGCGGGGGCGGCTCTCCAGGCACGACCCCCTCCTGGTGAGTCTCTTCCCTTAAAGCCGCTGAGGGAGTCAGCACAACCCGCTGCAAATGACCACAGAACGACATTCCTTTTCATACCGAGGACCAAAAAAAGGTGACACGAACAAAAATGATGGGAACATTGTGCAATGAATTCTTGCGGCCGAGAGAGCGCGTGCTGTGGGCCAGCTGCTCCCCAGGCCGTGCAGTGCGGTGGGCACGCGGCACTGACAATCCGTCGAGACCCCGCAGCAGAGGGAAAAGTGCACGTCCAGCTCCGATCCGCCACCTCTGAGGCGACAGCGCCACTTGCTGGTCTCTGGTTCCAGAGGAGAGGTTCCGACTGTGCTGCTGGCTGTCTGGCCGCGCACACCAGCAACGGGCGAGAGTCTATCTACAGTGCAGTGGAGGGGACGCCATGCAAGTGACAGGTTCTGCGTTTTAAACTTTAAAATCTCCTTTGTTCTTAGTGAATTTATATTTCATATATATATATTTGTTGTGATGCTATCCACGCAAGATAATACAACACTTTTTATATTAGCAAACATTACAAGACTTTAATATTCTTGAATGTTTTCTCTGTTATACTTCTAAAGAGATCAAAATAAATTAAACGTTTTGTACATAATTACATAAGAAGTTAACTTATTTTATCATTTTAGTTTAGTACAAAGATATCTGCAAGGTAATTGCCGAAATACACCTTATTTATAATTTCTTCTCATTCCATGCTAAAATTCAAAGGCCGATTATTAGCCTGTTTCTTCAGCACATTTCTGACAAAGAAAGCTGCTAAAATCTAATTGGAAGGTGCTATTTGGAAGGTTTTCTCGTACCTCAACAAACTGTCCTAAAAGGATGAGCTCCAGCAATGGCTTAAATTAGTAGCAGGTCCATGGCATTAAGATTTCATGACACATTAAAACAGAGAAAACAATTCTTTGTCACACTACATAAATTGTTTAAAAGAACCCATCTGGAGGGCAGAATATTTTTTTAATTGCTATTTTGGCTTAACAAAATACCACATTTACGAAGAAAGCACTTATCCAATAATTAAAAAAAAAGAAAAAGTTTTTGAAATGGGCTTTTCCAACAAACTGAAGGCAGTAACGCAAAGTCCTTCTGAGCAAACTTCACATTTCTCGTCTCATCCCCGTGCCGATCAGGACGAGTGGAAAGTCTCCTCCCCACCACTTGGCAAAAGCTCTGCTCGGGAACTCGCCCTGGCGTCTGCACACTCGCGACACTGAGCAGATGGCCCGCCTCTGGGAGCGTCTACATGTTGTAGGCCACGTAAATGGGGTCCAGCTGGTCGGCCAGGAAGCCGTCGCGGAGGTGCATGCGCTGCTTCTCCCCCCGGGAGTTGATGGGGATGACGCCGATGTCCACCACCACCACCACCCCCACCACCAGGTAGTGCTCCTCCAGGACCACGTTGGTCACCAGGGGGACCAGGTCCAGGGCTTCCTGCTCGGACCCGTCGAGCTCAACCACAACCACCAGCAAGTTTGTCCAGGTGAACACAGCACTGGAAGAGAGAGAAGCATCACTGTACAGCGGGGCTTGAACTTAACGATCTTGTTTTCTTTTCCAGACGTTCCACTGGGTTCTTTGTGGACCTGCCTGGGCGCTAAGCCTCCTCAGGCCTGTTGGTCCCTGACCGGCTCTCATACTCCAGTCATCCGCACCTCCTACCGACCTGCTCTCGTGGTGGCAGCCGCGCCCCTGCGCTCCCTGGATCCACGCACCCCTAAGGGTGGAGTCTGTCCCGCCAGGTGATTGGGTCAGCCTGCAACATGGTCCGTGGGCTTGTCGCTGAGGCTAGGACAGCGGGGGCACTGGGGCTGGTCCTGACTTGCCTCTGCCACCAGGGGGATGAAAAACATGTGCAGAAGAGCTGCCAGGCCCTGGCCCAGCTGACCTGTGGGCTCCAGCCACGCTGGGGTCAGATACCTCAGCGGTCAACTGCAGACCCAGGGCACATTAACTGATTCCTGTTTAAAGTACTGAGTTTAGGATGAGGGCAATGCAGTGAGACCTGACTCATGTGAGGTAATTCTAGGAGAACTCCAGAGATTTACCCAGAAGTGTCTTATTTTGGATCTTTCAACAGGAGGGCCACCCAGAGTATTTTGTCTGCCCAATTTGTAAAAGCCTAAGAACAGTATTTTACACTTTAACATCATATAATTGGGCTTTTAAAACGTGGTTGTTTAAGAACCTTAACATACACTGCCCCTGGCCACCAGAGCTGCGTGGAGGACAGGCCAGGCTCTGGGGCCCTGCAGTGGGCTGCGGGGATCTTTCTCTTGCCAGACACAGAGAAGGTTCTATCTCAGTTGTGAGGCAGGAAGTATCTGGGAACATTCACTGTTGTTTCCTGAAAGCATAGAGTATGCCTATTAGGAAAAAATGAATATTTTGTTCAGTATGGCCAATGAATACATGAAAATGAAAGGGAAACATTGGAGAATGTGTTTAGCATTGGAGAATGTGTTTAGCAGACCCCTCCTTCTGGGTTGGAGAATGTGTTTAGCAGACCCCTCCTTCTGGATTTTGCTTTGTGATGAACGTGTACATCTGAGGGAACAAACTTGTGGGGAGCTGTTCCCGAGAAGGAGTGCCAGTGCCAAGTCCCAGGGCACAACTCCCATCACCAGGCACCGCTCCACAAGGGCCGCGCCTTGAGTCCATGAATCCCATGTGACTACTGTGATGTGTGCTGGGGACAATCTTATCCTGGCATTTGAAGTCGACGGCGCAGCATTAGGACCAGCTCAGACTCCACAGTTAACTGGGGAGGGGGTTTGCCAGGAGGCCGCGGGCTGCTGCCAGCTACTCTCCTTCCGCCGGAGCTCTCCTGGGGCTGCAGTGGCTGAGAGGGTCGGGGGGCTGGACCGTACTCAGTGAGGCAGTCACAGGTGTGACCTGGCATCACATCCTTCTTTCTCTGCATGAAGTGACTGATGGGGGCACCCTGCGGGGGGGGGCCACAGGCAAGGGGGAGGGAAATAACAGAACAGTTGTGCTGCACAGACTCCAACAGAGAGAAACCCTTTGGAATAAAACGCAGCTTTGTTCCACGTCACAGCATCTAAGCAATGCTCAGAACAGAAAGGAGAAACCCATGAGGGGCACCCCTGCCACACACTTTTAAGTGGAAACGGCACCTTTTCAACTAGATAGAAAATACTCGAGGGAGGCAATACGAGCCAGTCAAAATTATTTTCTTAAAAATACAAAAATGGAAGGCTGTGATTGGTATTTATAGCTATTTAGATGGAAACTAAGGTGGGTCCCTGCCAGTTTCTGGGCTGATACCTTTCTGGGGTTTCTGCCCTCCTCGACACAGGAGTGGACAGGCAGCTTTGGCAGGCGGAGGACTTGTGCTTCAGACGGGCTCCGTCACTGCTCGCCCTGAAATGCGGCACCAAGTGGGGACGAGGCGCTCCCGTCCACCCGACTCTTGTATCTGCCAAGTCCTCTGTGCAGTGCAGTGCGTGGCCAAGAACACCAGCCTGCGTCAGCTAACAAGAGGCAGCCGACAATCTCAGACCAACCCACCTGCCGAGAAAACTGCTCCCGAGTGGTTTTGGAACAAGCCTCCCCTGGGGCTCCTGCCCTGAGCTTCCAGACCGGCTCCATCGGGCCTCTGCCAGTTCAGGGACTAAGGGAATGAGCAGACCTACAGCCAAAGGTGCTGAAGCCACTTTTCACTCTCAAATGCCACGTAAAGGCCCTGAGGAGGTGGTCAGTGCTGCAGCCCCCAGGCCAGGCGGTGATCTGGGCACACTCACACGTCACAGCCAACCAAACGGCCAGAGAGAAGCATGGCCTGCAAGGCCCCTCACCCCCAAGGGTGGCTGGGGTGGGTGACTTGTCACTGACAACCCAGTGACGCTGGCAAACGCGGCCTCTCCTGGAGCCTAAGGTCTTCCCACAGGCATGCTGCGTTTAGGCTCCCACGGACAGTCTATTTCCCCTACATCACGCCTTCCTTAACAAAACACCAAATAATAAACGGCTCCCTGGAAACACCGCCCAGCCATCTGTATGTCACTCTCGGGAAAAGCAACAACTCTGCAATAGGAGTGCTCTTCAGAGGCTCACATTCACCCTGGAAAGCTGACTCCGCCCAGGACCCTGTGCCCTCGGGCTGCCGCCCCCTCCTCACCATTCCGTGACGCTTTTGTGGGCTCTGATGACGGAGGTCTCGATGTCTATCGGGTGATACCTCATGCCGCGCAGCTCCATGGCCTCATCTAGGGCCCCCACCACGTAGAGGGCGTCGTGGCGCTCTGTACAGGGAATGGAAACCATGTGAGCTTCACCGCAATGCCGCTCAAGCCGCTTAAAAAAGAAAAAAGACTCTACCCCTGCATGCGAAAGAGATGCGAAGAAAAGATCACTGAGCAGGAGATGCTGTCTCCCTTCTACCAGGGAAACTCTGCAGCCCGAGGCTTTCAGGGAAAAGGTGCAGGCGGAAGTGCCGCCTGGCTCAGCGCTGGCCGCACGCCTGCACGTCCCTCCCCTCATCCCACAGGAGTAGCCTCCACACGCCGTCAAGTGCGTTATCACACAGCCCTCAGCAGCATCAGCACTGCCGGGACACGGGCCAGCAGACCTGCTCCCTGGAGTCACATGGTGAGGACCCAGCACAGCCCAAGTTATGCCCAGTTCCCTCTGGTGCCAGCATATGAGCTCTTAACTCTCTTATTACAAGCACGTCTGAGCGGGAAGAGGAAGCATAGTTTCTGAGAATGTTCATGAACAAAAATTTCCTTAGCTCGTGTAATTGTTAAATTTATTCTCATCAGCTGTGCAAACCTTGGGATAATGACAACATGCAGTCTGTCCATCTTTCCTTAAAAACAAGGAGACATCTTTAATCTTTAGACTAGTAAACATACCACGGTGAGTTTGAGAGAAGTGACTGACATATAAAATACCAGAAAATAAATCTTCTCCAGTTTAAGTCAGATGAGATGGAGGTAGTTACTTGCTGGCTTCTAACCACAGCTGCCGTGGGGTATCCCACTGTCCCAGCCCCCGGGCTCCGCAGGATGGGACCTGCCCTGCCTCCTGGTAGGCCTGGGTGTTGCTAAGCTTAGTTCTTCAAGGAACCCCAGATAGCACCCTCAAGTAAAACAGTCTATGATTTTCCCAAATTGAAAATGCAACACCAAAATATCTTGTACTTTTCCCCTAAATTCATGCTGGTTCAGCCAGGTTGGCACAGCTCCCATCAGACAGGTGGGTCAGGAAGGCTCGCTGACTTCTGGCTTTGAGTCTGGCAGGACCTCACCAAGAAAGCTCAGGCCCCATCTCTATGTAATACCCAAGTCCTATCTCTGTTTTTAGTGAAATAAAGAGTGGAGAAAGGATTCCAGGATCAGCAAAGACCTTAAGAGCAGGCAGGCTCTTAACATGTTAGTTCTGCGTAACACCTATGCCCAGCGCCAGCCCCTCAGAGCTGCTGCTCCGCTCGGGCACCTTGCGGCAGCAGGCCTGCTGGACAGGTGCAGAAATGCAGAGTACCCGAGGCCAGCGCCTCCCGCCCTGGAAGAGAGCAGCAGGGCTTCAGGAGGGCCTGGGCTGGGCTGGTGGCTCCAAGGTTGGCAACAAGTCTGTGAGCTGCACTTACAGGCACTCGTTGTGGACAACACAGCACCTGGCTCTGGCCCCTGGTTTTAAATGTGTTCCTGGCTCACATGGGAGCACAGAGCACGTGACATGCAGCTTCCACTGCTGGATGCACTTGCCCTGAGCTGGCAGTCTCTCACACCCCTGGCTGTTTCCAGGCTGGCTTGCAGCAAGCATGCACGCATGCACATTCTCCCGGGATTGGGATCCCAAACCCCAGACGGGTTTCCGGGGTCTGAGGACCTTCGTGCCGCCTGTCGGGACTCTCACCTCCGTTTGCATCAGTGAGTTCAGTTCTCCGCAGGAACCCCAAATAGCCTGTTCGTGCCCAGACGGTCTGTGTGTCTCCAAAACTTAATCTTGAGTTGAAGTGATCTGACTGGAGGGATTCATCTCCGTAAATAGTGAAATAACCACTGGCATTGTGGGCACTGTGAACCCAGATCTGTTAAGGAAGCAAAATATAACTGGATAAGTTAACTTGAGATGATCTCCAGGGCAGAAGCTACTTTTACAGTTCAATAGATTATATTCCGTGCTATTGAAACTGTCCTTGCCCTGCAAAAACAAGATGATTCCAGTTTCTGGGGAGACACAGATGTCACAAAGTTTACTGAAACGAAGGCATGACAGCAAGCTCATGGCTGAGCAAACAACCAAGCCATCATCTGTTGAGAATTCTATTAAAGCAGATGGATTGAGGGCTTTTGAAATAAACATCAAATGAACGAGGTTGTATGAGTTTCCTTGTATTTATTCAAATGCACTGACTGTTTCTAAAAAGCAAGCTGGAAAAATGATAAAAAGCTTTGTGATTTATTTTCCCTTTCACTTGGTTTGCATACTTTTGGGAATATTACATTGTAATAAAATAACACAACACAAAACAACACAAAACGAACTCTAGGAGGGAAAGGCATTGTAACATCAAAAAATGGGGGACAAAAGTGCCTGAGTGTGGAAATGGGAAAGACCTGCTGACACGGTGCCGACCACGTGGGCTGAGCAGAGCCAGGGACAAGGCAGAGGAGCCCATCAAGTCTGCACAGATGAGGCCCGGAGGAGCCGGGGTCTAGCCAGAGGCCCTCAGTCACACCTGCTGAGCAACGAGGAAGCAGACCAGAGACGGAGGGCACCCCGTCGAGCGAGGGGAAGGAAAACCATCTCTGTTAAGACATGTTCCCAGTAGAACATCAGGGTGCAGTGGTCCCTGCCCCTCCGCCCAGCACACCCGCTCAGCTCCAAGCAAGGCCGCCCGCTGTGAGGACAGCACCCACCGGGAGCATCTCCAGGTGCCTGAGATGGCGGGTGCTACATCCCAATTTCATTCCTAGACATATTTAAAGGAAATTCCTAAAATATTGTGCAGCTCACAGACTAGGTCTGATCTTCACATAGAGACAGACGAGTGAGGGGCCAAAAACCGTCCAAGAAGAAAAAGGGTTTGGGGAGTGAGCAGTGGTTAGGACTCACACCTCATCACTATTCAACCCTTTATGAGGTACACACGTGTGCCCAGGGCACCACTCTAGGAGAGTGGCGGGGCTGGTGTGCTGGTCGGGTGCCAGCTGTGGCAGCCTTTTCTGTGCGGCCAGAATGGGTCAGAGGAAGGGGGGAAGCTGACCGAACAGTGGGTGGCACCTGCAAGAGGGTCCTAGAGGGCAGGACAGGGTCACTGTGGGCTTGGCCTTGGAGAGGAAAACGGGGGGGTGGGGAGGGGAGGCAGACATGTCAGAAGAAACAAGTCCATCAGGGAGAGAGAAGGACAGTGTAAGGCAGAGGCGGGCACACCTGGCCAGCCGAGCAGGGCAAGCTGCGGGGATGACGGCCCAGGAAGGGTCTCCTGCAGCCACACGCAGCCAGCAGCGTGCAGGATGAGGGGGCGGGCAGGGAGCCACTGGCCAGGTTCGTCGTCAACACAAGGGAGCGGAAGTGACTTCCTGACCCAGATGAACACCTGCCGTGTCCCCAGCCCGCCTGCCACAGCTGCTGGTGCTGTTGATTCTGGGGTTCGCAAGATTCCCTCTGCACGTTCTCCATCGTGTCCCTAATGAAGGACTTCCCTGCTGTGAAGGTAGCAAACACGTGGAAGACAAACCAAGGGCTGGGAAACAAGGAAACTCAGTCCACTCACATGAAGTTTCCTCTTTTCTAAACTTTTTGAAGAGAATCTATGATACTCCCTTAAGGAAATCCCACTTTGTAATCCTGAACTTTCATGGACACCCTGTACCTCACCTCACCCAGGTGTGAGTCCCCAGAACTCACCTCACCCAGGTGTGAGTCTCCCAACGGTCCTTTTGTTTCTGGATTGGCAATTATGATCCGAACCCCTGGAAGTATCTATGTTGGAAAGAAGAGTCTCATCAGTGGACAGACAGGTAGATACTGCACAATCAACCTTGACCTTGCTTTCATGCCATGTGCCTATTTTCCTGATTAAATGGTTTAGAAAGTGAATCGCTTTAAATCAAAATTATATACCACAGCATATATAATTACAGCAAAACAATTACATTTCATTGTAATTATTACAGTGACAGAGCCTGTGTTAGTGATCCTAAAATTAAGAATTTGAACAAAAACATGATAAATGATATGATTTAACAGGCTCAATGCTTGCAAAATAGGATTTAGTGGAGCTGCTTTGTGGTGTCCAGAAGAGACGGCCGTCACCAGCCATGCATCTGCCGAGCCACGAGGACACCACGCCTGGGGCTCTGCCCCTCTCCTCCACCACACCGCCCACTTTTCCTGCTGGTAAACATCTTCTAGTACAATGTCGATATGAAGCACCTCCTTCTTAACGGACGTTTAGCTCAGAAATGCTCCACATTCCACTGAAACCACGTAATGAAGCAAAAGCTGATTCTGGAAATTTAGAACAGAACCCATCTCAGTTCAGCTAATTAACACTGTGCGGTTGAGATAAGGCAACACATCTGTGGTGAACGCTCCTGGAACATGTCTGATGAACGGCCCGCCAGACCGACTTGGGTGTGTGGGTAGCGCTGTGTCCCACCTTAGAGCCAACTTAGTACCAAGAATTCTAACGGGCAGTCATGTAGACACAGATTGTAAAAGGTCCAAAACAATATGCTTTTAGAATTATGTTAAATGGAGAAGAGATCTGACGATTGGGGCCAAAAAAGAAAAAAAAACATCCTCAATTAGGTTTAAATATGTTTCTTGCATTTAGTTCTATAAACAAAATAACCATCGTTGCAGGAACGACTAGCTGTCCCCTGATAACCATTCTTTGTCCAGCTCCACAGTAAACAAGCCCCAATTGTTAGCCAGGCCCGTAGACATTCAAAACCAATGTAGTGCTGCCAACCTGCCTTTCAGCTGTGGGCGACAATGCCCAGTGATACTTAAGTGTGAGTGAGGCAGCTGAGGAGCTGTCCTTACAGTCTGCACCTTTGGCCTTTTTTTCTGCTTCTCCTCCTCTGGCTGGAATGTGCAAAGGAAGGCTGGAGCTGGAAAAACCACTCTAGACCCTGAGGCACCCTTGGGAGGGGAGGCCAAGACATAAGATGTCATGGTCCCTGGTGGTTTCTTCTACATGAGAAAAAAACCTAACTCATTTAAAACACTGTCATTTTGAGTTTCTGTGCTCATGGCCAAAACCAGTCCTGATATACTACATTCAAGAAAACTTTTTTGGAAAAAAAAAATCTACCATCTATTTCTTGAATTTTCAAAGCCCATAAACTGACACTCGTGTTTATATGGACATGCATACGCCTTCCTTCAATACTTACTTTTCCTGATTCCATTAGGGGCAAACTATGAGGAGATCCTCTTTCTACTAAACGGACTCTACAAAGAGAAACAGAAGGTGTTACTGTGTTTTCTGTATCAGTGGTTCCCTTCCTCCACATCCAGCACTTGGTCAATGTCTGGCAGTTTGATGGGGGACATTAACTCTGCTGATGAGCATTACCCAATGCAAAGATAGTCTAGAAGTCAAAGAAAAAGCAGTCGATAGTAGAGAGGATACAGCGAGGGCCACCACAAAGGCCATGGAGAATGGAGATGCAGTCCCACATACCAACCCGAAAAATGACTGGGAACGATTCTGCATTTAAAGTAAACGGGGGTCAACGTAGCACTTGCAGAAAAGGGAAAGAATAAGGATTAAACTGCATTCCTCAAAGAGCTGCCACCCCTGTGACAGCGATGCCTGGTCCTGAAACACTCACGGCCCTGCCCCTGCAGACCACAGGCAGGACCTCAGACACAGCAGCACAGAACCCACCTCTTCAAACAGGCACACTGGAGAGGACCGGCCAGTTCAGACAGCAAACGCTCATTTTAGAAAAGAAGCTATTTTCCATTTAAAAACTATTCACTGGTGATTTAATCTTAAAACGGTGGAGGACCTTGGTGCCAGTCACAACCTGAGCTCGCTAAGTCCTTCCCAGCTGCGTTATTTTAACTATTCTATGACTGGTTTTACATCTCTCCATGTTACTTTGAGACTGTGATGCTGATCATTCATCTAAAGGCAACTTTTATTTAAGGAAAACGGAGTGAAGGGGAACCTGCTGGGATGCTTGACTGCAGAACAAGGAGGGCGTCAGCAGGAGGATGGGGCCAGGGAATGCGGGATTGTCAAATTCACCAGCATGACCCATTCTTTGTATCAGCACAGATCTGCCCCCATAACTGATAAGTGTTGCTGAAGGCGGATGGGCAATGAAGGAAGGACCCTGAGAGTCCTTGGAGGGGCTCCTTCGCAGGCTTTGCTCCGGTCGCCCAGAGTGAGGGTCCAGGGCGCGGGTGACAACATGAGCAGGAGGAGGGCAGACAGACAAGGTCCCAACGGAGAGGGGTGTGGGTAGGGCTCCCGTGCCGGCAGGCATCCTGGGGCTGCAGACCTCTGAAAAGCAGCTGAAAAGCTCTTACTTTCAGGCAAAGGATGCCCTGCCTTCCAGCTAGCCTTTGGTGTGGTGTCTCGTGTTGCTGCAGACAAAAGGAGCAGGGGAGACCCTGGGAGGGCTGGAGGTACCTGAGTAGCTGCAGCAACGAGGTAATGAGTGGAAGAAGTCACTGCAGCAATTCTGGCGTGCTTTGGTATTTGTCTCTAGGAAGACCCTGATGCTGACAGCAAGAGATGAGGGCTATCAAAGAAAAACCACCTAGATCTTACACTACTTAAGCCTTCCAGAATGTGGGCACACCTCCTTTTATTGCACTTTGTTTGCTTTACTGCACTTCGCAGATACTGTGTTTTTTTTTTTTTTTTTTTTACAAATTGAAGGTTTGTGGCAACCCTGCATCAAGCAAGTCTATCAGTGTCATTTGTCCAACAGCATTTGCTCACTTCATGTCTCTGTCACATTATGGTAGTAATTCTTGTAATATTTCAAACTTTTTCATTATTACTATTGCATTTATTATGATGATCTGTGATCTTTGATGTTACTATTTTAATTGTTTTGGGGTGCCACGAATTTGCCCTTATAAGATGGTGAACTTAATAAATGCTGTGTGTTCTGACTGCTCCACTGACTGGCCATTCCCCATCTTTCTCCCCCTCCTTATTCCCTGAGACACAATGATACTGAAATTAGGCCAATTAATAACCCTACAATGGCCTTAGTGTTCAAGTGACATTCTTCTCAAGGAAAAGTCACGCATTTCTCACTTTAAATGAAACAGTAGAAATGATTAAGCTTGGTGAGGAAGGCAGGTCAAAAGCTAAGATGGGCTGAAAGCTAGGCCTCTTTGCACCACCAGATAGCTAGCCAAGTTGTATATGCCAAGGGAAAGTTCTTGAAGGAAATTAAAAGTGAACATATGAAACAGTCTTATTGCTGATATGGAGAAAGTTTTAGTGGTCTGGATAGAAGATCAAAATAGCCACAGTATTTCCTTAAGCCAAAGCCTAACCCAAAGCAAGGCCCTGACTCTCTCGAACTCTATGAAGGCTAAGAGAGGTGAGGAAGCTGCAGAAGAAAGTTAGAAGCTAGCAGAGGTTGGTTCCTGAGGTTTAAGGAAAGAAGCCTTTTCCATTACATAAAGGTAAAGGTGAAGCAGCAAGTGCTGATGAAGAAGCTGCAGCAAGTTATCCAGAAGATCTAGCTAAGATCATTCATGAAGGTGGCTCCACCGAACAAAAGATTTTCAGTGTAGATTGAACAGCCTTCTATTGGAAGAAGATGCCATCTAGGACTTTCATAGCAAGAGAGGAGAGGCCAATGCCTGGCTTCAAAGCTTCAAAGGACAGGATGACTCTTGTTAGGGGCTACAACACCTGGTGACTTGAAGTTGAGCCAATGGTCATCTACCATTCTGAAAATCCTAAGGCCTGTAAGAATTATGCTAAATCTACTCTGCCTGTGCTCTGTAAATGGAACAACAAAGCCTAGATGAGAGCACATCTGGTTACAACATGGTTTACTGAATATTTTAAGCCCACTGTTGAGATGTGCTCAGGAAAAAAAACTCCTTTCAAAACACTACTGCTCATTGACAATGCATCTGGTCACTCAAGGGCTCTGATGGAAATGGACAATGAGATACAGGTTGTTTTCATGTCTGCTAACATGATATCCATTCTACAGTCCCTGGATCAAGTACTAATTTTGACTTTTAATTCTTATTATTTAAGAAATACATTTTATAAGGCCATATAGCTTCCATAGATAGTGATTTCCCTGATGGATCTGGGCAAAGGTAATTGAAAACCTTCGGGAAAGGATTTACTATTCTAGATGCCATTAAGTATATTCATGATTCATGGGAAGAGGCCAAAATATCAACATTAACAGGAGTTCAGAAGAAGTTGATTTCAACCCTCCTGGACGACTTTGAGGGGTTCAAGATTTCAGCGGAAGAAGTAACTGCAGATGTGGTAGAAACAGCAAAAGAACTAGAATTAGAAGTAGAGCCTGAGATGTGACTGAATTTCTGCAATCTCATGAGAAAACTTGGACAGATGAAGAGTTACTTTATGGATGAGCAAAGAAAGTGGTTTCTTGAGATGGAATCTACCCTGGTGAAGATTCTGTGAAGATTGTTGGAATGACAACAGAGGATTTAGAATATGGCATAAACTTAGTAGATAAAACAGGGGCAGGGTTGGAGAAGATTGATCCAAATTTGGAAAGAAGTTCCTCTGTGGGTAAAATGCTATCATCAGCATTACGTGTTACAGAGAAATCGTTCCTGACGAGTCAGTTAATGTGGCGAACTTCATGTCTGTCCTATTTTAAGAAACTGCCACAGCCGCCCCAACCTTCAGTAAGGACCACCCTGTTCAGTCAGCAGCCAGCCACACTGAGACCCTCCACCAGCAAAAAGATTATAACCCACTGAAGGCTCAGATGACGGTAAGCATTTATTAGCAACAAAATATTTTAAAATTAAGGTATGTACACTTTGTTTTTTCAGACACAATGCTATTGCACACTTAATCGACTATAGTGTAAACATAACTTTTATATGCATTGGGAAACCAAAAAATTCGTGCGACTTGCTTTATTGTGATTTTCCCTTTACTGTGGTGGTCTGGAATCAAACCCACAGAATCTCTGAGGTCTGCCTGTATGCCAATAGGCTTAATGATGTCATCCTTCAAAAATAAACTACTGGCTGCATTAAGACAGAATTAAAAGGGACTAAAACTCTTCTAGGACCCAGGCAGCATTATGCTAATTTAGGGTGGGTTATAATTAAAAGTTAGCATTAGAGCACTAAGAATCTATGGAACTTCACCTGTAGCAGCTTTCAGACAGATGTGATGCTTGCAGGAAATATCAGTGCTGGGAATGATAACTTTTTATAGCCTGCTGGGTCAGGAGGCTGCAGTCTGTTACACTGAACTAAACTAGGCCAATTTGAGTAGTTAGGTTAAGTGAGAAGAAGCCTGTGTCCAAGTGCTGGCTGGCCAGCTGTGGAGTCTGGATATTGGCAACTGGTTACAGATGGAGAAAGCAATAAAGAAAGAGGCCAAATTGGCTGGGAAGATTATGAGTGGGCAGAAGCAGGGGTGAGGAAAGAGGGAAAGAATGAAAGAGAAAGGGGCCGAGGTAACGGCTGGCTCAGCCCACCTAGTCTGGCTGCTGCTATGGGCGGGGCAGCTGGCCAGCGAGCAGGCTGGGTGTCCTACAAAGGCCACACCATCAGGCAAGGGAAGGGAGCAAAACCTTTGCCAAAAATGAGGGCTGTTCTGGATAAGCTATGCTCTGCTGTTTGTCCACTTACAGCCACCACTCAGGTAGCTCTAGCCGTGGCACTATGACAGGGGTGACTTCTGAGCGGGGCACCTGGTGTCATGAATGGAACCAGGCCACTTGAGCCAAGAGTGGGAGCAAGTGCCCTGGCCTGCGACTGGAGCCCAGACGTTGTGCTTCTCCTCCCCTTAGACCCCAAGGTTCCTGCCAACATGGGGACTGAGTCCATGGCCTGGTCCTCCTTCAGCAGTGGGACTGCTGGCCACGCACACTGGCCGGTCTCTGCCTCTCTGGCCAGCAGGCCTCCCCTGCTCTCGGAGTTTAGGAGTTTATCTTGTCTCCTGACCCTCCCTGCTGAGCTGAAGCCTCTGAGAAAGGCAGGCAAATGGGATGTCACCTGAAATGTGGGAAACCCTACCACTAAGAACTTCCTCACGGCCTCCTGGCTGGGCTGCTGAGTGGTGGCAGGGGCCTGGGCAAGCACGGAGGGCAAACGTAAGGACAGAACAAAGAATTTCTTCTCTGGTCAGTATGAAACGGTGCTGTCAGCGATTCACAGGCAAGCAGGAAAGGGGCGCTGGAATCACTCAGGGGTGGTCCTGTCCTGCCAGCAAATGCCACACGGGTGGCCGTTCCTCCACTTAAAAATATCCACAGAGCAAAGAGAAAACCACCCCTTACAGGAGGAGACAGAGATGTGTCTTTTGAAAGAGCTGGGAGCTACACACACACAGGCAGCACACACAGGAGGGCGAGTGACTCACAGAAATACAGGAAACTCAGTAGGAGACCTTCCCAGGCTGGCACCACGGGGTTGGGTGGGGAGGCTCTCTCCCCCCGGGACTGCGCCTGCCCACACACCGAAACCCAGTGGCTCTGGAGATGAGCCACAACCAGGAAACCACAGCACCTTCCCCACAGGAGGGCTGGCAGCGCCACAGCTGCTGTCAGGAGCCAGTCACTTCAGAACCACGGACAAGAGCCCAGCGTGGGCATGTCCTGACAGAGCAGGTCAAGAGGACAGGGGTGCCGGACTGCCCAGCGGCCAGCCCAGACACACAGGAAGAGGAGCTGACAGGGCCCAGCGGTGTGCACTGGGCAGCCAGGACGAGTGTGCATGGCATTCCTGCGTCCGGGGTGGCCCTGGGCCGAGTCTCCCATGTCCCTGGGCAGCAGGGGGAGGACAGTGCCTTCCAGGAAGGGACACGGTAATTATTCCTTAACGTAAGACACCTATTTGGGTTTCTGCCCCCTTCAGAAGAAGGGGCCCAGCAGGAGAGAGCGGCGATGAGCCCGGGCGTGTGGCAGGACCTCAGCTTGGAGGAGCTGCGTATGGCAGCACCAAGCCAGCCCAGGGAGCAAGGCTCCCTGCTGTGACTGCGAGAGGGTGCCTCCAGGGACAGAAACCAACAGAAAACCACGTTCAAGGGCAGGACTTTGCTTCGGTTTCTTAAGTCAAATCCTGACGAAGACGAGGAAGGGACAAGTCCAGTGCACGTGTTTCTGGTGTCTGACAGCCCCTCAGCTCACAGCCATGCCTGTCCTCTGATGCAGGACAAAGCTGAGAATGTGAAATGTGAGCCTGGAGAGCGCCACAGGGACAGAGGCGGGTACAACTCTGAGACTTTCTCATGAGGCCTGGACAGGGCGGGTGTGGGATCCCTCTGACACTGAGCAATGTTACCCTTAATTGTAAAGGTGGATGACATTCCTGACAGTGTCACTAACGTATGACTGCATAGCAATTTCCAGTTCACAAAGCACTTTTACTTCAGTTTTGAATGACCAAGTCAGGAAATGTATGTATAAGAGATTATTTTACAGATTAGGACAAAAGTGTCACTTAAAAGGATACAGACTTCCCAAGGTCAAAAGATTAGGAAAAGAAACTCCTACTATGACTCAGGTCTCCTGGCTCTTTCTAGAACAGTGAAATCAATCTGATACTGGACTTTTATTACTTTACCATGATACACTGTACGGGTTCCAATTTCACTTTTCCTAAATCACAACTTTTCTCAATAGGAAGATTTGCCACACTGAAGATAGTTAAGAAGGTAGGTCACAAAGCTGTTAGAAAGGAGTTTCTAGATTTCTTTCCTTTTCCAGGAAAGAAAACTCCCTGAACCCCACTCCCAACCATCCCTGGTACTCCAGGAGATTTTTAACACACAATGGGACCAACTGTCCTTTCCTGATTACTATTCTTGTAAGTCCGTTTCAGACTGTAACCTACCCTCTTAGGCCCCAAAGATCAGCAGTTTTTATCTAAATGGTCTTACAAATTTGATCTTCATGTGTTTTGAGGGTCAGGTCACAGACAGAACTGCATAAATATTACTCAAACGGCGATTCTTTGATGAGCTGTTGTTCACCTTCTGAAGTTATAAAGTTTTTTTCAAATAATTTTTATAGGGAGTAAAGCAGATTCCTTTTTAAAGCCCAGAAGTTGTATTTGGAATTTATGCCCCTGAAACACTGTTACTTAATCTCTTCAGAGCTACGTGTCTGCATTTTGAAAATGTTCTGGACGGAGCTCTGCTCTAGTGGGCCCGTATGCCCTTGGTGGGCCAGTGGTTCTCTCTGCCACCAGATGGGCTGTATCCTGTGATTCCCTGTGAATAGCAGGGTCTAAAATGAGGGTTACAGGGGCCGGGAAGCACCTCTAAGTGTGATGTGTTTAGGTGAATGCAGCGTTTCTTAGTCTCGGCACTGCTGCCATTCTGGTCATTTGCTGTGCGGCAGGAGTCTGTCTTGTGCACTGTAGGATGTTTAGCTGCATCCCTGGCCTCCGTCCCCCCACATACCAGCAGTAACACTCCCCAAATTACGCTAATCAGACATGGCAACATGGCAACTCGTCCGCTGGGGGTACAAGCACCTGGCTGGGAACCCCTGGTGTGAGTGGGGGCTGGCATTCCCCAGGATACCTGAGCCTGCATGGCACCTCGGCCCCTTCTCAGCCCCTGCAGCTCTGCCCCTGACACACTCACTCACACACGGGACTCAGTATCATGGAAGAACACGCTCAGCCAGACCAGGCCGGGGGCTCCTGGTTTCCCACCCACAACTTTCACTCTGCTCTCCCAGGTGTTGTGAGCACAATGCACACGTCAGTAGGCACCACGTGAGGACATGCAGATAGCAGCCCAGTATCTGGCCCTCACAACGCGTCCACAAGCACCTCTAGTAATTTACAAAAGGACACCTTCTACTAGAGTTCACGCTTACTATTAACACGTCATAGAAACATCAATGAATGGGCATCTCCACAACTACCCCAAAGAAATGACCTCATCAATGGGGAAGTCTACAGGAAAATGATAGAATTCTCTCTTCCCCCTCACGCATGTCAGGAGGGACCCCTTTGGGAGCAGTTCTGCTAAAGATTCCTCATCTTGTCTCCACCTTCCCTCCCTCAAGGTGAACTCACAAGCACTCACCAGCAACACCCCCTTTCGTTCTTGCTCAAGGTTGCTTAGGAAGCTGCACAGAAAGGTCACCTGACTTATATTTTAGTTTTTCATGGAAATGCCTGGACACAAATTTTCAATTCATGTAAAGAAATGTGGGCAGTGTTGATATTTTATCAGGTGCAAAATGGTGCCTGACTAGAGTGTTCAAGTAAAGGACCAAGTCTTCTGGGCAGACTGTGAGAAAAAGCAACTCTGGTTGCAACGGCTCTGGGCCAACTGTTGTCATTTGTGTCTGAAAACAAGAATTTGGTTGCTCTACTGGGTACCTCATGCAGTGAATGTGGAGAGCTGTGAAAGCTCACTCAAGGAACCACCTTGTTTGGAGCAGATGATTCTGTACTCCTCCTCCTTCTAGAAGGAACCCTGCATGCCAGGCACCAAGAAGACAAAATCACAATACCTGTCGTGTCTCAGAGCTCTCATGTCCACGTAGACGGTGGTGGGATCGGGCCCCGAGGTTCCCTGCAAGCAAGGACACAGTGAGGTTAGCATGAGTTTGCCTTGGAGGAGCTGGGTCTGTGCTTCCTACTGGCTAGGGAGCATTTCTCTGGCAAAGTCTGAACAAAACCCAAAAGCACTAAAACCACACCTCTCAACTGATAACCCAACGCCGAAAGGAACACCTTATTAAGATAATACTGGACTTTTACACAGCTTGACTGTCAATCACATTTATGAAAATTAGAAAGAAAAGGGGCATCCTGCCAAATAAAAGAAGGCTGAAACTACAGAGGCAGCATTTGGCAAAAGCAGGTCGCTGAGGACGTGAGGAATCATTTGCTGAGAGATTTTCACCACATGCATCCCAAAAGGTGTATTTTTAGGGCTCAAGATATTGAAGTAGAACACGTGACATGAGCTGACAGATTAAGGAAGAAGAGATAAAAGATAATGACCTTGTTCCTTCTAGTTCTAATTGTGCCTTGGTTTTCCTCCAATGCGGGAGGCCATTTTTGCCCAGGACATAAGTCAGGGAGATTGTGTGTTTACCACTGGTCATCTGGGCAGCACCCTGTGTTCTGAACTATTCATTTAACACAGGGTCCAGAAACCTTACCTTGGCATCATAAATCTCTTCAAAATATATGCTGAGTTGACTTCTGAACAGTGATCTCTGCTCATGTAAGAGCAATGGCATTAAAGCTACATTACAAACCAAAATTCTACATACATTTATTGGGAAAGTAATGCAATACCTTGGGTAGAAAAAGACAGAACCTAAGAAAAATCTGCCAAAAAATAAGGGAGCCTCTCAGAATTTATTTGAAGAACTACAACTAAAATTCTTCATGAGAGAATCTTAATCTTATACCAAAGGCACGTTTAAATATAAGAAAAAGATAAAAATAAAGACACCTTCGTTGTACCATACTGGACCCCCGATAATCCTCCCCACAGAGAAAGCACATGCAATCAGCCTGGAGGAGGAGCTGCACTGCCGTGTGGCCACGGCGCCCTCGCTGATCTGTGACTGCTTGAGGGAGCCGTGTTACAGACCAGCGCTGAGTGGAGAAGCGGTTTGTGGTCTGAGTAATGCAAAGCACATAACCATAAGAGGCCAATTAAAAACAAACAAGTCAGAAAACAGGTCACTAGAAGTGGAAAATGAAATAAAATGGAGATGACCCCAAACTGATGGTATAAATGGAGGCACAGCGTTTGTCACAAACGCGAGACGTCTGACAAGATCTGAGAAGTGACACCGCGCTGGCCGTCAGCCCTCCTGACCACGGGTCTAGAAGCCCAGCCCATCTCTGCACTCAACTCCTAGTCTGCCCACTGCTGGGAGCTGACGAGACGGTGGTGGTTAGCAGGCACTGGTGTGGATGAGCGGGAAATCCCTACCTTCTCAGCCAGCTTCCACAGCCGGTGGGGCTACAGCAGCAGGAGGTGGGAGCAGAGGAGAGGTGAGGACACCAGACCAACAGACACCGAAAATCCAGGACACACGCAGACACATAAACAAACAACCCAACAGTAAAAGTGGGATGAAGAAGAGAGAGGGGTGGGGAGGAAAATGCAAAAAGCAGGGAACAAAGTAAAAAGAAGATCAAAAACAATGTCAAATATGGAAGTCGTTAAAATCAATCACTGTACCATTAAAGGTTAAAAAAAATCTAAAAAGATGTCCACATATCCACAGAGCAACAGAGGAGAGTAACAGATGACTAGCCGCGGGAAGGTGGACCTGAGTAATTGCTTTTAATACATATGGTCAGTGGGTTTTGATTTTATGGTACCTTTCTCTAGTTTCTTTTCTTTTCCTAGAAAGTGGGGAGTATGAATTTTATTGGCCAAATCTGTCAAGTGTTCCACATTGAAACAGTTTCAAGTTTCTTACTACAACAATGAAGGGGAGCCTGGAAGTTTGTGGATCTAAAATCAGGGTGTCTAGCCCTACTCACCTACAAGATTAGGATAAGAAAAGAGGTCAGAGTACGAGTGAAGCATGAATCAAACCTTGGGCTCCTAGGTGGTCTAGCTCAGCAGTGCGGGGAGGGACCCCCCAGTGAGCACCCTGCTTCACCCTCAGCTCTGTCCTCAGAGACGCTGCCTCCATTTCCCTCTTGTCTTCCACGGTTTTGGTGCCCACCTCTACCCCTGTTAAAGCATCTATACCCATGGGGGAAAGACTCCAGAAAGCAACATGGGCAAACTTCTCTGATGTTGTGTATTCCCTGGCTGACCCGGTGTCTTTCCCAAACACTCCTAGAAGACGAGAACAGGGCCAAGTTCTCCCTTGGGTGCGGTCCTGACCCCGTGATCACAGTCACTAGATGGGCTCCAGAGACAACAGAAGCAGCAACAAAGAAGGAGCTCTTCACTCGGTTTCCTGAGGCTGCAATTTGTGAATAAAAAAGGCCAGACTGAAAAACTATCATCACTCAACTTGGAGCAAATCTATTAAAAAAAAAAAGCAATGGTTCCAGATTTTAAAATTACGATTCCATCCTTCTCTCTGAGACTTCCTTCACTGTGGTAACCATGGCTACTGCTTTCTCTCAGCATCTCTATGTTTGGAAAACTGAGGCAGGACTCAAGGAAAGAGAAGAGGGCCAGGAAAGGTGTGTGCACCTGGAAGGCACACACGACTTTCACTGGGTCTCTTCAAGCTGAATGCAATAATTTAAATAATTTCTCTCATGATTCTTTGAATCCCAAACATTAATTGGAACAAAACTAAATCCATGTTCTCTCTCTAAATTATTCTAATTCACAATATTTAAAAATAAGGACTCAAAGTAGTATCTCAGAAAAAAAAATACACATGACTGGGAATGAGTTTCCTATCTTGTAAATGTGCGGAGGAGATAACATCTGGAGCAAAATCGGTCTACTGACTAATGAGGGAGACATGAACAAAGAGTTAATGTACAGGTGTTTCCAAGTTTCAAAAACCTTAAGGTAGAAAACTCTGAGATTTCAAGATAAATAGTAGGGAGTGCATATTTAACAAAATCTTTACTTTGCCCAAGAATGCAAGCTGGAGTTCCTTTAACTAAGGAGTATGCTCTTAAGTATTTAAAGATAATGGAATACTTCCAGAAGGGACCAGCAAGAAAGCAAAGCTGTCTATTCCAACCAAAGTTTATCAGAAATGAAGACGAAACATGTTTGAAACTGCAAGTTATATTAATCAGAAAAGAGGATTAACTTTAATGTTCAGTTGTATAATAAAAAGTTACATATGGACATACAGTAAAAATCATTTTTTCTTATTGTCATAAAAGTGTATCAGTTAGGTATTAAGCACTTATTGAACAAATGAGTTATACTTAAATCTCAGCTGTAGATATACAGACTCACATACCAAACACAGCACAGCCAATTCAACACAGTACTTATCTGAACACCTCGGCTGAGTGGTACTTTTCTATTCAGCAACTCACATACTATAGCATTAGTACAATCTAGTATTAGCACATAACTCCTTAAGCCTAAATAGCAAATTCTAAGCAGAAACGTGATATAAAGACACAGTTCCAGAGTACTGACATTGGCATATCTACTGTGCTGGTGTTTGAGGAGTTGAGGGAGTTTCCCATAACTGGGGGCATAGGAGGCAGCTCTGCAGGACTGGATTCCAGCAGGGTATGGGCACAGGAAAGTGGTTCATCAGTGGGCTCCTCCCCGCTGAACTTTAAGCAGTGTTTCTGCCTGCATGACCCCAAGGCACATTCTTTGGTCCTCCTAGCAGATCTGTGTATTAATAATGATCTTTTCACTATTTTAACTGAGATTTCAGCTTTCTTTTGATAAGCACTAGTATGGTGCAACTTTTCCACGCTTATACCTTTAATCTATTTGTGTCTTTATTTTTTATTTATTTATTTTTTTTCTTTTTGCGGTATGCGGGCCTCTCACTGTTGTGGCCTCTCCTGTTGCGGAGCACAGGCTCCGGACGCGCAGGCCCAGCGGCCATGGCTCACGGGCCCAGCCGCTCCGCGGCATATGGGATCCTCCCAGACCGGGGCACGAACCCGTATCCCCTGCATCGGCAGGCGGACTCTCAACCACTGCGCCACCAGGGAGGCCCTGTGTCTTTATTTTTAAACCATGTTTGTTTTAGGCTATACATAACTGGGTCTTGCTTTTTAAAAATCCAACCTCATGATCTCTGCATCTTAAATGAAGGGGTAGAGAATTTATATTTATTATTGATGTGATTATGTTTAAATCTATTTTTTGTTGTTTATAATTCATCCCATCTATCCCCCCCACCTTTTCTCTGCCTTCTTTTATAGATCCATTCTCTCTCCTCTGTTGGCTTATTAGCTACAACTCTTTGTTTTTCTAATTTTAGTGGTTATTTTATGGCTTATAGCATACATCTTTAATTTTCCAGTCTACCTTCAAGTGATATTATACCAATGCACATGTTGGAAGAACCTTATGATAGGATACTTCCATTTTTCCCTCCCAAACTCTGGGCTGTCATCAGTTGACTTTTATAGATGATATAAACCCTACAGTATATTACAAGTTTTGTAAAGGCAGTGAATTACCTTCTAAAGAGACTTAATAAGAAAAAGTCTTATACGTTTACCTATGCACTTGCCGTTTCCAGCATTATTCATTCTTTTGTATAGACCCAGATTTCAAACTGGTACCATTTCCCTTCTGCCTAAAGGATTTCCTTTAATATTTCTTGCTCTGTGGGCCTGCTAGTAGCTGATTCTCAGCTTTTCTATGGCTAAAAGAAGTTTTTATTTCAAGTTTGCTCTTGAAAGATATTTCCATTGACTACTATGAAATTCTAGGTTGACAGTATTTTTTTTTTTTTTTTTTGGAGTACATGGGCCTCTCACTGTTGTGGCCTCTCCCGTTGCGGAGCACAGGCTCTGGATGCGCAGGCTCAGCGGCCATGGCTCACGGGCCCAGGCGCTCCGCGGCACGTGGGATCTTCCCGGATAGGGGCACGAACCCGTGTCCTCTGCATCGGCAGGCGGACTCTCAACCACTGCGCCACCAGGGAAGCCCCGACAGTATTTTTCTTTTAGTATTTAAAAGCTGTTTTCCACTGTCTCTTTGCTTACATTTCTGATGAGAAGTCTGATGTCATTCTCATCACTGTTCCTCTGTAACTTTTTTTTTTCATCTGTCTGCTTTTAAGATTTTCCCTGTATCACTGGTTTTGGGCAATTTAGTTAAGCAGTTTCCTTCATGTTACATTAGAGCAGTGGGATTTGTGGGTTTATAGTTCCATCAAATTTGATATATTTCTTCATGTATTTTTTTCTAGACTGCACTCTTCTTTTTCCTCTTTCATGGGAACTCCTATTATATGTATACTAAGTCCCTTGAAGTTTCCCCAGATTTCACTGACACACTTTCCATTAAAAAATAATTTTTTCATGTTTCATTTTGGAAAGTTTCTATCTGTTCAAGTTCACTAATCTTTTCTTCTGCCATTGATTCCATCCAGTGTATTTTTCATCTCACATATTACAGTTTACATTTCTAGAAGTTCAATTTGAGGTTTTTTTTTTTAACTTTCCATGTCTTAACTTTCTGAATATGTGGAATACAGTTAAAATAACTTTTAGTGTCCTTGTCTATAAATTCAACATCTGTGTCAGTATGGTTCAGTTTTGATTGACTAATATTTCTCCTCATTGTGGATCTGTACCTGTTTCTTGGTATGCCTGGTAATAGATATATATTTTGGCTGCACTGCGTGGCATATGGGATATTAGTTCACTGATCAAGGATCGAACCCACGCCCCCTGCTGTGGAAGTACAGAGTCTTAACCACTGGACCGCCAGGGAAGTCCCTGCCTGGTAATTTTTTATAGGATGTCAAACACTGTAAATTTGACCTTGCTGGTCACTCACCCCACTGTGTTCTGGCTTCCCCTGTATCTGATGAGAGTTCAGCATTTTTATTATTGTCCCCCTTACATAATACATCTTTATTTTGCAGCTGCTTTAAGATCGTCTCTGCTGTTGGCTTTCAGCACTTTGGTGACGATGTGTGTAGGTGTGTTTTTTTTAGCTACTGTGCTTGGCGTTCACTGAGATTCTTGAATCTGTGTGTTGATATCTCTCATCAGTTTTGGTCATTGTGTCTTTAAATTGTTTTTCTGTCCCATTTTCTCTCATCCCCTCCTTCTGGGACTCCTATTACATGCATGTTAGACAACCTGCTATTCCAGAGATCTCAGAGACTATCCCATTTTATTTTCATTCCTGTTCCTCTTGTGTTTCAGTTTGGATAATTTCTATTGATTGGATTTCAAGTTCACTCACTGACCCTTTCCCTGCTGCATTCAGTCTGCTATTAAACCATGAGGAATTTTTATTTTTAAGACTGTGGTTTTCATTTCTAGCATTTCCATTTAGCTCTTTTTTGTGGTTTTTATCTTTCTGTGATATTCCTCATCTCTCCATGCAAGGTGTATACCTTTCCAACTAGATTCTTTAACATATTTATCATAGCTATTTTAAAATCTCTGATAAATCCAACATGTCTATTCTACTGACTCTATTGACTGTGTCCTTTCCTGGCCATGTATCCTATTTTCTTTCTTCATTGCACGTCTTTTAGATTTTGATTGTAAAGCGAACACTGTGTTTAAAAGCACAGTGAAGACTGAAGTAAAAACATTTACCCCCAGAAAAGGGCACACTCTCTCCTGTCAGCCCACTAGTTTGTGTGTCTGAGTGAGCTTGGTCTGGGATTTGTGGCAACATTAGATTTCATTCATGCTGGCTTCCCATGCCTGTGAGCATAATGAGGACTTTGGACCTGAGCACTAGTAAGATTCTGGATACTTCTTTATGCTTTATAGCGTAGAGACTTGCTTTCCAAACTGTGGGAGATCTCTTTCTTTTTCATAGCTTGGCTGTCAGCTTTTTGCATGACTGGCTGCTTCTCTTTCCTCTCCATTCTGCTGCCCAACCCCTAGCCTTTGGAAGGCAAAATCTGCACTTGGTGAAGGCCCTGGGGGCCTGAGAGAGATGTGTCTGGCCTCCCTGTCCCACCTCCGTCTTTGGAGTGCAAGGGTGGTATACCAGATGATCTGAGGCTCTCTAGAGAGGGGCTCTCAGCTTTTCTGCTCTCCTTCCAGCCTTCAGGACCTCTGCTTTCCACTCACTGTGGAAATTTTTTCACTTCCAGGGCCCCTCCTCAGACTTCAGAGACCTGTTGCTTTGACTCACCAGAGGCCCACAGAACTGCAGCTGGATTCTCTCAGCTCCTGCTCTGTTCCTGGCTTTTGCATACTGCCCTCTGGAGTAGGTGAGGTCTGTGGGGAGTTGGTGGGGGGTATGCAGAATGACTGGGTTGGGGGTCCCTGGGATTGTCATCCTCTTGCCAAGCTATTTACTGCTGTTAACGTTCTCGAAAAAGTTTGGCTGGTTCCTGCTCCCCTGTAAGGGGTGAAAACAACTGTAGGTCTCTTCTCTCTGAAAGATTTAGTTCATTTAGATTTCTCTGAATCTTGGCTCTCTGCTGAATTTTAAAAGCTATGATTTTGTGTATTAACCAGATGGTTTCAATAGTTAGGGCTGGAACAACAGCCTCTTGTGACTTATACATCCTAATCAAAAATGGAAGTCCAGCAGGGAACTATAGATATATTCAATATCTAAGGGAAAAAAGGGAAGTCCAGAATCCTTTTTAATGAATGTATTTTTTGCTAAAATTGTGGTTAGTATTAAGCATACTGATTGATTTAGAAACTGGTATCAGGAGTGGTTGTCAGGGAAATAGGGATCTGAAATTGATTAGTTGGTTTGGTAAAAGCCAAAGGGCAGAGAAAATCTAGCTCATCTGCCAGGCTGGACTCTGCAGATGTCCATGCCATGCCCTGGCAAAATGGTAATTAAACCACTTTCACAGGGGTCAGCAAACCCCTGTTTTTGCAAAGTTTTCCAGGAACACAGCCTCACCCATTCATTTAAACATTATCTGTTTCTGCCTTGAGCTACAGAGCTGAAGGTCCCTGAGAAGAGACTACAGACTGCAGGCCCAGCTCTTCACTCTCTGGCCTGCCAAGAAAAAGTGCTCCAAAGGCTTGTCTTGGGGACGGTTGATCCACAGAACAACGTGAAAACATAGTGAGACAACCCAAACCAGGGGGAACATCTGATTGAGAAGCTTGTGGGTTCAACATCACAGTCTACTAGGACCCTGAACTCCTCATGTGGTTATTTCTGAAGCCCCTGAATGTTCAGATGGAGAGACATGCTTGGCTACGGCAGTTCCAGCACTGATTCTCTATTCCATGCGGCGTCCCCGTGCCCAGCACACATCAGACATCTGTGGTGGTGAACTTGACAATCGAGTCTATGGCTTACAGAGGATCAGTGACGGAAGGGCCACCAGCTGGAAACCCTGGACCTGGCCACAGGTGTCTCTTCTGGACAGAGGAAGGGTATGGTATTGGTTGCAAGAGTGAAAACTGCATTGTGGTGGGGTTTTGTGGGGTAGGGGTGATGGGTAAGAACGGGATGAATGTAGCCTTTGGTCACTCCTTTTTTGGTCATCAGGCATCAGAACTCTTTCTGTATTTGGGCAAGTCCTCCACTTTTGGAACCTTGTTGGATACAAAGCCTCTGTCCCTCTGTAGTAACTAAAAACATCTGCCACTCTCCTGCTCAGCTTTCCTGGAAGACAGCCTGTGGATTACCAGCCTGCCAGGTAGCTGCATCTATTCACAGCAAGAGGAAGCACAAATGTTCTTGCCCTTGGCGGCGGACGCGTCTGCGACACCACCCAGCGACATTTTAAGTTACCAAAGGTTTATGCTGCCTACAAATTAGAACCCTGACTGATAAATGGGTAATTGAGAATACAGGTCCCATGACCTCAAATGTTAATTTTCATTATCTGGGACAACATACATCAGCAGGAGAGGATGTGGAAGTTCTGTGGATGTGACAAATTCCCTGGAGCATGGGAAAACCCCAGAGCCGCCTCACTTATGTTCACTTCCCTCGTCTAAAAGCAGTGTTGGGAGAAAATGAACTGGGGGCTCAAATGAATGAGTCTTATTATAACTATTAATTTTATCTTGAGAATTACTTAAGATCTATGTCACCCTGAGCCTTCCACTTTTTTTTTTCTTTTCAACAATCAATGACTCTACTTCTCATCATCAGGGTGGCTGTATTTCTCTTTCATTGTGTGAGTTTCAAGATTTAAGGTTTAAGACCTTAAGGTTTCAAGATTTAAGACCATAACTGTTAATACTGATTTAATTCCACACAGCTATTTATAATAAAGCTTTCCTCAGATAAATTAATCGTTATTTTTCTGTATAATAAAGATCAAAGTTTCTGTTTAAAGTGGCTTAAAAGTTTTTTCCTAATAAAACAAAAATTGAGATTTCTTTTGGAAAGCAGAAGACCTCATTTTCCCCTCCCTTCTTCAGCTGGTGAGAAGGATGCTAATTTTTGTTACCAAGAACTAAATTTCTAAATCTAATACATCCAAAGACCTTTCAGCTTATACTTTTGAAAAGAGTAATTGTGGATGAAGCACAACATCTCTTTTGATGTAGGTTAATAAACAAGTGGCACTTCCTAACAGAACTAAGGAAATTTATGTTAAAGCCAATCTCACAAGTTGTAATTTGATCTTTCTAATGCCCACTTTTGTCATAAGTTCAATAAATCAAAAGTGTTTTAAAGTCATTTTTACAGCTAAAGATTCTGGGAAATGTCATTCCTAAGTATAACAAATGGCTCATACTTCTAAATTTCTTTCTTCTGAAGAGTCTAAAATACTCTGCAGAAATCAGAGTCATGTAAAACCAGAGTCATCCACACTGAATTTTATGAGTCCATTCTTTTGCCATTGAACTATGTCAGAAGGACAATTTCAAAATAATTAATGTGTCAATTCCTGCCTCAAAATGATAAATGGGTAAACAAGTCACTCGGTTTCTAAGATATAGAAGCCGAAACAACAGCATCACAGAAATTATGACTGTCTCAATTTTCTGTTATTCTACTCTTGTGATTGCCTCATATGTAAATTTTTTAAATTGCTCATTTGTGTACTTGACAATGATGTATTTGTCAATTTTCATGATTTTCTCTCATATTACAAGAAACTAGGGTTTCATGTCACAGCCCATGAAAGCAGGCATTGCGGAGGTCCTTTGTGGTGGCCCTGACTCTGTTCCTAGTACACCCCCACCTGCCTCCCCACTCCCTGGTGAAAACAGACTGAAGAACAGCATCTAGCACACAGATGCATGTCTCCTGAGCTGTTTGATTTAGGTCACAGGGAAATAGGGGGTCTGATTTAAAATGTTCCAGGAAAACAGTCAAAAACCGAAGGCAGGATATCCTGCCTGTAAACAGTTCAATTTTGTAAACAGTTTACAAGGCTGTTATTTCACTTGCGTAATAAACCACAACATGGAATTGGCACCTGACAAAATTGCAAAATGTGAGATTTCTTTAACATGTTGCTCTGTTTAGATGACACAGTCAGTAGCAATGCCAGTTCTGTTTCCGGCAGCTGTTTTTATTTCCCTGCTTTGTCAGGAAAGCTCACCTAACTTCTCTGAGCCTCAGTTTCTCTCCTCTTAAACGAAACGACCGATCTTGCTCTCTGTGAGTTGTAGGAAGCTCTAGCCAGATGCTGCCTGGAATTGAGTGGTGTGACACATTTGTGAGAGAATTTTTTTTTTTTTCTTTTTTGGGCATGGAGTCTTTTTTCTGATGGTGCAGGCCCTGGAGCTACTGTTTGAGATGAAAATGCTGCTAGAAGCTTGAAGAGCAGCAAACCTTTGATTTTCATTTCATTTCATTTCACTTCATTTCATTTCATGATAACTTACAAATGATGCTGTGAGTTTTTACCTGATGAAGATTCACATGAGTTCATTTCAGAGAAATTTCAGGAATGCTATGTACTTACTTCCCTCAGGAGGCTTGAGGCTAATAAAAAACACGCTGAATTTCTCAAATGTGAAGCATATTTGCAGTCAGAGGAGTCGACACCCAGTACTTTCATAAAATTCAGTCTCAGGAAGTGACTGTGTGACTATGTGAGTTGTGTACTGGGTTGTCTAAGACAGTTTTTCACAGAGCAGGGGGATAGAAATTGTTTATGTACATAATTGTGAACTATGGCAGACAACATTAAGTGGGAGGGATGACCTGCCATGGGAATTCAGAGGAAGGAAAGTATTTCTAGCTGGAGGAATCGAAACATGACACCTGGAAAGAGAAGCAGGCTTTTGCCACATGAAGAAGGTGGAAGCCCATTTCAGGCAGAGAACAGCCTGAGTTGTGGCATCAGGAAGTAAAAGCATGAAAGACTCTACAGTAGAGAATGTCATTTAGCGTAAAATTGTACAAAGGGGAGACAGATGCTCAGGCTGGATTGGTCGCCGTGCCATTGATGAAGTAAACACAGCCCTGATTTATCTCACGTAAGTTCAGAACCTAGTGCATCAGATGCATCTCATTCTGCAGTCACAGCACACTGCCCGCTGCACAGCCCAGCCTCCCCAAGGCCAGGGGGCACTTCTGGAAGGGGACCCACAGACGCTAAAATTGTGGTCCCCAGCGAGAGCAGCTTGTAAACCCCACATGGCTCGGATGAGGCTCCATTCCTCGTCTGGACAGCATCCTTCGCGTCCCTACCCACGTACCTCGTGGAGATGGGAGACCTGCCCTCCTCCTGCAGGGCTGCCCTCTACCTGAGCACTCGGGGTCCAGTCAAGGGCCCTGAGGAAGGACGACAGGCGAGCCAGCTGAGAAAACATGTCCTCAAACGACAACAAACCGAAAACAAATATGCCCACTAACTGATTTCACATATATTGGTAATCCTGGTGTTCCATAAGGAAAATGGTGTAAACTTCTCAATGTCTTTAAACATTTAGGATGGGTTTGGAATTTAGGAACTATCTTAGCATTTAAAAATTTTTTTTTACATCAAGGGAGTAATGGTGATTATCTCTGGGTATGACTTATGAATGTTATTTATTTATTGGCTAGTCTGTATTTTCTGATTTTGTTTCCTAAAATAAATATTCTTTTGTAAAAATAATCTATAAAAAATTCATAACTTTTCAGATTGTTTTCCTCATTTCTTTGTCTAAACATTCTTAAAAATTCAGTTTTAGTATATTTAACATCTTTATTAGGCATTTATTATGTGTCAGGCCCTGTAGAAACACAATGGGAACAAGAGACATGGGATTTCTGCCCTCAGACCTCAAGCTATGCCTGCTCTGTTTGCTTGGGACCATAATCATATATTTTTTAATTTCTGCAAAAATTAATAGAAAACAAACATTTCCACTGACCAGTCCTGCCTCAAGCTTCTGCACTTGATGCTGCCTTTGCCCAGAGTTTTGTACGTTCACCTCAGAGGGCGCTTTGCTGAAATGTCACCTCATAGAGGGGCCTTTCTTGGCTACCCCTCCTAAAATTGCCTCCTGTGTGTCTCCTTTACCTTCTTACTTTATCTTTACTAAGAATATTTTACTCACTTACTGAAAAAATCATCTGTGTTTACTGTCCATCTGGTTCCATGAGGGCCAGAACCGTGTCTTGCACTCATCTGAGTAAACTCTGACTTAGGCTGACACGAGCTACTCACAGGATGGAGCGTCACCGAGAGATACCATGTGTGCGGTTACGGGGTTCTGCTCACAGCCTGCTGGGTCCTGCCTCCCCAATGCCAGAAAACTCCGTAATCCCGACGCACACCTGGCCCCGGGGTTGGCAAGGGTAGAGAGTCTGCATTCCTTAGTATGATACACTTAATTTATTTGATTTAGCTCTACTATCAGACACACTGATATTTTCAGCTATTTTCTAATACTGACCATTCAGAAAAAGAAAAACTGGCTGAAAATTAGTTGAGAGTAAAGCACCTAAGTAGAAAAACTTAAAATGTACAAAAACACTTAAAGATGCTGTCAACATTCCAGAACAGCACCATGACCTGTGACTGGGGATGTCAGCTCTGATGTGGGGGTCATACTGACGGAATTGTTTTCTAGAAAAAGAATATTTATTCTTTTTATTAGGAGTATAGAACTTAATTTATTCAACATTCTTACAACACATATTTATTAAATATTTACAAAGCACCAGGTACAGTTCTAGGTGCTAAGGACACTGGAATTATGGAGTTCATATTTTAGGCCACAGAGGTGGCGAACACCTGTGTACCAACTTCATTTTCGGCTTCTTACCCTTATTTTCTGTCACCTCTATCTTTTCAACTATTTTTAGTGTATTTTATTTTCCCTACTTAATCTACTGCTTCCCTATAAAACTTCTTAAAACATTTTGGATCAAGTAGATGGAAATAAATGAAAAATAAAGAGGTAAATAACCATAAGTGCTCTATTTCTAGTATTTACAAAGTTTTAATTCTGTATAATAAAGTGTAGTAGAACTTGCTTTGTTGCCTGTATGAAGTGGACAAGTGCTAAGTGATATTATGTTAATATGGGATCTATTCTATGCCCTTCTCCCTTCATCTGCCAACATTCTGAGAGAGAAAGAAGATGAAACATTGTGGCCAAGAGCCTGTCTCTCATGGATCCCTGATTTTTTCCCCACTACTTGCAGGAGAAGGGAAGCATTACATCATCCTATGGCTGAATTTACTTAAGAAGTGGATTTCTGTATTTCTCATTTCTCCTTATGGAACAGATGGCTAGAAACATTTAAGCAGAACAGATCAAGGTGAATAGGAAAAGAAAACTTCAATATTTAAAGAACTAGTTTGGCAAGGTAAATCCAATTCTTCAGGTTACCTCTTAGAAAAGGGAATTAATTTCAATCATAGAACAAGGTTCAACTGACTCTTGAGAGGACCCTGGTAGTTATAAATTTTTAAAAATGGAGCTAATTCAAAGAGAAGGAAGACAGAGGCAAAGGAACACCAATGAAAATCAGAACACCTTCCTGTAGCTAATTTTTCTGAAGCGAGCTCAGCAAACTGGTCACATGGGGAGAGTCCTTCCTCTCCAAAGTCCACGCTGAGTCCAGATACTGAGAGCACTGGCCGGGAGACAGCTGACCAGGAGCTTCCCGAGGTCTCCCAAGGGGAACTGTAAGCAGCATCTCTGGGTCGTAAATGGGAGAGACAGTGGGTGGTCAGGAGCCAGCTTGTGTCCACTGTCCTCCACTCCAGCACCTGCTGTGAGCAAAGTTCTTGTCCTTTTAATATGTTCCAGGAACAAAGCCTGAAGCTGAGTCCTGGGCTGGCTTGTTTTGGATAAGGCTGCCCAAAGGGCACTGGGAACAGATTCCCATAGGACTTTCCTTTCCTTCATGGACTAGATCTCATGTTTAGAGTTCAGAGACGGAAAGGAATAGTGAAGATGGTCTGAAGTGGGCTAATGAAGAGAAAGAAAGAAAACAAGCATTTTTTTTTTTTGCCACATATAATGCAAGGCTATCTTACGAGGGCAGCCTCACTTACAGCTCTGCCTTAGAAATGCAGCAAAAAGTATATACTTCAATGTCATCACAGCCACAAATTCATGAACCTGCTTAATGTCCTGGAATTCTTCCTACAGAAGTTACTGTCTGCATACAAGAGACTAAGTACTTCAAGAGACAGGATTTCTTGCCACAATGAAACATTTGTTTAGTATCTCATCTTTAAAGAGCCTGCCTTCACAGGTCTTGACAAACTGCTACTCATGTTACAAAACTTAAAATGCCCCAGGACAGAATAAGCCTGTGAATGCTAGTTATGAATAATGGTTACTGACAAATGCAGAGTATAATTAAAAACAAAACAAACAAACAAAAAGTGTATACCAACCACATGCATTTGACTGAAAGATACCTTCTAAATGTGGGTAAGCATCAGCAGGGGAAACCATGTTGAGCAGTGTGGCGCTGTATGCCTGTCTTTAAAAGTCACTCTCTGACTCACACACTTACTGGCATCAAGGAAACTCACCTGCAAGCAAATCGCCAGGTTCACTCTACAGCCAAACGAGGTGCTAACGGCCCGTGGATGGAGGCCCAGGTCTTTAAACAGTTTTGAGAATGACTGGGTGAGTGCTATTCGGGGCCGTTCTTCTGCCACCACTACACAGGTCCGCACGCGGGACAAGTCCAGTCCTCGTGCCTAGAAATAATGACAGCAGTAGGAGGTCAGCCTTGCCAGTGTTAGGGGTGTGACCTGCAGGCTCCTTACCCAGATCTGTACAACAACAGAAACTCCACACAGATATTCATTCCCAGGGCTCTCTGTGTCTGCACCATTAACCAAAATGCTGTAGAACATGTGTAAATAAAAAAACGCCCATATCGGTAATCAAGGATGCCATTATAAACACATTTTAAATAATTCAAGAAGCATAATGAGGAGAAAAGTTGAAGAAAAACAAGGTGTGGATAAAATAATTAAAGGACAGGGTTTGGGGAAGAACAGAAGCACTTATATACACTCCTGCCAGCATGGATACACAGGAACATCCATTGGAGAGAAATGAGAAACCTGCTTTTAATATAGGAATGGAAAATGAAAACATCTGGGCAGCTTCTTAAACACAGCTCTCCTTTCATGTCTTGAGACATAAAAGGTCCCAGATAAACTGTCACAAGGAAACACAGCTCAGTTCTGCCCAAATTCCATCAAATGAACGAAATGGCAACACCCGGGGCAGGAAATGAAGTGCCCTAAAAGCACAACACTCCCAAGCGGAGCCGAGGAACAGCAAAACGCGCAACGGGAGTGGCAATGAAACAGGAGGCGAGGGAGCGACAGGGTCTCCATCCCCACACAGGACAGTCACCAGGAGCCATCAGCGTCCTGGAGAGCTGACAAGGGCACCTGAGCTGAGGAGGGACATGAGTCAAGATAACGACAATCTTCCATACGTGCAGTTACACAGGGAAAATTAAGTCTGCGTAACACCAATGACCCTCGACACATGTGTGTTTTGGGAGGCAGTGCAACCTGGGCTTTGAGATGGTGCTCCTGGAGCCACAGATTCAAAATTTGGCTTCAAAGTTTACTAAATGTAAGAACTTGGAGAAGGTGCTTAATTTCTCTGTAACCTAACTTTCCTCATCTTTAAAATGGAAACAATAATGGACCTATTTCAGAGAACTATTGTAAAGGTTAAATTAATCAATATGTAAAGTGCTTAGAAATCACTTATTATTTCATTTGGTTATTTATAAATGCACCTATAGGTAAAGTTCATGAAACATACTCAATCATTTTATAGCATAATATAGGTGGACATGAATAATAATATTTTATAAATTTCCTTTGCTGTATAAACATATAACTTCAAGTAATATTTATTTATGTAGCTTAATATCAAAGTTATCTTGCATTTTGCTTTCTTGTTCAAGCTTAATGCACTAGGTCTGAATAGGAAAACAAAATTCAGCAGAGAGAAATATATTGCTTTACTAATGGCAAGTGTATAGATAATTTGTATGTGTGCATATATACACATAAATATAATCTATGTATCTATACATACACACTCACACATATCTGAGCATATAAACAGTGAATAGTTGGAATATTAACCAAAATAGGTCATATGATTATTCTCTCCTAGTTACTTGAATAAGGACTACATAATTTACTATGAAAATACGTCTATCAAAAAGTCCTTGGGGCTTCCCTGGTGGCACAGTGGTTGGGAGTCCGCCTGCTCATGCAGGGGACACGGGTTTGTGCCCTGGTCCGGGAAGATTCCACGTGCCGCCGAGCGGCTGGGCCCGTGAGCGATGGCCGCTGAGCCTGTGCATCCGGAGCCTGTGCTCCGCAACGGGAGAGGCCACAACAGTGAGAGGCCTGTGTACGGCAAAAAAAAAAAAAAAAAAAAAAGTCCTCGGCTTAAATGAAGGGAAATGTTGTTATTGTCACATAATGGTAATTGAATATTAAAAAATAAAACCAAGCCACTGTTCACTGGATTGTAAAATTGAATTTTGGTTAGGACCCAGATCTACCAATCAGGGCCCTCAAGGAAAATGAAATGAGCAGCTAAGTTTAGACGTATGACTCGAACCCCAGCTTTGGAATAAAACTAACTGCACTCAAGAACTGAATCCACCAACAAATCAAAAGGCAATTCAGGACCCTCCAAGTAGCCCTAACAGAATTAGACATCAATAACATACACTCTGACCTCTAACTCTGGCAGTAGGAAAATATTCACGTTATAAAACAAGCTTTTCACGTGAAAACAACTTCGTCTACCTCAGGTGACAGCAGACCTTATGTCAGCCTTTCTGAAGGATCATTTAGCCTCACCACACCTACTCCACACCCTCTGACACTGGTGCTTTCCCAGGATGCTGGCAAGTGTCCCCCAGGCACTCTGAGGGCTGCTTACCTTGAGCGATTCTGTCTGCGAGCCCAGCCCCTTGGTACACAGTTCCATCACTGAGTAGGAGCAAAATGTATCCCGGACTTTGTACTGACTCACGGCAAGCAGCCACAAGGCAGGGTTGGTCTCCAGCTCTGCAGGCGGGATGAGGATGGACTGGTGCCCGGAATACACGCTGCACAGAGAGATGGGAGGGCTCAGTGAGGATGGAGAAGGGGGGACCAGCCAGCCTCTGAGAAACACCTACTGTCCATTTGCAAGAGGGGACAGTCACACCAACTCTACTCTCTGGTATTTGTAAATATAAAACAAAAGCGTGTTTACAAAAACATTCTGAAAAATACAAAAGAACTATGGGATTATGATCCGCAGTTACTGCCATTTTGAGCACTCATTGAAAGATCTCAAAGCTCTGCTGCTATTAGGTTTCTCTCAAAGCTGCTATATTCACAGAATGGACTCTCACAGTGGGAGACACAGGACTGAATTTTGGTAAAAAGATCTGGAAGTTCAGAACAGGAGTTAGCAAACTAGATGCTGCCTGGTTTTGTAAATAAAGTTTTATTGGGACACGGCCCTCAGTCCTTGCAGTACCACCTGCAGTGGCTTTCACACCAACGGGCAGAGCTGAGGGTTGCGACAGAGACCGTGGAGACTGAATATTTACTAAACAGCCACTTGAGGAAAAGCGTGCCCAACCCTGGTTCAGAAAACTGACATCCAGAGTAAATAAAAGGAAACTAAGACAATTAGAAGAATTAGGATTATAATTTTACTTCAGAATGATCCAATTGGATTACCAAACAGAACTAAAGAAAATACAATCATTCTCTAATTTTACCTTTACGTTAGAGAGCACGGGGAGAGGAACAAGAGGCTACATATTTTGTTTCACAATTAATGGGGCAAGTGTGATTTTAAAATAACGAAGTATTTGCCAAACTACATTTTCAATGGTATTAATTTTGTTTGGTTTATGGCTACAAATCAACAGTAATAGATATCATATGCTATAACAGAACATCCTAGATAAACTACGTTCTAAGATTTAAGTAAAAGAGATTTTATTTTTAAAATTGTAGTTGATTTACAATGTTGTGTTAGTTTCAGGTGTACAGCACAGTGACTCAGTTATACACACACACATATATATATAATATATTCTTTTTCAGATTATTTTCCCTTATAGGTTATTACAAAATACTGAGTATAGCTCCCTGTACTACACAGTAGGTCCTTCCTTTTTGGCTATTTTATATATAGTAGTGTGTATATGTTAATCTCTCTCCCCACCACTTTCCCCTTTGGTAACCATAAGTTTGTTTTCTATGTCTGTGGGTCTATTTCTGTTTTGTAAATAAGTTCATTTGTATTCTTTTTTTTTTTTAGATTCCACATATAAGTGATACCATATGGTATTTGTTTCTCCCTGGCTTACTTCACTTAGTATGATAATCTCTAGGTCCATCTATGTTGCTGCAAATGGCATCATTTCATTCTTTATTATAGTTGAGTAATATTCCATTGTATATATCTACCACATCTTCTTTCTCTATTCATCTGTTGATGGACATTTAGGTTGCTTCCACGTCTTTGTCAATTTCCACGCTACTGTAAACAGTGCTGCAATGAACACTGGGGTGCATGCATCTTTTCAAATTAAGACTTTTCGCCAGATAGATGTCCAGGAGTGGGACTGCAGGATCATGCGGTAATTCTATTTTTGGTTTTTTTTGTTTTTTTTTTTTTTTTCGGTACGTGGGCCTCTCACTGCTGCGGCCTCTCCCATTGCGGAGCACAGGCTCCGGACGCGCAGGCTCAGCGGCCATGGCTCACAGGCCCAGCCGCTCCACGGCATGTGGGATCTTCCCGGACCGGGGCACGAACCCATGTCCCCTGCATTGGCAGGCGGACTCTCAACAACTGCGCCACCAGGGAAGCCCCTATTTTTAGTTTTTTAAGGAACCTCCACACTGTTTTCCATAGTGGCTGCACCAATTTACATTCCCATCAACAGTGTAGGAGGGTTCCTTTTTCTCCACACCCTCTCCAGCATTTATTACTTGTAGACTTTTTGATGATGGCCATTCTGACTGGTATGAAGCGATACCTCATTGCAATTTTGGTTTGCATTTCTCTAATAATTAGCAAAGTTGAGCATCTTTGCATGTGCCTGTTGGCCATCTTATGTCTTCTCTGGAGAAATGTCTTCCTAGATCGTCTGCCCATTTTTTGATTGGGTTGTTTTGATATTGAGCTGCATGCACTATTTGTGTATTTTGGAGATTAATCCTTTGTCGGCTGCATCAGTTGCAAATATTTTCTCCCAGTCCGTAGGTTGTCTGTTTTGTTTATGATTTCCTTTGCTGTGCCAAAGCTTAAGTTTAATTAAGTCCCATTCATTTATTTTTGTTTTTATTTCCATTACTCTAGGAGACGGATCCAAAAAGATATTGCTGAGATTTATATCAATGTTCTATGTTTTCCTCTAGGAGTTTTATAGTATGCAGTCTTACATTTAGGTCTTTAATCCACTTTGAGTTTATTTTTGTTTATGGTGTTAAAGAATGTTCTAATTTCATTCTTTTACATGTAGCTGTCCAGTTTTCCCAGCACCACTTATTTTTTTTAAAATTTATTTATTTTATTTTTGGCTGCATTGGGCCTTCGTTGTTTGCGCACGGGCTTTCTCTAGTTGTGGTGAGCAGGGGCTACTCTTCATTGTGGTGAGCGGGCTTCTCATTGCGGTGGCTTCTCTTGTTGCAGAGCATGGGCTCTAGGCACACGGGCTTTGGTAGTTGTGGCGTGCAGCTTCAGTAGTTGTGGCTCGCGGGATCTACAGTGCAGGCTCAGTAGTTGTGGTGCATGGGCTTAGTTGCTCCGCAGCATGTGGGATCTTCCCGGACCAGGGCTCAAACCCGTGTCCCCTGCATTGGCAGGCAGATTCTTAACCACTGCACCACCAGGGAAGCCCCCCAGCACCACTTATTGAAGAGATTGTCTTCTCTCCATTGTATTATTCTTCCCTCCTTTGTTGTAGATTAATTAACCATAGGTGCATGGGTTTATCGCTGGACTTTCTATCCTGTTCCACTGATCTGTATTTCTGTTTCCGTGCCAGAAGCATACTGTTTTGATGACTGTAGCTTTGTAGTATAGTCTGAGGTCAGGAGGCCTGATTCCTCTGGCTCCATTCTACTTTCTCAAGATTGCTTTGGCTATTCGGGGTCTTTTGTGTTTCCATACAAATTGTGAAATTTTTTGTTCTAGTTCTGGGAAAAATGCCATTGGTAATTTGATAGGCATTGCACTGAATCTGTAGATTGTCTGGGGTAGTACAGTCATTTTAACAATATTGATTCTTCCAATCCAGGAACATGGTATATCTTTCCATCTATTTGTGTCCTCTTCAATTTCTTTCATCAGCATCTTACAGTTTTCAGAGTACAGGTCTTCTGCCTCCTTAGGTAGGTTTATTCCTAAGTATCTTATTCTTTTTGATGTGGTGGTAAATGGGGTTGTTTCCTTAATTTCTCTTTCTGCTCTTCTGTTGTTAATGTATAGAAATGCAACAAATTTCTCTATTAATTTTGTATCCTGCCAATTTACTGAATTAATTGACCCGCTCTAGTAGTAGCAAACTGAATCCAACAACACGTTAAAAGGATCATACACCACAATCAAGTGAAATTTATCCCAGGGATGCAAGGATTTTTCAATATTTGCAAATCAGTGTGGTATACCATATTAACAAATTGAAGAATAAAAACCATATGATTATCTCAATAGATGCCAAAAAAGCTTTTCATAAAATTCAACATCTATTTATGAGAAAAACTCTCCAGAAAGTGGGCATGGAGGAAACATACCTCAATATAATAAAGGCCATATATGACAAACCCACAGCTAACATACTCAACAGTGAAGAGCTGAAAGCATTTCCTCTAAGATCAGGAACAAGGCAAGGATGCCCACTCTCACCATTTTTATTCAACACAGTTTTGGAAATCTTAGTCACAGCAATCAGAAAAGAAAAAGAAATAAAAGGAATCCAAATTGAAGAAGTAAAACTGTCACTGTTTGCAGATGACATGATACTATACAGAAAAATTCCTAAAAGATGCTACCAAATGGGTTTTTTTGGTCTTAGTTTTAAAAGTCTTGTGATAAAATATGCATAAGATTTACCATTCAGCCATTTAAAAATGACACTCCAGTGGCATTAATTATGTTTACAATGTTGTGCAACCATTACTGCTATTTATGTCCAAAATTTTTCACCATCCCAAACAGAAGCTCTGTACCTAACCCATCACCACTTCCACCTCCCAGGGCATGGTAACCTCTAACCTACTTTCTGTTTCTGAATTGCCTATTCCAGATATTTCATTTAAGTGAAATCACACAATATTTGTCTTCTTCTGCCTGGATTATTTCACTTAGCATATTGTCTTCAACATTCTTCCATGTTGTAGCATGTGTCTTCAAGGCTGAATAACATCCCACTGTAGGGATAGACCACATTTTATTTGTTCATTCATCCATCGATGGATGCTTGGGGGGTTTCTACCTTTTGGTTACTGTGAATAATGCTGCTATGAATAGCATGTACAAGTATCTGTTTAAGTCCCTGTTTTCAATTCTTTTGGGTATGTACCCCAAAGTGGAATTGTTAGACCACATGGTAACTCTATGTTTAATTTGCCGAGGAACTGCCAAACTGTTTCCCAAAGGCTGCACAATTTTGCATTCCTACCAGCAAGGTACGAAGACTCCAGTTTTTCCAAATTCTCCCCGTACTTGTTACTTTCCATTTTTTTTTAGTTTAGCCATCCCAGTGGGTGTGAAGTGGTACCTCATGGTGGTTTTGACTTGCCTTTCCCTAATGACTCATGATGTTGAGCACCTTTTTCATGTGCTTATTGGCCATTTGTATGTTTTCTTTGGATGAACGTCTAATCAAGTCCTTTGCCCATTTTAAAAATGTAATTGGCTTTTATTATATCACTGATTGAGGAATTTTAAGCCCCTGTCTGCTGAAAACAAAGATTCAAAAGTGTGAAAGTTACCCAATAGTGAGTAGTTCATCATTAGAGCTGTATTCACACACACACACACACACACACACAATGTTTTACGATACGGCATTGAAATGCTGCACTGGTTTTTCTTTTGTGTTATTACTTGAAGTTAACGTGTAAGCCAGGTATGTTAATTAATCTGATCTCCTCTGAAGGAATATCAGAATAAGTAAAAGAAGACACTCACACTTTATTTCAACAATTCTATGCCAGTCAGGATTCAATGCACAGGCTGTATTAAATCTACTCAAGCATCTCAGAGCACACTCAAATGCCACAGTTATTGTAGAACAACAGAAGTTTCATTTAAACCAATGTCTCCTTTTAAAGGACAGTGCTTCTTCAAGGGAGGAGTAAATAATGAGCTGAGAGTTAGGGCTCAGAGGAGGCACCCCCGTGAGCTGAAGGCCCTCTGAGGTTCCACCCACCTTCCCTAGACCACCCTGGGGATCCCAGCTGAGCAAGTGAAAATCATAAGCAAGAACTTTAAAAAGAAGGTTCTTAGACTAAGTCTGTCATGTACAAATAACTGACATGCTCTTTGGACATATTAGAATAAGCACCATTTAAAGAATCTGTTTTTGCTTCATAAAAAAGCCTTAGCCTGATGAGGTGGGCTGGGTGTGCCCCTTGGATGTCCCTTCAGAAAGGAACAAGCCTGTGATATGGTGCGGGGGGTGGGGGGAGCTCAGGAAGCTCCCGGTGGTGCCAGTTGCCCTGTCCAGTCCTCTGGCCACCTTTTTACTTGGACAGGTATGACCTCCACATAAAGCCCTCCTACTCCCAACTCCAGCTCATGATGGCTTTCAGAGAACCTTTTCTTTTTGTAGTGGAAACACTGGCTCCCAGGGATCACACACTCCCAATGTGGAGCACTATGAAGAACGGTCTTTTTAAGGAATGAAAGTGATTTGTTGGCAGATGTGTTCTAACTTGGCTTCTAAAGATGGATTCCACAGAACTTAAATCCAAGACACACGGTTAAAAACTTCCCATTTTTAATATTAAAGGAAGGAAGTGGGATATGGAACCACATACAAACTACGATTATAGCTGTGAAGAAGGGCAAGAGCACAGGAACAAACACAGCAGGATACTAACGGGGGCTAGGGTAGGGCAGAGGGACCCCGGGCGTTTCTCTGCCCATTTGTCAGTTCTTAGGGCACTCATTCATTTCCATAGAATATGACCCATAAACACGTTCAAAAACACACACATTTCTATCCTGGAATACCTCTATCACACATATCAGGATAACAAAATGCTACAAGTTGATGATTGCTTTAGATTCTCCTATTGGAGTTTAATACATCAAAACATCAGACAACCAACAACCAATGTGTGGGGATAAAATGTAGGTGTTATTCTAGGAAGAATGTTTGATAATCAGGTGGGAATTTTTCCGGTGGTGGTTTTTAGATTTTTTGAATTTTACTTAATCCTTCTGAGAAAGGAAATCTGATAATGAACAGAGCCCACTGTATTTAAAGAATTAAATGAAACTCAGAATAGAATAAGAACTTGCTCCAAGTTGAGTTTAGATGAACTTTAAAGAGCTCTGAGGATGTGCTGACTGCTCCCAGTAACCAGGAGAAAGGATTATTATGCCCAAAACTTTCCTTTGAAAGTTTTCAAATATTTCCTTTGAATTCCTGCTGATGTGAAAGTTTTGTTACGCACAAAACATGCAAAACTACACATTCCAGTGGAGCCCTGTGGCAAAGTATAAAAATTATTTCTATAGTCAATATACAAAAATCAATAAGATCCCATTCCAATAATTATAACACTCAACATTCTGTCAGGTTTTCTTTAAGATTTGTCCTTGGGAAATTGATTTAGGCCTTTAAAGATCACTTTACAGTGCGGCTATTTAAGAGATCAAACAGCACGACAATATACCTGCATTACAATACTGACACCTTGGTCAACTACTTACTGCAAGTAGCATCTATCCAGCAACACTTCTGTACAAATTTATCTGAGTGTGTGAAAACACGCTTTCATCTGGAAGTCCCTGTAGCCAACACTGTGGTGCTTTAAAAATCAGAGTTTCCATCTGGTTGAGAATCCGGCATGTTTTGTTTTCTCACTTCTGAACCAACAACCTTCCAAGAATACGCACTGGGGGTCTGAAGTCGAGCCAAACACCTCCTCGGATCCCGCAGCGCATCAGGGCTGCTCCCCTCACACCCGGAGATCCTGCGGGCTGTTCCTGAGCCCTTGTCTTCTTTCCAGGGGCCATGAGAGCTAAGGGAGACCCCTGCCCCTGAGGCCACCGATACAAGTGGCAGACACCCACAAGGGAGACTTGTTGGACACCGGTGTTTTGTGCCACAGGCACCGTTGCACCCTCTGCCCTTTGCAACGCAGCGCTCAAGGATCAGCCCCCACACCACGTCTGGCGTTACCTTGAATTAGAGCTTTCTTTGTAGCTCATGTACCAACTCCAATGAGAAGCCTCAAGGCAACATTAAGCAGGAAGAAATAAAAATAATGGAAAATTTACCTCTGCTGAATGGATATTAAAAGGACAATCTTGGCCAAAAATGGGATCATACACCAGGTAACAGCCCAAGATCTAACACCCTCGCACATCATGCACCATGTAAATCGTTAATTATCCACTAGGAAACATGCCTTTTCCCTCTTTGAAAAGTGATGGTGCACAGTTTTCCGTTAGCACCAAATGTTATTCAACCCATTCGTGAATCGGGGTTAACGAGACAACCTTAATTAGATTCCCCTGCATAACTTTTATTCCAGCTCAAATTTACACCACTTCTCTGACACTGAGGACTTTTACATTTTCTGGCAGGTACCAAACACAGTTAATGACACTGGAGCCCCATGTCTTAGGGAATCAAAATGCAGGTAAAAACCTTATGATGGGGCCTCCCTGGTGGCGCAGTGGTTGAGAGTCCACCTGCCGATGCAGGGGATACGGGTTCGTGCCCCGGTCTGGGAGGATCCCATATGCCGCGGAGCGGCTGGGCCCGTGAGCCATGGCCGCTGAGCCTGTGCGTCCGGAGCCTGTGCTCCGCAACGGGAGAGGCCACAGCAGTGAGAGGCCCGCGTACAGCAAAAAAAAAAAAACAAAAAACAAACAAACAAAAAAAAAACCTTATGATGATCCGCTTAATTATGACAATCTACCCATATTGTTCCCAGCATTTTCCTTTTACATGCTATCATAAGGAGACCAGAAATGAAGAAAAAGAAATACAAATCACCCACTGCTAGCTTTCTCAAGAATATACACCAGGATAATGACCTGCTTGATCAGACTGCTAGCACATGAAAGGGTAGGGTCCAGCGTGGAGTTCAAGGCTAGAGAATATAAGCATACTTGTGAAAATTAAACATAGCTTCACCTCTGTCCTCATTCCTATAAATAGAAGGCAACATTAAGAAAAAGGTTATTAAATCCTAGTAGAGGAAAAACAGAAAACCTGATTCACCAATTTTCTACTTGCTCTTTTTTTTGCTCAATCCAACGAAAGTCTATTTGTTGTTTCATTTATTAACCAACACTGATTTCTTGGCACTGGCTATCAATACTTCCCTACTTAATAGCAGGTTGCTTATAGGGAAGAAGATTATTTCCTGTGAATTTCTGGAACCTGAACTATTCTAGTTTAGATCTTAACTTCAAAAAGAACAAAACAATTTAAAAAACATTTTGGGAATATTTTCTCTCAGTCTCTGGCCTGCTCCCATTCTCTCGACAGTATCTTTTGCAGAGCAGAGATGATTAATTTTAATAAAGTCAGCCTATCAATTATTTCTTTCATGCATCATGCCTTTGGTGGTGTATCTAAAAGTCATCAACAAACCCAAGATCATCTAGATATTCTCCTAAGTTTTCTTCTAGGAGTTTTATAGTTTTATGTTTCACATTTAGGTCTATGATCTATTTTGAGCTAACTTTTGTGAAGGCTGTTAACACCTGTGTCTAGATTCTTTTTTTTTTTTTTTTTGGCCTGTGGATGTCCAGTTATTCCAGTACCATTAGTTGAAAAGACCACCTTTGTTCCACTGTATCACTGTATTGCCTTTGTACTTTTGTCAAAGATCGACGGACTATACTTATGTGGGTCTATTTCTGGGCTCTCTACAATACCAAGAGTGAACCCTGATGTAAATTATAGACTCTGGGATAACAATGTGTCAAAGGTAGGTTCCTAGTTTGTAAAAAATGTACTACTCTGGTGGGAGATGCTGGTAACAGGGGAAGCTGTGCATGTGGGAGTGGGGTGTGCATGGGAAATCTTTGTACCTTCCACTCAATTTTGCTGTGAAACTAACAATACTCTGAAAAATAAAATCTAGATTAAAAAACAAAAATAAAAAATGTCTGAACAGGAGAGAGAGAGAAAAAAAGACATTTTGGTAACTAATATAAATTTGTACATTTGTAATTCAATGATTTCAGATTATTAACTTGATAAAACATACAAAGAATTGATAACTCTCACAATGTGGGCACCCTGAGCAAGGCAGCCACACAACTCACGACAACACGTCACCCTGTGGTGTCACGTGGGTGAGCCTACTGAACTGGCAGGGTAGGGTCTGTACCACGCACTTCAGTTACTCCAAGGAAAGTTGTTTTCCTTTTTAAAAAAGTTTTACTTAGGTATAATTTGCATATCATAAATCTATCCATTTGCAGTATAGAATTAAAAGAACTTTGACAGTTTTGCAGAGTGTATAATTATCACCACAATGCAGTTCTAGAACACTTCCATCACCCTAAAGGCATGCCTTGTATTCATTTGTAGTCAATCCTGTTTTCAGCTCTAGCCCCAGTTAATCATTATTCTACTTTCTGTCTCTATAGATTTGCCCTTTCTGAACATTTCCAACAAATGGTATCATATGATACAATCATATAATAAGTGGTCTTTTGAGTCTGGCTTCTTTCAGACTTGGCATATGTTTTTGAAGTTTATCCAGGCTGGGGAGAATTTTCATCTTAACAATATTGAATCTCCTAATCTATGAATACCAACTGTCTGACGTGCTTTTTAAAAGAGGTCCAGTTTTTTAAGCAAGTCCATTGGGATCTGTTTCTATAATGGATTTCAGAATGAAGAGGTTTACAGCTGTTATGTATTTAATTTTAGTGCTGCAGGGGTCATAGCTGATTTTGTGACTTCTGAATTTGCAGGTAAGACATTAAGCAAAGGGTCACCGCCACCCTCTCTGTACAGGTCCTCTAGAGAGTCCCATTGCTGCTGGTGACATGCAGCAGGACTCACTCCAAACAGCACCTTCTCTGTGGATTTCATGGGGCTTGGCTGGGTGAGCCTGCAGAACTAGAAGGCACTTTTGCCAAGTAACAAGAGACAGTTGCCTATAAAGCTGTAGTTCAGAACAGGTTTCCTTCTTAGCTGGCCAGATATGTCTAAAGTCACTTTGGCCCTACTGTTGGAATGGTATATTCTCAACTATTTTCCAAGAAAAAATTACCCACAATGCTATTGCATTCTGAATTGAGGCAAAAATCATTAAAATATTTCAACTGTTCAATTATATTTGCTTTCTCAAAAAGTTTAATTGTGGTGATTAGAATGATAGTGTTTTTAAAAAATATGTAATTGGATTTAGTTCAATTTGACCCAATTGAATATTATAAATGCATTAAAATAGTTGTTTTAGGAGAATGTTTAAAGATGAGAAAATATCTACTATTATGAAAAAAGAAGGCAATTATAAGCAATTTCACACTGTAGCATCTCAGTTTTATAAATATATTAATGTACATTTACAAAATTGTATGTGTACTTAAAGGTTTATGGGTGAAACCGTATGTTTTTTGGTGTTTGCTTTAAAATGCCCATATGGAAAAGGGACAGAAATAATCAGAAGGCTGGATGAAATCAAACTGGTAAAATAAGATCCACGTGAAGCTGGTTGTTGGGCCCTGGTATTTGTTACAGTGTTCTTTATACACTTAAACATATACACTTGTATACGTTTGAAAATGTTAATAATAAAAAATAGTACTACATTAGAAATACTACATTAGAAAATAAACTCCATAAGACTATATGCCAAAATGCTACTAGTGAGTATTTACTAGTATCTCTGGGTAGTATACTTATGGGTGGCTTTTCTTCTTTATATTATTTTGTATTTTCTAAAGTTTCTACAATGAACATCCATGTACAATTAGAGAAAAATGACAATAAACTTTCATCCTCTCCATTAATACTTGTTGGCAGCTACCAGGAGCTGGGCCCGGGGGCTGCCAGCTGTGGAGTGGGGACCACGCAGGGGAGGGGAGGGGAGGGGAGCCTGTAGAGCTTCCTTCCGGCCTCCCGCAGCTGAAGTCAGGGAGAAGCCTGAGGAGGAAAGAGCCTGGATGCCCCCGGTGAACACAATCCCAGGCCTGGGACACCTGCGAAGATTTAGAGGCATAAGAAGCAAGCCCATGGCCTGGGAGTCGCTTGGAAAATGGATTCCCAACAGACGGCTTCTGAGAATGGCCCCAGAATCTGTCTCTGTTGGTTTCAGCAAACTTTACGGAGACTAATTTTTTAGATGCTGGAGAGAGTGGCTACCAGGGCAGGTGTCCCTGTGGCACCCGGAGCTGGGCTGAGGAGGAGCCGCACCCTGCAGGCGGCCCCCTCCCGTTAGCAGTTCTCGCAAGTGGTCTGAAAACGCGTGTGTGATTTACTTACTTGTATCGTAAAGGTGCAAAGACAAAACTCACCTACAGAGGCACCACAGGACAAACCCAAGTCCACAGTAAGGGTCCAGGCAGATGGCCACTTCTCTAGAGGGGTAGAGCTCACACTGCAGCTTAATAGAACGGCAGAAGGCACTGGTGGCTGCGTGAGACATCTGCAAGACAGCAAGGTTGCGTTAAGTGCACGGAGCCTGAGCCCATCCTAAGGACTCCTGCAACAGAACAAGGCCGCATGAAATGCACGGGACCTGACATCTGATGCACAAGGGTGGTTTTATAGCAGAGAACAACTGTAGCCAAGCTTGGGTTTTGTTAGGAGAGAGCAGCCTGCTGATGTTCTCATGAGTCTTCCTATTTTCAAGAGTAAACCACAAGCAAAACTTCCTGGTCCCCCAGGACTTAGTAACTCTGGCCCATGAAGTCAGGACGTCTTGCATCTGAATGGCGGGTTCGACTGCGATCCCCACTGCAGCCCTGTACAGTAGGTGGGGACTTGCGACTCCTCACATCCCCTCTCCAGGCAGGGACGACACCTGACTTGTGATTCATCTCTAGGCCCAACACCACACCTGTCGTGCAACGGGGGACCAGCAGAGCACACTGGACGCACGACTCCTGTCTCAGTGATCAGGAAATGTGGCTCAGAAGGCCACACACATTTGTGCAGTAAGACATGCTCGTCATTTGACGGCAGCCCAAATCCAATCTCAGTGCAGCTACAGTAAAGAGCTTCTCCAAAGTCAGCAACCAGTCCCACGACAGTCAGTATGGAATGTGAATTCTTTTAAAGTACTGGAAATTATATCTAGTAACATCAATTTTCTCACAGAAGCTTTCTAGCCAAAGAAATCTAAGAGGAAAAGGAAAGTAAAAGCAGCCCAGAAAACTTTACCAAGTTCGTGGTCTTAAACATGTCTCAAGTTACCGTGGAGTGCATGTCACCCAGAGCTGAACTGTAAAAGGGACCAGTGCAGAGCATCATAATATTCAGGGAAGTCCAGTCAAATGCCTGGGAAAAGCATTCATTAGCCACTCCAGGGAAGAGAGGAGAGAAACCAGGAGCGGGGGTTTCCATCCTACCACAGAGGATCCCTGTCAGAAGTTCTGCACAGAAGAAGATTTCATTGTGGATATTTTACTGAATTCATACAAAGCAATGTAGAATTACTCTAGAATCTAACACACAAGCAGTTCTTCGCAGTTTGTTTTTAAAACCACAACATTTGTTTAAAGAGGAAATGAAGCTGGATTTATGAAACATGCCTTCAACCCCCTGCCTGCTGCATCAGGAGTTAGTAAGACCACAGCTACCAAAATCACCCACATTCTCAGATTAGCAACTAAAACAGACCTTCACAGAACCCCCGCTCTGTGCAGGTGTCATATACAGCTTGAGAACCGAGCTCTCAGCTTAGCTTGGCAGATGCTAATTTGTTAACAGAGGACTTGTACTTGGGATATAAAAAAGAACACACAGCCTCTGCCCTCAGGAGCTGGCCACGTAGTGGGAAGTTCAGAAACTTGGTAACTGCGGGGCTGCAAGCACTTTGACAAAGTGTGCATAGAGCTTAGAGAAAGCAGATGATGATCCTCACACCCCTCTGTGGGCTCAGAGGGTGAGTTAACAGAGTTCAACACAGTGACCAGGAAGCCAACAGGTTAAGAAAACATAACTAGGAATGGGGACTGTCTATCCCTAAGCGCATTCCAAACTTGGACCCTGCCAACATCACAAACCCAGAGACCATGCTCGAATGCTTTACCAGAACCTTTTAGTAAGAAAAACTCCTGCAAACTTGTACTTGAATAAAGAAGTAGTTTTCTCAAAGCCCCAAACATCAAACTCTAATGCTCTATTCTAAAAGGGACATTGAGAGCAGATACATCAACGTGAAGGAATTGGGGATAAGGCCAAGGGTATTTATTTTAAGGATGTATCTTATGACATCTTCAGCAAGTTTACCTTCCAGCGAAGTTTTGCTTTGGCTCACGTTAGAATAAGTGTCCATTCCTGGGGCACACATCAGCTCACACATCAACTGCAGTGAGCAGGAGAGTGCTCCAGAAGCAAACTGGTGTCAGCTCTAAAACATCCTGCAGGGAAGCCCACCTAAAGCACATGTAGGTGCTGGGCAGGCGCTCCATAGGACGGCTGTGGAGTGGGGCAAATGCAGACCTAGGATCTATCTATTAGGTACCTTCAGAGTTCAAATCACACTTCTAAACAGGGAGCATGAACAACTTAAATTGAACATCTGAACTTATACTTGTACATTTTATACTAAATCGGACATTCCGTAACGCCCTTTATAGGGAAAACACTTTACTGGAAAGGCTTTTCTCTGTCATCTTTTGGTGTGTATTGGACACTCAATGATATTTTTGTTCAAAAAGTGAATCAAAATTTATTTCTGAGAAAAATGGTGACCTGAGCAACCACAGAGGTGGGAGTTTCCATTTGGAGCAGACTGTTAAGGCAGATAATTTCAACTCTATTTATGCCTCTCAGTATTTGAAGCATGTGGGTTTTTCACTAAACAACATCACAATACACTTCATTTCAGGTACTCGTCAAACAAATTAAACAGTCAAAGGTTTAAGAAAAAACTTAAAAATTTGAGAGAAAGTCTAGTTATTCATCTCTCTGGGATTTCCAGAGTCTATACTTACATTAAGAGGAATCATTAGGAAGTAAGAACATAGATCACTATGGCCCTGTTTCAAGTAGTAATATCTTTATAGAATCAAGATTTAATATTATAGTTCCCACTTCTGTAGATCATGAAAATGGTACGATCAAAAGTGTGTGCTTCTCTTGTGGCTGTGACAGTAGGAGGCCAACCCAATTTTCATACTTAGTAAATAATTCATCTTGGTCTGAAAATATATCTTTATTTTAAAAATCGTTTCAAAAATTATTTTATTTTATAATGTACTTTATTGGTGTACCACCTCAAATTCTATAAAAAGCAGAGGAGAGGGTTCAGGGAAGATGGCAGAACAGGAATCCCTGTCCTACTTGGACAGTATCCGCACAGGCAGAATCTGATATAACTACAGTGGAGCTCTGGAGTCAGTTGATGGCTTGCAACTTCCAGGGGGGCAGAGGAAAGCTTGGACAGTGAACCGCAATCAATTTTGGAGAAATTAAGACATTCCCAGGTTAAAAAAAAAAGTTAAGGGAATTCATTACATTTAGACCTGCTGTGAAAGAAATGCTCAAGGGAATCCTGCAGGTTGCAATAGAAGAACATTGTAACTCGATTTCATTTGAAGAAGTAAAGGTCTCAGTAAAGGTAAACACAAGACAATTACAAAAGCCAGTATAGGCGCTTCCCTGGTGGCACAGTGGTTGAGAGTCCGCCTGCCGATGCAGGGGACATGGGTTCGTGCCCCGGTCTGGGGGGATCCCACATGCCACGGAGTGGCTGGGCCCGTAAGCCGTGGCCACTGAGCCTGCGTGTCTGGAGCCTGTGCTCCGCAATGGGAGAGGCCACAACAGTGAGAGGCCCGCGTACCGCAAAAAAAAAAAAAAAAAAAAAAAGCCAGTATAATTGAACAATTGCTTAAAAACTCTTTTTGTTTTCTACATGATTTAAAAAACTAACATACTAAAACAAAACGGTTATTGGCCTAAAAACTAGTGTTACTGTAACTTTGGGTTTCAATTCCACACTTTTCCTACATAAATTAAGAGACCAATGCATTTAAACGTTTATTACTGGGATTTCCCTGGTGGCACAGTGGTTAAGAATCTGCCTGCCAATGTAGGGGACATGGGTTCGAGCCCTGGTCCAGGAAGGTCCCATATGTTGCGGAGCAACTAAGCCCATGCACCACAACTACTGAGCCTGCGCTCTAGAGCCCATGAGCCACAACTACTGAAGCCTGAATGCCACAACTACTGAAGCCCATGTGCTTAGAGCCCATGGCTCCACAACAAAAGAAGCCACCACAATAAGAAGGCTGTGCACCACAACGAAGAACAGCCCCCGCTTGCTGCAACTAGAAAAAGCCCGTGCACAGCAACGAAGACCCAATGCAGCCAAAAACAAACAAATAAATAAATGTATTAAAAAATGTTTATTACTATATGTTTTGGGTCATACGATGTATAAAGATATAATATTGGGACATCAACAACCGAAAAAATGGTGGGACAGAGCTGCACAGAAGCAGTTTTGTATATTATTGAAATTAGGCTGGCGTACAAATTAGAGCATAATAACTTTAAGATATCAAATGGAATCCCATGGTAACCACAAAGAAAATAGCTATAGAATATATACAAAAGGAAATGAGATAGGAATTTTAAAGTATCACTACAAAAGATCAACTGAGCACAAAATAAGACAGTAAAGCAGAAAATGAGGAACAAAAAAGCTATAAGACATATGGAAAATAAGAGAGATGAGAAAAGTTCCTTCTTATCAGTAATTACTTCAAATACAAATGGATTAACTCTCCAATCAATGACAGAAATCAGCAGAATGGATGAAAGAAATGCTCCAACTACTGCTGTCCACAGGAGATTCATTTTAAATCAAAAGACACAAATAGTTTGAACATGAAAAGATGGATAAAGATATTCCACGCAAACAGTAACCAAAAGAGAGCAGAGGTAGCTATATTAATATCAGACAAATAAAATTTAAATCAAAACAGATACAAGAAACAAAGAAGGGCATTATATATTAATAAAAGGTTCATTACGGCAAGAAGACATAACAATTATAAACATCTACAAACCTAAAAGCAAACCATCAAAATATATGAAACAAAAACAGACAGCTCTACAACAAAAATAGGAGACTTTGATATTCCCTTTTAAATAATGGGCAAAACAACCAGACAGAAGATAAGTATGGAAAGAGAGGACTTAACACAATAAAGCAAAGAGCTCTAAGAAACACACAGAGCAATATACAACCACAACAGAATACACACTCTTCTCAAGAGCACTTGGGTCATGTTCCAGGGCAGACCATATTTTAGGCCACAAATTAAGTCTCAGTAGATTTTAAAAGATAGATAACATACAAAGTATCTTCTCCAAGCACAACAGGATGAATAGAAGAAAAACTGGAAAACCTACAAATCTGTGGAATTTAAACAGTGCCCTCTTAACCAACAGATCAAAGAAGGAACTACAAGGAAAATCAGAGAATATTTAGACACAAATGAAAATGAAAAGACAATATAACCAAACCTAAGGGGATACTGCCAAAGCAGTGTTAAGGCAGAAATTTATAGCTATAAATGCTTATATTAACAAACAAGAAAGGTCTCATGCCAACAACCTAACTTTACAACTTAAGGAATCAGAAAACAAAGGACAGACTAAACCCAAAGGTAGCAGAAGGAAATATTAAAGATTAGAGCAGAGATAAATAAGTAGAGAATAGAAAAATAGCAGAGATAAACAATGAAACCAGAAGTTGATTCTTTGAAAAGACCAACAAAATTGACAAACCTCTGGCTAGACGGCCTAAGAAAAAAGAGGGAAGTATCAGATTACTAAAATCAGAAATGGAAGTGGGGACATTTACTACTGATTCTACAGAAATCAAAAAAAAATTATAAGAGAGTACTATGAACAACTATACAACAAACTGCACAACCAGCAAGAAATGGAAAAGTTCTATTTCATGGAATTTGAAACACAAGCTATCAAGAAGGAACACGAACACTATGAAGACTAAATCACAAAAAATAGAAAATCTGAATAAACCTGTAACTGGCAAGAAAGACAAATCAGGTTAAAAAAAAAAATCCCAACCAAAAAAGGCCCTGGATCTGATGGCTTCACTGCTGAATTCTATCAAATGTTTAAAGATGAAATAATACCAATCCTTCTCAAACTTCTCCAAAAATTGAAGAGGAGGGAACACTTTCTAATTCATTTTTGGAGGTCACCAAAATCCTGATACCAAAGCCAGACAAGGATACTATAAGAACAAAAAACTACAGACCAATATCCCTTTTGAACACTGGTGCAAAAATCCTCAACAAAATACTAGCAAACCAAATTCAGTAGCATATTGAAAGGCTTATACATCATGACCAAGTTGGATTTATTCCTGGAATGCAAGGATGGCTCTACATATGAAAATCAAGCAATATAAAACATCACATTAAGAGAACGAAGAGAAAAACCCCAGATGATCATCTTGGTCAATGCAGAAAAAGCATCTAACAAAATTCAACATCCTTTCATGATAAAAACAATCAATAGACTAGAAATAGAAGAACAGTTCTCAACACAGTAAAAGCAATATACAAAAACCCACAGTGAACATCATACACAACTGTGATAGACTAAAAGCTTTTTCTATAAGATCAGGAACAAGACAAGGCTGTCCACTTTCAGTACTTCTATTCAACATAGTACTGGAAGTTCTAGCCAGAGCAATTAGGCATGAAAAAAGATATAAAAGGCATCCAAATTGGAAAGGAAGAAGTAAAATTATCTCTGTTCACAGATGATGTGATCGTATATGTAGCAAACCCTAACAATTCCACAAAAAACTGTTAATAAATCATAAGTGAATTCAGCAAAGTAGCAGGATAAAAAGTCAACATGCAAAAAGTAAGTTGCATTTCTATACACTAAAAGAAAAATCTGAAAAGGAAATTAGAGCAATTCCATTTAAAATAGCATCAAAAAGAATAAAAAACCTAGGAATTAACCAAGGACGTGAGAAACTTGTACAATGAAAACTATAAAACACTGCTGAAAGAAATTAAAGAATAAATAAATAAATGGAAACACATCCCTTATTCACAGATGTCAATACTACCCAAGACTATACTGATTCAATGCAATCTCTATCAAAATCTCAATGATATTTTTTGCAGAAATAGAAAAGCCTATTGTAACATTTATACGAAATCTCAAAGAAACCTGAGCAGCCAAAACAATCTTGAAAAAGAACAAAAGTCAGAGGACTCACACTTCCTGATTTAAAAACTTAGTACAAAGCTACAATAATCAAAGCAGTGTAGTACTGGCATAAAGACAGACATAGAGAAAAACAGAACAGAATATAGAACCTAGAAATAAACCCTCACATATATGGTCAAATGATTTTTTAAAAAAAATTTTCACTAATTTATTTGTTTTTACCTAGACTTCACATGCAATTGATTCGATTGATTGACTCATTGAGGTATAATTGACATACATTATATTAGTTTCAGGTATACAATATAACATACATATGTATATGTATTGCAAAATGACCACCACAGTAAGTCTAGTGAAGACAGCTACTAAGATTTATTCTCTTAGCAACTTCCAAATACGCAGTACGGTATATCATTAACTATAGTTTCCATGTTGTACACTACATCCGCAGGCCTTATTTATAATTGGAAGTCTGTACCTTTTCATTCCCTTCACCCATTTTGCCCATCACCAATCTGTTCTCTGTATCTATGAGCTTGGTTTTCTTTTCTTTTTTTTTAAGATTCCACATATAAGTAAAATCATACAGTATTTGTCTTTCTCTGTCTTATTTCACTTAGCATAATGTCCTTCAGGTTCATTCATGTTGTCTGAAATGGTACGATTTCCTTCTATTTTATGGCTGAATTATATTCCATTGTGTGTGTATGGGGGAGGCTGTGGGTAAGTGGGTGGGCATATCACATTTTACTTATCCATTCATCTGCCAATGGACACTGATGTTGTTTCCATATCTTGGCTATTGTAAACAATGCTGCTATGAACACGGGGGTGCAGATATCTTTTCGAGTTAGTGTTTTTATTTTCTTCAGATCAATACCAAGAAGTGGAATTGCTGGATAATATGGTAGTTTTATTTTTAATTTTTTGAGGAACCTTCATACTGTTTTCCATAGTGGCTGCACCACTTTACATTCCCACCAGCACTGCACAAGGGTTCCCTTTTCTCTACACCCTCACGGACACATGTTATCTCTCGTCTTTTTGATGATGGTCATCCTGACAGGTGTGAAGTGATAGCTTATTGTGGTTCTGATTTGCATTTCTCTGGTGATTAGTGATGTTGAGCATATTTTCATGTACCTGCTGTCCATCTGTATGTCTCTTTCAGAAAAATGTCTATTCAGATCCTCTGCCCATTTTTAAGAAATAATTGTTTTTCTGCTATTAAGTTGTATGAGTTCTTCATATATTTTAGATATTAACCCATTAACAGATATATGATTTGTAAATATTTTCTCCCATTCAGTAGGTTGCCTTTTCATTTGTTAATGGTTTCCTTTGCTGTGCAGAAGCTTTTCGGTTTGATGTAATCCCACTTGTTTAACTTTTGTTCCCTTTGCTTTTGATGTCAAACTCAAAAAACTGACAAGACCAATGTCTAGGAGCTTACCCCTATGTCTTCTTCTAGGACTTTTATGGTTGCAGGTCTTACATTCAAGTCTTTAATTCACCTTGAGTTCATTTTTATGTGTGGTGTAGAAAATTGGTCCAGTTTCATTCTTTTCCATGTGGCTGTCCAGTGTTCCAAGTACCGTTTATTTAAAGACTGTCCTTTCCCCACCATATATTCTTGGCTCCTCTGTCATAAATTAGCTGACATATATGCGTGGGTTAATTTTGGGGCTATTCTGTTTCATTGATCTATGTGTCTGTTTTTGTGCCAGTATAATAATAGCGTTTGCATTACTGTAGCTTTGTAATATCAGGGAGCATGATGTCTCCAGCTTTGATCTTTTTCAAGATGGCTTTGGCTATTTGGGGTCTTTTGTGGTTTCATACGTATTTTAGAATTGTTTGTTCTATTTCTGTGAAAAATGCCATTAGAATTTTGATAAGGATTGCAATGAATCTGTAGATTGCTTTGGGTAGTATGGCTATTTTAACAATATTAATTATTCTAACCAAGAGTATGGAATATCCATTTATTTGTGTCTTCTTCAATTTATGTCATCAATATTTTATAGTTTTCAGTGTACAGGTCTTTCACCTCCTTGGTTAAATTTATTCCTAGGTATTTTATTCTTTTGATGCAGTTGTAAATAAGATTGTTTCCTTAATTTCTCTTTCTGATATTTCATTATTAGTGTACAGAAACACAACAGATTTCTCTGTATTAATTTTGATATCCTGCACTTTACTGAATCATTTATTCTAACAGTTTTTGGTGGAGTTTTTAGTGTTTTCTATACATAGCATCAGGTCATCTGCAAATAGTGACAATTTTACTTCTTCCTTTCCAGTTTGGATGCTTTTTATTTCTTTTTCTTGCCTAATTTCTCTGGTTAGGACTTCCAGTACTATATTAAATAAGAGTGGTACAAGTGAGCATCCTTGCCTTGTTCCTGATCTTAGAGAAAAGCTTCAGCTTTTCACTGTTGAGTATGATGTTAACTGTGGGTGATCAAATGATTTTTGATATGGGTGCCAAGACCATTCAATGGGGAAAGGACAGCCTTTTCAACAAATGGTGCTTGGAAAACTGGATATCCACATGCAAAAGAATTACGTTGGACTCTTACCTAATACCATAAACAAAATGGATCAAAGATCTAAATATAAGATCTAAAAAATAAAACTTTTAGGTGAAAATATGGGACAAAAGTTCACAACATTGGATTTGGAAATGTTTTCTTGGATATGACACCGAAGGCACAGGCAAAAAAAAATGAGACTTCACAGAAATCTTAAAATTTTGTGCATCAAAAGACACTATCCATAGAGTAAAAAGGCAATCCAAAGAATGGGAGAAAATATTTGCAAATCATATATCTGATAAGGGATTAATATTCATAATATATAGAGAACATCTAGAACTCAACAAGAAAATTCAAAATCGGCAAAGGACTTGAATAAACATTTCTTCAAAGAATATATACAAATGGCCAATAATTCCATGAAAAGATGCTCAACATCATTAATCTTCAGGGAAATGCAAATCAAAATTACAATGTGATACCACCTCACATCCATTAGGAAGGCTACTATTAAAAACAAACAAACAGGGCCTCCCTGGTGGCGCAGTGGTTGAGAGTCCGCCTGCCGATGCAGGGGATACGGGTTCGTGCCCCGGTCTGGGAGGATCCCATATGCCGCGGAGCGGCTGGGCCCGTGAGCCATGGCCGCTGGGCCTGCGCATCCGGAGCCTGTGCTCCGCAACGGGAGAGGCCACAACAGTGAGAGGCCCGCATACCGCAAAAAAGAAAAAAAAAAGAAAAAAAAAAAACAAACCAACAGGGAGTTCCCTGGTGGCCTAATGGTTAGGATTCCAGTCTTTCACTGCAGTGGCCTGGGTTCAATCCCTGGTCAGGAAACCAAGATCCCACAAGCCATGCGGCGCAGCTCTTCCCCCGCCAAAAAAAGAGGACATTCAAAAGAAAAAAAAAAAAAAACCCAATGGAAAATAAAATACAAGTGTTGGCAAGGATGTGGAGAAATTGGAAACTTTGTGCACTGTTGGTGAGAAGGTAAAATGGAACAGCTACTGTGGAAAATAGTACAGCAATTCCCCAGAAAATTAAAAATATAATTACCCCGCGATGAGGAGTGGCCCCCACTTGCCACAACTAGAGAAGGCCCTCGCACAGAAACGAAGACCCAACACAGCCAAAAATAAACAAATAAATAAATAAAATTAAAAAAATATATATATATAATTACCATATGACCCAACAATTCACCTTCTGGATACATACTTAAAATTGCTGAAGGCAATGTCTTGAAGAGATATTTATACACCCATGCTCACTGCAGCATTACTCACAATAGCTAAAATGTGAAAGCAACTCAAGTGTCCATTGATAAACGAATGGATAAGCAAAATGTGGTAAATACATACAATGAAATATTAACTCAGCCTTAAAAAGGAATTCTGATATATACTTCAACATGGATGAACCCTGAAGACACTATGCTAAGTGAAAATAAGCCAAACGCAAGAAGACATATACTGTATGATTCCACATAAACATGGTACCTAAAATAGTCAAAATCATAAAGACAGAAAGTAGAGTGGGAGTTGCTGCGGGCAGGGGTGGTTTCAGTTTTGTGAGATGAAATGACTTATGAAGATGAGTGGTGATGAGAGCAGCACAGAATTCTGAACGTGTTTAACACCACTGAGCTGTACACTTGAACTGGGTAAATGGTAAATTTGTGGTATATGTATTTTACCACAATTAAAAATTGGAAAAAAAAGTAAATGGAGTAAGAGAACTAAATGAAAATTATGCAAACCCAGCAGTCAGGTGGATAATAGGTGAAGGGCTTCCTGAGGCCAGAGGACTTAACTGTGTCTTTTTTTTTTTAACATCTTTATTAAGAGTATAATTGCTTTACAACGGTGTATTAGTATCTTCTTTGTAACAAAATGAATCAGCTATACATATACATATATCCCCATATCTCCTCCCTTTTGCATCTCCCTACCACCCTCCCTATCCCCTCTAGGTGGTCACAAAGCATCGAGCTTATCTCCTGGTGCTATGCAGCTGCTTCTCACTAGCCATCTATTTTACATTGGTAGTGTGTATATGTCCATGCCACTTGTCCCAGCTTACCCTTCTCCCTCCCCGTGTCCTCAAGTCCATTCTCTACATCTGTGTCTTTACTCCTGTCCTGCCCCTAGGTTCTTCAGAACCTTTTTTTTAAGATTCCATATATATGTGTTAGCATACGGTATTTGTTTTTTTCTTTCTGACTTACTTCACTCTGTATGACAGACTCTAGGTCCAGCCACCTCACTACAAATAACTCAATTTCGTTTCTCTTTATGGCTGAGTAATATTCCATTGTATGTATGTGCCACATCTTCTTTATCTATTCATCTGTCGATGGACACTTAGGTTGCTTCCATGTCCTGGCTATTGCAAACAGAGCTTCAATGAACATTGTGGTACATGACTCTTTTTGAATTATGGTTTTCTCAGGCTTAACGGTATCTTGACAAGGACACTGCCTGAGCTGTGAGGGTCCTAATTCTGGTGACACACATAGTAGTTCCACCATTCTTTGATAGGAAAAAGCATCATTTCAGAGGCAATGAGCAGTGTGCTGGCAAGTTATAATGAGACCCATGTTAAACAAGTGAGAAACTCCAGTGCACAGAGTTTTATAATAGAACACTGGGATTTGAGAACCAGCAAAAAACAAAAACATAGGCAGTTTTTTAATTAGAGGTTAGGGAAGCTCTGTTTACATAAAAAAGTAACTGGAACATCTGGGAATAATCAGTCAGCCTAGCTAACTATTGAAATGGTCACGCATTTTATAGCTTGAACAAAATGCACACATATCCCTCTCTCCGTGTTTTGCTGCCAGGCCCCACCAGAGCCCTATACCCGTAAGAATGAAAACTGATCATTGCTTTGTGGCTTGCTAACTACTATTATGCAGACTGTGTTTCTCACCTTCACTCCAGCTAGCATCCCAGTCGTGGACACACTAAAATCAAGATAGGCTAGCGTGTCTGGGTTGGAAGGTTTGTAGATCTGGGCAGGCCGCTTCTTTGGCAAATCATCTGGAGAGCAAAACAAAGCTGTTAGCATCTCTGACTTAATGGAAAAGCAGATAAGCAAACAAACATACCAGCGAGTTGGACAAACCTGTGTCCAGTATCGGGGGCCAGGCCCTGACGTCTACAGCTGCAGCTGCCTCCCTGGACCGCAACAATTTACAGATCAGTTGTGTTGTCATCAAACAGGCGGAGCGGCTCACCTGAGGGTCAGAGAACAAGGAATGGAGAGGAGGAGGGCAAAGGACAGGGATGGACGCATACTCATGTGCCAGCTGTGCACCACGTGGAGGCCATGAAGCTCGCAGCACAGGCTGGGCACCAGGAGCACAGCTGCCTCACAAGGGGCTGTGTTGGCCAATGGAGTTCCACATGACCAGGAATCTGACCACAGAGCACACAAACAGACCTTGTGGGGACTGAGGTCCCTGGCAGTCTCCCCTGTGTGATGGTCACACTCACAAAGCAGCATCCAAACTACCTGCTCTCACTGTTAGCTCCGTCCCCCAGAAATGCACACATTTACACACACAGCCTCAGTACCATCTACCAGAGTGACAACCTTGAGGGTCCTCCAACACAACTACAAAGAAGTATTCATTTGTGATGTCCCTCGTGGTTCCTCCTCCAAGGGAAAAACATATCTTAATCCTTTTAAACTTCCCCAGGCAAAAAAACCTTAAATCAAATCTACACTTTCAAAAAGGAACAGGATGCTTCTCAATCTTGAGGAAAGAACCTTTAAAAATGTATGACTTTCCCACTTGTTTTGGTTTGCTCCTTGGGCTTGGTAGGGAAGCTCCCAGTATCCAGAGAGATGCCCTCTCTGGGGAGTTGCATCAATTCCCATGCATTGTGGCAAACCTACTCTCTAGCCCCTAATTCTACGCACAAGCTGCTATCTTCCTTCCAGAACGAGATGGCCAACTCCTAGAGGGAAGAGGCTGAGTCCCACTCCACCGCTGGGACCGCCGACTCCCATGCAATCCCATGCCTGCACCCAGCCCTTCCCCGGGAGCCCAGGCTCTGTGATCTGCAAGCCCAACACTCAGGCGCAGACACCCGCAGGCAGCGTTACCTCCACGATCATCTTCACGGTTGGCAGCGTGGTTGCAATGTTCTGTGGGTGTGGAGGACGGACGGTTATTGGCACACAGCCTGCATACAGGCAACCATAAAACGCTGCGATAAGGTCTATTCCTACATGGGGAGAAAAGCAAAAGTTCTCACTTGAAACAAAACAAGCTGCTTAATGGCCATCATCCCTGTCAGCAGAATCACCAGCCTGGAAACAGTCAGACGGGTACGGCAGTAACTGAGACCTTGAACAGACCTGTCCTCCTCCCTGTGGGTCTGTTAAACTTCAGGGGTAACTCCCACCTGGCCCATTCTTTTAGGCACAGGAAGCCAAAGCAGCCCAGAAGCTTGATTGCTCTCATTTCTCTAAGGAATTACTCAACTTTCTGATTATCAGTTCAGTAGTCAAGGATTTAACTACTATTGATTAAATGAACTACCTCAGATAGCTGAAAAAACAAATTTAGATACAAAAGTCGTTGTGAACTACCGCTTTATCTGTGCCCCTACTATTAGTGGCATGGCACATAGCATAGTCCGTACAAGTGAGCCAGGCAGCAGAGACAGTGCCCATTTTTGGTGGTAACACACAAGGTCATCGAGCACCAACATGTGCAATGAAGGGTCTCTTGGGCAAGGGCTGGTCTTGCATGGCCCTGCTTCTTACCCGGTGGGTAGACCAGAGCGACGTGGTCCCCATCCTGCAGGTGCCCTCTCTCCATCAGCATCACGGCTATCTTCTCAGCCCGCTTGTGCAGCTGGACACACGTCAGCGAGTTCGCTATTGTGCCCTGAGTAGCACAAGAACAAGCGGGTAAGATTTTTTTTTCATATGACAGCTTTGAGGTGCAGTTCATATACCATACAACTCACTTATTTAAAATGTGCAGTTAAATGGATGTATCTGCAGAGTTGGGCAACCACCACCACAGTCAGCTTCAGAATGTTTTTGTCACCCCCTCAGAAGACCCCCCCCACTGTTAGCATTCACTCTCCTTTCCTCCCCACTGGCTAAGAAGTACAACACCAAAGAGGCATCTAGATATGTTTGTATTAAAAAGAAATATTTAAAAAACAATGACTTGACTTGAAAAAATAGCTAAAATCACAAAAAAAATCAATCTAGTAATTCTGGTACTTAAATGTAATTGTCATGGGCAATAAAAATTAGTCGCAAATCTGCGGGACTCACACTATGAAAAGTAAGACTAATTGAAACTGTTTTTAAGAAAGACCACATCAAAAGTCAGAGAGGTCAGAAAACAAACAAACCCCCAGAAAAGCAATAGTCAAAAAAAAAAAAAAAAAGTCAGGGGCTTCCCTGGTGGCGCAGTGGTTGAGAGTCCGCCTGCCGATGCAGGGGACATGGGTTCATGCCCCGGTCCGGGAGGATTCCACATGCTGTGGAGCGGCTGGGCCCGTGAGCCATGGCCGCTGAGCCTGCGCGTCCGGAGCCTGTGCTCCGCAACGGGAGAGGCCACAACAGTGAGAGGCCCGCGTACCACACACACACACACAAAAGTCAAAAAAAACCCCAAAAAACACAAAAGAAGAAAAGGGAATTGTCAAATTCATTTAGTGTAGACTTTTAAATATGCAGGAGCAAATGTAAAACACACTTGGATTGAAAAGTACCTTAAAAAAGCTTTGTAGGCGAATATCAGTAGCAAAGTAGGTACTAAGAGATATCAAAATACATGTTTACTCTTTAAAGAAAAGCAAGAATGAACTGCAAATTATAAACATACAACTATCCAAAAAAAGCTTCTCTTGAGAATGCTCTTTTCATTTGCACTTATTCCCAGGTGAGAAGAGATCACTGCCTACAGCTATTTAAAAACTGCTTCTTTATTATCAATTCCTACTTTAAAGGGATGAACAGGGTGAAGGACCTTTCCTTAAGCAACAGGCAAACTGGCCAGGAGTGTCAGGTGAGGAAGACCCTGCACCTGAAGAAATGATGGTGGACACTTGGGCCAGATGCTTTTATTTAGGTGGGGAGCTTCCAAGGAGGGTAAATGAGCTGGTGGGTGACACGGAAAAGACTGTCGCCTGAGCAGAAAGAAGTCCACAGGAAGGTGGTGTGAGCAGCCAGCTGTGTGGGAAGAGAAACGTGGACAGGAGAGACCAGAACCTTTGGGGCCGTTAAAGGACACTGGTGACCTGGTGACTTGAGGTGTGGGAAGAGACATTAGAATTCCCACCCAACTGGAACATGTGCACAAGGTGGGCGGGAACCGATGGGAGTGAAAACCATTTAAAAGGCATCAGGATGTATATACCAGCAGCTGGTGTTTGCCTAAAACACTCACGAGATCACTGATGGCCGTATCTACCCTGGGAAGCATCAGGCTCTCTCTATAACCAGGGCCCAGGACCGCAGAAGCCCGGCAAAGGGAGGCTGCCCAGGCAGCTGCCAGCAGGTTCCGGTCCCTTCCTGCTGTGCTGGCACTGGCCTCTCCCACAGTGGACAGGATTAGCTTACATTTCTCTGATTTGAACCTTATCATCGTACATATTTTCCTTAATTACCTTCCTTCTAAGAAAGGTTAAAAAGTAATAGAAAAAGATACATGAAATGGAAGAGCCAGAGAGCAGAATGTGGCAAAGCTGGGTAAATACAGAAAGATCACGAGACTGGCGTCTAGAAACCCAGCCCAAACCTGAGAACTTGGTGCCTTCTCAACTGGACCGTTCCTCTGAGCAGTTACTCCTGGGGAACACACCTGACGCATGAACCAAAACACACACTCAAAAGGACCCAAAAGTCCTGTGAGCTCTTCTAAGTGAAGATGGGGTACCAGCCCCCAGCACAGCTAAGGTGAGGCCCATGCCAGGCCTCCTGACATGCACACACCAGCTGTCCTGGAGGGAAGCCAGCACTGTGCTCCTGGTTGTTGCTGGGGACCAGCTGTGCTGCTGGTGGGGCGGCAGTATGCCACAGGGGAGTCCCGCCACCACCCTGCTGCCCGCTGGTCGTTAGCTAGTCTTATCTTAAGCAGCAAGCATTCTCTGACTGAGTTGTTCAACTTCTGGGACGATCTTCTCTCCATTATCCAGAGAGCCAACACTGATCCCCTATCATAACCAGCTTTTCTGTCACACAACAAAGCCTATGAGATTTGAGAGGCACCAGTGACTCACAACCAGCAGCCATATGTTTTGACTCTGTTTATGAAATTTCCACCTACAGGTACTTTAAAATGGTGAAATTTAATTGGCATTCTGTCCTTTAGGAATCTCTGTGAATGTTTTGCAATACCCTTTGCCACCCTATGGGCTTTACACCAGACGGGAGGAGGGCCCCTCTGGGCAGTCGGTGCCAATGAGCCCAGCCCAGGCTCTCTCCTCCACCCCAGCCTTCAGGCTCCACTGGCTTCACTGTAGCTCCCGGCAGGCTCCACGTTGAGGGAGCCAAATGGGATACAGGCCTCATCCAGCCCCGGACTGTGCATCACCACTGGTTATGGGGAGTCTCAACATAGCCTTTCACCTCGGGAGAAACACCACTGATTTTCAATCACACATTTCATTTTCCAAAGTGCTTGCTGTCATAAAAACATGACATGCTGTTTATCCTCAGGTCAATGGTTACCTGGCATCCTCATCAACATTCATGGGAAAAGTTGGGTTTTCAGTACAGAAACCCACTGCCTAAGAAGAATGTTCTAGGAAAAAGTACCTCACACTAAATTAAGGCTAACTTTTCCTAAAAGAAGCCTCGGCCGGTATCATGACAGAATGGCAATGCAGGGTAACCCACCACCCAATCCCTATTCTAAAGACAACAGATTTCAGTGTCAATGACTGTAAATGTGGCACCATTTTAAAGTTTTACATTAAATTAAATAATGACAAGTAAAAACCATATTGAGGAATGAAGAAAAAGCCAAACAGGATTCACATTTAAAAATTCTCAAAAAGTAAAAAAAAAAAAAAAAAAAAAAGGTTAAAAGAGTTGCCCTGGTGTTTCTCTTTAAAAAAATAACAGGGCTTCCCTGGTGGCACAGTGGTTGAGAGTCTGCCTGCCGATGCAGGGGACGCGGGTTCGTGCCCTGGTCCGGGAGGATCCCACATGCCGCGGAGCAGCTGGGCCCGTGAGCCATGGCCGCTGAGGCTGCGCGTCTGGAGCCTGTGCTACGCAATGGGAGAGGCCGCAACAGTGAGAGGCACGCGTACCGCAAAAAAACAAAAAAACAAAAAAACAAAAAAACAGATGCTCTTCTGTATATAAGTTCCAAGAATGTAAGTCTTCCACAATATGCAGTGAATCACATCCTCACTTCCTACTATAAACCTCTCATGACAGCTCTGATCCTATCTCCTGCGTTGCCGTGGAGGAGGGCATATGAGTGAATACTGTGTGCAACAGACAGGAAGCCAACGGGTAACCATTTTAAGGGAGCCACGACCAAGTTGGGGAATTCACAACCAACGGAAGGGGCTGTCCAGGACAGAGGAAGCCTGGAAGCAGGTTGGGGCCCTATGCTGGAAGGACGGTGTTTGGGTATATTGAATAAAACACATTATTAGAATGAATTTCACCTGTTTCTTTTTACTTTTTTAAAATATTGCTTTTGGAAAACATTAAATTCTATGTGTGGCTTGTGTTGTATTTCTATTGGACACTGCTGAACTAGAAGGTTGAGTGAGTGGAAATGACACTGTAACCACCATGGAAATGATGCTCTTGACCTTTGGTTCAGGTTGAACACTTGTCATAAGTGTGCACATGGGGTTGGAGAGGCTGGGAATGAACACAGATGCCTGGCTCCGATATGACCCTTCCAGCTGTTTGGATGTAGCTGCCTCCACGTCAGGAGAGCCTCAGGAGATAAGGTCATGTCTGAAGGGAGGCTGTTGTAGACCACGCTGTCCCTGTGCTGACCTGAAGTAAACTTACTCATGGCCTTGACCTCCACAGCTCACCCCATCAGACCTTCTGTTGCTGCTGACAAAGCCCTTCTAGAATACGAGTCATTTCTGGTGAACACATTTCTCCTAATGATCCAATGCCTAGCCACAGAAAAGGACTGTGAACTCAGGGTCTGGGAATGGGGTTGACCTGCCCTGCACATTGCCAGTCCCCAAGCAAGATGCAGTTAGCATGGCTGTTTTCCTCCCGCTGAAAGGACTATAGTCTATGAACATGCCTGAATCATTTTTGAATTTTTGTGTCTGGGACAGATAAGAAATTTCCTCTTACCCAGAGCTCTGGAGGGGTCAAGCTGCAGGGGAGGGAAAAGGGATGCTGACCCAACTCTTGCCCCCTTGTTGTCCACAGTTCACGGAGGATGGCAGGCCTATCCTGGGGACGTCCTGTCCTACCTCATCACATCAGCACCACGGCTCCACTCAGGGAGCTGAGCGAAGGGGCTCTGAGTAGGAGTCCTTCCCAGGGGCTGGGGGACAGGCTGCAGTGTAGCTCCAGCTCCAGCTGCCCCTCTGGAGGTGCTGTTGGAAACCTCTAGAGGCCCGAGAGACTCTGGAGAAAGAAGGGCAAGTCCCCAACAGTCTCCAGGAGACACGCCACGTGCACAGGACAAAGCAAGTCAGAAGAAGCGATTAGAGAGACAGGACAGCACCAACCACCGATGGTGCCAGGAAAGGAGAGTCTTATCTGTGTTTACAGGCTGAGGAGGAGCCAGAGGAAAGAGACGGACGAGAGCAGCAGGGCAGGCACATTTCAGATGCGACGCAGGGCCTCCTGGTAACCACACGACCATCGGGCTTGCCCTGCGTCTCACCCCCATGCATCTGTGCGCCCTGAGCGCAAGAGCACTTATCCTGGGAAGAGGGTCCACTAGGCCCAAGCACAGGCACCAAAAGGCAAGGGTAGCAAGCGTTCCTCACAGAGGCTTGGGTGCGGGAGTGCTTTCTAAGACTCTTGCTGGGGTCGGTCTTGAACAGACACAGTGAACAAGAAACTGCTGAGGTCAACTCAGCATGCAAGGCAATTCAAGACAAGCTGTGTCAGAGGAGGACCAGAGGTTACTTCTACCAACTAAATCACCGCAAAACTGGTCTGTAGCTGGATATCCAAATTAGAGGTTCAGGGAGTAACTTACATTGTTGGCATTTCCTTTCACTTGTCCTTAATCTACTGCTTTAAATGACAAGAGGTGCCTTCTCGCACTAAGATTTTGACATTTTGCAACTCTGAAGAACTTCTTAAAGTTGCAAGTACCCATGCTTGTCAAGACGACCTACGTTAAATCTATTTTTCAGGCCTTATTTCCAAAGCAAACACACAGTTAACAAACGTATTAAAGACGTCTGCATTTAATGTTTATTGTTATACTATTTCTTGCATGTTTAAGGCCTTACTCTTAAGTACTATTATGGAACACTATCTGAGGAGTTTGCTTTTCTAATATGAGATGCAAATATGAACTTTAATTATAAAATAGAAATTATTTTCATTCCTAAGAATGAAAGCCTATAACTAAAACATGACTTCTTATTAAAAAAAAGGAGTAATAAAAATAAAGACATAAATACCTCATAGATCTGCAACTGTTCTGTTGTAGACATTCATCACTCATTTTGAGGGGAGGGGAAATATTGCAAAAAAATATTGCTAAAATACATGCAAAAATATATGTGTACACACACACACACACACACACACACACATATACATATGCTCAAACCCTTATATTTAAAAGCAACCTTTCTTAGGTGAAAAGGTCTCAGTCAAAACAGCAACAAACAAATAAATAAAAGGATTCAGGTAAGACTGAGGAGAAAGGTCTGAGTGGAGAATATGATACAGAAGCATGCAATTGGGGACCACACAGGGAACGACCAGGGCACACGGGCGGGGCCTCACCCTACAGTTGAGCAGCGTGTACAGCACGTGATCAGGGGTGGTCTGCGCCCTCCACTGCAGGACCTCCGAGAGGAACAGGAACTGGAACAGAGCACAGCCATTAGGTCTAGACTGTCCTGGGGGGTTGGGCTGGCCTCAACATCTATAAGTTTAGTCTGTCTGGGTGCTTTTAAGGTGGCTTAAGACAGCGAGAGGATAATCCCATATAAATATAATTGACAGAATAAGCAGGTGCTCACAGTGCTTTCCTGACAGTGATTTGGAATTCACTGTGCTTGATTCAGACCCAGGAGTCAGAGGGCTGGTGCCATGCCACCATGAGGGAAGTTTTCTGAAACCTGCCCAAGGATGGGAAGACTCTATTCCCCTTATAGACAGAGTAGCTGACACAGAAAAATCCTGTCTCCTGGGGCTTCCAGAAGATGCAGCAGTGATTTCTGGGGGTTGCGATGACAGAATCAGAGCTATCCTGTTTCAAAAACGGGCTCTCTTAAATTTGTTGCATTTACAATGGCCATCCCTGAAGTCATTCAATAGCTCTGCAGATCACACAGGTGACACATACCCACTGACTCAGTCTGTAGTAACAAGGACGGCCCTGTTTAATGTCAGGACACAGCACTAGTGTCAGGATACAGGAAATGCCCACATCTTCACCTTAATCCATTTTATGATGGAAATGTACTGTGAGGGGGGGAACATGGTGATCAGGTGCTTTCAGTGAATGTGTTATTACATGTTACCAAATTGGCAATATCTTATATGGTTGATTTTGTCACATTTCCTGGGAGCCCATTTAGAGTGGGACCACCTTTTGGTGAATCATGAGAGTTCTCAAGGCTGAATGTTCTAATGGGGACTTGTAGCTATGCGTGACAAACTGTGTGTCTGATGTTTAAGTGGAGTGGGGCCCAAGGATTCCTCCTACAGCTCCCAAGGCTGCTTTAAGAATGTGTGGCTCCCAAACCTGGGTTTTGCATTGACGTTTTCTTGAATTCCAACAATCAAAGGACTGAAGCCTCACTGTAAGGTGGCTGTGAGGCAGTGTGAGTGTCAAATCAGGGCTGGAGGGAGAACCAGAACAAGTGCTTAGGGGATGCTAGGACACGACAGGGATTGCAGACACTGGCCTCAGGCCTACTAGTCATGGGACTGCATCACCTACCCACGCAGTCCTACAACACTGCACCCTCAGCAAACACGTTTTCCTTATAAAATTACACAGACATCTCTTGCAGGACCAAGAGGGCAGGTAGGAAGAAAGGTCATCAATGGTAGATACTGGGCTGCCAGAGAGGGCAAGTGAGAGTTGGTGACGCCTGTGATACAGCATCTGGGCAGGAGTGGAGAGGAGCCCGGGCAGATGTCTGACCCTCTGCTCTCACCTTCCGGGCCTGGTCGTTGTCTTCTATCTGGCCCAGGTCTCTGCCGCTGGCCTGCGCGATCCTCTTCCCAGACACCAGGTTCCCCACCATCACAGAGGCAGGGCCGATCTCTGCAAAGAAGCAGCGGCACACACGTGAGGAAAACACGAGTGAAGTTCCTGAGAACATGACTTCTCACTTTGGGAAGAAGCTTACTCTGGGGAAATCCTTTCAAAGATGTAGCTTTGAAAAATAATTAGAACAGGATTTCAAGTAAGTCACTACCATGAAAATGACAGCAAATATAAACAAGCCTCAAGTAAGGGTACACAGAAATAATGCTTTCACCAAATTCCCGTAAGTGTTCTCCCAGGCCGCTGCCTTTGTTCTCCAGTTAGGGAGATGCTGACATCTATTCATTTAGCATTTGTTAAAAAACAAACAAACAAACAACAGTTTTATGAAGACAGAGTTATATAACCTCCAATATTTAAAAAGAATGGATGAGATAACCAGGTACCATTAGAGAATCCTTTCCTTAAAATTGCCAATCACACGAAGCTGCATTTTCTGTGCTGCATGTAAGAGCAGTGTGGATCCTGGTACCCACCGTGTGCGCCCTAAGGAGGAAGGCGCCCAACTTGGCTCTCAGAGCCTGTTCACTGGGCCACGCGTCCCTGTCATGGGTTCCTAGATGTCTGACAGGTGTCTGAGCCCTGCAGCCCTGCCACGGTCATGCATCTGTCAATGATCCCTCATCATAAATGTCTGTCCTCAATTCTGCTCTCACAAACTGCGTCTCCAACACCTGGGCCCACTGGCCACTGGGTCGAGGCATCTGCTGATGGACCAAGGTTAAAGGTGGGAGAAGGAGGTTGGGACAGTGAGTGAGGACACCCCGGGGAGCCGAGACACTCCTGTCGATTCCGTAAGAACACGGCACGAGCCACGCTGTGGCAATCCCGGTGCTGCTGCTTGCATAGAGGGGCAAAGTCGGCGAGCCTGGGACCTGCTTTCCTCCTGCAGTATCCGCGTCCTCACCTGAATCTGGAGAGACCGCTCACCCCCATCTCATCAAGCTCACTTCTGGGGGTGGCCTGGGGGCGGGCTGGTTCCTATATCTACTGCCAACTGTGCTGTGCCCAGTGCCCACTAGCCACCACTAGCTGACTCACCAGGAACTCTGCCCCTGCTGCTACTCTTCATCGGTGGAGTGAAAAACTGTCAGGGCTGGGTCTGTCTCTCCTACACTCTGGACCCACAGCCTTAGGCAGTTCCTGAACCCCTCTGTGGTACAATTTCCTCATTTCCTTGTAAAATGGAGATAAGAGGACGAAATCCATGAGGATGAAATGAGTTAATACATGTAACGTGTGGACAAGCAGCCTGACTGTGCCAGGCACTGTTGGTCGTCGTCCTAATAGCCCAGCCCGAGCTCATCCTGGCTGCCTCCGAGGTCTGTCTGCACATCAAGCCTGGTGGCCTGGGGACCTTCCATCACTACACTGGCAGAAGAGTTGACTCCTCATCACCATATTCTTGCAATGAATTTGTTTTCACTGGTAACTGCGTGCAGCCTTAAAGAGTATGATCAATTTGCTGCTAGGAGGATCAAGTCAGATAGCAGATAATTACGTGTTCCCCAAATTGCAAAGCAGCAGACAAATGTTTACCATCATGACAACGTCACGAGTAGATCTGTATGATTCCTCACAGGCTTCCAGCTGTTGTGACTCATGAAACAGGTATGGAAGCCTTATTCTAATTTGTGCAACAGGAAGCTGTGACCCTGAGAGGTTCTCTGTCAAAGGCCACCCAGGAGGTTTGAAAACCGCCAAGAAGGCTAGGCTCAGGCACCGCCAACACCTCTCCATCCAAGTGGTCTACACCCCCTGCTGCCTGGACTCTGCTGCATTCTATCCCATGCTTGGTAGAAAGACACCGCTTAGGGGGAGGCTGACTCGCCTGGGAGTGTGTGATGGGAGACGGGAGGGGAGGGAGGCTGAGAACCGTGGTCAGCGTGGCCCCCACCCAGCTCCAGGGCCACCCTGGGCCTGCACGGCCCTCCAGATGTACCTGGTTGCTTCTGCCGAGGCTTGGGCAGGTTTGTGACGCACGTGTGGGGGCACATCAGGACATTGCAGGGGTGAAGTGAGCCCTCCAGGAAAAGCTGCTTCGTTTCTGACAAATGGATGCCACCGAGTGGGGTTTTGGGGAGGGTGTTTGCTGGAACCAATGCCAGACAATAAACCCCAACTTGATGTATACTGTCGATTGCCTGGAAGGTTGTGAGAGAGGGAACCATGTTAAAATAGGTATCGTGAACAGGCATGGAGCAAATACTCAGACTGTGCAAATCACAACACATAGAAGCAGGTGCAGCACCCATGATGCTCCTGGCATGGAGACGCTGAGGTCAGAGGAGGGCAGGTTCGCCAAACTGAGCAGAATACAGTTTTCATAGCACTTGTGGGACACCACACACACAAGAACATACACTGGGAGAAAAGAAAGCACGCTCTCAAGGTCATAACCAAAAGGTCCTGCTGCGACCTCCACAAGCGAGCGGGAGCCAGTTCTGCAAACCTCTGAACCCTAAGCCTGGTCTGTTTAGCTCCTTCCCTAGAAGGCAACTGTAAGTTTCAAGGCTGATGCAATCTCTGGTCAAAAGGAGGGATGATTAGAGAGCACAATGGTGCAGGGAAGCTGATGTGAGCCCAGGAGAGGGGCTCGGGGCAGGAGCGAGCTACCTGCAGCACCCTGCTCATCCACTGGAAGCTGTCCTCCTCCGTGGAGTCTGGCCTCTGCTCAGCCACGATCACGATCCTCTCGTCGTGCAGGACGGTCACCGAAAACACGGCTATTCTGTGGGGACAGACAGGAAATCATGGTGATCACGTGCTGGAGAGGCTCACGAAGGGATTGGCCCTGCCATAAAGTGCTTCGCAGCTGTTACGACTGCAGAGCTCAGGGGTTCCCAGTGCCAACTACCACCCTGAAGGGAAATTGCAGCTTCCAACTCCCAGGTGCTCACCCACTGAAGTGCGGCTTTGGGGGAGAAGCCTGGCAAAGCCAGAGGGCAGAACCACCACACTTCCTGTGGAGGTAGCCCATGGCTTTGGGTGATGGGCCTCATGCCTCGGGACAGAGGAGTCAAGCGCAGGTATCAGAACTGCTGAAATTTACTGAGCCGTGCTACTTGCATCTTAAGTTTGCACCTGTGAAGCTATTTCTCCCAATCAGCAGAAATTTGCCATTTGGGAGCTAATGGTTTTCTGCTAGCTGCGTCTGCCTCTCACGGGAAGCACAAAATGTGGCGAATGGCCCTCCAGGGTGCTCTGTGCACGAAGGTGGCTCGGCTACCCCCAACCCCAAGCTCGGCTTCCTCCTGCTCCCACTAGCTCGGCAACTCAGGGTGAGATCCAAAGCAGCTGACTTCCTCCAAATCACCAAAACCTCAGGAGCCGTGGTCAGCGATCCAGTGTCAGTTGTGTGCCAAGCTGGGGTTGGGGGCACCACCGGGAAGAAACCCATGGGAGCCAGTTTCCAGGCAGTTTGTGGCTCAACTGTTACCTCTGGGTGAATGAGCTGCAGCAAGATAAATGCTTGGCTCTTTTCTCTGTGTAGTTATTAAAAGTAAGATTTTCAAATGGACATTCTTATTTAACTTGGAAGAGAATTTAGTGAAAGTATATTTATGGGGCTCAGAAAAGTTTCATAAAATAGGACATTCAGAACTGCATGGAATCTCAGAAGTAACAGAGTCCAGTGGCTTCATCTTACAGAGGAGGACACCAAGTCCCGTTAGTTTAAGCAATTTTTTGCAGTTTTACACAGAAAGTGTAGTCTGCGGAGAACTGTGCCAACCACAGAGGGTGCTCACCTTCCCCTGTACACGAACTTCATGGGCTCCACGGCCAGTGCTGTGGCCACGATGTCATCGGCGTTGTGTCTGCGCCCACTGACCACCATGAGCCCGTCCATCTTGCCCACCACGAACACGAGGCCCCCAGGGCCGACGAAGCCCAGCAGGCCCGTCCTCACGAAGGGGTACTCGCTGACAGGGGCCCCCGAGCTTGTCACCGGGAACACCTGGGGACAAGGAGTTCTGAGTGCCCAGCAGGGCCCGGCCTCCACCCTCCTCCTTGGAGCCCACTGGTCCTGCTTCCCCCCAGCTGCGTCTCCTCACCTGACCCTGGCTGGAGAAGCCCAGGTCTGCATAGCTGCTGTGAGCGCCAGCCTGCGGGCACCTCCCCTCCCTCCCCAGCTCTCACAGCTTGTCCCACCGGCCCATGCGCGGGGGCCTCTGAAGAGGCCTGCCACAGTCTAACAAACACTAATTCATCCTTCTGCTTATAAAACCACAGCATAAAAATGGTAAGTGGAGAAGCAAGGTGCATTTTAAATAACAGCTGTTAGTTGTAAAGTAATCCCTGTTCATTAAAATGCTATTTTTCCTTACTGGAAATACACTCAAAAGAAAAATACAGAGGAAGCAAGCCCCACCACGAGTTCAAACTCGACCCCTAGTTTCCTCAACCCACCCGACAGATAAGTCGGAAAGAAAAGGAGATAAGTTTTATTTAGACTGTGTTTGGCTCAGTTTCAGGGGCACTTAGAAACCTGAATCTACATTCAGCAAAGCTGCCTGTACAAGGCACCACATCACATGTGTTCACATCTGAAGTTCTACATGTTAATAAATTTATCCCCAAACAACTCATATTTGCTGACATACAACTTAGTCAAGGTGTGTTCCTTCTAAGGTCAGGCACACTTGGTGAAATGATACGAATTCTGAGAATGCTGGGTTTACTGGGCAGTGTGCATGTGTGTGCTCACTGCATGCCACACCTGGACACACACTCGTGTGGTAGAGGTAGATGTGCAGTGTGCATGTCTGGCCGAGGCTGACAGGCCCCAAGGGGGCCACTGCTCCCTCCCCCAGCACGGCCGTGCACACTCTCCAGCCCCCACCTGTCAGCTGCTGCTCTTCCTAAACGGGTGAGAACGGCAATGAAAAAAAGGCCCCCTTTAAAAAAACTGTACTTGCTCTTTCTCAACTCTGGTTATGAGGTGAAAACAATGCTGTTAAGCCAAATTTATTGAAAACTATAAAAAAAACGGCAGGAGAAAGTGCAACCATTTTAATTACTATGAATACGTTCTATTGAGAAATTACCATCTTCTCTTTCACGTCTATTCCACGCACCTGACAATGGCTGTCTGACGGGGCTCACCTCCCACCTACCTCGAAGGTGTTCTTGGTCATACCCGAGAGGCCGTAGTAGGATGTGCCCGTGGCAACTGCGCACATGCAGAGCTCCCCGACTTCGTCCGTCCTGCACAGCTGGGGAACCCCGTCCGGCTTCACCGAACACATGATGGCTGAACGCAAAACGAAGCACAGTGACATTAGAGAGGGAGGGAGGGAGGGACGGACGGAGGGAGTCAGAGAGAAGAAATGAATGAATATGAAAAAGAACACAAACGAGCGGAAGCAGCGTCTGCAGCAAAACCACAGGTGAAAGCGAGCAGGTCCTCACAGTCCCCGAGGCAAGTGAGTTTCCATGTTGCACCAAAACCTCACATTTTACAGTTGTGATATCAGTAAATAATTCCAATTGCTTTAATTTTAGTGTGTAAATGGCATTTAAAGGGAGTAACCGTTTCTGCCATCCAGACATGAGGACGACACTTAGAACAAGCCTAAGTGTCACTGCCGCATGCTGAGTGTCATCGGCCAGCCCACACAGTCTCCAAGATGCAGCCTGAGCCCTGAAACCAACGAGCGTGAGACACTTGGTCAACAGCCTCTCAGGCTTTTCTAAACAGAATGCCTCCCCCGTCCCACGGGAATCTCAATCTTTGACCTCAGATTCCCTGTCAAGGTGTGCCCTTCAGGGAAGGCTGGTGGATGCTAATTTTCCTGTTTGCAGAGAGCCAGCGATCAGGGCTGAAGCTGGTGTTTCAGGGAGGTGGTGGGTGCACCGAATGACAGCTGAGCTGGGCAGAAAGAGTCATAAGGCTGCCACTCACCCCCAGGTTGGTGTTAGGTGACAGGAAGTGCTGTGTCTAAAAACAGAGCCACTCAAAACGCGGGAAGATGTTCAGCTCACTCATGGTAAGAAAAGTTCAAATTAAAATGACACCAAAGTATTCTTTACCCCTCAAACTGGTAAAAATTAGAAAGTCTGAAAATACACTGGGCATGAGGGAGTGGAGAAAGAGGGGTGTCCCCCGCTAGCAGCAGGAATATCAGTCCTTATGACCCTTCTGAAGGACAGCCTCATCAGAGTTACTTGGGTGTGCGCCCTTCACACTGCGCATTTCTAGAACTCTCCCTGTTAGCTCTTCCTCACACCTCTGCAGGCTGGAGCACAGAGGAGTTACTGTATCAACCACACTGCAGGGGCAAAAAGTGGAAAATCGCCCAATGGGAAGGGTTTGGATAAACTATTATGTGTTCAAACACCATAACGCTCCTCAGCCTGGAAGGGAATGTGTGAGCTCTTCACGTGCTGCTAACAAACGAGCTTCAAGATTCAAGATACGAGCAGGCACGAAGGGCTCTATTGTTACGTGAAATTTTAAAAAAACAGGAAAAAGAATTATGCCTGTGTGTGTGTGTGTGTGTTGCCTGCATGTCCCACTGTGGTTGCCTCCAATGCCTGGAAAGGAGGCTTTTCACTGTACAGTTTTCTCATCTTTTGTGGTTGGAACCATGGGGAATTTATTTATTTGAAAAAGCAAGAAAGGAATGTAGCCAGGAGGCCTGGCTGAAGCTGCAGCTGAGCTGAGCACGTGCCTGGCTTTGGGGTTAGGTTGTATGTGGATGTGACCGCCCCTGATGAGGCGAGACAACACCCGTGTGCATGGAGGCTCATCAGGAGAAGGTCCAGACTCTGGAGGAACTGCCCCAGGAAAGGGGGCCCACTCCCCGGGGACGCCATGTGAAGAGTGTGGAGATGCAGGGCCAGGGAGGGAGCCCTACAAATCAGACCGGGGCTCCCTCCTGCCAGCAGAGCCGTTCCTGCTGCACTCCCTGGGGCCCCTGTGAGGCCTCAGGAGGTGTCCCAGCACAGGGCAGGGGTGGAGAGGCAAGAGGGCTTCATCAAGGCAGGTCCTTTTGCTGGGAGCTTGTCTGTATGCAACGCGGAAATGATTTCTGTGACTTAAACAAGGGCTCTTGTGCTGCAGGCAAGCTTCCATAAGGGTTTGGCCCCCAGTGCACCAGGACAACCAGCAGGAAGCTGACCTTTGTACGGGGAGAAGTTGCCCAGGTGCCGCTGGGGGTGCAGAGCAGCCCCGGGTGCCTCCTGGGGTCCCAGGGCGCATGTGACATAGAGGTCTTTCCTCAGCTTCATGAACATTTTGGGTTTTCTTTTATCAGGAGAGGCCGTGTTACCGCACCTCCTGGGCTGAAGCTTGGCGAACACGGGACCAGACTGGAGGTCAGGCCGAGGTGGGCATGCTCACAGCCAGGGACAGGGATGCCAGCCAGGGCAGCACTGGCAGCTGGTCCCTGGCTGGGCTTTGACTCTGCGCCTGTACCCGCACTCACCTCCAGGCATCACGAGGCCAACGTCCTGCACGGTGAGTACAGACAGCTTTTCCTCCGAGTCCACCCGGATAACCCCATAGGTCAGCCCGTGCATGGAGAGGACGCCGCGGCCTGGGGGCTGGTTGCTGTCATCTGTGGGCCTGTAATGGCAGTTTGTGTCTAGTTAGAAGCACGTCAGCTGTCTGAACACAGATATGCATGTAAATGTGCTGCATGCACACCAAGGTTGCACCTTTGGGCCCTGAAGGCCTCTGAAGGCAGGTGTGGCTGCCACACGTCCCTGTGCTCTTCTCAGCACCTGTTTTCTCTGTCCAGGAGACACCAATGTCTGCTCCTTCTACTTCTGGGCTCCTGAGAAGTGTAGAGACGCCAAGGGACTCCTGTGTCCCCCTACCCTCCCCTTACATGTGTCCACCAGAGACCGACCAACTCCTTTTCACACCCACTCCTCTCTCCACAAGGTTGGATTTCCCAGGTTTGAAAACGGCTAAGAAGGGAGAGTCACGTCTCCAAGAAGGACGATGACAGGAGTGAGCAGAAATGCTAGACCGCCTGTGTGGCCTCCAGGCCAGACATGCACTGTGTGGGCACAGGCTCAGTACTTGTAAAAATAGGCAATTATTTGGATGAGAGACCACATATAAAGTGCTTGATGGCTGGGGGAAAGTACAGCTTCACCACATCCACGGTCTGCCTTCGCCACCGTCCATGGGCTCTGAGGCTGCCCCGGCCTCACCTCTGCTCTTGTTCTCCCTGCTTCCACGCAGCATCCAGCCCTGCTCTCCCTCCAAACCCCAGCCCACTCCCTTCGGGGCCCTGGACTCCTTCTTGCCTCTGGCAGACGGCCTCGTGGCCCTCTCCCTCACTGTCCTCCAGGGTGGTCCCATCTCCATAGCAGGTACCATCTAACTATCTGTCCACGCCTCCTCCAGGAGGGCAGGAGGGTTTTCTTTTGGTCACTGCAGAGCCCCCACCCCCGGAGTAGTGTACAGCAATAAACGTCTGCTGACTAGATCAGGGAACAAATAAATTAAAACATTTCCAAGATCATGGATTTTATCCCTGCAAGCTAAAGATTCTTCAATGTAAGCAAAGTGAGAGAGCGCAGTTTAGGTAAACATCACATTTGTTTCTCTAATTTTCCATATACAAATGCTTAAGGTAGTTTTAGGATCTAAAATATGGACTATAAATAGAAGTTTGGGGCTTCCCTGGTGGCGCAGTGGTTGAGAGTCCGCCTGCCGATGCAGGGGACACGGGTTCGTGCTCTGGTCCAAGAAGATCCCACATGCTGCGGAGCGGCTGGGCCCGTGAGCCACGGCCGCTGAGCCTGCCCGTCCGGAGCCTGTGCTCCGCAACAGGAGAGGCCACAACAATGAGAGGCCCGCGTACCGCAAAAAAAAAAAAAAAAAAGTTTCCTATACGGCCTTAAAGTATCATCAAAGTTTATAATGAAACTAAAACCATAAATGGGGAAACAAAGAAGTTAAAATTTGCAAAAAGAGATCTAATTTGAATCAAGTAACTGGTGTATTTAAAAAAGAAGCATATGTTATATGTCAATTATATCTCAATTAAAAAAATAAAGAAGTATAAGAGTCTGAAAATCAAACTATTCCATCTGTAACAATCAAAAAGAGTAGTACTAAAAGGATATAAAAGGAAAGTCGCTCAAATAATAAGACCCACATGAAACCACCTGGAAATGAGCCCCAAACACTGGAATTGATATTGATCTCCTGGCTTTTTTCTTTTCCAAAGATCCCAACAAATCAACACTTTGAAACGAAAGACAGAGGAGTCCTGCAGGAACCCTCTGTGGCCAGGGCTCCCTCACCCTCGTCCTCGGTCAAGACCCCACATGAGAGTCAGAAATCATAAGCCTAAGTAACTGCTGTAGGTTGAACTGTGTCCCCCCAAAAGACATGTCCCCGTCTTAACCCTCTGAACCTTGAATGTGACCTTACTGGGAAACAGCGTCTTTGCAGAAGTAGTTAGTTAGGAAGAGACTATGGGTCTGCAAGCCAAGGGTTGCTGGTACCACCAGAAGCCGGAGGGAGGCGCAGAACAGATTCCCCATCAGAGCCCCCAGAAGGAACTAACCCTACTGACACCCTAATTTCAGAATTCCAAACTCCACAATTATGAGAATAAATTTCTATTGTTTACAGCCACCCAGTTTGAGGTACTTTGTTATAACAGCCCTAGCAAATGAATTCTCCAGCTAAGTAATATAATTTAAAAGTGCACCTGTTTTAGGACTTCCCTGGTGGCGCAGTGGTTAAGAATCCACCTGCCGATGCAGGGAACATGGGTTCGAGCCCTGGTCCGGGAAGATCCCACATGCCACAGAGCAACTAAGCCCGTGCGCCAGAACTACTGAGCCTGCGCTCTAGAGCCCGTGAGTCACAACTACCGAAGCCCGTGTGCCTAGAGCCCACACTCTAGAAGCCACCGCAATGAGAAGCCCGCACACCACAATGAAGAGTAGCCCCCGCTTGCCACAACTAGAGAAAGCCCGCGCGCAGCAACGAAGATCCAACATAGCCAAAAATAAATAAATAAATAAATTTAAAAGTGCACCTCTTACATCTCAAATAAACAACCTAACCTTACATGTAAAGCAATTAGAGAAAGAAGAACAAAAAAACCCCCAAAGTTAGCAGAAGGAAAGAAATCATAAACATCAGATCAGAAAGAAATGAAAAAGAAATGAAGGAAATGATAGCAAAGATCAATAAAACTAAAAGCTGGTTCTTTGAGAAGATAAACAAAATTGATAAACCATTAGCCAGACTCATCCAGAAAAAAAGAGAGAAGACTCAAATCAATAGAATTAGAAATGAAAAAGGAGAAGTAACAACTGACGCTGCAGAAATGCAAAGGATCATGAGAGATTACTATAAGCAACTATGTGCCAATAAAATGGACAACCTGGAAGAAATGGACAAATTCTTAGAAAAGCACAACCTTCCGAGACTGAACCAGGAAGAAATAGAAAATATAAACAGACCAATCACAAGCACTGAAATAGAGACTATGATTAAAAATCTTCCAACAAACAAAAGCCCAGGACGAGATAGCTTCACAGGCGAATTCTATCCAACATTTAGAGAAGAGCTAACACCTACCCTTCTCAAACTCTTCCAAAATATAGCAGAGGGAGGAACACTCCCAAACTCATTTTATGAGGCCACCCTCACCCTGATACCAAAACCAAAGATGTCACAAAAAAACCACAGGCCAATATCACCGAACATAGATGCAAAAATCTGCAACAAAATATTAGCAAACAGAATCCAAGAGCACGTTAAAAGGATCATACACCATGATCAAGTGGGGTTTATCCCAGGAAAGCAAGGATTCTTCAATATACGCAATCAATGTGATAAACCATATTAACAAATTGAAGGAGGAAAACCATATGATCATCTCAATAGATGAAGAAGCTTTCGACAAAATTCAATACCCGTTTATGATAAAAACCCTCCAGGAAGTAGGCATAGAGGGAACTTACCTCAACATAGTAAAGGCCATATATGACAAACCCACAGCGAACATCATTCTCAACTGTGAAAAGCTGAAACCATTTCCTCTGAGATCAGGAACAAAACAAGGTTGTCTACTCTCACTACTATTACTTAATTTTGAAAGTTTTAGCCACAGCAATCAGAGAAGAAAAAGAAATAAAAGGAATCCAAATTGGGAAAGAAGAAGTAAAGCTGTCACTGTTTGCAGATGACATGATACTATACATAGAGAATCCTAAAGATGCTACCAGAAAACTACTAGAGCTAATCAATGAATTTGGTAAAGTAGCAGGATACAAAATTAATGCACAGAAATCTCTTGCATTCCTATACACTAAGGATGAAAAATCTGAAAGAGAAATTAAGGAAACAGTCCCATTTACCATTGCAACAAAGAGAATAAAATACCTAGGAATAAACCTACCTAAGGAGACAAAAGACCAGTATGCAGAAAACTACAAGACACTGATGAAAGAAATTAAAGATGACACAAACAGATGGAGAGAGATACCATGTTCTTGGATAGGAAGAATCAACACTGTGAAAATGACTATACTACCCAAAGCAATCTACAGATTTAATGCAATCCCTATCAAACTCCCAATGGCATTTTTCACAGAACTAGAACAAAAAATTTCACAATTTGTATGGAAACACAAAAGACCCCGAATAGCCCAAGCAATCTTGAGAAAGAAAAATGGACCCGGAGGAATCAGGCTCCCTGGCTTCAGACTATACTACAAAGCTACAGTAATCAAGACAGTATGGTACTGGCTAAAAACAGAAATATACATTAATGGAACAGGATAGAAAGCCCAGAGATAGACCCATGCACATAGGGTCACCTTATCTTTGATAAAGGAGGCAAGAATATACAATGGAGAAAAGACAGCCTCTTCAATAAGTGGTGCTGGGAAAACGAGACAGCTATGTGTAAAAGAATGAAATTAGAACACTCCCTAACACCATACACAAAAATAAACTCAAAATGGATTAAAGACCTAAATGTAAGGCCAGACACTATAAAACTCTTAGAGGGAAACATAAGCAGAACACTCTATGACATAAATCACAGCAAGATCCTTTTTGACCCACCTCCTAGAGAAATGGAAATAAAAACAAAAATAAACAAATGGGACCTAATGAAACTTAAAAGCTTTTGCACAGCAAAGGAAAACATAAACAAGATGAAAAGACAACCCTCAGAATGGGAGAATATATTTGCAAATGAAGCAACTGACAAAGGATTCATCTCCAAAATTTACAAGCAGCTCATGCAGCTCAATATCAAAATAACAAACAACCCAATCCAAAAATGGGCAGAAGACCTAAATAGACATTTCTCCAAAGAAGATATACACATTGCCAACAAACACGAGAGGATGCTCAACATCACTAATCATTAGAGAAATGCAAATCAAAACTACAATGAGGCATCACCTTACACCAGTCAGAATGGCCATCATAAAAAAATCTACAAACAATAAATGCTGGAGAGGGTGTGGAAAAAAGAGAATCCTCATACACTGCTGGTGGGAATGTAAATTGATACAGCCACTATGGAGAACAGTATGGAGATTCCTTAAATAACTAAAACTAAAACTACCATACGACCCAGCAATCCCACTACCGGGCATATACCCTGAGAAAACCATAATTCAAAGAGTCATGTACCCCAATGTTCACTGCAGCTCTATTTACAATAGCCAGGACGTGGAAGCAACCTAAGGGTCCATCCACAGATGAATGGATAAAGAAGATGTGGCACATATATACAATGGAATATTACTCAGCCATAGAAAGAAATGAAATTGAGTTATTTGTAGTGAGGTGGATGGACCTAGAGTCTGTCATACAGAGTGAAGTAAGTCAGAAAGAGAAAAACAAATACCCTATGCTAACACATATATATGGAATCTAAAAAAAAAAAAAAAAGGTTCTGAAGAACCTAGGAGAAGGACAGGAATAAAGGTGCAGACGTAGAGAATGGACTTGAGTACACGGGGAGGGGGAAGGGTAAGCTGGGACGAAGTGAGAGAGTGGCATGGACATATATACACTACCAAATGTAAAATAGCCTTTGGGAAGCAGCCTCATAGCACAGGGAGATCAGCTCGGTGCTCTGTGTCCACCTAGAGGGGTGGGATAGGGAGGGTGGGAAGGAGACGCAAGAGGGAAGAGGTATGGGTATATATGTATACGTATAGCTGATTCACTTTGTTATACAGCAGAAACTAACACACCATTGTAAAGCAATTATACTCTAATACAGATGTTAAAAACAAAAAAAAAGTGCACCTGTTTTCATTTTAAAAAGCCACATGATAGCAAAATGCTTGATCAGCCCAGACATATCCCAAGTACGGGAAGACTGAAGAACTGATCTGTGGTGATCAGCAAGTACCGCACACGAGAAGCTGGAGGGAGAAGTTCCTTTACGACCCAAGAGTGTACAGTTTGTCTTAGTTACGAGATCCATATTCCTATGTTTAATAACAGTAAGAATCAATATTTAAATACCTTAAAATCATGAACTCCATTTGCTACCAGAAATTTTCAATTACATCTGTAAAATGGTAGTTATGGAAGACTGAGTTTACTCACCTAAAATGTAAACCGATGGCACTGATCTGGCATTACCATAACCTACGCTGTGTGTTTATATTTATTAGAGTCCCCTGCTAGTCAGAGACACTCAGACACCTGGGTTCTCCCTTGGCAGATTTGCAAAACACATGCAAGAAGGCAGAACAGAAGCACCTGAATTCCTAGGCACAGTACTCGCCCTCGTTGCCCTGCTCACTCAGACAACTGCATTCCCGGTTCTGTCCCCCAACCTCTCTTCAGGACCTGCTTGCCGACAGCCCCTGCCTCCTGATGGGGGAGCTGTGCTCAGTTTTTGTTTCATGTGCCGGAACAGTCCTGAGCCCTTTACACACCGACTTACTCACTACCACGAACCTGCACAGGCACTACTATTCTCCCATTTCACAGATTAGAAAACCAAGGCACAGAAATGCTAACTTAGTTGCCTGTGTGAGTGGTGGGGCTTCGGGGGATTCAGACCCACAGCAGAGCCCCTGCCCAACCATCCTGTCTCCTTTCCCAACACTTACCCTGCCTCTGGCCTAGGAGACCAAGCACTTTTTAGTTCACTGGAAGTTTTCTTTTCGTGAACTTTTAAAACAGCGATATGAGTAACATGTGAGCACACCCTTCGGATGGACAAAGCAAGCACTGCACAAGAACATACAGCAAAAGGCGAAAGACCCTGCTTATCCTCCAGCCCCTCCAGACCCACTCCCTCCCCTAGGCAGCCACTACCCACACTAAATATGAAGTTCCAGCCTCTTTAATACCCATTTACCTATAAAATACGTGCATACACAAATGTATTTACATCCACAGAGAAGCAGAACCGCAACATGCACATTCTTCTGCAACTTGCTTTTGTCACCAAATACCTCGCAGATCTTCCCACAGGAGTGTGTGCATGTGAACATATATAGTATGCGTACTGGACACATCAATGAATTGACTTGTTTTAATTATTAGATGGTGTTCAGTAATATGAATATATGTTTATTTTATTTCATTTAATTTGTATGCATTTGGAAATAATTTCTGTAAGATACATATCTAGAAAGGGGATGGAGGAATTAAAGAGCATATACATTTAAAATTTTAATAAAGCCTAAGTACCTTCCCAAAAGACTAGGTCATTTTGCAATCCCACTAAGAGTGGATGAGTATCATTACTTTTTCACTCACTAGACATGTCTATTGCGCCGTGGACGTTTACGAGTGTTACGAGTGTTAACTGATCTCTTTACAGCGACCCTGTGGGACAGACACAACTGTCCCCCACTCACAGGCAGGAAGGGCATCGCCAAGGCAACAGCAGTGGGGCTGGCCAGGCAGCATGCTCAGAATGGCTTCAGAACACCCGTGCCTTCCACCTCAGTGCTAAGCTGCCCTCAGCCTTACCCGTTTCCACACACTCGTGCCGACACTGATCACCAACCTTATAACTGTTCCCAATATGGTGAGCAAAATGCATTCCTCATTGTTGTTTCAATTTGTATTTCCAGGGTTATTAACCAAGTCAGATGATCTTTTTCTCCATTAACACCTTCCTAGGAAATAAAAAGTCCGAGGAGATAAACTAGGTGAGGGAGGAAAAACCAATCCCAACAAGCAAAATTCCTAGGAATTTCAGAACATCCACTTTCATGATCAAAAACAGTAGATTAAATAATGGCCAAGAGAGCCACAGACCCATGTGTCAACTTTCAGGTTCAATTCCAAGGTGAACGGTGTGCTTGTGTCTCACAGAGAACACGAATTACAGGAGGAATCGTCCCGGCAATCTCAGGACTATGCAGAACTGGTCTTCACACTCTGAGAAAGCACACAGCTAGGAACGGCCGACACTGCCGTGGCGGCTAAAGGGGAAAAGACCAAGCTGCAGCCAAGGAAGAGGGGAGTCAGCTCAGCGCTCAGCCTCACAAAGAATGAGCTGACGGGGATGGCCTTCAGTTGGGCAGTTTGTACCCACTGTCCACTTGTCATGCCATTTCCAGCCTCTGTAACACGCTCGATGTGCCTTGAGCTGATCATGCTTCTGCCAATGCCTGAAGAAAGAGCTCCTATACACGCAATGAACACATCAGCAGTTTGCAAACAGCTGGCCAGACTCAAATGTGCATCGATGCCAAGTAAGTGGGGTCAAGTCAGCAACAAGGGTTACGAGTATTTCTGCTGCCAGGATTCAACAGGGTAACTACACCTCTTTAGTGTCACTGCCATCCTCCAGGCCCTCGGACAGGCAGGACAACAAAGATACAAGGTTGAAACACAGTACTCCCCAGGTTATGAGTTATTTTAATGTAATGTTCTCCCTTTTCTCTGATGAAAGCATTAAAAAAAATCAACCCATTTTAAGAGCTATATAACATAGAAAGGAACATTTTCCCTGTATCACATCCTCACCTACCCAGTAAGTATGCAGTTATCAGATTTTCTTCCTGCTAAATATATTATTTAAAGAGGCTTAATTTTCTCCCAGCCAGAAAAGGGATCACACCATACAAATTGTTTACAAGCTGTGTTTTCCATCTGTCCTGGTTACTTTTCCACGTCAGAGGGCAATCAGTCAGAACCAGCAGGGAAACAGCCTGCAAGTCCGGGAGGCTGCTTCCCAGAGTCCACTCTCTGTGCATCTCAGTCTCCACCAAAGCAAACTTCTGTGCGCAATTCAGTCCAACACCAAACACAGCAGAACAGACTCAAACACACGTGGTCAGGACAAGATAACACTGTTACTCTGCTCTTTACTGCTACTTCATTAAGTCATTTAATTTAGATGGTTATCATCTCCAAACTATTTTGTGTTAGAGAAGTTTTAGAATTTTATCTAAATTTTTAGATAAAATGACAAACAACATATTTTTATCTTCTTGTGTTTTAAAAATAAGATTATGGATCTCCAAACTCTGACTTTTCTGGGCAGTCAAAAACATTTTTGAAAACCCACTTCAATTCATAGGCTGTGTTAACTGTTTTTTCACTCTGGATCACTGGTTGGTTTGCCCCTGTCAGAAACCATCAAATTTCAGTGTCAGGTGGGTGCTATATGCTGAGTACAGTGCCATGTTTGGTGTCTTTGCCCATGGTTTTTGCCCAGCTTTCTAACTTCTGGGTTAGCTGTTTTCAAAGTGGAAAATATTTATGGTGGCAAGGGGGTATCTTCACCATTCTTTGGAATTACTGTTTTAATTACTGTGTTATATAATTATTACCTTTTTTATCACCAAAGTGTCAAGGTATTGAAATAATACCTTGCAGTTGAAAGGGCTACATGAAGTTTTATTTTAGTTCAATCAACATTATCACAATGTAGATTTAAAAAAATGGACTCTTTCATCTATATTCTAGAGACAGAGACATAATCAGACAGTGACCAAGGAGAAACCCCCCAGTTTTATAATTCTACTGATGAGTTTAGGCATCACGAATCCATATGTCTCCAATAGTTTTTATTCTACAACTAATCTTCAGAGAAAAAGAAAATACAAAACATTTACCTGGACAATGACAATTTTAAAAAGATGGAAGCAGATTAAATACCTGGGTAAAAATAAGCCTCCCACAGGAAGTCAGAACAGACTTCAGAGAGCAGCATGGCTTCTTGTCATCTCCCAGTGGACACGTGTGCAGGAGGACACTTTAGATACGCGTGAACAAGGGCACACAGGAAGACAAACACACGTAAATTCAGACACACAAGACATATGCATGAAGACAGACACACGTGCACTCAGACATGCATGGCGACAGACACTCACCAAGATGCACACGTGTGAAGACAGGCATGTCTCCTGTCCTTGTTCCATCAAGTTCTCTGACTCAAACATCCTGCATAAACCCCACTCATTTCCTGGGCTGACCTTTGTTTCCTCCTGGGGAGCATCTTTCCTGAGGGGAACGCTGACGGGGCAAGTCTTGGTGTCAGACACAGCCTGGGCAGCACACCTGGGGGCCTAGACCTCAGCTGGGCTTCTGTTGCCAGCTATCCAGGGTGCCTGCACGTCCTGCCCATTTTCAAGCAGGAGGCCTAAGATGACCATGGTCTCTATGCACCCCAGAGCCTTCCACATTCCCTTTCATGTAGGTGAGAGGTGTTCTGTTGTCTTCAAGAAGAGTGACATCAAGACACTTAATGGCCATGGCCACGGGCACCAACCCACCAGGCCCGGCGTCCACTCTGGCAGGACCAGCTCGAGAAGGCTGGCCTTGCACAGCACTGCGGGCTTCCACCCAAACCCACCGACTGCCTATGCAGCTCTCTTGTAACAATTCAGCTTGCAGATTTACAAACATTATAACAGAAGAGAATCACAGAGTGATACGTGTGATACATGTTCAGAAGGGCCAAGGCCCTGTAAATCTGAGCAGTGGAGATGCATCTGCAATTTTTCTTCACTGAGGACCATAGGCAACAACTGAGTGTCATTTTCTACTTAAGTGGATAAAAGCCAAGCAGGCAATCATCTGCTCCCAGCTCCTTACCGCAAGTTCAATCTCTTCTTCAACGCAGGGCAGAACAAGCTGTCTTGGGAAGGTTATTCAAGCACAGGACACAAACGCTCAGATGATAGTGCAAAGGAAGAAAACATCAGCCCCCAATCCCATTTGAGTGAAGGGATCAGCCACAAAATAGGGTGACGTGGCAGCCAACCACTCATTTTTTGTTTTTTTTTCCTTTTTCCTTTAAAGATCATCCTTTGAGTAGTAGACAAAGTGAGGACTGCAATGCTTCCCACGCTGACTTTATAACATTTATGAAAGCGTCCATTTTGTCCTCACATCAAAATCCACAGAAGCAATGACTAGGCCTCCTGGACCCCCAGTCAAAACGGCTTGAATAGAATGGATCAAAGCTATTTTTACTTAATAACCTGGCCTCTGACTTCTTATGTGTGGTAAGTTCACTTCAAGTTTTAGGAAGAAAATAAGCACAAAGTATTACAAAATGGGTGTAAACACACAGGCTCATTTTCCAAAAGCAAGACTTTTCCCAACCTTTCTGTGGACACAGTCGTGTATATGAACACCAGGAATGGGGAATTTGCCCTCTATTCACAGGTCACAGAGAACAGCCCGCAGAGGAGGAGGTTCACAAAAATGTAAGTGTGAGTGTTTTCATCAAGTTTGCTTGAAAATGATGTAAGCATGTAAGAAACAAGGACAATGAAAGAAACAGGTTCTAAACAGGAGTCTAGCATGTGTTTCTCTCCTAAAGATATTCACCCCTGAAACAGAGCCCCTGTCACCTGCTTCACCTCCACGCAGAGCCTGAGAGCGACAGCCGGGTGCAGAGGCCATGCTCTGCACAACCAGCACTCAGTAGCTCCAACATGCAGCACGTGCATAATAATGAGATAAAAAGATGACAACCATCTCAGTGAGACTGAGAAACATGATCAAGGCGAGGGAACGGAACATGAAATAAGAAGCGACCAGGGGGCTATTTAAATTTTGATCACACCGTTATTCCTATTTCTACTTAGAAGACTAAAATTGTACCTTTTTTTCATCTTTTCACCCCTGTCCCTTGGTTTACTCAGGAACCTGAGAGACGCCAGTCACAAAACTGGTGGTCTGAGAAGACACCCCAGCCAACCAGGGCGGGCAGCTCTGGGGAGGGGCTGTGGAAGCCAGATGACTGGAGCCTGAGAGCTGTGCACGCGGGCCGGGGGAGATTGTACCGTATGTGCTCAGTGCAGAAAGTGAGGTGGCAGAACCCATGTCCTCCTATGTTTATGTCTGTGTTCCACTCGACTCCTGACTCTCCACGGCTGTGCATACAGCATATAAAGCCCACACATGGCTCCAGGGAGCCTGAGCCAAAGTAAGTTTCCTGCACAAACTCTGGGGTCCAGAGCCTGCTCCTGTGGAACGGATGAAGCCCCTTCTTTCCCTGCCAGTAGAACATCACCCTGACAGCCTCAGACTGCTGCCCCAGACCCCACCTGCGTCCACGCCTTCTCCCCATCTCTCTCCCTCCTCCTCTCCCCTCCATTTCCTCCTCCTTTCTCCCACCCCTTTTCCCCCCTCCCCCCTTCCTCCCTCATCTCAGCCTTTCTCATGACCAGCCTCATGGGGGCCGTGGAGGGTAAGGACACAGCTTTCTGCTGGTGCTGTTTTCTCAGGAGACCAGATTATGATACCATAACTCTAGGCTGTTAGCTGCACCTAGATCATCAAGTAAAATGAAAGCAAACAAAACCCCACATGACTACTCTCAGGTAAAACTGCAAGGTAGCATTTTCCTGCTTAGGTGGGTGTGCACATCCTGTACACAGACATGCAGGAAAAGGCTCAACTCTTCACAGCACTTGCTGCTGGTAAATTACGAAGGGTCATCGTAAGTGTCTGGCAAGGGACTTTTACTTCTCACTTTACATATTTAAAATTTTTCTTTCATTCATCTATTAACAAAATATATACTAAGCACCAACTATTAACCAGACAGAGACAGAGAATAAATAATACACCAGTAAATCACACAGCGCATGAGAAAGTGGCAAATGCTGAGAGAGGGCATCACAATGAGTCACACAAGCATGGGAGGGGCGCGTTCACTCTGCGGGGTGGGGAGCTGGTCAGAGCAGGCCTCGCCAAGGTGAGCAAAGACAGAGCTCTGGCCATGCTACCATGGGGGCACACCAGGTAGAGCGGGCAGCAGAGACCAGGAGGTCTGGTTGCGGGGAGGGAGGATGGGGCAGTGGGAGAAGGGGCCAAGAGGGGGTGTGGCCAGACTGCATGGCCTTGTGGCTCCTGCAGGCTCTGGTCAGGAAGGAGAGCAGGCAGAAGGCTGGGAACCCCGGTGAGGAGGCAGGAGAAACAGGTGGGCTTGGATGTTCCCTGGTGAATCGGATGGGATGTGAGAACAAGGAGGCTGGAGGCCGGCGGGAGGTGTGGGGTATGTTTACACATGGCTTCCCTGAATGGTAAGTAAGAGAGGATGATCACGGGGGTGGATGCTTAAACTAAAAATCGTGACCACTCTGTCCCCCACTCTCCTCCCCACGTGAAAGGAGAACTGAGTCCACAAACAGTGGCCAAGATCTAAGAGATGAAGACCAGCCCTCGGTCTTTGCATGCCCCTGGGTCTAACCTGAACTTCTCATGGACAGTGAACAGATGTGAAGCCTTGGGGGGGTGGGGGGTGGGAGCAGCAAGAGGGACAGTGGTTACACACAGCCTGGAGCAGACATGGGTGTGGGCACCAGGGCCTGGTGTGTCAGACACAGGTAGGAGGCACAGATATCCACGGCCTTGTTTACAGGTGAAGAAACAGTGTCTCAGAGGCTAACTAGTCCATTAGAAAGTAAGTCTACAATCTGCCTTTTCTATCAGATAAGGTGGTTGTGAAAATCAAGATGAGAAGACTGAAAAGCACTCTTTCAAATGTACACAGTTCTGGACAAACTCAAGGTAAACAACACCACGGCGAACACTTGGCAAGCACTTGCCGGTCTTGAAATGCACCCTGAACTCTGCTCCTAGGACCTCTCTCCTATTGGATATGGTGAGCATGAAGTTTGTCATTTCAAGTCACATCAAAACTCAAAATGTATTGGTGGGTAGCACAATGGAGTATTAGCCACCGTGAGAATCTCTGCATGTGGGAACTCTCCGGCTGTTTTGGGCCAGTCATCAGTGATGCTCTGTTCATTTTACTGCAACGAAGTGAAGTACCACTTCCTGAGGCACTCCAGGCAGATCTGCGCCGCCTGCAGGCGCCGGGTCTCCAGAACCAAAGGGCACCTCTAGGACACGACATCGCCTGGCCAAAGCCACAAAAGAACAAGACAAAACCTCAGAAAAAGAACTACATGAAGCAGAGGTAAGCAATTTACCAGACAGAGCTCAAACGAATGGTCAAGAAGATGCTCACTGAACTCAGGAGAAGAATGGAGGAACTCAGTGGGAATTTCAATAAGGACCCAGAAAATATAAAAAGAACCAAACAGAACTGAAAAATAACAGAAATCAAAACAACACTAGAGGGACTCAAAAGCAGATCAGAGGGTGCGGAATGGATCAGTCATCTGGAAAACTGGGTAGTAGAAATCATCCGATAGGAACAGCAAAAAGGAAAAAGAAAGAAAAAACATGAAGATGGTTTAAGGGGCCTCTGGGACAACATCAAGCGCATGAACATTCACACTATGGGGTCCCAGAAGGAGAAGAGACAGAAAACCTAGCTGAAGAAATAATGGATGAGAACTTCCCTAATTTGGGAAAGGAAACAGACATCCTAGTCCAGGAAGCACAGAGGGTGTCAAGATGAATTCAAAGAGACCCACACCAAGACACACTATAATTAAAATGGCAAAGGTTAAAGACAAAGAGAGAATCTTAAAATCAGAAAGAGAAAAGCAACTATTTACATGCACGGGAACCAATATAGACCATCAGCTGACTTGTCAGCAGAAACTCTGCAGCCCAGGGGTCTGGCAAGATATATTCAGAGTGCTAAAAGGAAACACTCAGAACCAAGAAGACTGTACCCACAAAGTTCTTATTCAGACTTGAAGGAGAGAGAAGAATTTTACAGACAAGCAACGTTACAGGAGTTCATCGCCACTAAACTATTCTTACAAGAAACGGTTTATGGTTTCTAGGCCATAACTAGAAACAAAAAATTATGAAAGGAAAAATCTCATTGGTAAAGGCAAACATACAGTAAAGGTAATGGATCAACCACCTGTGAAGCTAGTAGGAAGATTCAAAGACAAAAGTAGTAAAATCATCTATATCCACAATAAATAGTTAAGCAACACACAAAATTAAAAAAATGTAAAATATGACATCAAAAACAAAATGGGGGGGGAGTAAAAATGGAGTGCTTTTAGAATGTGCTCAAACTTAAGTGACCATTAACTTAAAACAGACGCATATATACACAGGTTGAAATATATGAACCTCATGGCACCCACAAACCAAAAACCTGTAACAGACAGGAGAATAAGGAGAAAGGAATGAAACATACCACACTGAAACAATTCTTTGGCTAATACCTTCTTACCCTACCCACCTCCTGCCTATAGAAACCTTCCATTTTGTACAACCCCTAGGAGCGTCTTTCCACTTGCTAAATGGGATGCAGCCCAATTCATGAATTGCTTAATAAAGCCAACTGGACCTTCAAATTAAAAAGAAACAAAGTTGGAAAGAATGCTGGTATGTCTCCCCAAAAGGAATAATCCTTTTTATGAAGTGAGTGATCACAACTCAGTATCTCTGCTTTAGAAATCTGGATATTTTTCTCTTTTTTATTGAAGTATAGTTGATTTACAATATTGTGTTAGTTTCTAGTGTATAGCAAAGTGATTCAGAGATATATAAACACACACACACACACACACACACACACACACACACACACACACACCACCCCCCCATTCTTTTTCAGGTTCTTTTCCATTTTAGGTTATTACAAGATACTGAATACCGTTCCCTGTGCTATACAGTAGGTTTTGCTGTTTATTTTACGTATAGTAGAGCGTATCTGTTAATCCCCAAATCCTGATTTATCCCTCCCCCACCCCCTTACCCTTTGGTAACAGTAAGTTTGTTTTCTATGTCTGAGTCTGTTTCTGTGTTTAAATACGTTCATTTTTAGCATTTTTTAAGATTCCACATTTAAGTGATATCATATGGTGTTTGTCTTTCTCTGACTTACTTCACTTAGTATGATAATCTCTAGGTCCATCCGTGTTGCTGCAAATGGCATTACTTCATTCTTTTTTTATGGCCGAGTAGTATTTCACTGTATATATGTACCACATCTTCTTTATCCATTCATCTGTCAATGGACACTTAGGTTGCTTTCATGTCTTGGTTATTATAAATAGTGCTGCAATGAACATTGGGGTGCATGAATCTTTTCAAGTTAGAGTTTTTGTCTTTTCCAGATATATGTCCAGGAGTGGGATTAATTCTATTTTTAGTTTCTTAAGGAACCTCCATACTGTTCTCCATAGTGGCTGCACCAATTTACATTCCCACCAACAGTGTAGGAGGGTTCCCTTTTCTCCACACCCTCTCCAGCATTTATTATTTGTAGACTTTTTGATGATGGCCATTCTGACCAGTATGAGGTGATACTTCATTGTAGTTTTGGTTTGCATTTCTCTGATAATTAGTGATGTTGAGCATCTTTTCACATGCCTGTTGGCCATCTGTATGCCTTCTTTGGAGAAGTGTCTATTTAGGTCTTCTGCCTATTTTTTGATTAGGTTGTTCATTTTTTTGATATTGAGCTGTATGAGCTGTTTGTTTATTTTGGAAATTAATCTCTTGTCAGTTGCATCATTTGCAAACATTTTCTCCCAGTCAGTAGGTTGTCTTTTTGTCTTGTTTATGGCTTCCTTTGCTGTGCCAAAGCTTTTAAGTTTAATTAGGTCCCATTTGCTTATTTTTGTTTCTATTTCCACTACTCTAGGAGATGGATCCAAAAAGATATTGCTGCAATTTATATCAAAGAATGTTCTGCCCATGTTTTCCTCTAGGAGTTTTATAGTATCTGGTCTTACATTTAGGTCTTTGATCCATTTTGAGTTTATTTTTGTATATGGTGTTAGAGAATGTTCTAATTTCATTCTTTTACATGTAGCTGTCCAGTTTTCCCAGCACCACTTACTGAAGAGACTGTCTTTTCTCCATTGTATATTCTTGCCTCCTTTGTCATAGATTAACTGACCAAAGGTGTATGGGTTTATTGCCTGGCTAATTTGCCTAGTTTTGCTAAGAAACTTTTAATCTTTTCAAAGAAAGATTTTTATAAAAGATTTTTAAACATGTTTAGAGAAACAATTAAAAATCCTTTGCTTCTTCCTGCCTACTGATCCACATAGCAGAGGCACATGTGCTGGTCTGAGAATAGGCTGAAGACCTCAGGTTTACCTTGCTTTCTGGAGAGCTTTCTACTGAAACTTGTCAATACCCTGTTTATATAAACCACAAATTGCCAAAGCTCTGAATCTCCTATTGTCTATATTTTGTCTGTTTGGAACTATTTATCAGACTAGAAAAGCACCTCTTTTTCTTCATGTATAAAATGAAACCAGATGAACATCCTTCTAGCACTAAAGCTCTAGGTTGACTACATGTAAGTGCAGTATATGCATCTTACCTTTTTCTCTGAAAATAAGAGCTCTACCACTAGACAATAAAAATTCCATTCATTACTTTGGCCCACAGATAAAGTCCTCTTAAAGAAGAAAATTTGAAGAAAATAAGACCTGATGTTGGGTCTCATTCAATTCATGCACATCATTTATTACTGAAGGGCAGGGATAACATTCCATAAACTAATGGAGATCTCAAACTATTTATTAACTTATTTGATGCTAATGAGCTGACAGTATTGGCTTCTTGATAATGGCACATAACCTGACAAACTGAATAACAGCAGATACAACTGGAAGATCATGAAGAAGGTTTAAAAGATCTTTTTTTTTTTTCTGTAACAACAATAATTCACTTGTCCACCGTTTGAAACTAAGAAGCCTACTTTTTCTTCACTTGTCCTCCCTATGAGTATCCTTGTCCCTAAAAAATAACTTAAAGTTTTTTAAAGGTTAAAAAACTTATTAGGAAAATATAACTGATACAATGTTATAAATGGTTACTCCCATATGAAGATAGTTTTTACAAGTTTGAAAGCTTTTTGTATAGACTGTTAACAACGTGGACTGCACTTATATCAGCTAGATATGAGTCAGATGTGAGGCAGCGCCTATAAACATCATTTTTTTTTTTGTCTAAAGCTGTAAGAAATGCCAATTCTCAAGACCTACTTTTTAATTTAAATAAGCGGCATTTCATTCTAATGACATTCTCAGATGTCAGTCAGGAGGCTGTGTTAAAATGAGGTCTTGCCAGCACTTCTAACTTGCCTTGGCTGGGAACTACAGTTCTATGGAACAGCAGGTTATGGTCAGCTCTATTGAGTATGTTCTTATGTACCTTATAAGAATGTAAATCAAACAATAAAAATCTGAATTTGAACAAATTAAATATCATTTTTTTTCATGTCATCTTCAAAAAAAACTCCTTTGCTCATTCCTTCACCCTCTGCCAATCAACTCTGGCATAATCTATACAACATATCTTAAAGGCACAGAGAATACACTTTTAGGAAAAGCAAAAGAGCAAATCATTTGATCATAACAAGTCTACATGAATGAATCATTCATTCTGTGAATCATCTGTGGCAATGGTACTATTTCACAGAACTGTGGAATCTTAAAAATTTACAGGTAGAAGGAAATTGAGAGATTACTGAGTTCAAGCCCCTTGTTTCTTGGTGGAGGAAACGGAGGCCCTGGAGAGAAGGAATGTGTCCAGGATCATGTGGCCAGCCACCAGCAGGCGGGGCTCAAACTGGGACTCCTGGCCCCAACATGCTTCCGGAGGCTGAGTCCCCTTAGAGTCAAATTAGACACATACTTGAATACTGATTTCTGCAGGACAACGTGATGGCAAATCTGCTACTGCAATCCTGATGTGTTTTGTACTCCAAGGTCGGACATAAATGTCAGAAGATTATTTGTTGCAAACCTTCTCTTTTGGGGACGACAATGCCATCCTTGAAAAAATGAAGACTGGACTCTGGTTAATGGTGCCATATTTCCTCATCAATTTAAATTACGTTACAGACTTTTAATTTCTGGTTCACTCAAAATTAGTAGTTGCTTCTGAGGACTTCCCTGGTGGCACAGTGGTTAAGAATCCACCTGCCAATGCAGGGGACACAGGTTTGGGCCCTGGCCCAGGAAGATCCCACATGCTGCGGAGCAACTAAGTCCGTGCACCACAACTACTGAGCCTGTGCTCTAGAGCCCGCGAGCCACAATTACTGAGCCTGCGTGCCACAACTACCAAGCCCACGTGCCAAAACTACCGAAGCCCACGTGCCTAGAGCCCATGCTTCGCAACAAAAGAAGCCACCGCAATGAGAAGCCTGCGCACTGCACCGAAGAGTAGCCCCTGCTTGCCGCAACTAGAGAAAGTCTGCGCACAACAACGAAGACCCAACACCGCCAAAAATAAATAAATAAATAAGTTTATTTATTTATTTTTAAAAAGTTGCTTCTGATACTTTAATGATTTTCAATTTCACAACCTGTTAGGCGGCCTAGTTAATTTCACATTAACAAACTCCTAAAAGCATCAGAAGGTGTCTCTTTTAAGGGCAATCTTTTCATGAATATTTTTGCAAATCCCAACCTTTCAGTAAGAAGAGCAGAACTCATGCACTTTGTGCACCGAAAGCTCTGTCATCCACTGCTACAACAGAGCACACTGGTGTGACACGAAATAAAACATAGAGACAGAACCCAAAGATGTTGGCGAATTAGTCACGTATAGGCTGCAAACGTCTGGGTGATGCAAACCCTCCTTTCTCATATTAGTGTGGCTGCTGACGGTCAGACAGGCCGCTCTAGCCCTTCTCACCCTGGGCAGGGTGAGCTCTTATGAGCCGTAACCACGGCCTGTCCCTGACAGGCCCCAATGGCTCTGAAGCAGGCAGTGATGCAGGAGTGACCTAGGACCAAGCACACTCACTGTGCTTGCTGGCCTTAGCAAGAGCTCCAGAAGCCCAGCCCCACACAGCGGGAGATTCCAGGCCCCAGAGCCCTCTGATGTGCTGCTGAGCTGCTCAAAAGCTCAGAAAACCAGTTTTTAAAGTGCAGTATGTGCAGTATTGCAGAAAATGAAGATGACATAAAACCCGCATGTCCAAGGGCACAGGGGTGGCCACAAAAATTTCGTTTCATCCAACATTTAGTCTGTTCTATCCTCAAGTTAAACCTGAGCCTAATACAAGCAAATGAAAATGTGCATAACCTGCCAGGACAAGCTTCACTGCTCAACGTGCCTATGGACAGACTTCCACTCACTCGGGAATTACAGCGAACCTCCAGAGTGAAAAGTGAGTTTCTAACTAACGAATCTAGACTATTTAAGAGAATCCATTCTAGAATACACAAGAATAAAACCTCGTCTGGAAAATCTGGGTCCTGTTTTTATTCTCACACTAAGATGAACTGCGATGGCTCCGGGTCTCTGTTAGCTGCTGAATGAGACCCCTCCCCAGGCTGCCCACTTGAGTTAACACAGCAGTACCTCCTGATGGCCACGGTGAGAGCCTCTGGTGAGCTGGCGCACGGACAGATGACCTCCTGGCGTAGACCTTTACTTTGGAAGACGTTGAGAAACGCGTCACAGGAAGAAATAGACCCTA